>NC_063056.1:27260257-28460257 GCF_018812025.1 Megalobrama amblycephala
AGGCCACAAAAGATCCTTTTTCAGTGAACAGTTAAAATCTTTTTCCACTGTAAAGAACCTTTTGTGCAATGGAAAGTTTAAAATTGACGTTAAAGGTTCTTCTTGGAACCACTGATGCCACTAAAAAACTTTTATTTGGAAGTTCTACATTCTTAAAAACAAAGGTTCTTTGACATTGATGGTTCCTTGAAGAACATTTAACATTTCCATTGCACAAAAGGTTCCTTATTGTGGAAAAAATGTTCTTTAGATTTTTAAATTTTCTTCACATCAAGATAAAAATTGTTATTTTAGAACTGTCTTCATGGCATCACTGCAAAAACCTCCTTCTGAAGCTTTATTTTTAAGAGTGTAGCTATGTCAACACTGTTTTTGCGTGAGTTTAACCAATAAAAACAGTTCAATAAACATGTCCTGTTGGATTTTTTTGTTTGATTCGTAATTTAATCATTATAATAATTATAATTTGAACACTATATTATAACATTTTTAAAATTATATCTGTTACACACAAATCAATTCAACAGAACTCCAGGCACAGGATATTAAATTCTTATTCAAAAGATCAAAGTATAGTTATAATTTGTATGTTGTATCTTTATGATTTTTGAAGTTGCTGTACTAACTAAAAATATAATTGAGTTAAAGAAATATTTTCTATTTGGAAATGTCAAATGTTAGCCGCTGCATTGCAACAGTGAAATAACAAGCATTCCATGTTGAAGGACTTATTTAAAAAACCCTCTTCACAACCAGCGAGCATGAACAGGTGAAACTCAGCTAATATTTTTTAGGCTTGAGTTGATGTCACTTAAGAGCTGTGAGAACAGGTGTGCAGAACAGCCGTTTTTTTTTTTTCTGGGACATGCGCACAACACAAAAAGATGACACCTGGTCAGCAGAAGGCCTGCTGTATGTTTATTGTAAGACTGAAGAGACAATAGTTAATAGCTATTTATAATCCCTGATCTGTCAGTCTTGTAGACTGACAGGTTCCTGAAAGACTGGTGTCAGATGCATTATCCATTTCTGAGGGAAAGGTCATTTGGAAGATAGGTAATGTCATTAACTTTTGTTTAAAGCTGAGATTGCACAATTAAACTTAAGCTAGTTAGATAAATATAAAATAGTACATTTTTCTGCTAAGGATTAATAATTATTCTTAAAATGAGGTGAGGACTGTGAGTTTTGTAATGTAATGAATCAGTAAACGTGTACCACATGCACATGTGGTGGATTGATTGATGTCTACAATATTTAGTTTTTATTTTCTGTTCTTAGCTCTGTGATCCTGTGTTTGTGTCACTGGCTTTACAAATTAGAGCCATGCTACTCTGGTCTAACACCTCTGATAGACATACAACCACAAATACACACCCAAAACAAACACAAAAACACATTATATAACATTAGCGTGACCAACTCTAATAATCTGCTAATTATTTTATTTTATAATATCTATTTGAATTATTATGTAGCAAGTATCAGTTCATGAAAGTGTGGAACATAACAGATCTGTGTGATTCATTGTGTGAAATTTAGCAGTAATGTTCATTAGCATATATTTATAGACCATGACCTCACTGGTCTCCAAATGGTTTTGCCACATGATTGTAAACATTGATCGCCCATCTTAAAAAAAGCAATTTGATTCAAATTATTTACATATCAAAAGCATTTATAAGATTACAAATGAAACATTTTTGGAGAGCTTTAGCTTTGTGTTATTCAAAGCCATCTCAGTTCGAATACAAGCTGTGGAAGATGGAACTCATACTGCAGCCTTATATAAAATTATATATAAAATCATTCAAAATCGGACAGTATTCTTGTCTATTTTTTCTGTGTAAAAAATATCTAAACATTCTTAAAACAAAACAAAACAAAACCCCTAGATCATTTTACTTGAGAAACAGAATTACATAATATATTAAGACCTGTTTTCGATACATCTGAAAGCTGAATAAATAAGCTTTCTATTGATGTATGGTTTGTTAGGATAGGATAATATTTGGTCGTCATACAACTATTTGAAAATCTGGATTCTGAGGGTGCAAAAATATAAAAATAGTGAGAAAATCGCCTTTAAAGTTGTCCAAATGAAGTCCTTAGCAATGCATATCCACTCACAAAAATATTTTTTTAATATATATTTATGGTAGGAAATTTACAAAAGTAAATTCATGGAACATGATCTTTACTTAATATCCAAATGATTTTTGGCATAAAAGAAAAATTGATAATTTTGATTAATGCAATGTTGGCTGTTGCTACAAATATACCTGTGTGACTTATGACTGGTTTTGTGGTCCAGGGTCACATTTTTTATGCATAAATCTAACATAATGCTATGAGGTTATGCTTAAAACAATATGCACAATGTTATATTAAAAATGTTTTGGTATTTAATTGGAAAATAAAATAAACTATGTGACTATTTCAAACTATTTCAAAGTTAAGGCTAGACTGGCGAGTCGAGGTCTGTAACATGTTAGGCTGTATTGTCTGTAGTTTATGTTGCAGATCTAGTTTGGGTGTGGTGGTCTGAAACTGTGGACTAGCCCACGACTCTATCAGCCTGTTTCACAGGCGGGCAGGCGGCAGCATGGGCCACCTTCACATGAGTGTGAGCCAGTGATAACTCCTCACAGTTCTAACCTTCTCCTCCTTACTGTAACCCAAAACCCAAGCGTTACTGTTCAGAGACTAAAAATAGACAAGATTCTCTCTGTCTCTCTGCCTTGGAATCAAAGAAGCAGTGAGTTCTTTCCTCACGTCCCATATGATCTGTTCGTACACTATAATAATTAGATGGTGTTGTCAGAAAGGCAAATCTCTGTTCCCAAGTACACTGTACCCTCAGACCCCTAAGAGCTCTTCCTGTACACAAATGCTAGCCTTGTTCTTTTAATTCAGCTGGGCTTTGTGGCATTTAACAATGTAAGCTGTTCCCTATCTATCATGGACTTTCAGTGGCTGGCTCTTTTGGCTAGGCTGAAAGTGACTTGGATTGAAAATCAGGTTTTCCCATTCATTCTTAACTTGTACAGAAAGCTTTGAGGGACTGAATAAAGCAAGCAGCCATTATTGTGCCTTATTTGCAAGCCAAATATAGTAAAACTAGTTGTTTTTTGCACAAGTTTCTGGCTTAAACTTTTATCTCTTTCGCAGGGCCCGCTGTCTCTGGGCGAGCTGTGTGAATTGAGAGTAACAACAAGCCGCAAGCATGTCTAAGAGCGATCCCCGAGACATTGACGAGGATGCCATCCTCAGGGGCCTCAGCGCCGAGGAGCTGGAGAAGCTGGAGTATGAACTGCAGGAGATGGACCCTGAGGTACTATGCTATGCAATTCTTTAAATCTCAAGTATGGCTAGCTAGGTATCATATGAGTACATTATGGACCTTTTGCATAAGCAATTAAAAGGTTTTTCCACATGCACCTATTTGTAAGGAGACATCAGTTACAGACAAGATGAGAAAACAAGCGAAATTATCTGCCAATGCGATAAGAAAAAAAAAAATGATTATTTTTCTTACCCCAATGGCAGATAATTTTGCTTGTTTTAAGTAAAAACTAATTTAATTTAGATTTTATTTTCCAGAAAACAAGACATAATATCTAGTAAATGCATCTTGATTTAAGAATTTTTAGATATTTGGACTGAAAACAAGACAAAAATACTAAGTAAGAAAAGCATTTATTGCAGTGTGAATGAATGAACGAACGAATGAAAGAATGAACAAATGAACAAGCGAGTGAGTGAATGAATGAGCGAATGAACCAAACAAACAAATAAGAAAGAGGTAATGTCCAGTCAGCCGGTCAAAAATAAACCCAAGGTGATCTTGAGACACAAGATTGCACTAGCTGCGTTTGCATAAAACAAGAAAGAAAAGGCCTGTGGTGTGATACAAGAGACAATTAAACTAGCACTGTTTCAGTGGAACAGTGGTCAGATATAAAGCGTTGCCACTGGCAACAGCGAATATTTACAAACGTGTGACGCAGAATGCAGCGACTGACCAATCAGAGTCAAGTATTCCAGAGATCTGCATAATAAATAAGCATAATTGCTGCTGAACTTGACAATGATCACCATGCATTTTGTTTCAATAAAAAAAAGCAGCTTTGGCATTTTGAAAATACATTTTGTGTCCCACTGGGTGATTTCTGGTTGCAGAAATCATTTAAAACTTTTTACATATACAAATAGTTCAATTTAATTATTGAACATACTTTTTATTGAAGTTAAAATCCACTCAGAATCAAATTTCTACAGGGGCACATGTCATTTGTAAACAGCACAAACATGCAGGAGAGTGTAGCAATGATGGTTTTAAAATTTATACACTTCTATTGACCTTTCAGAATGCCATGCTCCCAGCCGGCTTCCGCCAGCGTGACCAGACCAAGAAAAGTCCCACAGGTCCCTTTGATCGCTTCGCCCTGATGGATTACCTGGAGAAGCAGGCCATGGAACACCAGGACAGAGACGATCTGGTACCCTTTACAGGGGAGAAGAGAGGTACCACCACCATTGGTCTGACAGTAATGTAACAGTTCTAATATCTGAAAACCCTTAGTAAACAAAACATGCTTTGAGATATTCAACTGACACATGCATAGAGAATAAAGACATCTATTATTTTAGAATTTAAAATAATGAATTAATTTTGAATTTTCTAATTATAATTTTATTTGTTTATGTTTGTTCATTTCTGTTTTAGCTGTAAATTAGTATAGTGAACATTTCGCTTTCTCTCTGCTGTCTGTAGGTAAAGCCTTTGTCCCTAAACCAGGGTCAGGACAAATCCCTGTGGAGGAGCAGATCACTCTGGAACCTGAGCTGGAGGAAGCACTGAGGAATGCAACAGATGCTGAAATGTGTGACATTGCAGGTGGCCATCACATTTCTGCTCTGTTCCTGTTGTTTCTGTTCACATGACATCAAATATTTTATGATATCCGGCCCAGGGTGCTCTAAATATATGCGTTACAACTCTTCTAAAACTAATCCTCACTTATAACCTGTAACGTCCTGTAACGGCTCTGACTTTAATCCACATTTGATCCTCTATTTACTATTGTAAACAGCTGATCACAAAACCCCATGCATAACATCTGTCAATCAAACCCTTTCTAATTTCATCTGCTCTATTTGTACAATCAGTGTCTCATATGACAATTTTGTTTTTAATATATATATAAGAGAACCAGCCTAGCTGACTTACATGTGGAACTATGAATGGAGTAGGTCATGCACAGAATTATACCATGCAGTATCTATTTTCCCAAGCTCAGCAGCTCACCAAAATAAAATGAGCAACGGCCAACTAGTCAACATGAGCAGAGATGGAGTGAAAATGTTTGGCTGTAGGCCAGAAAAACTTTGCGACTGTATGTTGCCAGTATTTAACCAAACATAAATATCAGCTATTTTACTGCTCCTATTAAAAATGCAACATACAAAGAATTCACATTCTTCTTGATGTAACATACTAAAGTGATTGAAACCGATCAATAGTCTAACTGTCCTTGAGCTGGGTTGTGAGCACTTAATAATACGCCTTTGCCCTTAAGGGCATTTAAAGTTGTGAACGTAACACACATGAGTTTTGGAGCGTGTCACTGGGTGCAGATTATCCAGCGGAGCCCCTCATTCAGAACACATTTTTAACTCTGGAACACGTCCAGTTCAGGATTAAACTGTCAATAGGGGTTTGCCGTTGGTGATTTTATGGATGAGTCCGCTTTTGCTGAGATGCAGCAGCTAACTGGGGATTGTACAGACACAGGGTCATGAATTGAGAAATCAAATTTTCCTTTTGACATATAAGAGGTCATTATACTATAAAAAATATCCTTGAAGTTTCAGAACTCATAACTTCCTCATTAGTCCATAAAAAGCTTTTACTGAAACCAAGCTCCTAAAATGACTTGTTTAGGATTTTGTATCAGTATGGCGTAATAGTGCGACCAAGGACCGCCTCTGCAGAAGAAAATCAACGCCTACTTCTATCTCATTGCCTCTTTAGCCCCGCCCACCAATTTGCAAGTCATGTATTAGTAAACAATGTTTTTACCATGTGTCACAATTGCTTTGTCTCTTACAGATCGTTTGATATGTAGCCTACTCACTTTACTTTCACTTTACTGAAAACAATTAATGTTGAAAATAAGAATGACAGTGCAACAAACAATGGTACATTGTTCACGCCATGTCGTAATTACTGTAAATAAGAGATGACAACACGTGACATTGTACTTCACGTCCTCGGATTTCGGACTTACATGTTTCTCTTGCACTATTAACTCGAAAAATAAATCTGCAGTGGTACAGCGGTCAAGTGGTACAAGTTGTAGCTCAGAAAATAAGTATAAAGTTGTATTTACGAGTTCTATGATCACGTGAATACCTTTTACAAGTCAGAATAGTTACAGTAATCGGGTGTGAATGCACCTACAATAAGGGTCAAAAACTGAATGTTTATTGGTGTAAAAATCTTGCTAAACTTATAGGTGGACCTTAAAGAACATAAAAAATGCAGTTTAGGACCCCTTTATTTATGCCGGTGGTTTTAATCTGGTTATTGTATCTGAAAATGTCATTCAGAACTGTAGTATAAAGGCAAGGTCTGGCCCAATCCCAATTTTTATCTTCTATTGCCACAATGTTTTTGTTCACCACTCCAGCCACTGCTAATTGAAACATGGAGAGGAAGTTATTAATGGTGGGTTTAGTGGTTAGTCAGCGCCACCTGCTGTTCAACTGCAAATTTACAGTTTAAGAGACACGCATCTAGTCAGTTTAAATGATTTGTGCCAGTGTTTCTCACAAGCTATTCCACAATTATATCTATAATTATATAAAAAGCATTAGTAATTTATGTACTTATTATTTTGTTTTTTAATAATGTTAAATAAAATAATTATTTAAAAGGAACTGATTAATTATTATATAATTTAAAATTAATAATTATAATTACTATTTATACATTTATCATTAAATCAAATATAAGTGATTTTTAAATTATAATTTATTATTATTAATATTATTATTATATTTTTATTTATTTTATATTAAATATATAAGTAAATTGTATTGTATTATATAATATTATTAATATAAAGAACATATTTTTATGTATATTTTAAGTTTCAAATTTTTTAATAACTAATAATTATTAATGATTATTATTATGCTTTTATTAAAACATAATCATATATTCACTGGCATCCTGTAACAGCAGTCTGAGAGTATTGGATGTTTAAATTATTATCTAATGAGATGCTTGTATCCTCGCAGCCATCCTGGGGATGTACACGCTCATGAGCAACAAGCAATATTATGATGCCCTGAACACTACTGGCAAGATTGCAAACACAGAAGGCATCAACAGTATGTATTTACAACACATTTAACACCAAACCATTTAATGTCGAACTTAAGTTTTTGTATAGTGAGTTTTTGTAAATTAACCGAAAGTCACTTATATGTTCACAATATGAACTTACGTATCATAAGCTCGTCGGTTTATTCTCTTTTAGGTGTGGTGAAACCAGATGTGTATAAGATCTATCCTGACGAACCTCCCAATGACACAGATGTGGAAGACACTCTCCGCTGCCTCCAGAAAAACGATAGCAGGCTGAAGGAGGTCAACCTCAACAACATCCCGGTAAACACGCTTACAGTACTGACACCTCAATAAGCATAATTATAATCACATTACATGCTAGACATAGCATTAATATTATAAACAGATTGCTTAATTACACTTTCAGTATTTGTTTTCTTGCAAACTTCTGATTAATTACCATAATTAATCATAAGAATTGATGCATTTCTCTGCTTGAGCGGAATGGTGATGTTAATGAGCGTTTATGTTGATGTAGGACATTCCCATCCCAACCCTGAAAGAGATTTTTGAGGCTATGAAGCGCAACACAAACGTGCTAAGCCTCAGCATCGCTGGGACACGCAGCAATGACCCCGTGGCCTTTGTAAGTCCCGAACCCTTTGCTTCTGATGTTGTTTCAGTCTCTCATTCCTTTGTTTCGATCTCATTATTCTTCCATATACACATCTGAAAATGTGTCTTGATCAAATAAATTCTTAGTCTGTTTAAAGTTGTGTAGTTTTAAAATGCTGTAAATAAAAATAAAAACTTTTTGGACAATTTATCATAACTAATAATAAGTTTAGTCATGTACATTACTGTTCAAAAGGGTCACTTTTTAAAAAAAAATTAATACTTTTTTCAACAAGGATGCAGTAAATTGATAAAAAGTGACAATAAAGGCATTCATAATGTTACAAAAGATTTTAAAATATTTCAAATAAATGCTGTTTGTTTGAACTTTCTAATCATCGGTTAATCCTGAAAAAAATGTATCACTTTTTCCACAAACATACTAAGCAGCACAACAGTTTTTAACATGGATAATTATAAGAAATGTTTCTTGAGCAGCAAATCAGCATATTAGAAAGATTTCTGAAGGATCATGTGACACTGAAGACTGGAGTAATGATGCTGAAAATTCAGCTTTGCCATCACAGGAATAAAATACATTTAAAAATAAATGAAAATAGAAAAAAAATATTTTAAATTATAATACTATTTGACAATATTTTTACTAAATTTTTGATAAAATAAGTTCAGCCTTGGTGAGCATGAGACAAAAACATTAACAATTTTTTTCAACCCCAGACTTTTAAACTGTAGTGTATTTTTCTTGACTAATCAATAGTTCATTTGAATATTCTTCATAAAATCATTGCTCAATTCAGTTTTTTCTGTATTATGGAAATTATTGACAGTCGACATCAGTTGTTTCTCTTGCTCTATTCCTGTGAGTCAGGCTGTAGCTGAGATGTTACAGTCCAACACCACCCTGCAGAGCCTCAACATCGAGTCCAACTTCATTACTGCACAAGGCATGATGGCCATCATCAAGGCACTAGAAGAGAACTCCACCCTGACCGAGATTAAGATTGACAACCAAGTAAGAGGCTAAAATACTCCTGCCAAAAACATCTGATGGCATGTGTGTTTAAATCATACAACTAAATAGTTCATGCGCATTCTCACAGAGACAGAAACTGGGTGACTCGGTTGAGATGGAGATTGCATCTATGTTGGAGAACAACCCCAGCATCATAAAGATTGGCTATCACTTCACTCAGCAGGGCCCACGTGCCAGAGCCGCCATGGCCATCACCAGAAACAATGATATCCGTGAGCGTGTTCTCATATTATTTTCTTAAATATTGCAGCTTGTACTACATTTTTATTCATTGAACTTGATATTTTTGTACTTTTATCCCATATCCAGTTCGTCAGCAGAGAGTAAGATGAAAAGAAGACGGAGTTTAGTTCATCTAGGAGGTATCAAAGTTCTCCATGTGCACTCTTGGAGTCCTACAGACACTCCAACAACAGCCATGACAACATAACAGCTTTTACCATTCACCATCGGCCATTGTGGATATCATTATCACCAGCTTGATGAGACTTCATTGCTTTTTGTGGATTTCATCAACTCAAAAGCTCTGACCTAATAAAATTGACCTGCTCTTTAATACCTCAGTTTGCAAACTTGAAAATGACACCAGTTATTCAGTTAATTTTCTGGTAATAGGTAAGTTTTTATGTAAATATTTCAAATAAAATATTACAATGTATATTGTCTAATCAGACTTCAAAGATTTATTAAATTACAAAACCATCATTTAACCCAGGTTTGTTCTATCAAAGCACTGACACACTACTGTTCAAAAGTTTGGGGTCAGTATGTTTTTTTGTGTGAAAATATTTTATTCAGCAAGGAAGCATTAAACTGATCACAAGTGACAGTAAAGATATTTTTACATTTTACAGATTTTTTTTAGTGCAAATAAATGCTGTTCTTTTTTAACTTTCTAATCATCGAACAGTTCTGAAAAAATCAGTTTCCACAAAAAATATTAAGCATTACGACCATTTTCAGCACTGATAAAAAGAAATGTTTCTTGAGCACCAAATCAGCATATTAGAATGATTTCTGAAGAATCATGTGACACTGAAGACTGGAGTAATAATGAAAATTCAGCTTTGCCATCACAGGAATAAGTCATTTTAAAATACATTAAGGTAGAAAAAAAAAATATTGTAATAATATTTCACAATATTACTGTTTTTACTGCATTTTTTTAAACAAATAATGGCTGCCTTGATGAAATTTGTCAAAAAACAAACTTTTGGGTTGTGTAAACACTGTAATGCATTCTTAAAGCAGATGCTCTCAACAGACTCATTGTATAAACAAAACAAAAAAACAGCTTCATCATCATTTGAAGATCTGGACTCTGTTATGATTTAGATTAGATTTAGATTATGCATTATTAAATTAAAAGAGGATTGAGATAAAATGATGCATGAGTCATTTCATAACTTTGATTATATGATTAACCTTTTCAAATGATGACCCAAACCCCGAGGCAAAAAACAAATGGAACTATTCAATATCCCACAGCCGTGCTTCCTGCTCCCCCTCAGCTAACCTATTTATACACGTGAACCGCCCAGTCATGAAACCCAGGCTGATGGCTTTGAGTTACAAAGCTCCAAATATACCGCCTTCCTCGAGGAGATTTATGCTCCCCTTTGGAACAGCTGCTAACCTATGAAGATTCTCAAGCGCCACCAATTAACAAGTACAGTTTTTTAAAGAATTTGTAAAAAGCGACAGCAGTCACAAAAGTGAATTTTTGATTTCTGTGGGTGACTAAACTTAACAAGTCTATTGCAGAATGTGGTCCCACTATGCCAAGATCACTCTGATGGCATTTGGCAAAGGAACCACAGTACGAAGCAGCCGTTCCACATTCTGTTCTCGATTTGGAACAGATTTGGCCCTATTCAATCATGCAACCAACATTCACACATGGAAAGGAAAATGATAATGATATTTGTAAAAATATACCACATGAGATTGAACAGACTGAGAGGTTATAACTTTATTTATATATGACATTCTTTTTGCATTTTCTAAAACATCCTCTATTGGGTCAGAATCAGATTTTTTTTAAAAATAAGATGGCAAGTACACAGTACTAATACAATTTGCAAAACGCAACAGCTCAAATTCTTTTCCAGAAAGAATGTCTTAAAGTTTCAACCTTACTGTATATAAAGTGGGTCACACGTAAAAGATGTCATATGAGAGCTGTGACTGTCGAGAACACTGTCGTCATCTTGCACACAGTTCAGTTTAAATGTAGCCTGAAGCCTTTTTTGCAGTTGCTGAACAGTATGGAGCTGTTTAACAGAGTCTGCTATGAAGATTCACTGCAGGGAGGCAACAGAGCTGGTTCTTCTTCATCGGAGTCAAACTCGACATTCTCATCTTTTACCCATTTACCACTTCGGTCCTGCAGCCACCCTGAACTGAAATAGTGGAGAGGGAAAAAAAAAGGAGAAAAAGAGAGCGGTCACCTAAATATTAATAAATGAGAAGCATACAGTTATTTAATAATCTCCATGTGACGTAAACATTATTTTTTAATTCTTATTTGTATACTAACATCAGTGGCCGTTTACATAAACTGATTGGACTAAGTCTTACAAGTTAGTCTTTTGTTTTTTTTAAACTTTAAGAAAGGTCATAACTTTAAAGGGATAGTTCACCCAAAAATGAAATTTCTGTCATTAAGTACTCACACTCATGTTGTCCCAAACCTGTAAGACCTTCGTTTGTCTTTGGAACACAAATTAAGATATTTTTGATGAAATCCGAGGGTACGGCATTGCACCTTTTGAGGTCCAGAAAGGTACTAAAGAGTAAAGACATTGTTAAAACCACCAATACTGAGCCGCAGTTTGGACATAAACACTGAAGATCTGCAACAAAAACAGCGTAGCAGTATGATGGGACAGATGAATTTGTTGAATAAAGTCATTATTTTTGCTTTGTTTTTGCGCACAAAAAGTATTCTCGTCACTTCATGATATTAAGGTTGAACCACTGTAGTCACGTTGCCGGTTGTAACGATGTCTTTAGTACCTGTCTGGACCTCAAAATGTGCATTGACGTTGCTGCCTATGTGTGGATCAGATACCCTCAGATTTCATCAAAAATACCTTAAAATATCTTATGTTCCGAAGACAAACGAAGGTCTTACGGGTTTGGGACGACATGAGGGTGAGTACTTAATGACAGAAATTTCTTTTTTGGGTGAACTAACCCTTTAAGTCAGTTAAATAAAAAGGTAGATTGTTTCAATTAGCATCCAAAAAGTTAGACCCATTGGCCACCCTTAGTTGGTCCGACTAGTTAAAAACTGCGACAGTTGAAAGCTGTGACAGTTGAGTGCATGAAGTGTCCAACATTCCACACTTTGTTTTTTCGGTTAAAGGGTTAGTTTACCCAAAAATGAAAATTCTGTCATTAATTACTCACCCTCATGTCGTTTCAAACCCGTAAGTCATTTGTATGATGTCTTTACTACCTTTCTGAAGCTTGAAAGTGGTAGTTGCCTAGGTAGGCTCTCAATGGAGGAACAGAAAGCTCTCAGATTTCATTAAAAACATCTTAATTTGTGTTCCAAAAATGTACAAAAGTCTTATGGTTTTGGAACGACATGAGGGTGAGTAATTAATGACAGAATTTTCATTTCTGGGTCAAGTGCATCATCCAGATACTGGAATTTTCAGTGTGAACACACTAATCGGCACACTAACATTTATACTACAAAATAGCTTAGAATAGTGCAAACATAAGTGAATTGGGACACATCTACAGTTTTAACATTTTGCATATGTTTATGCAACTGGCCCCAGTACTAGGGCTGGGCGATATATCGCATGTGATTGTCACGCGCATTTCATCAGTAAAGCCGGTTCCCTGATTACCGCTAAATCGCCATCACCTGCTTTCAAATGGAGTGGCATTTAATAGACAGAGGCGTAGTTCACTGACAAGCCACGCAATATCGCGTTCATTATCGAAGGTGATTCATCTGCAATATAGCCAGTAATGTGAGTTAAATGTGAGTCACTGTATGGAGTGTTGTCATACCTCTTTAATTTGAGGTAGTGGTCCAGTTCTCTGCGTCTCTGCTCTGTTAGAGGCTCACAATCAGCGGATGTCACAATGCTGGACCCTTTCTTTCTCTTCTTTGTCTCTACTTTCCCTTCAGTCTGGCCCTCATGCACTACAGATGACAATTGGCATGCATGCATATGGAAAATGAAAAGGAATTATAAGCACAAAATGTATCTTTCCTTAAAAAAAAAACAGACTTTTGTTATACCTGTCGTGCTAGTTGTTGACATGGAGTCAATACTTCCTGTCCTCATGGATGTGTGGGGGTTGATATTGTTGACTTGATCATTTCTATCCTCTTGACCACATCCTGACGATTCAGTTCGTTCACTTGATGAATGTAGAAAATGATACAATAAGTGCAAAATGAATCAAGTCAAGTCATCTTTATTTATCTAGCACTTTATACAATACAGATTTCATCAAAATATGAGATAAATTCTGCTGTAAAGCAGCTCTACAGCAGACATTAGTGTCATTATTCAATTCATTATTCATGTCAGTTCAATGTTGATTCAGTTAAGTTCAATAACTTTGTAAAGTTTATCAATTAAGAATTCAGCTATAAGAAATGCTATGGAATAAAATAGTATCATTATTAAGCTCGAGTCATGAAAATGTTGTTTCAGTTCAGTTCATTGTTGATGTTGCAAAGTTCATCAGTTCTGAAATGAGGCTGAATCAGCTTTAAAGCAGTTCTGCAGAAAACAGGTCAAAGACACTAGAAAAACACAAACAGCCTACAGAGGACTATAATTCTGACATGAAAACAGAAGGTTCATAAAGATATTACCTGGCCTTTCTGTGGCAGCTACTGTACGGAGCAGTTCTGAGTAAGGCATGATGGGTAATTTTGCGTGTTTGGCTCAGTAGAGGAGCTGAACTGGAGGGTTCCTGAGGACAAGCAATATGTGTATGTACTGTGGGGTCAAAATAAAACCTTCAAAAATAATTCAGTAAAAATTGGAAATAAAAAATAGAACTATATTAAAACATTCTCCGCACTATTTTAGGTTGCTAATCACAAGCAAATTTGTGCTGATTTAAGACATATCAAATACTAAAGCGGTTGAAAATTTGTATAAACTTTTCACTCAGATTGATGTATAAATTATTATCTGATATGATAAAAAAGTAATGATTGAAAAAAACTTTATTAAATTAGAAAAATACAAGAAGGATGGACTTTAGTATAAACTGACAAGAAAATGCATTCAGACACCTGTCGATCATCTTCTGCTTTGACATAGTCTTGATGCCTTCTTTTATCAATTTCACGTTGCAGTTGATTCTTTTTGCCGTAGAACCATTTCATTCCTATAAAAGAATAGACCAAAGAGGACTTAAATCCTGAATGCCACTTTATACAGAGGCTGAGTAAATGCATAGGTAGAATTTCACCTTCAAGATGTCTCTTTCCCTTCCTGTGCACCACGAGCATATCAACAGTGTCAAATACAGGACGGTGAGAACACACAAGGCAGCTGTATCTACAGTGAGGAATAATGGGATAAATTCAGTCACAGACTTCTGGAAGCAATTCAGACAACCAGCAATACAATAATCACCTTCCGTTTTTCATCAGAACAGCTTCATCGTCTGGGATAAAGTTTGACAGAAGATCTGCTACGCGTCGTTTCTTGTAAGCGAAAGATAGAGAAAGACTGTGAGAAAAAGAAAAGGGACTGGTGCATGTGTACTACAAATAAATATCACATATTTGTCTGTTTGCTGTTTTTGTTATACCTTCAGTACATTTAGCTGACTTTGATCATCACCCTCCCGTTTGAAAGACATGTTTGGTGACCCGCGGTCTTATACTTCTAGGTAACGTTATTATAAGTAGTTTTTCTTATTTCTCTACAACAGATAAGCAGGCTTACTAAAAACATCCATTCCTTCCTGTTTTTGTCTGTGGGATTGTGGGTAGTGATGTCCGATGCACGAACGAATCGTTCTTTGGAGTCGGTTCTTAGTAGACCGGTTCGCAAATCTGAATCGGTTTTTGACATGTCCGAAATAAAAGGATTGGATAGTTCACTCAAAAATAAAAATGCTGACATCATTTACTCACCCTCAAGTTGTTCCAAACATGTATGAATTTCTTTTTTCTGCTGAACACAAAGGAAGATATTTTGAAAAATCCGCACTATTGACTTCCATATGGAAAAATACCATGGTGCCCCACAACTGTTTAGTTACCGACATTCTTCAAAAATATCTTCCTTTGTGTTCAGCAGAAGAAAGAAATTCATACAGACTTTTCATTTTTGGGTGAACTAAGCTTTATACGCCAAGCAAAAGAACTCATGAACCATTGTAACCTACTTATTGTCCGAAGGAACCGATTCGCCGAAATGAGTGAGACATGGGCGGATCTTACATTTAGCCGACGCCATGGCAACAGAAGCTAAGCTAATTTGCTAAGGGCTTGTAACAAATAAGTTTCAACAGTGTCTGAATTTAGAGATTAGAATGTAACGGCTCCGGTAGGTTGTATAGTTTGTATATTTCTTAATGTTTGATTTTATTTTAGAGGCGCCACTTATTTAAGCGAAGCACATTAACTTATATCAGTTAAAACTTCTCTGGGACTAACGTTACGCAGGATTTAATTATTATTTCTCACAGTGTGATTTATCCACTGGTTATGTGGCGTTAAAAGCTTTATATCGGTTCGTAATGTAGCTCGCTGAACAGTTTATTTCAAGTGCGTGACCATTAAGTAAGGGATTGTTTATGTTTATTGCTGACTATTTCCTCCGTTAATTTGACTCATAACAGAAGCTGTTATGAGTCCTGCCGTCATGCGTTCAGCAGCCGCAGATGGTCAGCTGGAGTTCATCCTAAGTCATTAGTAGTTAAACGCTTGATCCCGCTGGAGGTCGGGTCATGTCCGCGGATCACTCAGCGACACAGACCGGGACTCACGGCCTCCTCCGCGGCCAGCGCACCCGGTCCTACGGCAGCCTGGTGTCCTCTTCATTATCACCCGTGAGACAAAGACGAATTGAACACAAAGTTCAGCCCGGTGAAACTTTGCAAGGACTATCACTGAAGTACGGCGTGTCTGTAAGTAGGCTAATCAGAAGCAGGTATTTGAAGAATAAGGTCATTCTGGCTTTTTAAAGGGTTAGTTTGAGGTAATGACATAATTATCAACATTTTTTATTTCTTTACAGATGGAGCAAATCAAAAGGGCAAACAGACTGTACACAAATGATTCAATATTCCTGAAGGAGTCCCTTTTCATCCCTGTGCTGACAGAGTCTGTGTCTTTCACAAATGGGGTGGAATTGACAGAGGAGGAGTCAAGTCCAGCACAATCACACACAGAGATTTCTAATGAGACTCCCCAAAGCCAAACAGACCCTAGTAGATGTGAAATTAATGCTGATCTGTCACCGGTGGAGTACCTGAAAAAAATAGACAGCTTGATCAGTAAGTCAAAACAAGCAGCTGTGAAAACCTGCCAGGAGGGAGAGAAACAGTAAGTTGTTGAAATGAAATTATGACTGCTGTCATTATTGTTAGGGTGTTACAAAGTACACATATTGAAATCGTTTTGTTTGCTGTCAAGCAAGTCATTTAGCAAGTTTCAACTATGAGTTCTATGACTCAGGAGGGGTTACAATGAACATCAGCTGATTCATTAAACAGGTTACACCTGTATAGAAAGCCATTATCCACTTATAAGGAATCAGTTCCAAAATGAAAGTATTGAAATGAATTCCAGTAATGAAATCACATAAAACTTTAACTTTTGCATTTTAAAGGTTCTCTTCTATGGAGCAACTCCGTCACAGCAATCTGAAGTTCAACACAGTATCCTCCCATCAGGCCGTATTGGGAGCTGTTCCCGTTACCATCACCAGACGGACCAGGAATTTGAGGGATAGGGAGGATGAAATCTTCCAGCTCTGATGTAGGTTTATTCTGGTGTAGGACTCTTCTGACTGTTTTCTGTTTATTGGTAAAGATGGAATGTTTTAGAGGGCTCCCTCTTCTGGTTTCATGTATTTAAAATGTGATTGGGATTGCTGGAGAGATTTGCAATAGTCCTGTTTATATAAAACTGCTAACAGCTTTAGACATGCACCCATATTAGCACTGTAAAAACATTAGCCTGATACCTAAAAGTAATAATGTGAATTATAATTCTGCTGTAACCAAAGTAATGAGAGTTTTAGGTTTGATGTGGACGACTGCATTTGAGCAAAAGAAATCAGGAATGTAGCTTTTAAAAATAGTGCACTTGCTAATTCATATTTAATACTACCTCACAAATAATGGATAGAAGTACTTTAGTTTTAGGAAACTGAAAAAGTATTTGGGAATGTGCCATTGGACATCTGCATCTTTCAATGCATAGTTTTGCACTGCAGTCTTGTGCTTGGTTTTTTTTTTTTTTTTTTTTTTTTTTTTTTTCTTCCTGATAGGTTTATAATGTTTTCCTAACATGATAAAGAACCTCTACAACAGATTAAATGCCATAAACACAAACTGATGTTGGTCTTTTAAACTGGTCTTTGAAATCTTGAGTGATAATCAGTGTCAAAGAAGATGATCTAAGGGTACGCTTACACGATAGCAATGTTCTAAAAAAGGAAAAGGTTTTT
The DNA here is from genome assembly GCF_018812025.1 of Megalobrama amblycephala. NCBI lineage: Eukaryota > Metazoa > Chordata > Actinopteri > Cypriniformes > Xenocyprididae > Megalobrama > Megalobrama amblycephala. The sequence goes on from NC_063056.1 coordinate 27,277,965, forward strand.
TCTTTTGCATTTTTCGCATACAGACGACAACTTTGTAAAAATGATCCCAGTTCACACAGATCCATGAAAATGACTAAAAATATAAAATATAAAAGTATAGAGATGATAGCAGTATCTTTTTCAAAACTTTGGAATATCAGGCCCCCAAAATGCTGGTGTCGTGTAAATGAATGGCCAAAACTCAAAAAGTTTTCCAGTTTTAGTTGAAAACGGCCACATTGTAACATGTAACTAAAGCAAACATTGTGTTATTCAGTTGATGTCACAACTGAATTGCAGCATTCCATCAATCATACGCATTTCTAACCTGGAACACTTTCAGACAATAACTATGAATATGAATGTTTTCCAAACAACAAAATGTAGTCATACATTTACAAATACATTTACAATTACAGTATAGCTTACAGTAAAAATGGTGTAAATTATTACAATTTAAAATAACCTTTCTATTTTTTAATATATTTTAATATGTAATTTATTCCTGTGATGGCAAAGCTGAATTTTCAGCAGCCAGTGATCAGACTTCAGTGTCACATGATCCTTCAGGAATCATTAGATTGATGAACAGAAAGTTCAAAAGAACAGCATTTATTCAAATAGAAATCTTTTGTAACTTTATATATGTCTTTACTGTCACTTTTGATCAATTTGAGGCATCCTTGATGAAAATATTTTTATAAAAAAATCTCACCACAAACTTTTGAATCGTAGTATATTGCAACACTGTATGCAAATTACATAAGCAGTGAGTGAGGGCTGTAGATATTTATTTATTTATTTAGTGGTTGTTCCTTTTTAGAACACAGGCGATCCCTCTCAGAGATGTTCATGTCAAAATATAGTTCCTGACTGTAGTGCCAAGCTTAGATTTGTATATCGTAGCCATAACCACAGGGTAACACTAGATGGCAGTGTGAAGAGAGTGCCTCACTAAAACGTGTTTTTGTGTTCTGGTTCTTGTTGTTTTGTTGTCCTTGGAGGTAAATATTCAGCTACAGTATTGAGCAATACATTGTACTCTAATTTACAGCAGAGTGGGCAGAATCCCAGTGGTTTAAACATCATTATTACAAAATAAGTAGTCTAGAAAACCTCCATCAAATGCAGCTGGAGTGTCAGAGCTTAAAAAAATTGTTCAGACGATATTTTTACATTTGATCTGAGCTCACTCAGGCAGTGGTTGTGGCTGTGTTAACACTATCAGGCCACTGAATGAATATTCATTAACAGCACAGTAACACTATTTCAAAGGTTGAACTGAAGTCCAATGCCTTCAGTCAGTCACGTTCTGCCTTTTTTGGTTGCATTGTATGCAGTTTGAGATCACGGGTGGCCCTCCATGCCAATCCTGTAAAAGTCTGTCAGTGCTTCGCTGTCCTCATAATGTCCCGTTCTCCAGCAGTTTGTTAAGCCCGTTGCAGATTTTGGTGAGGTGGGGTTTGAGGGGACCAGTTGGGTTGTAAAGCTGGGTGAGGAGCTCAGGGTCAGCGTAATGGTTGAAGACATGATTGATGCGTCCGTGGGATTTTGGTGTGAGGTGAGTATTTACAAGTTTCAGAAGCATGTCCCTACTTTCTTTCAGGATCCCTGACATAACCCCTTTGTCAAATGTGAAATCTACCTAAAAAGGAAAGAAGAGACTTTAATCAACATGAAGTACAAATGTGGTTACAAATACACCGATCAGGCATAACATTATGACCACCTTCCTAATATTGTGTTGGTCCGACTTTTGCTGCCAAAACAGCCCTGACCCATCGAGGCATGGACTCCACTAGACACCTGAAGGTGTGCTGTGGTATCTGGCACCAAGATGTTAGCAGCAGATCCTTTAAGTCCTGTAAATTGTGAGGTGGGGCCTCCATGGATCGGACTTGTTTGTTCAGCACAACCCACAGATGCTCAATTGGATTGAGATCTGGGGAATTTGTAGACCAGATCAACACCTCAAACTCGTTGTGCTCCTCAAACCATTCCTGAACCATTTTTGTTTTGTGGCAGGGTACATTATCCTGCTGAAGAGGCCACAGCCACCAGGCAATACTGTTTCCACGAAAGGGTGTACATGGTCTGCAACAATGATTAGGTAGGTGGTACGTTTTAAAGTAACATCCACATGGATGGCAGGACCCAAGGTTTCCCAGCAGAAAAATGCCCAAAGCATCACACTGCCTCCGCTAGCTTGCCTTCTTCCCATAGTGCATCCTGGTGCCATGTGTTCCCCAGGTAAGCGACACACACACCCGCCATCCATGTGATGTAAAAGAACGTGATTAATCAGACCAGGCCACCTTCTTCCATTGCTCCATGGTCCAGTTTTGTTGCTCACATGCCCACTGTTGGTGCTTTTGGGAGTGGACAGGGGTCAGCATGGGCACCCTGACTGGTCTGTGGCTATGCAGCCCCATACGCAACAAACTGCGATGCACTGTGTATTCTGACATCTTTCTATCAGAACCAGCATTAACTTCTTGAGCAATTTGAGCTACAGTAGCTCGTCTGTTGAATCGGACCTACACGGGCCAGCCTTTGCTCCCCATGTGCATCAATGATCCTTGGCCGCCCATGACCCTGTCACCGGTTCACCACTGTTCCTTCCTTGGACCTTTTTTGATAGATAATGTCCACTGCAGACCAGGAACACCCCACAAGAGCTGCAGTTTTGGAGATGCTCTGACCTAGTCATCTAGCCATCACAATTTGGCCCTTGTCGAACTCGCTCAAATCCTTCACTTGCCCATTTTTTCCTGCTTCTAATATCAACTTTAAGGACAAAATGTTCACTTGTAGCCTAATATATCCCATCCACTAAAAGGTGCCAGGATGAAGAGATAATCAGTGTTATTTACTTCACCTGTCAGTGGTTATAATGTTGTGCCTGATCGGTGTATATATAATAAAGCATAGAATTAATTTCATGGAACATTAATTCAGAAAATACTAGTCAAATATGTTAGATGTTGTGTACCTCATGGAAACTGATGGCTGTCATGGCTCCTTGGTGTAATTTCTTTTGGAAATTCTGGGCCAGCTTTAGCTCTTCATCATTGAATCGATTGTGCCTGAAAAGGACCGCTATCTTCACCACCACCTTAATGAGATCTTTCACCACTTTCTGGGCCTCTGAGCGGTTTCCAGTGTACTCTTTTGACACACGGTAAAGCTCATCTAGAATCTCACTGCTGGTGTCGTCGATAAACATCTGCACCACAGACTTGTTGGCCATTTGGCTCAAGATCTTTTTCTGGGCCTTGAGAGCCATGTCCTTGGAGTTGAACGTCTCCATATCTTAAAAAGGAAAAGAACAGATTAATAATAATTGAAAATGCTCATATTTATGGTTTGTTACTTCCTAATACGCTGTGTTTTGTCTTAGTGTAACGCGTCACTTTCTATATGATTTTTATTTAAGAGACTAGCATAACAGATTTAATCTTAGTCTAAAAATTATATTTAATGTAAAATGGCCCTTATCACATGGTGATATTTATGAAATATTCTTATGATTGCGAATTTTCCCTTGAGTTTTATTTCTGTTTGTGTATTGGTAAGACTGTCAGCCCTGGGAGAACTCCCACCATGGGGAAGTCCCCTTACAGTCTTACTTTTACTCTTTGTTCTTCAGGGGAAAGCTAATGTCATATAGGACCTCATCATTGCCCACACATCTCATAAACAACACTAATTGTTCTCAAGACTCTCATGACGTGTCATCACATCCAGCACTAGACTCTCAATGCTGCTCAATGACATCCAAACATCTGTGATCAGTGTGTCTGATAAAACATGCAGTATTTCATCATGTTTAAATGTAGATGACAATGTTGTACAATATAATTAAATGCAATAATATTAACTGAACTATTATTGACATGCACTTACTTTAAAGGGGGCCTATTATTCAAAATTCACTTTTGCATTGTGTTTGTACACAACCACCCTATAATGATAAAAATCCAACCACTCCTTTTTTAATCCCCATAAATCATAAGCAGTGTCTCAGAACAAGCCGTTTGCAGATTCCTGGCAATGTGACGTCACATTAGCCACAGACCCGGAAACGAATGTTGACAGACACTGACGTTTTAACAGAGAACCGCCCTGAGTGAGTTCACAGCGAGTTGTACACAGTCCGCCATTGCTGCACGGACGAGAACGTCTCCCAAGCGTTTTAGGTGTTCTGTAGTTGGATGGATTAATCCACACAGCTCTCTATTTACTCCCTAAATCTGAGCCACTGAAGATGAGGTGGATTAATTTTGTTTTAGAAGAAAATGCTCCCTCAACTCTACCGAAATTAGTTTAAGTCCGCGCAAATCATTTCGCAAAGGACTGCTTTGTGAACGAATGTCAATACAAAGGGACAATACAAAACAGAGGTTGTGCTAAAAATGTGCTACTCAAGGACAGATTAGTACAAACTGTTCGTGATCCAGCTTACAGCCTCCAGAGTGATAATGGATACGGCAGTAATGAAGGTGAGAGCACTTTATTACAGTTCATTGGAGATTTACAGATATAAAGTATACCAGTTTATTAAGCACCACCCGAAAAGGCATAAGGTTTTTATATATTTGTTTACTGTTAGTTGTAGCGAGTGTATCCATGTACTTTGCTATGTATGTTGCAAGGGAGAGAGAGTTTATGGGTAATATTTTAATGCACAACTGAAATTAAACTAAACTATACCTGTTCTATCTCCATGCAGCATATATTTGCAGTTTCAGACATTTTAGTGTGTCCTGACTGACTCCTGACACCGGAGAATCAGCTCGTGAAGCTCCGCCCTCTTAGGCCGAGCACAGCAGCTCATTTGCATGTAAAGGGCACACACTGAAACGGTGCGTTTTTGCTCAACCCATGCTGTACATGCTGTAAAAAAATGACCTGTGGGGTATTTTGAGCTTAAACCTCACATACACACTCTAGGGACATCAGAGACTTATCTTACATCTCGTAAAATGAGGCATAATAGGTCCCCTTTAAACATTTTAGCTGATGTAGAACACAGCATAGCTTAGGATTGCTTCACAGATTGTATAATCAGGAGAACGTGCAAAGACATGTATGAAAAAAATACTCATTGCATAGTACTCACAAGTTCCTACATGAATCTTCAGATTGTATCATGATACAGGCATCTTATTTGCTTAGAAATGTTCTTCGGTGTATTAATGCAACTTTGAGGTTTACATATTTACTAGTGTTCTTGTCATTGTTGATTATCTTTTTGTACAGCATTTATTAAAAATTCTTAACTAAATTACAGATGTACTCATAATTTGCGCAGCAATTCTGTAACAAATGCAATAACTGCAAAGTATATTAACATGCAAATGACATGCACTGTGTTTTTTTAAATGAATCAAGACATGCCAAAAGTGATGTAATATTTCAAAGCCGCATTAGCTCTGTTTTGCTTTTTAAATCCAATTCTGTTTATGGCGAACCAACCTGATTAAATTTTAATGCAGTTAGAGTTTCATTTCCTAATGAACTCTATTCAATTAGAAGCACTGAATGCATTAGAACAGCCATTAAGTTCTGCGACATGGAACATCAAAACAACTACATAAATACCGATTTAAACAAATCAACATGCTGTACACTTCAGTTGAACTGTGAAAGCAGCATAATCCTAGGGTTTAACACTCACTACTTCTCATTTACTCTAATTAGAGCAAAACTGATCTGATGTGTTTGACCACATGGCTACATTTTAAAAAAATAAATATAAATATAAATAGATATATTATTGGTTCTCCTCTGGACTTCAAAATCAGTTCTTAAACATCTAATCAGATCAGGCGTATACTTGGTATGATATTTTCTTTGCAATTTTTACTCTACATTACCTCACTACATTCTAAAATATAGTAAGAAATATATTTTAATATATTATTTTAAATAAGAAACCACAGTTTATGTGTAAATAGTCAATCATGTGCATCAGGTAAGAATGAATGTGATAAAATAAAATATTTAAAAAAAATTTGTAACAGTTCTTCATTTGATAAAATATATTATTTAATACAATAACATTTATTCATAAATAATAATAATTTGTTAATATTTTAATATTATTTGATAAAATGTATTATTTAATACATAAAAGCACTGTATATTTATAAAAGAATTTAAAATTCTTGTGCTCATGGATTTTTTTTTTTTTAGGCCGACCCAGATTTCATTCTTACCTGACAAGATGAGATATAAACAACTTTACCCTAATTCGATTACAATTGACTTTTAGTCCAGCTATAAAACATTTAAAGTAATCTAAGGTTAAGCAAATTCATTAATTTTATACCTCTTCAGGTGAAATGGCCATCTGTACCCACTCTCCTGATTTAAAGGTTTATCACAGACAAGGTAAATATTTAGCATTCCTCAGATGACTTCAGTGCATAGCCTGAGGCTCTCTCTGTGTATGTGTGTGTGTTCACATGTGTGTAAAGCCCAGGGGATTTACAGGATGTGAGAAATCATGTTGTTCCTCCATCCTAAAGACCACAGTAGTCACCCTGTCATTACAAAGCAGCGAGTCACAGCACAAGCTCTAGTGACAGCACAGAAGAGACGAGTCAAAACCTGCATCTGAGATCCACAGAACTTAGCAGCCTACTCTTTGGGGGTTTTTATTGAGAGGGGTCAAATGTGACTTTTACAATAAATGTATATAAAAAATGAGAGTGTGGGAAGTCCTGTTTTAAGTGTGTGAGTGGGAGCACTATGTTTCTGAATGGCTTTAGGCTAATTTAAAGTGATTTATAGAAAGTCAGTTCTGCTGAAAAACTCCTGCTTAGTGGTTTACTGATATTAAACTTTAAGGTTTTTTTTTTTAAAGATAGGCTAAGATGGTCTTCTCCCTCTAAAACTAGCCACAGACAAGCCTGGGTGGCCAGATATGACCTTTAAACCAGCTTAGACTGCTTTTAAGATGGTTACTTTAGCAGAGAGAACCCTAACCGAACTATCTTAAACCAGCATGGATTTCTAAGCTGGTTTATAATGATATTCTTGATCAACAAAAAAAGCTGGTTGACTGAAGTAGACCAGCTGGTTAAGCTAGTTAAGATGCCTGGTCAGCATACCAGAATCAATGGGCCAGCATCCAAACACAACATATGCTGGTCTTTTCAACCTGATATTCTCTAATAACAGGCTTTTAGATTTATTACTTGGAGGAAATCATTAAAGAATCACGCCTGAATGTGTCCACCCAAGTTTGAAATCATTTTTATGCCTGTCTACACAGATATACAATGATAAACGGTGAGTTTGCTGATTGTGCCATGTGTTTCCCCCTCAGTATCTCCCCACAGCACCTGATCGTTGAGATTTGAGTTTGTGATGATGTAACATATTGTGCAAAACTTTCCTTATTACCTAATACTGACTGTATTTTATTACAGTTTAATTACTGGCATGTATGTGGTAAAAGTCCAGTGTTGTTTTAGCACTCGTATGCATGTGAAAGACACTTGAAAGTTGTTTTTTAATACAACCAAACAATGTACAAACCTGATCATAAGGGAAGTGAAACTCAGGGCTGTTTGGCATAGATTTCCCCCCATATTTTTTCAGTTAAACCCACAGCAGCCAATTTCTCCTGAAACATGCTGCTACAAAAAAAGCTCACAATCTATCCATAGCATGAGTTCACCAAGGTTAGGACACTGCTGACCCTGAATATGAGGCATCGCACTCTTGATTTCAGTAGAAGTTTTTTTTTTTTCTTCATATTGCTGGCTTATAAAAAAGACTGGACATTGTTTTGTTTATAAAAGGTCTACCGGAACATCAACTATCCCAGTTTTAGTTGTTTAGTTGTAACATGGGAGTGGTTGAACAAGTTTCAACTTGACATTATTGACTTCAAACCTCCATATTTTTTAAGCAGACACTTTTAACCAAAGCAAATCTGTAAAATTAAAGCCTCTTTTGCTGTTAAAACAGAATGCTGGCATCTTTTTATCTTAACAACTTCTGAAAGAGTGCACCATGCTTTTAATCCATTGAAGTAACATCATCTCATGTATACATAATCACAGAGCTCTCTAATGTGATGGAGGAGAGGGCAGAGGTCAAGACTAAGACAAACTCACCTGGCTTTTCTCTCGTTCACTCTCCCTCTTCTGTTCAAACTCTCTGTCCTCCCTCTGCGCTCAGATCAGGTGGTTGAAATCCAGCGTGTGAGTGATGAAATAATCTCCTCAGACAGGTGAAATCAAAGAAAACTCCTCTACAATCTCTCTTGTGCTGTAACAAGTCCACTGTAACAAGATAATTTGACTTCTACTTCCTTGAGGAACTAAATGTATAAGACACACCCCTGAGTGCTTCTCACTCAGTCTCTCCCTCTCTCTCTCTCTCTATCTCTCCACCCCTGTCAGAGTGTTAGCTGCTGACACGGTGTGTCTGCTTGCCCTAACAAGTGCAACTCTTGTAAAGAATTCAGCAGTAATCCTGGATGCGGCCCAGTGAAAGGGGAGGTTTTAGTCTCTTTGTGATCAGTAGAACTGGTATGCAGCCACAGTCATCACAAACACTGCTATGTTTCTCAATAAAATGTCTATTAACATTATTACTGGACTCAAATTGCGATATTTGATTTATTACGTTCTATATTAAGTTATATTTTTTTAGGTCTGGAACGTCACAAACAAAACAATCAGAGCGATACAAACAGGGAAAATTCCCAGTACCCTGTACTGTATTGCAGCACTCATGGAAATGAGGTCAGCCAATCAGATTTGAGGACTGGACACTTAATTAATAAATTATAATACATATAAATATAATTTTTCAAGAGAACTATAGTCTGTTTTCCATCAGTGTTGTTTGCTTATTGATCAGTGTCTCGATCTTTTGTGCCTACAAAACCATGACATTATATTTCTCTGAATAACACTCGCACTTTGCATGACCAGGACAGTTATTTGTTTATCCATCAAAAAACACAGAAATTTCATTGATTTTATGCAAATTGGCTGAGGATCAGTTCATAGATTTTTCTCTGACATTTATGTGTCAGCAAGGTTCAGCTTCATCTCAATATTTCAAAATGCATTTTAAAACTTTGATAATAACAAGAGGGAAATACTTCATTCCCCATGCTGTCTTTTGGCATGTTCACTAGAGATATTAAGGAATGTGTTTTTTTTGCTCCTAATAGTTTTTTATACTTAAAAATCAAAGAATTCTATGTATATAAGCACATATTGTTAGTATACAAATGAAAAGTATGAAAATGTATAAGGAAGTTTATTTTCTAAACTTCCACAAGATTAAATATGCTCACGATGCAGGAAACATCCTTATACACAAACATCCTTTGATAACTTTGATAACACATGGATAACTATTTGTTATACATTTAATTTCACTTTAGAGGTCTAGCAACCAAATACTACACAAACAGAGACTGATGGAGCGCTGGTTGATAACATTACTTTATTTGCCCTTTTCTTGTGCAAACTTCATTGTTTAGTCACTAACATTAGAAATTGCTGTACAATGAATTGGTCCTGTGTAATAGAAAGACACCCTCAGGGCTAATGTCTGTGCATTGGTAATGTCCATACTAAAAAAGGCTGCTTATCTGCCTGCTATCTGAATGGAAACCATCTGGACTTAAGCCCTAATGCATATAATGGACTACAAAAGGAATCGATGCATCTGGCTCGACCCTTAATATAAGTGTTGTTTACGATCTGTAGTTAGGTCTATCAGCTGAATTCTCAAGTTACAATAGCTTTCTCTTCCAGTTGTGAGATTGAGACTGAAAACGTGACATCTCTGTTTTTCTGCAAAGCTAAGAGTGTTCGGGCAAAGTAAGAATTAATCTCGTCTCCAAGGCAACAGTCAGGAAGTGTCGCTTAAGTGGTTTCCTGATGGCTTCCTCTTTATCACGGAATGATATCTGACATGTTGTGTGTGTGCAAATGTGTAGTGTGTTTCAGAGATAAAGCAATGGATATCCAGTAAGCTACAGTTTGATGAATTTAACATGCTTAAATGTCAGGACTGGCTTAATCTGACAAAGAACTCTTTTGATCAAGATCAACAGATTTTCAGATTTCTCTAACATTTCCTTATGTCATTTATGATCTTCCTTTTCTGACTCCAAGCAGACATACTTTACAGTAATAATGAACTTATGGCATAGGAGACAGAAATAGGTCACGTTCTTAGTGTGACATGCTAGTGTTTGTTTCCTGGTTTAACTTGTATCTCCTTGTGTTTACATATGTGTGTGTAGGCCTGTCTGACTGTAGGTGTATGTCTTGGGGTGTGCGTGTGTTCACATGCTTTATTTAGGTCACTTGAGATTATATGATATGTTTGTTCTTACTTAAGCAAAGTATGTGTTTCACGGCAATATTACAGTGCTCATCAAACAATAAATTCAAACATAATCTGTAAACAATCACATTTAACATTTAAGACATTTACTGTTGTTACAGTAACTGAATGAAAACAGGGATTCAGCACATGTACTGTATCGTAGAACCTCTCTAAAGTTTAACATAAATGTTGTAACTGTACATGCAAATGTTCTTATACTCAATAGATTGATTTCAACATATCACATCTGTTAATTTAAATAGAACATTCAAATGTAGTTATTCAAACTTTTTAAAGAGGAAGTAACAGCCGAACTGCACTTTAAACATCCTCTCTTATTTTCCATTTACTTACTGTCAAATTGTGACCAAATACATCATGGAATTTAGTTTGCTGGTGTATGGCAGAATTTGCTGCCTCAGATGCAGTTATCTGACCATTACTTGATCTGATATGTCTGTGAAATTCATGCTGGAAGTATTTACTAATATAATATGGACTATTTTATCATTTTCTCCTGGATATTTACAGCAGACTGCAGGCTGTGCTTCGCATGGGGAGGTTCGCTGGTAATCGTGTGTACTGGCTTCTGAAACTGTGCTTTTTGTTGTTAAGCTCTGGAGCTGCATTCTCCTGACCACCAGCAGGTGGAGTGCTTTCCTGCGCATTACCTGAAGCATTTTCTGCCTTCCCTCCTTTGTTATTCTTTGTCTTTTTAACCTTTTCTTTGTCCTGCTGGGACTCATTTGTGAATGTGTTTGTGTCTGGATCGCCCTCTAGTGCTGGTGGGGCGTCAGGGGGCAGGTCAGTGGGAGTGGGTTTGCCCTCAGCCTGCTCCTCATTAGGGGTGTTCAGGTTTGATGGGGAATGTTTGCTGTTGGTGCAAGTGGACCTGAATGAAAATACATTTAAGATGAAAGAAGACAGAAACACAACTGTTAAGCATTCTGTCAGGATATTTTTATGGAGGATGAAAAAACATGATGAATTGAAAGGTGCAAGGTTATGGCCTGCTCAAATGTTTGGCAGATAAGTCATTTCATCATGTTCAAGGCATTAAAATGATTCATAATAAACTGCAGAGAATACAAAATGAACATTTTATGTTAAACCATCATATAATAAGTGCTTACCAGCAAAACCAGCTACCTGCATATGTTAGGTTTTGTGTTTGCTAGTCCTTTTGACTAGCAAAACATCCTTGGTCAGCCATGATGCTTATCAACCAGTTTCACCAGCTAAATTTTGTAAATCTACTAGAATTCTGGTCTTTTTTTCAGCAGTGTAGATCTACACAGCTGAAAAAAAAAAGACCAGAATTGTTGTGCTTTGACTTGTGTTTTTCCAAACTCACCCATTTGAGCTTCTGTCCTCTGAGTCCTTCTGCTCATTGCTGTATCTGAGCTCTGCTGGAGTCTTAAATGACAGATCTTTCTTTCCCTTCAGCCAGTATGTCTTCATATAACCTTTTCCCTGAATCAAGAGGGATTAGAGTTGATTTCACACTACATTATTTGCTAGCGGTATGAGTCATATAAAGTCATCCTCAAAAAATGTTCTTTATTTGATAAGATTTACATAAAGAAGTGAATGGTACTCTTGGACATACGGTTATGTAATCCCTCTGGTTCTACTCACACTGCTCCGAGCGGGATTCGAACGGGCATTTCCAGCATGGGAGCCTCTAGAGCACCTCTTGAGACCAGGGAAGTGAGGTTTACTCACACAGCTCTTTACTAACTTACTAGCATCCTTGTTAGCACGCCCACCTCCCATGCTGAAGACGGTGGTTTGAATCCCGTTTGGAGCGTTATAAGTAGTAGGAGGCCTACTACTTATAACGCTCCAAACGGGATTCAAACCACCGTCTTCAGCATGGGAGGTGGGCGTGCTAACAAGGATGCTAAAGACTGCAGCCTCTAGCGTCAGTCGCTAATGCGCTTCTTGAGGCCAATGGATTGAGGTTTACCTGCACAGCTCTGACTAGCCGGTCTACGTTGCACTCACCCTCCTAAACCCCACTTCCATTCGGGTCACGGCACCAGCATAACCCCTCCGGTTCTACTTGTATCAGTATTTGAGAGGCGTTTCCAGCTTGGGAGGTGGGTGAGCTAACAAGAATCCTAAAGACCACAGACTCTAGTGTTCGTTGCTAGTTCGTTGCAGCTCTCTGTTACACTCATGTACACTCACATGATATGAAGCCATTTAAATAGGCTAATAAATGTTTTACTACACATAGAGCAGGCTGAGCATTTATATTGCTGAATGACAATGAAACTGTTTTTGGGCAAGACTTTGGTTTACATGGAAGTCTTGGATTAAACTGTGGCTTGAAATACATTTTTAGACCCGGACTTTGTTATGCTATGTTATGTTTGTGAACCCTAATATATATAATACCACTGAAAATTTAGGGTCAGCAAGATTTTTTTTTAAATTTAAAGGTGCCCTAGATTCAAAAATTTAATTTACCTCAGCATAGTTAAATAACAAGAGTTCAGTACATGGAAAAGACATACATTGAGTCTCAAACTCCATTGTTTCCTCCTTCTTATATAAATCTCATTTGTTTAAAAGACCTCCGAAGAACAGGCGAATCTCAACATAACATCGACTGTTACATAACAGTCGGGGTGAACGCCCCAATATTTGCATAATCCCAGCCCATGTTCCCAACATTATAAAAGGCATTAGACAAGGGCATCCAGTTAACGTCTGGATCTGTGCACAGGTGAATCAACAGACTAGGTAAGCAAGCAAGAACAATAGCAATAGCAGATGGAGCAATAATAACTGACATGATCCATGATATCATGATATTTTTAGTGATATTTGTAAATTGTCTTTCTAAATGTTTCGTTAGCATGTTGCTAATGTACTGTTAAATGTGGTTAAAGTTACCATCGTTTCTTACTGTATTCACGGAGACAAGAGCCGTCTCTATTTTCATTTTTAAACACTTGCAGTCTGTATAATTCATATAATTCATATATAACTTCATTCTTTATAAATCTCTCCAACAGTGTAGCATTAGCCGTTAGCCACGGAGGACAGCCTCAAATTCACTCAGAATAAAACGTTAACATCCAAATAAATACTTTACTCACATAATTCGAAGCATGCATACAGCATGCATGACGAACATCTTGTAAAGATCCATTTGAGGGTTATATTAGCTGTGTGAACTTTGTAAATGCGCTGTAATATAGTCGACAGCTCATGTGGCAGGGAGCACGTGAATTAAAGGGGCGGCGCTGCCTAAATCAGTGCATTGTTAATGATGCCCCAAAATAGGCAGTTAAAAAAATTAATTTAAAAAAATCTATGGGGTATTTTGAGCTAAAACTTCACAGACACATTCAGTGGACACCTTAGACTTATATTACATCTTGTGAAAAAGCATTCTTGGGCACCTTTAATATTTTTATTCAGAAAGGAGGCATTGAACTGATCAAAAGTGACAGTAAAAATTGTATTTAAAAATTCTGATTTTTTTGAACGTTCTTTTAATCATAGAATCTTAGGGGGAAAAAAACTATCACAGTTTCCACAAAAATATTTAGCAGCACAACTGTTCATAATAATAAGTAATGTTATTTGAGCACCAAATCAGCATATTAGAATGATTTCTGAAGGATCATGTGACACCAAAGACTGCTGAAAATTCAGGTTTGCCATCACAGGAATAAATTACATTTTAAAATAGTATTTTTGCTCAAATAAATGCAGCTTTGGTAAGCATAAAAGACTTCTTTAAAAACAAAAAACAAAAAAAAAGATGTTGGTGATGATAATTATATATAGTACCTTAACAAAAATCTTTCCACGTTCCTCAATGATGTATGGCTCATGCTCCAGATGGTCTTTGGTGGTCTGACTGATGTGGATTTGCATGCCCTAGCCGCACAGAAAGAGTACAATTAGCTGTTTAATTAACTGTATTTCCTGTAAAATATAATTTAGAATTCATTCATCATTTATTTCATGATGAGTCAATTTTTTATAGTTATTTGAGGCTGTTCATTTCTAGTCTCAGTACAGCATAAGAAAGTGGCTCACCACGCCATTTGACTCCATTCGAGAAGCCGTGTTCACCGTGTCCCCAAACAGACAATACCTGGGCATTTTCAGACCCACCACCCCTGCCACCACCATTCCAGAGTGAATGCCTGTGTAAAGACCAACAAAAAAGAATTTAGAGTTTAAAATGTGTAAGTCAGGTTCTTGCACTGTGTGACATGCATATAAATTATGAATACATAAAGAAAAAGTCAGATGAAAGGGTTGCAGTTGTTTTGTTATGTGATACTGTGTGAATCTGGGTGCACCTACCGACGCGGATCTGGATGTTGTCCCCAGTGGAGGGGTCTTTTAGGTGATCAATGGAGCTTAACATATCTAGAGCCATGTCACAGATGTGATGGGCATGAAATGTGGTTTTATTGGGCACACCTGCCACCACCATGTAGGCATCCCTAATGGTCTCCACCTGCATGAACAAGAGCATTTGTTGGAGTTGTATTATGCACTCAATTTTGAGGGGTTTAATAATGACAATAAAGATTAAAAGATTACTTAATTAGAAATAATTTTTAGTAAAAAAATAGGGATGCATGGTATTGCACTGGTATTTTCCAGTATTTACCAATATTTACATCTGAAATTATTTTCAGCCCATGGTTGATATTAAAGTCATTAAATACACTTATAAAGTACAGTATAATAAATGGTTATTCATTTTGAGATTTGCCAAAAATTACAAATGCTACCATTTAAAAGTTGAGATAAAATAAATAAATAAATAATTATTCAGAAAGGAAACATTAAATTGATCAAAACAAGATGTACAATGTTACAAAATATTTCTATTTAAAATAAATGCTGTTCTTTTGAAACTCTATTTATCAAATAATGCAAAAAAATGTGTCATGGTTTCCACAAAAATATTAAGTAGCACAACTGTTTTTAACATTGATAATAATAAGAAATGTTTCTTGAGAACCTAATCAGTAGAATGATTTCTGAAGCATCATGTGACACTGAAGACAGGAGTAGTGATTTCCATATTCACATTTACATTTTAAAATATATGGTAAAACTTTTAGTTTATGGTACAGTTCTCACTATTATCTAGTTGCTTATTAACATGCATTTTACTATGTTATTGGCTGTTTATTAGTACTGTTTATGCGTTTATTAGCACATATTAATGTCTTATTCTGTATGACCATATTCTACATCCCTTAATTCTACCCAATACCTAAAATTAAAAACTATCTTACTAACTATTAATAAGTAGCAATTATGTCAAGTTATAATTAGTTAATAGTGAGAATTGGACCCTAATCTAAAGTGTGACCAAATACATTAAAATAGTATATTCTTTCAAAAATCTTGCTGACCCCAAAATTTTGAACGTTTGTGTGTCCAGTACCCACTGATAAAAAAACTGGGTCCCACTTTATATTAAGTGGCCTTAACTACTATGTACTTACATTTAAATTAATCATTTGATACAATGTACTTATTGTGTACGTACATGTTTTTACATTGTACTTATATTTTAAAAACACCTGCACGTAATTACATCTGTAATTAATTTCTGTACACCTTACACCTTACCCCTACCCTTAAACCTACCCATATCAGCAAAGCTTTCCCTAACCTTATCCGTATTCCACCTCAATAGCAGCAAAAGTGTTTTGCAATTCAATATGAACCCAATAAGTACATTGTACTTATTTTTGATGTAAGTACATAGTAGTTAATGCCACTTAATATAAAGTGGGACCAAAAACTGTAATATAGGCCGATGACCGATATGGTAATGATATTTTGTCTCTCCCTTCTAAAGAAAAAGCAGAGGATTGCTTTGAAGGTCTTTTAGGTCAAAGAACATACATGTTGCATCAGTGGACAAGTTGCCTATGTTGGAGTTCCTTACGTTACCTTATAAACATTGTGCTTTTCGCTGAGTGTGTCAAAAACGATGTAGATCTCATTTAGCATGTCCACCACCTGCATGGGGGTGATGTGGATACAGATCTCATTAAACTTCACCACATCGCTGAACAGGATGGTCACGTCTGGGAACACCTGGAGGGAGATAACAGATCAAGAACAGCACTTAAAAACAGCAGGACAGCACTAGAGAAAAAAATACAGTGCTTTTCATCATACTTCATTAACCCTCTTGAGATCAGTCTATACTATATACTATAAATTCATTTAAACTGTGGGTTTCATTGTGCCAGGTGTGTTTAGAAGTGTGTTTAATGGGTGGGTTTGTGCATACCTGACATGTCTCCAGGGCTGTGATTCCCTTGCGCAGTCTGTCCGCCACTGCTTTGGGTATCATGGCGTACAGCAGGGAGTCTCCTCTCTTCTTCTCCTCATCCAGCTTTTTAATGATCTCCTGCAGCTGTGCATACTTCTGCTGCTCCTGTAGGAGGCACAGTCAGAGATCGGCCTGTCATTTGCATATCATTTCAAGATGCAATAACCACAGCCACAGACACTGCATTTATTAATTGGCTTAATAGACTTCAGTTGGTCTGCCACATAACTCCTACATTTGAAATAAAATGTGTCTCTTTAAGGATGGGATGTTGGGCTCACACTAGTGGCATCAGTGTGACATTTATACCTGGTCAAGTGCCAGTTGCAGCTCGGCTGATTGCTGTGTTCCGGCCAGGATGAGCTCTCTGCTCGAGTCGTGCAGGTTTAAATCATTGACGTAAACACCCATTTTAATCATGTCCTCCACAGTCTCAATACTGTAAAAAGGAGAATACGTTTTAATAAAGACTCTAACATGTATAGCTGTAATCTTTTTTTAATAAAAACAGCTTGTTTTTCTGATAGAGCTGTGGTTAAACTGTATCTACAGACAGATTTGACAATTGTAGACTTATAACTACTCATTTTAAAGGGCTCATATCATGGAAAACAGGAATCAAATAAAAGAGTTAGATGTGCTACTGTGTATAGATAGTAGTTCCCAACTGGCAGATTGCAGTTCTGTTCTGATGGGGTCGTTGACAGGGGAAAAAAGCAAAACAATGCTAATGCAAATTATAAAATGCCAACTAACCATATAATTGTGCATAGTTGAGATAGCAAAATAAATGGGCGTAGCAACATGTTCGTTTGCTTTTGAACACTTAACGTTTTTTTGATGCAGTGTTGGATGATGTCCAATGTAAGAATTGGATCCTGAAACCAGTTTAATTCTCAGAGGTCAGAGAGAGAGAGAGAGAGTGGAAAATTGTCATTTTCAAACTAATGATTAATAAAGCTATGAGAGTGTAGGATATTGTGCCTTTGAAATGACTTGGCAGAGAATTCTTGATTGTTTTATGTGGCAATAACTAAACTACTGTTTTCCATTAGCCCAGACTACAATGTTGTAAATATGCGAGATATGAGAGCTTACATGGGAGTTCCTAGAAAGATGAGGGAGTCCCACTGAGGGACGTACTTCATCTGGCCCTTGAGGTGGAGAGGCTTTTTAGGGGGCTCCCGCATGTCTTCAAATATGGTTTCACTGCACTTACCTGAGCAAGAGAGAAGTTTAATTTTTGCATTCATATGGATAATCAAGACTAGAGTCTGTTTTGGTTCCCAAAACACTTTGAATAATGATCTCATTGACTTGATAGAATTTCTCAATATTGTCTTGGATCAGCATTATGCTACAGAAGTGTTCTTGAATGTTTTCCAAAAGCATAAAACAATGTCTAGAAAGATGCTAGTGGAGCTCATTCAGAGCATCACTTTACTGTAATGTGTCTAACCGGTGACAGTCTGAAAAGCCAGCAGCTCGATGTCCTCTCCTCCAGAATTAGCCGAGCTGTTGTACTGAGTCAGAGTGCCGCTGTATTCCTGATCTGTCCCCTTCATTTCCTCCATCACTTTAATATCTGAGAGAACAGCAGAGGCACAGTGACAGAAGTCAACATAAGATGTTTTAGGACATTATCTGCATTAACTTGTGTAGAGGTTAGATGGTTGGATGTGAATGCTCACATACTGTAGTTTGTGAAGAAACTTTGATGTTGGCTTGAGAAGCCTGAATACAAAGTAGCAGCGCATTACTTTAGAACGGCGATTAACTTCCCTGTACAATAAATGGTTTAAAACGTGCATTTACCTGATCAATATTGAATATCCAGATGGTATTAATAAACATAACTTGTGGAGTGCTCTCTGAGTATGCATTTATTTGTCATTTTAACTGATGGAAACGGGGTGTAAAAGTGGACTTCAGAGATTTGTTATCCTGTGTCCCCTTCTGTAGGAGAGCATTAGTATTACAGCCAATGTATATCCATTGGATTGGATTTTTTAAGTCTGAACAGTTAGAAAACATACAGTACATTAAGTCAGAACAGTATAAAGGTATCCTGCATGGTGGCCATGTTGTTGGTGTCAAAAATCACATGATCAGCGGCTAGTCGACGTCAAGCTTAAAACATCATGACAAAGCATTAAAGTTGACAAGTCAGCTTTAGTCAGCACTGCTGCGGTTCTGATTGGTCAGTGTGGCTTTGGCTATTATCAGGCATGGAATTTGTTCTGTGTGTGTGTGTAACATGATGATTTATGTTACACATTTGTCCATAATTTAATCCATTCTGTAGAATTCCGCAGATTTTACCGTGTAAAAATTGTGAAAACGTTCTAAAACAGAATCTAAGAACTATACCTCTCTCTTCTTTTTTGGGTTTTTCATTCTCCTCTTTCTCCTCTGGTTCTTCTTTGTTAAGTTTAGGGATGTTGACCTTCTGTTTGCTCTCCACCACAGCCTTAGACAGCAGTTCAAACACATTGTTGAGGTGGGTGTAGATCTGAAAGAGCACACCAAAGCATCTTTTCAGGACACAAATGCCAAGAGCAAGAAAAGAAAGCATAAACATTTTTTAGACGCCTCATCTTTAAGCTGTTGGTTGTTACTTTCAAGCTACTTTGGCTTTGGATCTATTCTCCTACCCTCCCGTTCACTCACATTATCCCAGCTGAATTCCAGCATGGGTCGCACCAGGGTAAACTCTTCATTGACCTTTTTGCCCTGCAGATCAGAAAACACCTCTTTCAAACCGTCTCCGATCCGATACATGGTCATGTCCCTGCGGAATATCACGCTAAAGGGGAACATGTCGAAAAAAATTCCTCGCTTCATTGGCAGTTTCTCATAGCCTGGAGCTGTTTTCTGCTGGGGCATACGGTGCTTAAACGCAGCGTTGTCAAAATTCATCTTGTACACCTTCAGAGAGAGAGTGAGAAGATCAGAAATGTGAGAAATAAAGAATAACAGAGCAGGGTTTGTGTATACAGAAGAAGGTAAATGTCTCGTCTGTTTGGACTCCTACCACATATGTCATTTTCTCTGTTTCCTCTTTGGACAGAATCTCCACCTCAATGTCTGTGTTGTAAAACTGTCGGCCCACCTGAGAGAGCTGCCCTACAGAGAAGCCACAACAGACGTTTTTTGAATTTTAAACAGCCTGAGGCTACAAACACTGTGGCTGACCAGCTTTCACTGTGTAAGTTCTAGTCTAACATAATTTTACCACATCTCAATTATCTGAACTTCACTTTGAGATCATTATTTTCACTCGCACATCTCTCAAGAATTTTAATATGCAAACAGATTCAGAAAGCACGCATGCAGAGGTCACCATTATGCTCATGCTGTAATATGGTAACTGTTCATTCAGTAAATGATGTATAAAGCAGATTTATTAAGCAAATATAAGGAGGCTCAGTAGGAAACCATTTGTCTAAGATGTACAGTTTTTGAATGTAAATTATATTAGTTGTGACTTGGTGTAATCAGGTGGAAATCTTAATACTTGGCCTTTTCCTTATAAAAAAGTTCATTCTGAGCCTTGACTTTGCATTACTGGCGACTCTTTCTGCAGGTTACATTGTTACGCCAGTAGGTGGCAACATGCGACTGTCTTTATAAATGACTCATTGAATTATTCATTCAACCAATTTGTTCTGATTCATTTAGGAATGAAACAAGTGACTTATATGTGAATAATAGAATCATTCATCCACTCGATTTTTGAGAGAAACTTCACTATTTGTTGCTCTGAGATGCTCAATATTTAATTTTGTGTTGGCTTTACTTGGAAACATTCTTGATGGTGGAGCAACGAAGTTACTGACAATATTATATCTGTATGTATGTTTTCTGATTTGTTCTTTATTGAACTGTTGTTTGAAAACAATGTCACACGTGTAATAGTGCTGCTGGTCTGAATATACTCTCCACAACATGTGTCTAAGAACGTAACTATTAGCACTATTACCTTTGACAAACTGTGTGAATCCTTTCCTTGTTGAACGGTAATGCAGGGTAAGACTTGTCTCACATTCTTCCTCTACACAGAAACTGGGTGGCTGGACTTTTGGGAAGGAGAAACGGAAGTACTCGTGCAGGTTATCGAGCTCATTGATGAAATCTCGTACATTGCGCCCCAGTACCTGAGACAGACATTAGAAGAGATTGTGAAATATGTGTACAATTATACAATTATCCATTGAGAAAAGCCCAATAAAAAGAAAAAGAAAAGAAAAATGTCATACACTACCATTAAAAAAAGTTTAAGGTTGGTAAGATTGAATTTTTTTTAATGATATTAGAATAAATCATGATTCTTTTTATATATAGGCTAAGAATTAAAGAGTACATTTAAAATAGCTTTATTGTACTATTCAAATCTTTTATGCTCACCAAAAAACAGCAACATTGTGAAATATAATTACAATTTAAAATGGCTCTTTTCTATTTTAATATATTGTAAAATGTAATTTATTCCTGTGATGGTAAAGCTGAATTTTCAGCAGTCTTTACTACAGTCTTCAGTGTCACATGATCCTTCAGAAATCATTCTAATATGCTGATTTGGTGCTCAAGCAACATTTCTTATAGTCAAAGTTGATAACAGTTGTGCTGCTTAATATTATTGTGGAAACTGATACATTTTTTCAGGATTCTTTGAAGAATAGAAAGATCAACATTTATTTGAAATTACATATATGTATTAATGTAAAAATCTTTACTTTCACACTTGAGCAATTAAAAAAAAATCTTACTGACCCCAAAATTTTGAATGATAGTGTATGTTTACCTAAATCAGTACCTGCCACATACAGAGTCTACCGTGCTTGAAAATCACCTTTAAGATCCTCTCATAGCCATAGTTTCCTATCCGCTTGACCATGTAGACCCCAAAAGCGTACATCAGCTCATCGTGAGTTTTCCCCAAAACCTCTCCAGCTGCCTTTGCCAATCTTAGGATCAGATTATCGCTGGAATAACAAACACCAGCATTGTTAAGTTAGCTAGATACACTTAATTCATCAGATATGTGACTCGGCATTTTCAGGGCTTACTTGTACATCTGGTGTCGAACAAATTTGAGGTGCGGAATCTCCGCTCTGGCTTCGATTAGTCTCCATACGTCCTCTCCATATGATTCATTAATGTAGTCATTCACCGCTTCCAAATACAGGCCATACATCTTCAGGGGGTTTGGAACCTCCACCACACTGCCCCAGAAATCTGATCAGCCTGCAGAGAGCACAATATCTGAGATGCTTCATGGACATCAAGAGGCTTTTAGTTCAGATTTTAGTTAGGCTTTTAGTTAGGCTTTTATATGGCAAAAATCAATATAATGCCCAAATAGATAAGGTGCATAAACAAGCAGAGATTTATAGGACTCGAAGAACATATAAGTCATCTCTGATATGATTAAATTGCCCAGTTTTAAACAAATAGATGTTCACTATAGATATTATATTCTTGCAGACAATTTTGTGTAATCTATGAGTCTGAGAGCCTCCGTTTTTATTCATGCTCTTTTTTTTGTCTATTTGTGTATAGTGCTATTTTGTTTGATTTATGAGTTGTGCTATTATAGAAACTCCACTGTGACTGAGGCTATTTAATGTACAACATCTTCTATAACATCTATATATATCAGAATTATAACAAATAATATTATCTATACCACTAATTTAATTTGATTAATCTAATAGATCAATATATGATAGATAAATAAGAGTAAATGTATGTGGCTTACCTGCAGACCCTCAGTCCAGTGTAATGTGTAGATGAGTCTGATATTTGGCTAAATCAGAACCCTCTCTCTCCCTCTCTCTCTTTAAACACCTGTTTTTGGCATCTGAAGCACTTCATACTAATTTCCGTCAGAACAATGGCCACATGGGCTAAAACAAGAGAGCAGGGGGTATGTTTGTGGCAGGTGCTAAATAACACTTAGCATGTACAGTGAGTCATCATACATAGTCATTCTCAGTTCTCATTGACATTGTTGCTATAAATTAACCCTAACCCTAACTGTTTGCCATTTTTATGTGTAAAACTGTATATTCTATCCCCTAACCCTAAACCTACCCATTTTTAGATTTTCAAAAAACATCACTTAGTATGATTTATAAGCTGTATTCCTCATGGGGACCAAAAAAGTCACCACAAGTACACAATTTTGGATATTGCCATCTTTGTGGGGATATTTGTCTCCATAACGTCCATGAACCACACACACACACACACACACACACACACACACACACACTTGTTTTTCTATCATGGATGACTTGCTATTGACTTCTATCGTTTGAACTGAGCTAATCATAAGCTAACCATTGTAGAAAGCTATAGATTTTAATTAAGACATGATTTATTATATTTATCAAGCAGCAATTTAGCTGCTCGTTTATGGCTAGAATGCCTTAAAAGAAAAAATCAGCTTATCCTTAACGTTATATAACTACAGAAAATGCATGAACATATTCTGTATTTATGTAAGATTTTTAATGTATTGCATATATGTTAACATTTGAGTGGATAATGCATAAATTGTTCCATTGTTCATTTACGGATTTAAATAACTTTAAAATGAACAAAAGATTTCATTAAAAACTTACAAATTAACTTCCTTCTCTCCTCAGAATATAAACACGACAACGAAAGCCGACTCTTGTTCTGTCTTTGTGCATTAATCTCAGTATCCGCTAGGGGCCACTGTTGACACATCGTCCTTACGCTATTGACTCAACGCTGAAAGCAGCAAAATGACTAGGCTGTTGCCCTTTACTTTCAAACGACTCATTATCATTTCCTTGCAACAAAAACAAATGGCTTACATATATATGTCTACGTGTGCGTGCGTGTGACATATATGAGCATATGAGAAACTGTGAGTTTGACAGTGCAATTAGTGGTGTGTGGGGAACGGACCTGAGAAGCGTGAATTGTGTTCCTGTAGTTTCATCACAAGCCAATAATTAGCATGTCTTTGTTTCCAGTCACCCAAGAAAATCTTCTCAGCGCCTCTCAGAGTTTACATCTATCACAGTTTCTCTATAGTCTATTTAATAAAGGGGGTCATATCCATTAAGTCCACCAGTTAGGTCTCTCATATTTGTTTATTTACTGTACTTCTTTCTCACTATACATGAGTGTACAGTATGTTATAGGTCACAATGCCTGTGATAAATATTATAAGGAAGATCAGGGCTATATGACTGCATACAAAGCAAACTGCACAAGCAAGAGTAGGCCTAACCAAACATGTCAAAGATATATAGAGGGAAAAAAGAACATTTAGATATTATTTCCACATTTATTTAATATCATTATAAGTATAATAACCAGCTATTATTGTAATAACAGTGGTTATTTTCTAGTTTCTTTGTAGACACAACTTTTTAGGGATGTATCTATATAGAAATTAAATTCAAGCCTAAAACTACCCTTTGAAATATTCAGTAAAATCTGTGACAACTAGCCCTCATCTCCCCTATATGCACAGTTATATTCAAATGAATACTTTAGAGATATTGTCTCCAGAACCTTCCCTCGTTTTCATCCAGCAAGATACTTTTACTCTTGCCCCTGAGGATTATGCATAACAAATACCTCGATCATTTGTTTGCATTAGCATTTCAGCTTCATGCTGAAATCTTTCGAAAATCCCATGTCAGTCTATCTGTGAGGCAAATCAGGATCTCTCAGAGGAACTATGATGCTTTACGTGTGTGTTGAGGTTGAAATCAGCATATGTGAATGCATGTGCATGGGTGTGTGGGAGGACAGCATGCTTATGGTTCCAAAGCCAATGCTCTGAAAACCTCTGCAGAATTGCTGTTTTATTCTTATGGCAGGTTAAAGAATTGCATAAGATGTTTTATTGATTTGTTGTTTCGTAAGTAATAAAATAAGAAAGATGGAATAATTTAAAGATCTCCTTCAAACATCTCCAGCTGGTACTGTGAACTTGTGTGCTTGTATAATGACATGTTTTTATGTTTGTCGGCCTGCATTTGTGTTGCTGCTCCACTGAATGATGGATGAATCGTGTTTACTTTACAGTCAGAAATATTACTAATGCATGTACATGGTGGCACATCCTGTGGTCTGACACTGATGGATTTCATGCATAATGAGGCAAGATACTTCCAGGACCAGTTGTCGGTGGGAAGAATGCAAATACCATCATCATATCTAATATGTATTCACTCATAAATGTTAATTCAATGAGTGTGCGTATTTAACACCAGAATGATTTCACGGAAATATTGCCACATTTTCAAATATGAACTCACTATTTGGCAAATCATTTGTGTGGTCCCTGTAGATAGGATTGAGTCTGCATCTTATTTAATAGGAACGTGACCATACAAAGGCAATGTGGATAATTCACACGTTGTGGAAATGGAAATTTCTTGGCAGACGAGCCCGAAGCCATTATGCCCCATAGCTGAATCCTGAATACCCGTCTGCGTCTGTTTCCTATTTCTCCTCTTTTTCCCCCCTCTCAATCCACAATTCTCACAGAGACCTTAACGTTTTTGTCTATCAATAGCATAATTTTATCTACGGCCACGAGGGTACATGTCTAACCACACGAGCAGTTAAAACGTTTATGATCACTTCACTTCTGGCTCTGAAGCCAAATGCCTGTTTCATATTCATGGGTTGATCTTCCAGTGATGCTAGGCTGTAGTAGTGCACTGTTTTACCATTTAGGGATGCAACTGCAAAACCCCAGTGAAGCACAGACAATTCATCTTGTGCTTTTAATGAAATTATTGATAACAGTATTGATTTGGAGAGGTTGGTGTGACCTTGACATTTGCTTGGCAGGCTTTCACAAGGATGTGAAACAGACATTGTTTTGATTTATATCGCCATAACACATCAAGTCAGTTTGTTTCTTAGAGATGATGGATATCAGATTGATTACATTGACATCAAGCAGGCAGCTTCTAAAAAAATCACATTACTAATATGTAATATGGTCTGTGCTTTCAATTGCACTTTCAAGTACTGGAGAGAAAACTTCTATATTAGTAGAAGATTGATATTTGTGACCCAGAAACACAAAACCAGTCATAAAGGTCAATTTTTTGAAGTTGAGATTTATACGTCATCTGAATAAATAAGCTTTCCATTGATGTATGTATGGTTTGTTAGGATAGGTCAATATGTGGCCGAGATACAACTGAAATCTGGAATCTGAGGGTGCAAAAAAATCTAAATATTGAGAAAATCGCTTTTTAAGTTGTCCAAATGAAGTCCTTAGCAATGCATATCCACTAACAAAAATACATTTTTGATATATGTACAGAAATTTACAAATAACTTCATGGAATATGATCTTTACTTAATATCCTAATGATTTTTGGCATAAAATAAAAATCAATAATTTTGACCCATACATTGTATAATTGGCTATTGCTACAAATATACCCGTGCGACTTATGACTGGTTTTGTGGTCCAGGGTCACATTAAAGATCAACTTCGTAATTTTTTTTATATATAATTTTCAAATTTTAGTGAAAGGCTCATATGAGTAAGCAGCATTATTTTAGACCTGTTTACAATTGTAAAATTCAGATTCTGCAATGACTTCTTCAATTAAGTCTTAATATCTAGATATTTTAGAAGTAAACCATTGGATTATGTCTTTCATTACCTCAAAGATTAATGAAACCTATTACAGTTGCACTGGAGCACCAAATTCTATAATGTATTATTGTTAGGCCCCCCAAAACTGAATGAATATACAAAAAGCTCTAACTTCAGGTGCTCATTGCATTATTTAGGGCTTCAAACTAAAAATCAAAGCTCATCACAGACTTTAAGAACATGTTATTTAAGAAACCATGTCTGTGAAATAAAATTTGATAAAAGAAATTATGACAAATCGAATTTTAGATCTAATTAGTAACAGGAACACGATCACTTTCAGTGAGCCAGTCCTTGATTTTCATTACGAAGGTTGGTATGTTTTTTACCAGTGTTCATTACCTGCAGGTTTTGTTCTCTGTCACAGATCTCCAACAGACATGAGCCAATCAGCTGTGAGCAGAGTGATGAATTTTTGATGCACTGAAGTTATTTGCCCTGAATCTCTCCCTCTAACCCAAAATGCACTTCACAGGGAAAGACTTTCGTAAATCCACATAATCAGCTTTCCATAATAATTATTTGAGCGATAGATAGATTTTCAGGAGAGAGAGTCTCATACCATTGTCAGCATTTTGAGCTGCACATTAAAAATGTATTATTGGTTTGTATCTCTTTGCAAGTGGTATATATTAGGTGATGCTGAGAACCTCAGAAAAATAAATTTTTGCAGTTGCTGATTGTAAAGTGTAGAACTTTAGTGGTGGTGTTTTTTTTTTTCTTTTTTCCCGGTGACTCTTGGTTACATGCGTATGCCGAATCATTGAGTGATTCATTCAACCAATTCATAAATCAGTGTTTTGAATTAATTCAGTAAATGACTCCTAAAAATCAAGTCATTGAATTATTAACCATTCATTTAATTCATTCAAGAAGTAAACTTTACTACTGCAATTACAATCTACATATTAACATATTGTTTATTGAATTGTTAGCAATATCACATTCTTGTGTGATATTTTGTAAAATAAATAGTGTAAGCCAGTAAAATATGATAGTTCAATATAATGCTTATCATTAATGATAAATAATAAAATAAACTTAATCACTTAAACAATATAGGCATAACTGCAATGCAATAGACTGCTGCAGTATAAAGACGCATTTTGTCAGCAAACCTGGAAGTTGCAGTAGCATCACCCTGGTTCCCTTGACAAAACCCAGTGGGATTTTTCCATTGGTTTTTGGATTATTGCAGAAAATAAGCTCTGTGACTAACAAAAGTTCAAGATTCTTTCACATTTTGTTCAACAACAACAAAAAAAATCTTCACAAATGGAATAAGAAGAAACAAAACTGTAAAACAAGGCTGTAAAAGCAGGTTAGTGAGTAGATGAGTTTACCTGTTCGGTGTGATGATGTAAGTAACCACCTTTTTCAAGACAAGTAAAAGCTTTAATATATTATTACTGATGAAACCTTAGAATAAAATGTAAAATATCTTAAGCTTACATCACAGACCTTATTTAATTATTTCAAAAACCCAGTGACTTCAGGACGATGGAGTCCTGAAGTCGTGGAGTCGAGTTTTGGCCTACAAAAATACGTTATCCCTGCAGCACTCTATTGAATTATTTTGGTACCACTGACTCAGAAGTAACACATTTCACCTTGAAAGAACCGAAAGTATTTAGAGTAGCAGTTTTCCTCTATGTGAGAGTTAGATGACACACTATCAATGCACTGGAAGACATTCCAGCTCCTTGGCATTGAGCAACATTAATACTGGCATAAAAATTTATTTGTTTGGTAGTGATTTGTAAAACCTGGACTTTCCAGCAGGGTGGCAGCTGAGAATACATGATGCTTGCTAGGCCTTAAACACCAAGGAGAAACCCATAAGTCCTCAGCCTAACCAAAAGCCATTACTACAGTGTTGGCTAGCACCTCCCTTCGGGCCTGCTATACAGCAGATCTCACAGCTCTGAGCCATAGGCAGGAACACAATAAGATTACAGTGTCTGAATGACAGCTAGCACAATGCAGGAAGGATAAGGAGTGCAAAGAAAGAAATACAGACAAAGACAGACAGAATGAGAGAGAGAGAGAGGGGGAAGCAATCAGTGCATGAATATTCCATTTACTGCACTGGAGCACCATAGCAGTGCCTTTATACCTTCAGCCACCTGATCTGGAAATGAAATTACTACAGCCGATGCTCTTTTCTTCAATTTCTCACTCTTCCCTTTACTGTCCTTCCTCTTATCAAGGCTGACACTAATCCAATTTCAGCCCTGCTGGGGCCACTGCTTGCTCGGTTATGTATACTGATGCAACGCACACACACACACACACACACACACACATACACACACATGCACACGCAAACTTACACACACTCTCAGTTGCTCGTATGCACCTTTGTGTTATCTGGATGCAACAGCTGCTCTGTAATTGCATTAGTGAAGTTCATTTGGCCGCAGCTGTTGTGGACTGGATGAGCAAGGTGGGCTTAATACACATACCGATTCCAGCACATCTGCCTTTAAAATGCATGTGGACACACACTCGCATACACAACCCCAAACACATACAATCAGCCACACATTTTTAATGGACATTTTTAATGCCTTTAAATCTGAAGCAAACTGCCATGTGAAAACACAATCCCCCCATAATCACCTGTGGCAGTGCTGGTGGGAGGGATTAATCAATCATAAGAGCCTGATTTTTCTATTGTGCAAAGCATTATGGTCTCAATTCTCTGCAGCTTCACCACATTGGTGTTTTCTGTATACTTTTTGAGCAAAGGATGAAGTACACACAATTTGGTATATGTGTAGGCTATACTGTATATATTACACAATGGTGTTTATTTAATCTGAAAGAAATTAATTCAGCAAGGATGCATTATTTGCACAGAATTCTGAAAAAAAAAATCCTCAAAAACATTAAAGGGTTAGTTACCCAAAAATGAAAATAATGTCATTTATTACTCACCCTCATGCCGTTCCACACCCGTAAGACCTTCGTTCATCTTCGGAACACAAATTAAGATATTTTTGTTGAAATCCGATGGCTCAGTGAGGCCTCCATAGCCAGCAATTTCCTCTCTCAAGATCCATTAATGTACTAAAAACATATTTAAATCACTTCATGTGAGTACAATGGTTCAATATTAATATTATAAAGCAACGAGAATATTTTTGGTGCGCCAAAAAACCAAAATAACGACTTATTTAGTGATTGCCGATTTCAAAACACTGCTTCAGGAAGCTTCGGAGCGTTATGAATCTTCTGTGTCGAATCATGATTCGGATCGCGTGTCAAACCGCCAAACTGCTGAAATCATGTGACTTTGGCGCTCTGAACTGCTGATTCATAACGCTGATTCATAACGCTCTGAAGCTTCCTGAAGCAGTGTTTTGAAATCAGCCATCACTATATAAGTCGTTATTTTGGTTTTTTTGGCGCACCAAAAATATTCTCGTTGCTTTATAATATTAATTATGAAAATTGAAAAAAATGAAAAATGAAAAATTCTGTCATTAATTACTCAACCTCATGTCGTTCCAAACCTGTAAGACCTTTGTTCATCTTCGGAACACAAATGAAGATTATTTTGATGAAATCTGAGAGCTTTCTGTCCTTCAATAGACACCTATGCATTTGAATCTTTGATGCTTCAAATAGTTCATAAAGAGATTGTAAAACTAATCCATATGAATTGAATGGTTTAGTCCAAAATTTTCTGAAGAGAAACGATCACTTTATATGATGAACAGATTGAATTTAGGCTTTTCTTCTCATAAACATTCATAAATTCACACATCAGAAGCTCAAGCATGTTCAAATGACGTTCAAGAACCAATGAGGTTCTTTCTTGTGTGTTACGCAGCACGTTTGAGCTTCCGCAAGAGGTTCAATCTCACGGGTCAAGTAGGTTTGGTTGAGCTTCTGTTTATGTTCACTGATCAATGTTTATATGTGAATAAAAGCCTAAATTCAATCTGTTCATCATATAGAGCGATCCAGTCTCTTTAGAAAATTTAGACTGAACCGCGCAATTTATATAGATTAGTTTTACGATCTTATGAACATTTTGAAGTGTCAAAGTTTCAGTTGCATAGCTGTCTATAGAGGGACTGAAATCTCTCAGATTTCGTCAAAAAGATCTTAATTTGTGTCCTGAAGATGAATGAAAGTCTTACTGGTTATTAATGACAGAATTTTCATTTTTGGGTGAACTAGCCCTTTAAGGTAAGGCACAAAGATACAGCCCCTACCTACTTGAATGGGAAATGTACAAGTAGTCTGACTCCTCCTCCTGTCTCTGAAATGACTGACTGCACTGTCAGTTCATCAGGTAAAGCTGTTGAATATGTTTGCAGTGTATAAAATGTAACATCTGAAATGCCCTTGACCAGACTTGCTAAATGGAGGAGGGTGAAATCTTTTCCCCCTCAAAAACAGCTCTTTAAATCCATTGCTCTGTGGAGCAATCATTGTGTCCCTATTATTCCTTGTGCTGTCACCAACAACAGATAGTGTGTCTGAGTGTGTATGTGTGTGTGAGTGCTGAGTAATAGTAGGTGTAGGAAGGTCAGCCAGTCCTTGCAGAGCGACTCCAGGGAGTATGAACAGGGATATTGGATTATCCACACATGCAAATCACAGGCTAAAACAAAGGCCAACCTGCAGATTCAAATCACACCAGCAACAGACTCACATTAGAGCTGTTGTGAATATGCTTGGGTGTTTCTCTATTTAAAAAACACCCTAGAAGGATTAGTCCAGGTTGAGTACAACTTAAGCTCAATCGGCAGCATTTGTGGCATAATGTTGATTACTGCAAAAATTAATTTCCACATGTCTCTCCTAACAGAAATCTGGGTTACAGTAAGTGAACGGGGCCTATTCGTAAATAAATGCAACTATTTTCAAGGTTGTGATTTTGTATTAATCATATTAAAACATTTCTTTAAACATCAGGATTTTTAAACAAAGTCAAATATAGTGGACCCACAAAACATTGTCAAGCGCTTTTGTTCTACTTGTTGCAGAATGGTCATTCCTATTTGCGAGAAGTTCGGCTTCAGCAGCTAATTAGCCGATGTTAAAGCTTTTGAGCTTTTAATGCTGGCCAAGTGTTAGCTGCTCTTTCGAACCTAAAGAAACAAAAACTGTGAATTCATATTTACCTCTCGTAAATCCCTATTGGGTAGAGCACCTAAGCTTCTTTATATAAATGTATAAATTTAGCACTGCGATAAAAAGCTGAGTTTGACACCGAACTCCTGAGATGAAGGCTCACTTATGTCTGTGTGTGTCAGTGTGCAAGAGTGTGGGATTGCTTACTTCGGAAATGAAGGGCTCCCAAGAGTGTTTGCTTAGGTAGACTTTTATAGTATAACGGAAAAAATGGGCTGCGCTGTCATCTTTTACCCCTCAGGCACAGACAGAGAGAGAGAGGGAGGAGGAATTGTCCCCCTGCTAAGCTGCAACTGCTTCGGCAATACAAATGTAAACTGAAACTGTGAGTGAGAGAGATTTTCACTTTCAACACTTTTATAGTTTACATCAAAGACTCCGCTGTAGTTATTCAGACTAGTTTATTATTCAGTGTACCAGGAGTTTGTAACTGCGTTTTAATCGGCGGAATGGCCATCAGTGAAATAGAAAATGAATAACTATGCACTGTCTGGCAGAATAGTTTGCAGGATGTAATGCTCATGAATGTGTGAATTCATTTACATATATTCTACCTTGTGTCATCATGATCATGTCTGTCCTAATTTGGCAAAAGAGCTCTGATTGGGTCACTCTTGGACTTTTGCTGTGTCTTTTCATGTTATTAAGGTAAATTCATGCTCATAATTTTGCTAGTTGAAATAGTTATTCTTAAAGGTGCCCTAGAATTAAAAATTGAATTTACCTTGGCATAGTTAAATAACAAGAGTTCAGTACATGGAAATGACATACAGTGAGTCTCAAACTCCATTGTTTCCTCCTTCTTATATAAATCTCATTTGTTTAAAAGACCTCCGAAGAACAGGCAAATCTACCGACTGTTACGTAACAGCCGGGATCATTAATATGTATGACCCCAATATTTGCATATGCCAGCTCATGTTCAAGGCATTACACAAGGAAAGCCAGTATTAATGTATGGATCTGTGCACAGCCGAATCATCAGACTAGGTAAGCAAGCAAGGACAACAGCGAAAAATGGCAGATGGAGCAATAATAACTGACATGATCCATGATACATGATATTTTTAGTGATATTTGTAAACTGTCTTTCTAAATGTTTCGTTAGCATGTCGCTAATGTACTGTTAAATGTGGTTAAAGTTACCATCGTTTCTTACTGTATTCACGGAGACAAGAGTCGTCGTTATTTTCATTATTAAACACTTGCAGTCTGTATAATTCATTAACACAACTTCATTCTTTATAAATCTCTCCAACAGTGTAGCATTAGCCGTTAGCCACGGAGCATAGCCTCAAACTCTTTCAGAATCAAATGTAAACATCCAAATAAATACAATACTCACATAATCCAATGTATGCATGCAGCATGCATGACGAACACTTTGAAAAGATCCATTTTGAGGGTTATATTAGCTGTGTGAACTTTGTTTATACAATGATAGAGTCGAGAGCTCGGGAGGGGGCAGAGAGCGCGAGCAATTAAAGGAGCCGCAGCCTGAATCGGCGCATTTCTAATTATGCCCCAAAATAGGCAGTTTAAAAAATTTATTTAAAAAAATCCATGGGGTATTTTGAGCTGAAACTTCACAGACACATTCAGGGGACACCTTAGACTTATATTACATCTTTTAAAAAAACGTTTGACTGCACCTTTAATAATAATAATAATAAATTGTGTTGTTAATAACAATGTTTTTTTGTTGTTGTTTCTTTGTTTTGGACTACGTTTAACTGTTAAAATTAAAATGCTATGTGTTTCTGACATGTCAAGTCACATTTCTTTAACACTACACAATACAGATCCTTTCAAAGCAGGTTCACAGCGAATAACCCTGGTGAGAAAAAAGTACACTACCATAATGCACTTAAAGTGCTCTATTTTTGCACACTTAGTTTGTACTTAATATACTAAAAATTCTTCTTTAGTACTTCTTAAGATAATCTTAAGAAAATCTAAGTGTACTCAACTGTGCTATTTTGAGACACCAGGAATATGAACTAAAATAATGCTTTTAACATACTATCTCTGTATTTAAAAGTAGTAATTAAATACATTTTTGTAATACAGAGGTAGTATGTTAAAAGCATATTTTAGTATGCATTACATTTTTCATGTAAAACACCTGTTTTATATAGCATCCTGCTCACTGTGACCGATTTTGAAGGGAAAATTCCAGGCCATTTGCATCTTCGTCGCATTGCTCACTCTGACAATAGGTCTTTATGACTGGTCATGTGTGACAATTCATGATCGAGTCTTTGGTTAAAGGGCTCAATCTCTGGTTTTCCGCCCGCCAACCAAAATCACCAATGTTTGGACACGCATGTCTGCTTTTTCCCCAGAAGCCTGCAGTGCTCCGGGGAGGGAGGAACCAGAGACAGACTGATGATCTCTCCTACACCTCCCGTCTGTGGTTCGGGTTCCTACCGTTGCTTCGCCTGCAGGCCTGTGTGATGTAGTGTAGAAGAGCGGGGCCTGTGAAACGCTGTCTGCTGTGAACTAATGTGCTTGTATTCTTCCTGCAGCAATGTCTGCCTCTCTCTCTCTCTCTCTCTCTCTCTCTCTCTCTCTCTCCCCCTCTCCACAGCCATTTGCCTCTTCTCCTTCTGTGAGTTTGGCACCCAATAGATCTCCTGCCTTCATTCCCCTGCTCAAAGAAAGCATCCCAGAGAGAAAGACATAATGAAGTGGAAAGATAAAGAGTGAGATGAAGAAAGATAAAGGTAAATACAAAGAGAAAAAGGTGGCTAGAAAAAGAGATGGGGACATTTGGAGGGTGTCATCAAAGCTGGATCTTTCTTCATCAGTACATTTTGGTTGCGTGGTAGAAGCTCTGGTCCGCGGCCAAGCACGCTGAGTCAATGATGCTCCTAATCTGGATTCAGGCACACATTACTGCAGTCCTGGAGGAATCTGGACCCCACTCATCCATTGAGGGGCTCTTCTCGGCTGATCTCTCCTCCTGGCAAGGAGCATTAATGTGATGTGGAGGCTTCTAATTTCTCTGCTCACAGCGGGCCTACACTTCACCCTTTGTTTGGATAAATTCAGCTGCTGAATAATTACAATGAGCACCTGATTACTTTTGTACAGGTGTCATCTAAATACATTTTGGTGAATAGACTATTGTCCAAACTGGCCTTAAACCAGGACGATACCATTTTACTTTCAGCTCTATAAAATCATCAACATTTCAAGGCTTAATCAGTATTTTCATCTTACATATACATTTACTTGAAATGTGAAATGACATGATATTAAGTTTTATCTATCAGTTTATCAAAATTAGGTGAGTTTATGCTTAAAACAAGAAAAAAAATAATAATAATCTGCCAATGTAATAAGAAAAATTAACTTTTCTCTTTGAATTAAGTTTATTTTTCTTACTCCATTGGCTTATGTTTTTCTTATTTTATGCATAAACTCGCTTAATAAACTAGACTTTGTTATGATATCTTATGATGTAAAGATATCTTATGTCATTTTGCTTCTATGTATATTGATTTAGGGATGTTTGTACTGGAAAACATCAAAAAAGCAGTATGAGTATGATAAATGTAATGTAGTCTATTTTTTCCTCTAAAAATATCTAAAAATACATAAATAAAACAAGATATATTTACTTTAGAACCAAAACTGTGCAATATTTTGATATTTGTTTTTTTTAGAAAATTACCCCATCAGCATTTTTTGTTTTAAACATAAATCTAAGTTAAATAATTTAGTGAAGCTTGTGCTTAAAATAAGAAATACAAATGGGGTAAGACAAATTTAATTTAAGATATGTCTTAATATCTTATGCAAATTTGCTTTCAAGTCTTTAAAGGATTGAACAATCCTTAGATTTTTACAGAAAAATGACACAAATACTTGAAATTGATTATGAAGTCTATGATTATTGCAATCAATGTCAGATTTAGATGTCAAATGATGTGTGCGATATATGATTTGACCATATGGTGTTGAATCAAACTGTTCTGTTTGCATATTTAGGAAGAAATCACAGTATGTTCCTGGAAGCAGTCATGTGTGAAAGCACCCTGATGTTCTTGCGGATATTGATTCTTCAGAAACTAAACTCAAATGAAAATTGAATGAGCAGATGATGAGTGGAAAATTCTCTACTCAAATCTCTAACTCTGGCACTACTTTTTAAATCATATCATATTTGATGTTATATTACATGTCAGAAAGAAACGTTAGACATATAACGCCATAATGTTACATGAAATACTCTTATTGATAAGATTTACACCTTATTCCCGTGAAGACGTATATTTTTTCCATTATTTTTTCTCTCTTTTTGTAATGTTTTTGAATTATCCAACTTTCTTGATTGTAGTTTTTGTCGAAGACATTTCGTTGCAATTGCAGCGTTATTCTGCGCTCCATAAAGATGAAAGTGTCCTAGTGATAGCCCTCTGGGGACTGAATCCTGCTGCGTACCGTGTGATCAGAGAGTTTCAGTCACTGGTAAATGTGTTTGTGATGATCCCTGGCAATCAGCGGAACCATTTCTCAGACGTTCGCAAGACAAGAGTGACACTCATTTACTTTGCGCAGATCCTGTTCGCTTTGTTACTGCCTCACAAATCTGTGTAATTCTGTCACACTTGGATTAAGACTAGCTCAAAATCTCCTTCAACAGGGAGCAGGACGCACGCACGCAGATTGTGGTGTTTGGGGGTCTTTGTCTTCTGAAACACTGGGTGGTGTGATAAATCCTGCTTGACTGCTGCATGTTCGACTGTGCTTGTTTATGCCAGTGGATCTAGTTGTGCCAGTCCAAATGTGGGCATATGCCCTCTTCCTCTAGCTTGCCAGCACTCTGACACCATCTGTCTGGATGTCACACTCCCATTTTCCAGCCCATTTCTTCCCACTGTAGGATGCTGTCAAGGTGTTTAACGTTTGTGAGGTTGGAAAGGAAAGGAAACCATTTTCTTCATTGCTGAGCTCTTTTATGGTGCATTATTCTGGGCCAAACACTCAGTCATTCAAAGCGGGAAAAAGGGATCAAATCTAATTCCCTTCAGCTGGATATGCGGGGAAACCAATCAGTTTATGATACTGCTGGGCTGTGTAGGAAAGCGAACATTAAAAGGGAGATTTACAGCTCTTTCAGAATCATCGGCATGGCCTGTAACGGAGTTTACACCATACAGTGGCCCAAAAAAGTATTTGGATGGTTATGCTACACTTAGAAGCGTCTGAATGCCTTTGCAGTAGATAATATCATAGCAAGTGGGTTATGCAAACAAAAGATGCTAGACCCTTTCTCATGTTTTAGCCATGCTTTTAGCTTTCTTTTAACTGTTACTCAGATTATTTTTAGTAGATGTACAGTATGTTGACAGTTTCCCTTCAAGTCCACTGGTGTAGTTCATCTATTAACATGATCCACTTATGCTTTGACATGATCCAAATACTTTTATTATATTAAAGGGATAGTTCACCCAAAAATGAAAATTTGATCTGTGGTCTGATCGCGCTCTGATGACGGCCATGATGTCTAGCACTCATTGAAGTATATGCGCGAGACGTCACTGCCGCTGTCAGACCTCACTAAGCGAATGCAGAACGCAGTTGGACATAGTGGTGTATTAGAGGTAAAAAATTATATAAATACTGTTCGGTTTCTCGCACAAACCGATCGTTTCGTGTCTTAGGACATCAATGTGTCGTCATGAGCCGCAGGGTTTAATTTGGACTTGTCTATGCAAGTTTTATTTACTCTTATAGTAGAAGTTCCCATCCACTAGCATTATTTGACTGACAGACGGCAACGGTTGGAGTTAAAAATCATCATTTGTGTTCTACTGAAGAAACAAAGTCACCTACATCTTGGATGCGCTGGGGGTAAGCAGATAAACATCAAATTTTCATTTTTGGGTGAACTATCCCTTTAACAGTTTCCCTGCAGAAAAAAAAGCCTAAACCAGCCTAAAATGTTTTGATGGTCTTAACTGGTTTAAAGTGGTTTAAGTTTGTCTCCTAGCCTGGGCAAGCTGGTCTTCAGCTAGTCTCCCAGACAAATTGCCCCAAACCTCTCCCCCACAAACAAACTCTTTTTTTTATCCATTTAAAACCACTTAAAGGGTTAGTTCACCCCAAAATGAAAGTTCTGTCATTTATTACTTGCCCTCATGCCGTTCCACACCCGTAAGACCTTCGTTAATCTTCAGAACACAAATTAAGATATTTTAGTTGAAATCTGATGGCTCCGTGAGGCCTCCATAGGGAGCAATGACATTTCATTCATTTGTGCTCCGATGCTTCCTGAAGCAGTGTTTTGAAATCGGCCATCAATAAATAAGTCGTTATTTTGTTTTTTTTGGCGCACCAAAAATATTCTTGTCACTTTATAATATTAATATTGAACCACTGTACTCACATGAACTGATTTAAATATGTTTTTTTTTTATGGATCTTGAGAGAGGAAATGTCATTGCTCCCTATGGAGGCCTCACGGAGCCATCGGATTTCAACTAAAATATCTTCCTCGTTTTTGTACGTGTTCATAATTTCTTTGTATGACAACCTGGCTAAAAATGTTTCATTGCATTATCACAAATAAAACAATTGACTCCTAGCACAACTAAGCAATATGGCTTAGAAAAACATTTTTTTCAAAGGGTTAAGATATCAATTTTCCTAGGCCAGACATCACTTTTGGGCACTGTGTATGTGTGTATATGTACTTAGGCATATGAGTGTGCCTCTGTATGATAATTAGGCTATGATGATGCATAAATGTCAACCTTCTAAATCTCAATCTCCTTCATGGATGAAATGAATGAAACATTTCTGAGACATTAGATGAGCCAGCCGGCATTATCATACATTGTATTTCCTATACCATTGCAAATGTCATGCATAATTATATGCATAATATATTTTTCTCATTTTCCACAATCAAGTTTTGCTCAAGATTTCAGGATTATTACTCACCAGTAATAAGTTCCAATTGAATTGTAATCATAGCTAGCAAGTGTTCAAAAAAGCAATCTTACAATGTGAGAGGAATAATTAAGTTCTGCTTTATTGTAATTCTGATACAGATTAGATATTCTCTCTTTGTCTTTATGTAAATACAGATACAAAACCGCTTTCTTTTATTAAAGATGAGCTGCCCAAGGGGGAAACATATTAAATATTTCATCCGCAGATATGGGGCTCATTACACAAGACTGTTTTGACATTATTTAATGCTTGGGGCCAGCCCAGCTTAAAGAACAAAACACGCACACACATGCACATACAAAACATTTCCCTTGATGGCATTTTAATCACAGGGAATGCTGGATATGTACAAAACCTTTTGACACTAATATTATTTACACAATATAAAAAAGAAACAATGTTCACCTCTACCACTCAAATCGAATTTCCAAGGCTCTGAATAATTCAGAAAAAATGCTTGCAGCGACACACAGTTTTTACCAGTTGCTGTAATAACTCAGTTGTTTTATGTTTTGTTCAGGCAAATTCCTGAGTGGTCTCATTTCATACAGCAAAAGATGAAAATACCAAAAATACTGTTATCATTTATTAACCCTTATGTTGTTCAAGACCCACACTGTAAAAAAAAAAAATGTAAATAAAACAAAGATTATTGTCCTGTGTTACTCACTGTAAAAAAAATCCAGTTGTTTCTACGGAAAAATACCGGCAGCTGTGGTTACCAGAACAATACTGTAAAAATGACATCAAACCGTAAACATACTTACGGAGTTACATGTGAATTTTACATTTTAAATATGTATATTTAACATTGGATTTCAGTACACTGTAAAAAAAATCCCAGTAAAATTTACGGTAAAATAACGTATTTCATTAACTGATATAATGTTAATTTACCAACCTCCTGAAGTACTAATATCTGTTTTGTACCTTTATAATACACTGACAGTTACCAAACACAATGGTGATGAGAGTCACATGATAAATCAAAGTTCATCACAAGCAGCTTTTCCACAAGCTGAGAAGCACAATACTAATATATAGAAGGAGCACACAGTGTCATTCACACACACACACACTAAACACCATCATGGTAACATGCATGAAATTTTAAAAATGCAATAAACATTAATTTAACAACATTAGATGTAACATAAAACCCTAATGTACATAACTGATTAGAAAAAAATGAGAAAAACTAAGAAGAAACAGAGTTATTTCAACAAAAATATATCAAATGTGAAGTGTCACGCAGGGAATTGTGGGAATGTCAATTTACGGTTTTTCACTGTAAATTTTACAATGAATTGTTATTTTTCACTTTCAAAAACTGTGAATTTAACGGTATTTTACCGTAAAATTACATTAAATGTACCGTTAGATCTATTACAGTTATTCACCGTATATAGTACGGAAACTTTCTGTAAACCAATTAACAGTTTTTCACCGCAGCATTTTATTTCAGAGCAAAAATGGTTTCAAAGTAAATCCTATACTATTTTATTATTGTATCATGTCGAAAAGACCACTTTTATGATCGGTTTATTAGTGCTGGGTCACAATATTTATTTTTCAGATTAAACACTGTCCTGTTTAATTTACAGTATTGGCAGAGAAAGAATTTTACTCGAAATGCACTGAAGTATACCCAGATGCACCAGTATCAAATCCAATGGAATAAAGAGCTTGTGAAACAAATCAATAAATCTGTTTTTGGTGTTCAGGTTTATGGTACTGTATTTTGGAGTTTATGGTGCTCCAGTACTCATTTGTTTTCATTGCATTAAAAATGTTTCGTATTCCATTGAAGAAAGGGTTGCACTATATTAACTACATGTACTGACTATAGACTTAGGATTAGTTGCATGTAATTATGCATAATTTAATGTAACTACATGTAACAAGGACACTGTAAAATAAAGTGTTCCAGAAGAAAGAAATACATGCAGGTTTGTAACCACATGGGACCGAGTAAATGATGACAGACTTTTCATTTTTGGGTGAACAATCCTTTTAAGGCACAATCCATGTCTTTCATGCTCACATTGGTATCAAGAGAGATAAATGCACTATAAATGGTCTTTCACTTTGTTTCTCTGTCTCTCTTGTTCCATAATTTACTCGCCTCAGTGCGACCCCACATCTCTCACAAGGTTAAACTGTAAAGGCATTGATTCTGTAGTAAACAGAGCAAGCTCTTTTCCATCTTAACTGGTAGGCTATATTAATATACCGTGTGTGTCTCCTGTGGGAGCTCACAGACGCTTTGCCAACTGAGCTCCAACATGCTGCAAATGACCGGCTGCATCCCACTTATCATCTCAGGGGTCCATCTGAGAGTCCTTCCCTTTGCTCCTACACAGCTTTCTTTTAGATAGGCTTTATCCTTTGAGAGCACCGATGTCTGAGCGAATGTGTATTTGTGTGTGGTGGGGCCTTCTTTTTAAGCTCTGTCATTGGACGTCCTTGAGCTATTATCTCTCCTGGTTCAATGTTCATTGGCCACACACCACTATAAACCATCTCCGAACGCTGTATCTCCCAGCTGATGGAACATATTGGAAAAATGAATACAGCATATTCCCTAGACCATGCATTGTAGCACATAGGGCTGTGTGCCATTCAGGATTGAACTGACAAAGTCCTTTTAAATTCCAGTTGACAAATAATCCTATATGGACCAGTGTGGAAGATGCAGTTTAATACATTTATATTCTTTTATTCCTATTAAAATTCCAGTTTAACTTCCTGTGGGGTGTGGCCAATTAAATTCAAATTTAAATTTTGCCCTACCATGGTAATTGTGCAGCTGGTAGCCAATCAGATTGTAGTTTGCATCAGAAAGTCTGCGAGTGGTCTGTGGACGGTTTCTGGGTGTGCCGTCTAAGACCGAGACTGTGAATGTCCTTCTCAACGACCTCTACCTTTGTGTGAACACTTTTAGACTTGATCACATAGTATTTTGTACAGATTGCATGTTTCCTATACAGAACTGAATGTTTAATACCGAACTGATCCTTATCAGTAGCGTATGATCTGTAAATCCATGATATTGATGTCTCCTCGCTCTTACATCTGGATTGCACAAGCATGAAGGAGGGAAGAGAGTGAGGTGGTTGAAAAGGGCGAATTCTTTCTCCAATTTAAACCCCGAGGGGCATGTGCAATGACCTCTTTGTCTGCCTCCTGGAAGAATGTGGGATTTGCCAACGTTTACCTACCCACAATCCATTATTTAGTTCTGGAGAAAGGCTGGCGGGATGGAACTGGATTTCTCTCTTCCCTCTGCACATGTTATAAGAAAGCCCTGAATTGGTATTGCATTTATTCTAAGGTTATATTTGACTGGATCTTATGCATCATTCAGCTGTTTTCAATGTGCAGAAGTGAGAGGAGGAAGCAGGCGGCCATCTTAATGCCAGAATGGATTTAAGTGTGATTTATTTTTCAGAGATACAGCCCTTCAAGTTCTACTAATCCTCATTTTTGTTTATGCAGGTTTTTTGAAGGATGAAATATGATATTTTATAACAACATTTGTTAAGCTTGTTATACTTGGCTCTTTACTCTCTTAGTAAGAAGAGGAAAAAAATCATATGCGAATGGAAATCATACTGTATTATATCCACTCTGAGCACAATATTGTTATATGATACTTTATAAACACAACGAGCCTAGGCTCCCTGTGGCTTACTTTGGCTGAGAGAGCTCTGAAAATTGCCATATTAAACTACAGTGGGCAACAACAAGGGTTTTATTTGTACCATTTTCTATTTTGAATCTTGTATGTGGCAGGGATACTCTACATTCAGTTTTAATGGCCCCTGGTGCAGTGTCTTTTCAGAAGTAAATCAATATGCTTTTTTTACACTTATGTGGCACATTTCCTCTTCATTGGTTACAGCTCTGAAATATACGGTCGTTGATTAAAGGTTTCAAAAGGTTCACTGTCAGCTTTATATGCAAGTGTAGCAACTGTCAATTGAGAGAGATTTTATACAAGCAAAAACATGTTTTCACCATGAAAAAGGAGTTGTCTTTCATTACCACATTACCACACTGAGGAGTATTTTATTATATTATGTAAATGAAAATACAGTCTGATATGCTGTATTTCATTTAAAGCTGCCCTAGATTCAAAAATTGAATTTACCTCGGCATAGTTAAATAACAAGAGTTCAGTACATGGAAAAGATATACAGTGAGTCTCAAACTTCATTGTTTCCCCCTTCTTATATAAATCTCATTTGTTTAAAAGACCTCCGAAGAACAGGGGAATCTCAACATAACACCGACTGTTACGTAACAGTCGGGGTGTACGCCCCCAATATTTGCATATGCCAGCCCATGTTCCCAACATTATGAAAGGCATTAGACAAGGGCAGAACGTCTGGATGTGCACAGCTGAATCAACAGACTAGGTAAGCAAGCAAGGACAATAGCAAAAAATGGCAGATGGAGCAATAATAACTGACATGATTCATGATAACATGATATTTTTAGTGATATTTGTAAATTGTCTTTCTAAATGTTTCGTTAGCATGTTGCTAATGTACTGTTAAATGAGGTTAAAGTTACCATCGTTTCTTACTGTATTCACGGAGACAAGAGCCGTCGCTATTTTCATTTTTAAACACTTGCAGTCTGTATAATGCATAAACACAACTTCATTCTTTATAAATCCAACAGTGTAGCATTAGCCATTAGCCACGGAGCATAGCCTTAAACTCATTCAGAATCAATGTAAACATCAAACATATTTAGTAACATATTTAGTTAAGTTTCTCTCCACACACAATATAGTAGGGAATTAAACATTCAGAATCAGAGATTGTTAGAAATCTGTTTGTTGATGCTAGTGGCACATAAATGACACAGTAATCCTTGTTCTTTATCATGTAAACAACATAAATCTGGTTTGTGCTGCAACGGAATGAATATATTTAGAGAATGTGGCAAATGGAGCAGAGGTATGTTATTAAGCCGACTGACATTACAGTGAGCAATTCTGTGATTCTCTCAGTGAGAGCCCAGAGTCTGCCTCCTTTTTCTTTCTTAGCATTTGGTTGTAACCTTTCCAAGAGTCCTGTGTGAGTCATTGAGACGATATAGGTGCCTCTGCTCGTGCTGAATGGTAAGGGCACAGAGCCTGGGCCTTTATGACTCTGACCTTTAACAGACAGCTGCGAGGATGAAACCACAACAGTGAAATGAACAGCAAGTGTTCTACCCTTGCAAAATGAAAAACCATACTCTCTATTGCACAGATTTTTTTTTTTTTTTGGGCTTGAGGAGGTCAGTGGCTCGGGCTACGTGATGTGTTATGTGTCAAACAAATCGGGTTGTCCCAAATGGCAACAAATGGAAAAACATTTCAGCTGAAACTCAGACACATGTAGTCTTTCAGGGGAAGATTACTTAAGGTTTTCAAGTCACATTACTTACCTGTGGTTTGGCTTCATTGTTTGTGTACATGTAAGTCGTAATATTACATATATGCTTATATAGCTGATTAAACATTCCTTATCAATGCTGAAAACAGTTATGCTGCTTAATATTTTGTGGAAATGGTGAAACATTCTTTGATGAATAGAAAGTTTAACAGAACAACATTTATTTTAAATAGAAATATTTTATAACGTTATACATGTATGTACTATCATTTTTTTTTTTTTTATCAATTTAATGCGTCCTT
Organism: Megalobrama amblycephala; assembly: GCF_018812025.1. NCBI lineage: Eukaryota > Metazoa > Chordata > Actinopteri > Cypriniformes > Xenocyprididae > Megalobrama > Megalobrama amblycephala. Next base: position 27,322,146 of record NC_063056.1, read on the forward strand.
GCTGAATAAGATTAAAGGATTAGTTCACTTTCAAATTAAAATTTCCTGATAATTTATTCACCCCCATGTCATCCAAGATGTCCATGTCCTTCTCTCTTCAGTCGAAAATAAATTAAGCTTTTTGATGAAAACATTCCAGGATTTTTCTCCACATAGTGGACTTCAATGGCCTCCAAACAGTTGAAGGTCAAAATTACAGTTTCATTGCAGCTTCAAAGCGTTCTACACGATCCCAGATGAGAAATAAGGGTCTTATCTAGAGAAACCATCGCTCAGTTTCTAAAAAAATTTTAAAATTATATACTTTTTAACCATAAATGCTCATCTTGAACTAGCTCTCTTCTTCTTCTCTATTAGAATTCCGGCAGTGTAGACACTGCTAAGTGTATTACTGCCCTCTACAGGTCAAAGTTTGAACTAAATTGTCATATACAATATGCTAGTGCAAGTATATAACAATTAGTTCAAACTTTGACCTTACACTTACACTTAGCAGTGTCTACACTGCCGGAATTCTAATAGAGAAGAAGAAGAGAGCTAGTTCAAGATGAGCATTTATGGTTAAAATATATGATTTTTTTTTTTTTTTTTTTTTTTTAGAAAATGAGTGATGGTTTCTCTAGATAAGACCCTTATTTCTCGTCTCAGATTGCGTAGATTGCTTTGAAGCTGCAATGAAACTGTAATTTTGACCTTCAACTGTTTGGAGGCCATTGAAGTCCACTATATGGAGAAAAATCCTGGAATGTTTTCATCAAAAAGCTTAATTTCTTTTCGATTGAAGAAAGATAGACATGAACATCTTGGATGACATGGGAGTGAGTAAATTATCAGGAAATTTTAATTTGAAAGTGAACTAATACTTTAATATCTTAAAAAAAAGGTGCAATATGTTAGATTTTCTGTCCACTAGAGGTCGCTAGAGGCCTATCCAAAACAAAGGATGATGCTTGATGATGCCAAGTTTGAGTGTGGAATCTGGGGACATGTGGTCTTCACCTCACAGCTGGTGGAAAACAATCGGGATAGGACTCGGGAAGAAATCATGTTCATGGATGCGATTATTAACGTTAGTGTGAAGCAGAGCAGGACCGAGTGTTGTGGGAGCTGAACGAGGCCGCTAGAGCGAGTGCGCAACACACGCCGTGAGCAGCGGAACTCTTATTATGACACAGTCGCCGGTGCCGCTTCCGCTTTTCCGGTCATGAGTGTGAGGTAACACAGCTCTGTTTATCATATTAGATACATTTGAGTGTGTTGAAAATGTTATAATGTTACTCTGTGTGTTCGCTCAGTGGCTGCTGTGAGACACTGTTACACACTGCAGTAAGCTAGATTGATTTTTGAATATCATATTAAATGCTGGATGGCTTGTGTTGATAAATGGCATGAAATTAATTTTAAAACGTATTGCATGATGGAGAAAATGCTGTATTACTGTTACTAAAAATAACTCTGGATCTGATTATGCCATGTTAGCTACTTGACAAAATAGTGTTTTTCTCTGAGGCATGGTAAAGCATAGTACTTTAATTAGATTTAAACAATAAGATTAAACGTGTTGAGCTATATAACAATAATTAGTTTTCTGTCTATATCAAAACAGTTGTTCCCTTGTCTATTAAAACATGTAAATATTAAAGTGTCTTTGGTGTTTCCATGGTTTCTACAAAATAAACAAACCGAGGGTAAAGCGAGTATGACGCAATTGACAGGCAACTCCTCACATGTCCCGGAGTCTTGGTTAAAATTGCAATTTTCTCACGATTTACAAATAATTGGAAACATTTGGGATATTGTAAGTACTCAAGTGAACAAAATATATAACACTGGCCTAGTGGTTTTTGGATATTTTACTGCAAAATTCTTACATATTGCACCTTTAAATCTGCTAAAATAATAATTGTTGATGTACATGGTCATATATTTTACATTTTAATTCAGCATTTAGCTGAATTTTAGCTTTTTAACATGAACTTAACCTTTGTATTAGTATAACTGGATCAGTAAAATCTTTTAGTGTTCTTTAAAAAAAATGACATTTTAATTAAAAACATGTAATTTTTTTGTGTTATCATTGACAAAATAATAATAAAAAAAAGTTTGTCAACAATCATTTTCATATGTAATTTTGTAGATCAACACTGTTTTGAAATTCCAATCTATGTTGCTGTCAAAAAAGTGACTCTTCAAACCCCAGTTGACCATCAAATCCAAAGCCCCCTCTTAAATCCATTCTGAAGTCCTCTTTTTCCCCCTCATTGTGATTGGATTCATAATCGAAAGCTGCTCTATTTGTTTGTTGGGGTTGAATCCGGCGGGAAAGCAGAGATTAATATTTGATAGAGCATAGCAGCACCAACCTTTCCAGCTTCCCTCAGGTAGGAGACTCCTCACTGACCTTTCAATACACACCTGTCGCCGTGCTGCTGTTAGCCCAGCTGCTCCTCTGAATCTTAAAGATGAACTGAGATCAATATGGAGCACTAACTGTAACCACATGAGGACAGAAGTTTTGACTTGCCATCAATACCAAGCAAGTATCCATCAGCCAGAATCCATCGCCACTATGATTTCATGTGTTGCATAAGCCATGGCGTTGCCAATTTATGATGTCACCATAAATATTTTAATATGATAGCATCAAGCATAACATTTTAGTTGATTTTACTTTAAAAAATGGATGAGAAATTTTATTAGGTTACACTTTTGTTGTATTAACTAACCAATCAACCAACCAATCAGAAAGTAAGATTTGATGATCTATTTTCAAAAGTGGTTTATATATACAGTTTACAATCCAATGCTGCACTTCCACCACTGTGCTTGGAAAAAGCATAAGTTCTGACAAAATAGTTGTGTATACATTGTATTGCAGATTGCAAATATTTTGGTATATTATAACTAGTAAATATGAGTGAAAAAACTGACCCCCTAGCTGTGTCTCATTTTGAAGGCTGTGCCCTTCCAGAGGTCGCATTTGTTGGTTGCATAAGTCATTGAGCCTACCGCATTTCAGAAAAGTAACCATGTCGTAGCCAGAGCCGCATGGTCAGTGCTCTAACATATAGCACAACAGTGCTTCAGGTGACCCGAGTTCTGGTTCGTGGTCCTTTCCTGATCCCACTGCCCTCTATCCTCCCCATAGGCCTTATTTAGAGCAGCACAATGACAAGTATAAAAGCGAGGCTGTGAGGGATAGACTTGCTGTGTTTTCAATGGCTTCCACTGTAAAAAGCTGTTTAAAGCTTCAAGATCACTTATCATTTTCCACAGCTCATTTTTTGTGTACTGAAATGTCTGAGAATTAAAGATATTTTTGCAGTTTTATCAGCAGAACAATTCGAAAACACATTAAATAACAGTACAACCAGTAAAGTAATCATTACATTCTAAAGTAAGAAAGAAATTACAGTTTATTTACTCCTATCGAGGAATAAAAATGTTATTGTTACTTTTCTGAAATTAGAAAATTAATCTCATTAATGTATGCCTTCGAAATGAGAGACAGCTCCTGACTGAGATGAATATGAATGCTAACAGGGTGCGTTCACACTTGTCATGTTTGGTTCGATTAAAACGAACCCTGGTGCGGTTGCTCGGTTAGTGCGGTTCATTTGAACATAATGTGAACGCTGCCATCCGAACCCTGGTGCACACCAAACAAGCGGACCGAGACCGCTGAAAAGATGGGTCTCGGTCCGCTTCCAAACGAACTCTGGTGCGGTTCGAATGATAGGCCTATATGAACGCAACACGGACCAAAGACATGTAACCGAACCAAAAACAGGAAGACGAGACCCTAAAAAGGACAGAATCCTCACGCATGTCGGTTTTTTTCATCATAGTCGCGAGTTTGCTCATCACAGGCATCAGACGCGCGTCTCCACGCAGCAGATCGTTTGTGTGTGTGACGGACGGATTCCCGCCGGCGTTTTGACTACTTTACACATTTTATAAGCTCTTCACGAGTTCCCAGCTGGCCAAAATACCATCACATGCAGGCTACGCACACACAACGAGCGCATTTACCTCAGCAAACAGCATTGTTTTGGATGTTCGGTAAGTTCCGTCTCAAAATAGGCAATACGTCATAAAATCCGACCAATCACGTTGTGAATGTATCCCTGTGCCTTTAGGTTCGGTATCTTTGGTTCGGTGATAAAATTGCCAATCTGAATGCTAACCGGACCAGGACTAAATGTTTTTTTTTCTTCTTTGGTCCGGACCAAATGAACCAAACGAACCGAACTACAAGTGTGAACGCATCCTTAATGTGTCCAAAATCGCATACTGTAGCTATACATTTGGTTTAAAACTTACTTAGAGACCGTAAAAAGAAATATGTTCTATATAGTATGATTGAAATTCAGACACATTTGTCATGTGACCTGCGACGTCAATTGCGTTGCTACACTGCCATTCAAAAATTCTCTCCCATGGCTTCATGGGATTGTAAAGTCTCCAGTGTGAATGTGCACTTCAGATTCCCACCGGAAGAGTAGAAATCCATCTGGATACTTGACCTCTGAATACTATGAATTCGGACGTACTATTCAGCTGTTTTTCTCTTAATATATATTACAGAAGTAGGCATATTTGAATGCAGGGACCCTTTTGTAGACCTCCTTATATTCTGTTGAGGGCTCCCTATGGTGGTTGGGAGCAAGTTTACAAGCTACAGTTGAAATAATTGTGAATTGACTATTCTACATCTACCCCTTGAATTAGCTCTAAACTGTACTGAACTTGTCATAAAATAAGAACAAGCAGAGTCTTGGGTATAGTGTAGTACACATTTGTGATGCACCTGCACTTTTCTAGTACGCATTTGAAATTTAGTAGGGTATGCACTACTTATATTGTTTTCTACCTCATTTCTGCTTGTATTATTTTTATTTGTAAGTCACTTTGGATGAAAGGTCCTGCTAAATGAATTAATAAAGATGTTCCAATCCCGTTATCCCTTTACTTAAAATTAAATAAAAAAATTGATTAAAAATTTTTATAATTAAAATGTATTAAAATTAAATTAAAAATGTTTATAATAATAATGTATTAAAAGTGAGTTAGTGAATGAATTGCAAATGTGTCTGTCATTGATCAGGCCCGTACGATAAGGGCCAGGCATGTCAGGCTGTTAACCTCAAACCTCAACCAAATCAATTCTTGCCGTCTCTGTGCTACTTTGTACACTACAAGGACAACATAATAATTGGCTTTGCCCTTTTTCATTGCCTGTCTGACACCTGCATTTTCTCTCTCTGTGGGGAAAGTTTAAATTAGGGTGCAAGCTTGCTAGTTCTGGATGAGGGCGGCTGTGTGTTATGACACATGTAATGGAATATACCAAAATGACTAGAGATACAAGCTTGCCGTTTCATGTTGTCCCTTCCTCTCTCTTCGTCTGTTTTTTCTATATTCTTCCTCTCTATCTCCTTGCCGCATAGGGAAAGACCCCTCTGTAAGGTGACAAAAGAGACTCAGACTTGGGATGCTCCATTATTGAGGAACTGATTTCTTCTTCTGACAGCTTGGATGTGCAGCACTGTGAAAGTTATAAAAAAAACCTTTTCTAACATTTCATTTTGTATTTGAAATTAATAAAGTCCCCTGGCGAACCTTCAATAATAACTTTTGGTTTCACTAACAAACAAACAAACTTGTCTCTTTGAGTAGGGCTCAGGCTTGTGTAGACAGTAACTGAAGTTTCCAGATGGAAACATTCTCGAAATCTCAACCTAATGTGTATCGTATTATTTCTTTATTTTTTTATACTCATGTGATCATTGATAATGCATTACAAAGATGTACACACAGAGAAAATTCCATTAACACAGTTGAAAGTAACAGTTAACAGTTGTAGAACTGTAATAATTTACAATGTTCACTAAAGTTGGAGCCAATGTTGACTACAGGGCTGGATAAACATTTGTGAGCGTGCCATTATTAACTCAAGCTTGAGAAATCAAATCTGTAGGCCTGTAATTGGTGCTGAATATCTGGGTTCTCACTTAAAGCAAATAAATCATTGTTAGTATTGTGTTGTTTTTTGTTCTATTTCTATCAATTTTAGCTGCTAATAGTAATGGGGCTAAGTTATCCATCCATCCATCCATCCATCCATCCATGGTTTACATTCTACATTATTTTCTGCATTTGGTTTTACTGTGCACCGTTTTGGGAAATACATTTGCTCTTTGTTGTTGCTCTTCATTTTTTTGTGTCAGGTTTTTTTCTTTGATTCAGTCATACTTATGTCTTTGAACTTCAGTAGTATTTGACCCAAGGCTAGAGTTGCGAGGACTCCTCGTCTACCCCTGTGCACCTGTGTTTACTTGCATTTCATTAGAGGAGGCAAACAGCTCTCTTGCAAACAGCACACATGGATATTTAGACATGTTTAGTGCACAGTTCAAACAATCACCGTATTTGCTCTAAACCATTGTTAGCACCAAAGCGTCTAGCAGGGTCTGTGTTGCAGAAGGTTTTAGACATGATTTGCGCTGCACTTTTGTCTTAAAACATTCACTTAGTGCCTAGTGCCACTGATGAAGTGAAAAGCACGTACTGTACAATAATGAGGAGGTTATAGAGAGCTCCACGCAGCCTTTAATCGCTTCTGCTGCAGCTCATGTAGCTAATGAGAATCCCTCTTTATTCTCTCTGATGCCTAATTGCCTGGAATGGACAGTAAATCATAGATTGTTCCCCTCAAAGCACCTTTTGAATCCTTTGCTCGGAGAGAACAGATGTTCACCACCCGTAGAAAATATCTGATGGTGGGTTTATAAGCTGAAACTCAACTGTGCGGACAGAGTTTGTAAAGCTGAGCAGTATTTTTTTGTGTTTTATTAGAAATGTTTGCCTCTCTTGACACAATGTTTAAATTTGTGCACTGGTGGATTTCAGAGATTATATAGAATTATATTTAGTTTTATCACGTTGACCCTCTAATCATTGACATCCAGTTTAGTGTGTCAGACATTTATTATACTGTACTGTATAGTGTACAGTATAGTGTACAGATTTTAATTGCATAAAATGGAGAACAAACTGTGTTGCAGATACTTCAGCATGACCTAATAACCTGAATCCAGATGCACTCGTAGACAAAATGTGTAAAAAGTTTACTTTTAGGTGTACAATAGCCTGTCACTGGGGCAGTACCCTCAGAAGTACATTTTTGTACCTTACCCACCCATAAAAGGTACATATACACTACATTTTCTCAGCAAGTATGCATTTAATTGATGAAAACTGAGAGTAAAGACACTTATAATGATAAAAAGGATGGTAGCACTTTAGAATAGGGAACACATATACCCCAGGTTTCACAGACACTGCTTAAGCTAGTCCTAGACTAAAATGCATGTTTGAGCTGTTTTAAGTGAAAGCAACTTGTGCTGACATATGTTAAAATATGTCAGTGTCATTGTTTTGTCTCAAGATGTACACCAGTTTTTTTCTAGTGAAAGTTTGTAAAAGCTACTCAAATGCCCTAATTGAGCTAAGGTTTAATCCTGGCTTAGGCTAAGCCCTGTCTGTGAAACCGGGCCATAAACTATTAACTACGACTTTCACCTCAATAAACTCCTAATTTGCTTATTAACAGTTAGTAAGGTAGTTGTTAAGTTTAGGTATTGGGTAGGATTAAGAATGTAGAATAAGGTCATGCAGAATAAGGCATTAATATGTGCTTAATAAGTACCAAAAAATAGCCAATATTCTATTAATATACATGCTAATAAGCAACTAGTTAAAAGACCCTAAAATAAAGTGTTACCAAAAGGATTTCTGTTTCAAATAATTGCTGTTCTTTCGAGCTTTTGATTCATCAAAAAGTCATGAAATAAAATGTATCATGTTTCCTCAAAAATATTAAGCAGCACAACTGTTTTCAACATTGATAATACAAACCTGATTCCAAAAAAGTTGGGACACTATACAAATTGTGAATAAAAAAGGAATGCAATAATTTACAATTCTCAACTTATATTTTATTCACAATAGAATATAGATAACATATCAAATGTTGAAAGTGAGACATTTTGGAATGTCATGCCAAATATTGGCTCATTTTGGATTTTATGAGAGCTACACATTCCAAAAAAGTTGGGACAGGTAGCAATAAGAGGCCGGAAAAGTTAAATGTACATATAAGGAACAGCTGGAGGACCAATTTGCAACTTATTAGATCAATTGGCAACATGATTGGGTATAAAAAGAGCCTCTCAGAGTGGCAGTATCTCTCAGAAGTCAAGATGGGCAGAGGATCACCAATTCCCCCAATGCTGCGGCGAAAAATAGTGGAGCAATATCAGAAAGGAGTTTCTCAGAGAAAAATTGCAAAGAGTTTGAAGTTATCATCATCTATAGTGCATAATATCATCCAAAGATTCAGAGAATCTGGAACAATCTTTTTTCGTAAGGGTCCAGGCCGGAAAACAATACTGGATGCCCGTGATCTTCGGGCCCTTAGACACCACTGCATCACATGGAAATCACAACATGGGTTCAGGAATACTTCCAAAAAACATTGTCGGTGAACACAATCCACCGTGCCATTCGCCGTTGCCGGCTAAAACTCTATAGGTCAAAAAAGAAGCCATATCTAAACATGATCCAGAAGCGCAGGCGTTTTCTCTGGGCCAAGGCTCATTTAAAATGGACTGTAGCAAAGTGGAAAACTGTTCTGTGGTCAGATGAATCAAAATTTGAAGTTCTTTTTGGAAAACTGGGAAGCCATGTCATCCGGACTAAAGAGGACAAGGACAACCCAAGTTGTTATCAGCGCTCAGTTCAGAAGCCTGCATCTCTGATGGTATGGGGTTGCATGAGTGCGTGTGGCATGGGCAGCTTACACATCTGGAAAGGCACCATCAATGCTGAAAGGTATATCCAAGTTCTAGAACAACATATGCTCCCATCCAGACGTCGTCTCTTTCAGGGAAGAACTTGCATTTTCCAACATGAAATTTAAAATCAACTTATTTTTCCCTTAAAATGATACATTTTCTCAGTTTAAACATTTGATATGTCATCTATGTTGTATGCTGAATAAAATATTGAAATTTGAAACTTCCACATCATTGCATTCTGTTTTTATTCACAATTTGTACAGTGTCCCAACTTTTTTGGAATCAGGTTTGTAATAAGAAATGTTTCTTAAACACAATATCATTCATGTAACACTAAGTATTGGCAGAAAAATGAAAATTCTGCATTTCCATCAAAGGAATAAATACAGCTTTAAAATATATTAGAAAACAGTTATTTTAAATTGTAATAATATTTTACAATATTTACTGTATTTTACTGTAGCCTTACTTAGCATAAAATACTTTTTTCTAAAAACATTTAAAAAAAAATCACACCAACCCCAAACTTTTAAAGGATGTAGTGATACCTGAATGGTATTAGACTTTAAGGTAATAATATGCACCTTTTAGGGGAAGATAAGATACAAATGTACTTTTGAGGGTGGTGGCCTTTTAATAAGCTAATGATACAATATCTTTCTGAGACTGTTGAAAAATTAATTCTGTCCTTGGAAGACTTGAGTACAATTCGCACTTGATGCATTGTTTTATTCTGTTTGTTATTTACTCACTGTCATGACATTCCAAACCTCTATGCATTTCTTTCTTCTGTGGAACACAAAAGACAATGTTTTGAAGAATGTTGGTAACCAGTTTCGGTTCCTATTGACTTCCATAGTAATTTTTTGTCCATACAATGAAAGTCAATGAGAACCAAAAACAACCTTACTTTTTATGTTTTTTAAAAAAAGAAAAGTATAAAAGATAAGATAAAATATTCCATTTAAAGCCTTAAAGCAAACCAGTGTAAAGTACAGGTTAAAGATTCTGAAAAGCGTCAAAGATAAGAAAGTTTTCTGCGAGAGAGAAGGCAGACGTGAGTCAGAGAGAGGGCTCTATTTGTTCTAGGGTGCATGATCAAGCCTGTGCTATTTCAGAACTCTTCATCTCCACCTGAACTCATAGCTCCTCTTCCACAGCAAGAAGCTTCATTTTTTGTTTCGTTATCGGCCGGGGCAGGCTTCATTCTCATCACACAGGAGGAAGGAATCTGATTTGAGAAGCACATATTTTTTCTCCAAGCCTCATTAAAGGGAGGGTGAAGCTACTTCACACTCCCTCTGCTGTTCACCCCTTCCGTCGCCAAAAACCCTCTCATCTGAAAAAATACTAGGATGGAAGGAGAGGGATAAGATACGGCAGCGATCGTGCCAGGCAGGATGGATCCGTCTGCCAAAAGGGGTCCAGCATCAAAGAGACCCATGAGGAGAACACTAACTCCTGCCAACAAAAGATGGAGATGGAGAAAGAGAGAGAGGGAGATCTCTTTGAACGGTAACCATACAATAACATTATTAAGACTGCAGACCAGGGAGACCACTGGCTACTTTCAACCTTTGAGTGTAAGCACACACTCGCTCCTCTCAGCCATGGGAGGTTGTGTCAGGATGTGGATGCGAGTTCTTTCATCTCGACTTGCCAGTCATACTACAGCTGTCCTTCAGAGTTCAAAACCCTCGTCTGTGAAACACTGAAAGGGGCGTGGCATTCAATTACTGTATGCTAATTCAGCCTCGTTTTCAATCATGGCCAGAGCGTTTATTATGTGAATTAGCCAGTCTGGACAAATTATCATAAAAAAACTTTGCACTCATGTTTAATAATGTCCATAGTGAAAAAGATATTAATGGCACCAAAATCAATGAGGGTAGTCAAGCAAGGCATATAATTAAAAAGAGGTGAATGACGAACTTGGAAAAGAAATGTGTATAAGACTTTTTTTTGCCAGGTACGTGATTTCCGATTCGTGATCTCAACATACCAAAAGTTTTTGTAGATCAGAAATTATTTTTATACATATATATTTGTGAATGGATTTTCTTTCTTTCTTTCTTTCTTTCTTTCTTTCTTTCTTTCTTTCTTTCTTTCTTTCTTTCTGTTGTGCATTCACTTTATTTACTTGTACTTAATTTATTAATTTGTCCATTTTGTTTATATTATGATATGGTTAAGCATTAATAATTAATAACTTGGGACTGAGACCTCTATTATCAAGATAAATAAGGTCTCAAGATATCAAGATAACTTTTGTGTTAAGCATATCTTCACACTTTAAAAGCAGAAGCTGCTGTTTATGGGCCCTAAACTCTAAGTATGTTTTATTGTTTGTAAATGCCTTTTAAATGTGTAGTTCTGTTGCTATTTTTTGGTTGCATCAAGGACGTAAACAAAGACCAACGCGGTTTGGCTTTGCTAGCCAGTTAGCTAAATTCTATTGCATACCTCAACAAACGGCAACAATCACCAACAAACTTCTATGTTCATAAACAAACAGTTGTTCATGCTATAAAGTAAATGATACTTTTACAAAAATGCTGCCTCTCAGTCATATATTTGGCTACAGTAAAGCTTTAATCAGGATAAAACCGTATATTGAAAGCTAACAAACAGCAGTAACATTTACACGTGACAGCATATCTAAACACTTTGACACAAATACAAACAGAAGGACTCACCATTCAGAAACGTCCTTTAAAAACATGTTTGCAGAGGTTCTGCTTGACCCTCTTCATCATTACTGCTATCTGGGTCTGATTCGGGCTCAATTTGATACGGCAATATAGACGCCATTATTTACATTTCCACCGAAGCACATGTAACAACTAATGGTAAGGGGTGTGGTGTTTCTGGACGCTTCAGCGAATCACAATACGCTGGGCCATCTAACCAATCTGAGCCTATTGCGTATTTCGGAGGGAGTGGTATCATAGAATCAGGAAGTCAAACCGGCCGTTCAAATGACAATGGAAACAACGGTGTAGAATAAAGGTAAAATACAGTGCCCTCCACAATTATTGGCACCCTTAGTAATTATGAGCAAAGGCGGCTGTGAAAATAAATCTGCATTGTTTATCCTTTTGATCTTTCATTCAAAAAATTCTAGTTATAATATATATAAATATAGTTCTGATGTGCAGCAAAAGATTGTTGAGCTTCACAGAATAGAAAGTGGCTGTAAGAAAATACCTAAAACATTGAAAATCCCCATTTCCACTATCAGGGCAATAATTAAGAAGTTCCAATCAACTAAAGATGTTACAAATCTGCCTGGAAGAGGATGTGTGTCTAAATCGTCTTAATGCACACTGAGGAGGAAAGTTTGAGTGGCCAAAGACTCTCCTAGGATCACAGCTGGAGAATTGCAGAGATTAGTTGAGTCTTGAGTCTCAGAAAGCCTAAAAAAAAAGATCAAACAGCACCTACACCCCCACAAGTTGTTCGGGAGGGTTTCAAGAAAAATCCTCTGCTCTCATCCAGAAACAATCTCCAGCATATTCAGTTGTCAGACACAACTGGAACTTCAAACTGGACCGACTTCTATGGTCAGATGAAACTAAAAAAAGAGCTTTTTGGCAGTAAACCCACCAGATGGGTTTGGTGCACACATGGATAAAAAGTACCCCATGCCCACGGTTAAATATACTGCTGGATCTTTAATGTTGTGGGCCTATTTTTCTGCTGGAGGTCATGGTACATGGTACATGGTATCATGGATTCTATCAAATACCAACAGATAAAAAATCAAAACCTGACCGCTTCTGCTAGAAATCCAATAATGGGCTGTGGTTAGATCTTCCATCAGGACAATGATCCAAAACAAACATCAAATCCAACACAAAAATGGGTCACTGAGCACAAAATGAAGCTTCTGCCATGGCCATCTCAGTCCCCTGACCTGAACCCTAAAGAAAATGAGTGGAGTGAACTGAAGAGAAGAAGTACCAGCATGGAGCTGGGAATCTGAAGGATCTGGAGAGATTCTGTATGCATGAATGATCTCTGATCTCTTGTCAGGTGTTCTCTAAACTCATCAGGCATTATAGGTGAAGACTCAGAGCTGTTATCTTGGCAAAAGGAGGTTGCAAAAAGTTTTGAATAAAAGGGTGCCAATAATTGTGGCCAACATGTTTTGGAGAAAAACATTTATTTCATAATGTGAGTTTCCCCCCACTTTCAATTCTTTTCCTTAAATGAAAGGTTCGAATTTTGTGAATTTTTTGAATGAAAGATCAAAAGGATAAACAATGCAGATTTATTTTCACAGCTGCTTTTGCTCATAATTACTAAGGGTGCCAATAATTGTGGAGGGCACTGAAAATACAATATGAAAAATACAATACTCATAAACACAATCAAGCCTAGAAAAAAACAGTGAACCATCCCTTTAACCACCACTTTCAAAGTCCAGAAAGGTACTAAAGACATCGTTAAAACAGTCAACATGGCTATAATGGTTCAACCTTAATTTTATGAAGCGACGAGAATACTTTTTGTGCATTAATCCAAAACAAAAATAATTACTTTATTCAACAATATCTTTTCTTCTGTGTCACTACGCTGTTTACGTTCAGCGCTTCCAGGTTCTACGTCAGAATGCCGTCTCATTATTGGCTGTCTATGGGGGAGTCAAGCAGCTCTTGGATTTAAACCAAGCAGCTCTCGGAACTAACCCTTTGAGGTCTAATTTTAAGTATATTTTGCAGATTGCATTTTTTTTTTTTTTTTCTGGAGTGTTTTTTATTCACTGGGAATTTTTTGGAAACATGACGACTCAACAGTATTCCCAGAACAGTACAACTCATTAAACTGAATGTACATTGCGTTTTCATTCACATAGAAATTAAATATGACATCTAACCCTGAACAAAGTCCACTGTTAATGCTGCGTTTTGTTATTTTGCACTGTTTTGTGCGTTTTTTAGGTCCAAGTCAAGTTTCTGAGATGCTTTTTCATATTTCTGATACAGAAATTTCATAGGGCTTCAGAAAATCATAATTCAAAGACTTGTTTTCCCCCTGAAAGCATAAAATCCTGATTCATCAAAACTAAATGAGCTGATCCCAGACGTCTCATGGATCTGAGGCAGAACTGACGGAGGAGCAAAGCTGAGGTGTGAGCGATGCAGACAGTGTGTGAGAGAGGGAGGAATAATGCCAATCAGATCGTAAAAATCTTGTAACCTCCTGCTGCTTCCTTCTTGCAGCTGTCAATTTCACTTACCACCGAGAAAGAGACAGTGTATGCGTATGACAGGGAGCTGTTTGTACTGCCAGATAATTGGCCAGTAACCCCTGGGACCATAATGATCAAAGAGGGATTTCTGCAGTGGACACAAAGTTAAGGTTGTTTTCTGTTATGAGGAGTCAAAACCCTTTCTCTGATTTATTCACTTGTCCTGACACCAACCACAGACCGGTGATGGACAATAATTGAATGCTCTCTGTTCAGGTTTGTCACAAATTACTTTTATTGTATTCACAACCCACATGTCACAATTAGAGCTTCTCAAGATCACTTCACATCCATTTGGTCGAAGCTCTTCAGCTTTGAAACATTCACTCTTGAATCGCTAAGTAATGAAACCTTAAAATAGGTGATATTTTAATGGCATTTTGAGTCATTTTTACTTTTTTTTCTATCAAATGCAGCTTTTAAGGTGTTGTTGAAGGAGTCTGCAGTTATCCAATAATTCGACGTTCAAAATTGCGAGTTTAAAAAAGCGGACAGTCTGGTTTTTATGTTAAGGTAATTGTCGAAAGCAATTGTTTTAATGGCTTCTTCAACCTTTCTTCTAATGGCTGACTACATTTTCTGGTTGAAGTCACATAACTGCACAACAAAAGGAAGTCTTTGCCTGCACTGTGAATCCCTATTGTTAAAATATCCCATTAAACATCTAAAGGTGACTTTTCTTTTCACAGAAATGACATGTAGAAGCGCACAGAGGGGCCGGAGAGAGAGAGTATAAGGGCTATTGATTGACTGTATTCGCCTCCATCTCGCTTCTGTTGTCCACTTCCTTTTTGTTCGGCTATAGTGATCATCCTTTCTCTCTCTCTTTCTCTGCGGGTATGTTTTGCTCATTTAACTTCATTACAGTGGCTGACAGCCAGAAAGTCAACAAAACAGCGCACAGCCTGGTATGATCACCTGCAGACCCCCGTCCCTCCTCCCACGGGCTCATCTCAGCCCCTCCTGGGTTATTCAGGCCCGTTTCCCTGCAGTCCATTGCTCAATTGCATTGATAACAGTCTGACAGGCCACAGCAGAAGCCAGGAAACATTGTCCCTCCTTCTCTCCGGCAAACCCGTTCAGCAAGGTCACCGATCCCCAACTGACAGCCAAACTGCCAGCTACAAACTGCCTCCAAATGAAAGAATTTCTCTGAAGTGTCGAGCATGCCTGTCTGCCAGCCTCTTTCTGAAAGGAGGAAAGGAAGCAGGCCACCGCGGAGAAAAAGTCCAGGCATCCTTCCAGCAGAATTCAGTATCAACAAAGCAACATTTCTACCCTCATAAAGAACCTCCCTGAGTCAACATTTGCACAAAACCGAACGTCCGATCCATACGTACCCACGGGACTAGGGTGAATGTCAACGTTATGGTTATGAGTTATTTATAAGATCACATAATACCTTATTCATTAAACATGAAGTCGTCAATCTGGAATGAGGAATTGAGAAACTGCAGTTCCATATTAAGGCCCTGACATAAACCATACGCTGAGTGATTTACACCTCAGCAGGTTTACAAATAGATGGACTAGGGCATGCTGGGATTGAGGACTGCATTTTTCGAAGGTATTTTCAGATGTTTTTGTTTAGCTGTATTAAAAATGCATGAAAAACTTGAGGAGCGGATTTAAGACTTGTTTCGTGACTGAAAAGTTGCCGTTTTTAAATTTAGAGATGCTGTTACTGCAGGTCTCACTTTTAGACTTTAGGATGAATTCATAGCCATCTGTTCTCTCATCAAATATTTATTTTATATTTGCTGTAAGGGTCACAATGGAAGCAAAATGTCATGTTTAATAACATTGTTTTATAATGTCATCTGATTTAGTTATGATTTAGCATGCAGCACATAACTGTATGAATTTGGCAGTTAATATTAAAGTAGTTGGTTTTGCTTCAAACTACTATTTGCAGGACTGTTTCTGAGTTAGGTCATGAAATATGTGGAAAATTTGTAAAAAAAATTTGTAAAAAAAGTTTATCTACTGGCAGCTGTGGTTGCCGTAAAAATGATACCGTAAAAATATGGTGCACTACTGTTTTTGAAATTAACAGCTAAATACAGTTTCTTCAGCTACAGTATACAACTGTAATTTAGCAGCAGCTGTTAAATTACAGTTGTATACTGTAGCTGAAAAAAAAAGTATTTAGCTGTTAATTTCAAAAACAGTAGTTCACTGTATTTTTACGGTATTTATTAAATATTTTTGGCTAGTTGTTTTAGCGCTGTAAGTCTGATTCATTCTAGTGAATCAGTTCATCCTAAATGACTCTTTCTCCCTCATTGGTAGCAGTGAAAGTCTGATTCATTATAGTGAATTGATTCAACCTCACTCCTCTGGTCTCAAGAGATGCTCTAGCGACTTATGTTAGAGGTTGCAGCCTTTAGCCTACTTGTTAGAGCATCCGACTCCCACGCTGGAGACCCAGGTTCAAAGCCCACGCAGTGGGGCGAGTAGGACCTGGGTGAGGGGTTACATATGTAGCATTGGAAAGTTTGATTCATTCTAGTGAATTAGATTTATCCTAAACAACCCTCTCTCATATATGCAGCACTGCAAAGTCTGATTCATTCAGTGAACCGGTTCATCCTAAAAGGCTCACTATGATGTATAGTATTGGAAAGTCTGATTCATTATGATGAACTGTTTCATACTAAATGGCTCTTTCTCTGACAGAATTGAAAAGTCTGATTCATTCTAATGAATCTATTTGTTCAAAATGGTTCTCTCACTCATATTTAGCACAGGAATTTTATTCCTATTTGGACAGTTTTCTAAATGAACAGATTGACAGAATTACAGTTAGTAAAATTAGGGTGTATTCTAATTCTAGTTGCATTATGTGTAAATTCATCAGTTCAATTTTGATGTTTTCACCCATGAGGGTATAAACTGCAGCATCAAAACAGCCTTCCCAACTAAAACACTATATATATATATGTATATGTATATAGATATATACAAAAGTTTTGGACGCTATGCGTCAAGTACTATTATTATTCATAATAAAGATAATTTGAATTTGAATCGGTCATTAATACAGTAATGGTATGTGACGGACTCACACTTTCCTGTGATGGAGGGGGTGATTGGTCGATCATGACAGGACAATGACACATTGCTGCACGCTGATTCACTCTCTCTTTCATTAATCACTCTTTATCAGCATGAAGAGAGAACAGATCAGGCCTCTTCACAGAATGCAGGGGCTGCCTGGCAACATGGTGATACTCCGTCATAAATAACAACCCACTGTGTCTCTGTTTCATAAGCCATTTCAGCCTTGTGGCTCTATTTTTGTTTGCCTCCCAGTACGACTGACTGTCGGATAAACACTGTAAATTTGGGAGAATGCGAGATGCAGGGGCTATTCTGAGCTGCAGGCTTCTTCGTGTTGATGTTACAACATTCAGGCTTTACACCAGAGAGGTCTCTGCAGGGGGTCGATGGCAGGCTCACACAGGATTCATAACAAGTTAACATGCCCAAAGAAAAGAGAGCAGATCAAGCAATTGTGAGCCAGTGGTGTTTGTGGGTAGAAAATGAGGAATTATTCATACAGAGATAACATTTAATCTAAGACATTTCATGTAATTATAAAATATAGTAGAAACTTAGATTGACCTGAGAAACTGAAATTTGAGATTCAGCTCTCAAATTTGGATGAGTTGCTTTGCACACATTACACCAATTAAACCAAGATAAATGGGTCAGAGACTTACAGAATTCCACATGATATTTTTCCTCTGTGAGTTACATGTCACTGATCATTTAGTGACCTGAATTTCCAGTCGATGTCAGGACTTTCTATTTGAGAAGATGATCTCTAAAATTTGGAAGTGTTAAATTTTAAATATTTACTTATATTTTCAAGTATGTCTTTAAAATGTTGCAAAGTAAAATACCAGTTACAGTGTTTGAATAGAGAATGAATCTTCATTTTCAAATGATAAAGGTAAAAATCTTCTTTATTTATGGTGGTTCGTACACTTTAAATGCTGCATTACCAGTATTTAGCTAGCATGATGAATTTTAAGTGAACTTCAGTGCATTTTTAAATGCATTTCAGTTCAAAAGTGAACTTTCCACCACAGTTCACCACTGTTTATATATAGGGCCTAAAACTAACTTTTTGCCACACCTGCCGATGGCTGGTGACTTAAAGTGTCATGAAACCGCCCTGTTTTAGCCTGGTTGTTCACACCTTTGAGTTGAAAAAGTCTCAAGAAATGGGTGTGTAAAGCTGTGGAAAAGTGGAAGAGTGGAGGGTGGGAAAAGGGCAGAAAAGAACCAATAAAACACTACAACACACTCATTGTACAGACTCACAAATATTAAAATATGACCACGGAGAAATTAAAACACACAAAACAGAGTTGAGGGCACCTTGATGCATTTTAAAAATCTATATGACAGCAAACTCTCAAGAATGAAGGAGAAACGCAGAAGAACATTTGAAAGTCTAATAATATTTTCATTACACATTACACATACATTTCATTTCTGGACTTATGACAGCATCCTGAGTCGTAACAAAGCACTGTTCGCCAGAGGAGAACTGGCCCCCCGACTAAGCCTGGTTTCTCCCAAGGTTGTTTCTCCCAAGGTTTTTTCTCCATTTTAACACCTATTTGCCACTTGTTTGCCACCTGATGTCACCTGTTGGAGTTTGGGTTCCTTGCCGCTGTCGCCTTTGGCTTGTTGGGGACACTTGACATTTGACTTGACATTTGATATTCAACAGTGCTTTGATCTGCCTGCATTGATACTATTCTTTAAGAGCTGCTGTGCAGCCAAAATAATGTACCAGTTATCAATGTAAAGCTGCTTTGACACAATCTACATTGTAAAAAGCGCTATATAAATAAAGGTGACTTGACTTGACTACACTAACAAGCCCTATAGTCTCTGAACTCTGAACTACAAGTGTCAGTTTAACACAGAAAGAATAAAGGCATAGTTACTTTTTTTGTCCATTGTTCTCTGAATTTTCAGTCTACATCATTGTCTTCTGTGTATCAGAATAATTCCTCATGTCATTATGTTCATGATCAGACGTATGGCTGTATCAGTCTCCTTATTTGCACATATATTTCATTTAAAGAAGACATGATTAAATTTAAGTGCATAGGCCTACCATATTGCAGAGAGAGTTAGAAGATTAAAAATAAAAACCACAAGCGGAAAACAATAAACTACACTGACAAACACAGATATGAGCAATCAGCGTATGAATCTCAACAATGGTGACAACAAAATATTCAGATCAACTCTGGATATGACAAAAAGCTACTAAAAAACAGAACAAAAACCACAGCAAAAAATAAAAGCAAATAGTTAGAATTAAAGAAAATAATAGGACACTTCAGCTGCATAATTTATTCATGCTGTAATGCATGCTGGGAGTTATGTACTATTGTTCCCAGCATGCATTGTGGCATGACACTTTTGATTGTCACCATTTTCATGTGCTGATTCTTGATGTCTTTGTGTGTGTCATCTTGGAATGGTTGTTGTGTGCGTTTTTATTTATTAATTTTTTTTATAAAGGATTTCTGCAGTATAACGTGATCTCATGATTTTCTTATTTAGTGTTTTTGTGTTGTTTCCAATCTAAAATTTCTTAATTCCTGATGCTTTCACTAGATAAGCAAAATGACATAAGATGTTTAAGGGCTGTAACCCCTATTGTAATTGTTGGTTTACCTTATTATTATTGCTCTCCATTGGGAGTCTATGGCAGCCCTATCAACAAAACATGAAAAAATGTTGAAATTTGGCACAATTGTAGAGATTTTCAGGAGTAGTGATTGGACCAATTTTGGAGTCTCTAGGACCAACTCTATAGCGCCACCACCAGTTAAAAAAAATCTATTTTCTGAAGGTTATAACTTTTAAACCCGTTGTTCTGGAACTTAGTACACCTGATTCCTCTCTTCATGCTGATCACATTCAACATCTTACATTAAGTCTCCACCCGTTACAGTAGTGGCCATTTTGAAAAGTACAGTATCCAGGGTTTTCTTTGCTACTCCTCTTTCAAGATTTGTCCAAAATCGGCTCTGATGATCTTTAGACCAAGCCACACAGAAATAACCAATTGTTTTTTTATTCGCCTGTTCAAAAGTTATGTCTCGAACTTAACAAGGTTGATCCAAAATAGCTTCAGGAGTTGTATCTCGGCTGAACTTTGAGCAATCGAAACAAAATTTGGTACGCTTCATCAGAACCATGATCTGAAGGTCAATGCCAAATTTGGGAACAGCACCACCTACAGGTCATGAGATCAGAAAAATTTATATTTTGGTCTATAACTTTTGAACAGTTTGTCAGAATCATGGTGTCTATGGATTTGTCGTGTCATGCCAAATACCGAATTTGCTAGGATCGGATGAACCATCGGTCCACTATTTTGAATTTTGTGATAAAGTGCAATATCTTTTAAACAATTTGACATATCTTCACAAACATAGGTAGATATCAAATTCAGAATGTCCTGAAGGTACCTGAAAAGTTTGAACACAGCGCTACCTAGTGTTCCAGAGATATAAGGATTTATATAAGGGCCACAGCACTGCAGAGTTCATAGCTCCAACCAGCTCCAACTCACACCTGCTTGGAAGTTTCTAGTAATCTGAAGACCTTGATTAGCTGGATCAGGTGTGTCTGATTATGGATGGAACAAAACTGTGCAGAGCTGTGGCTCTCCAGGAATTGAGTTTGAGAACACTGATAAAAACATTACATATACATACAGCAATATACAAGGCACTATACCTTTTATACTTTGTGAATTTTAATACAATATATGTTTTACATATTTAGCTAACATTAACACACCTGCATGTACTTAACCATTCACCAAAAAAACAATCATAATCTTTCATGTCTTTACATAATAACATATGTTTGTAAGTGTTTCAGCCTAACCACAGGCTCTATTCTTCAGCACAATGGTAACCCCAAAAACTCAGACATACCAGAAAACATTTTAAATTCCAAAATAATAGAACATTAAACATGAACAGATCTCCCCCTATATTAATATTGAACAAAACACATTAAATAACACTTAATTTCAACATTGACCCTTCCTTTAATGGTCAGAAGCAAAACATGCTGGGAACTTGAAATCTGCTGTAACTCATTCCGTAAATGTGTGTACATACATTTATATGGGAACATGTATGTGCAATATATATGCACAATAAAGGATATAACTCTATGAATTTTACCATATAATGCTATTTTGTCTTCATGTCTAAGTATTGTATCAATATATAACCATATATGGTCAATGTATATATTGCAGTACATTGAAAAATATAAGCACTAGTTTCCCATATATGGAAATGTATTATGTAATATATCACATTATATTTTGCAGCATATTCCCATATATTTTTGCTACGTAAGAGGGTCTATGGTTGGAAAGATGCTTGAGAAGCCCTGCAGCAGTCAACCTGAAGCTTTCACCTGAACACCCACTGAGGTTAAGTAGGGTTGAGCCCGGTCTATATCTGGATGGGAGACCTCCTGGTAGACTCGGTAGCTGCGGAAGAGGTGTTAGAGAGGCCAGCGGGTCTGATCATCCTGTGGCCTGAGTGGGTCCTAGTCTCAGCCTCAGACATCACGCCCACGAACCATTGGCTGAATGTCTGATGTCTTTTTCAAAAGTATGTGAAGTTTGTGGCTCCATTGTTGCTGTAAACTTGCACAACATTCTTGAATTAATAATTTTTATATGCACGCCAGTCTGTTATTGCATAACAGATATAAAAATTTATTTATTTTTATTTATTTATTTCGGTTATCGGCTTTCAAATATAAAGAATTATGGGTTATCATATCTGCCAAAATGTTCATATTGGTGGATCCCTAATTGTAACCAAATTAAACCAACTGAAACTGAAAACCGACAGTCATTTAATTCTTGTAACATAAAAAAAAATGACTTGTTTGACTGTCTGCCGTCACCAAATCTCATAAACGAATAAAACAGATGTAATTGAAATCTTAACAAAACAAAACCGACTGTCTTTGAAATCTCATAAAAGAACAAAACCGACTGACATTGAAAACCCAACTGTCTTTGAGATCTCATAACCGAACAAAACCGACCATCATTGAAATCTCATAACAGAACAAAACCAACTGACACTGAAAACCGACCGTAATTAAGATCTCGTAACTGAACAAAACTGGCTGTCACCGAAATCTCTTAACCGAATAAAACAGACATCATTAAACTCTCGTAACCGAATAAAACCGACCATCATTGTAATCTTGTAAGGGAACAAAACTGACTGTCTTTGAAATCTCGTAAAAGAACAAAAAATACCGTATTGAGAACTCGTAACTGAAAAAAAAAATCATAAAAGAACAAAGGAACAAAACCGACCTTCTTTGAAATCTCACAACAGAAAACTGACTGACATTGAAAACCCAACCGTCATTGAGATCTCGTAACCTAACCTCTCGTAACCATCTTTAAAATTGAATAAAGGGAAAAAAAGGCAATCATTGAAATCTTGTAACAAAACAAAACCGACTGTCTTTGAAATCTCGTATCCGAATAAAACCAACCTTCATTGAGGGAATGTTGGAATTCATACACTGATTGCTCATATCTATGTTTTTGTTATTGTAGTTTACTGTTTTTTTTATCTTCAATCTTCTAACTGGTTTCTGCAATACAGTGTGATCTCATGTTGCAGTAAAGCAGGGTGTGTAATTCAAATGTATTATGGATGGAACAAAACTGTGCAGAGCTGTGGCTCTCCAGGAATTGAGTTTGAGAACACTGATAAAAACATTACATATACATACAGCAATATACAAGGCACTATACCTTTTATACTTTGTGAATTTTAATACAATATATGTTTTACATATTTAGCTAACATTAACACACCTGCATGTACTTAACCATTCTCTCGTAACCGAATAAAACCGACCATCATTGTAATCTTGTAAGGGAACAAAACTGACTGTCTTTGAAATCTCGTAAAAGAACAAAAAATACCGTATTGAGAACTCGTAACTGAAAAAAAAAATCATAAAAGAACAAAGGAACAAAACCGACCTTCTTTGAAATCTCACAACAGAAAACTGACTGACATTGAAAACCCAACCGTCATTGAGATCTCGTAACCTAACCTCTCGTAACCATCTTTAAAATTGAATAAAGGGAAAAAAAGGCAATCATTGAAATCTTGTAACAAAACAAAACCGACTGTCTTTGAAATCTCGTATCCGAATAAAACCAACCTTCATTGAGATCTCATAACCAAACAAAATCGACCATAATTGAAATCTCATAACGGAACAAAACTGACTGTCTTTGAAATCTCATAACCAAATAAAACAGATGCCATTGAAATCTTGTAACCAAACTAATCCGACTGTCACTAAAATCTCGTAAAGGAACAAAACCAACCATCATTGAGATCTCGTAAAACCAAACAAATTCGACCCTCATTGTAATCTTATAACTGAACATAACCAATCAGAAGATAATAATAATAATAATAATAATAATAATAATAAAAAGCAAAATTTTTATAAGATGACACACAAAGACACCAAGAATAAGCACATGAATCTCAACAAAGGTGACAATCAAAAGTGTCATGCTGCAATGCATGCTGGGAACAATAGTACAAAACTTCAAGCATGCATCACAGCATGAATAAATTATGCAGATGAATTGTCCTATTATTTTCTTTAACTCTAACTATTTGCTTTTTTTTTTCGAATGTCATTGAAATCTTACAATGGAACAAAACCGACAGTCATTGAAATCTCGTAAAGGAACAAAACTGACAGTCATTTAAATCCCTTAATGGAACAAAACCGACTACCTTTGAAATCTCACAAAGGAACAAAACCGACCGTCACTGAAATGTTGTAAGGAAATGAAACAGATCAATCATCATTGAATCTTCTAACTGAAAAAAACTGACCAACATAGAAATTTCATAATTAAACAAAACCGACAGTTTGATTTGTTTCAAATTCAACCATATTCGAAATCTCATAACAAAACCAAACCAACTGTCATTGAGATCAAGTTCCAATCAAAACCAACCAAGACCCTGTTACTGAACAAATCCAACCATCACTGAACAGAATGATGAATCTCAACAAAGGTGACAATCAAAAGTGTCATGCCACAGTGCATGCTGGGAACAATAGTACAAAACTCCCAGCATGCATCACAGCATGAATAAATTATGCAGCTGAATTATCCTATTATTTGTTTGATTCTAACGGTTTGCTTTCATTTTTTGCTATGGTTTTTGTTCTGTCTTTTAGTAGCTTTTTGTGATGTCCAGAGTTGATCTGATTGTCTGAATATTTTGTTGTCACCATTGTTGGAATTCATACACTGATTGCTCATATCTATGTTTTTGTTATTGTAGTTTACTGTTTTTTTTATCT
Source organism: Megalobrama amblycephala (assembly GCF_018812025.1). Classification (NCBI taxonomy): domain Eukaryota; kingdom Metazoa; phylum Chordata; class Actinopteri; order Cypriniformes; family Xenocyprididae; genus Megalobrama; species Megalobrama amblycephala. Next base: position 27,346,707 of record NC_063056.1, read on the forward strand.
TCAATCTTCTAACTGGTTTCTGCAATACAGTGTGATCTCATGTTGCAGTAAAGCAGGGTGTGTAATTCAAATGTATTAATGCCACAACACAATTATTATATTCAAATCACATCAGTGATTCAAGCTATTTCATGATGTTTATAAAATCAATAGCTAAAAATCATCATCTGATCTCATTTCAGCTTTCTTATGAGACATATTATAAGAGTTAAGAGCCCAACTAATGAAAACACCAATCACCATTATGGTGACTTCAAATGAAATGAGCGTTAAACTTCTGTTAATTCTCAATAAGAACTTCTGTAGATGAATGACAGTAATAAAGTCAATCTGGTTAGTAATATGTGAAGCTGTAGTGCTGTTTGTGGAGTTGTTTAATCCTCCTCTGCTGAGATCTGGAGAGATTTAATGTCTTTTTTATATTCAGTTGATTTCATCTAAGTCAGTTGTAGCTCTTTTTTCTGTTCTCTTCTTTCTTTCAGTAATTCTGCTTGTTAACAGGCTTGTTAATGCTAAGATGATTCTATAAATAATGTGGCTCATATAAGGTTCAGCTCTGGTTTTGCTCTTGGCTGATATGTGGCATTGCTATGGCCTGCTTGTGGCTCAGATCTGGCAAACAGGAGTGGTCCGCCAAAGTGCCATATTTCTATGAAAAATATGGCCCAGATCATCATGCATGGCAGATGTAGGCCAGCATAAAGTTGGGGGTGAGTAGCAAGCAGTGATAATGGTGTGCGAGGGGTGTTATATATATATATATATATATATATATATATATATAGTTTAATTGTTTATATTGTTCTATATTGTATAGAACAAAATGTGACCCCACTCCTGTTTTATATATAAATAATTATATATATGTAAAAAAATAAACATTAGAGTGAAGAGAATCATGCATGCAAAATGTAAATCTGCCTTTATTTGGACCCACTATTTCTAAAATTATACAGTACAGAAAGGTATAATGTGAGCACTCACCATCTTTAAAATGCCATTATGAAGACCTTTACTGAAAAAAATATATATTGTTGAAACTGAGGAACTATTACATCAGGATATCAATTTTACATATTTCCATTAGCTTCACAATTAACCCAGGGCTAGGGAAAATCTTTGTTTTTGGTAAGCCACTTTGATATCAGCCCAGAATTGCAGAAAAGATTTGATCTAGGTCTGAGAAAGTAATAGTATGATTTTATATAAGTCAATCCCAAAATCCACTGTGATACTGCAAGAAAAATATCCACCAGGATGGGACATTATCTAACCCAATATTGGTGCATAATAGGTATTTTGCTTGGTAATTAGAGTATCAAATCATTAGCTTAGCTAACTTGTGCCATGTGAAACTAACTTTTACCAAAGAAGAGCAGCTTGAACACTAACGCTATGAGATTCCATATCTTTCCGCACTGAGATATACCAACCTTCCATCTTACATCATGATTTTGTCTCTGTTTCTGTGTGCATGTTTGAATACTGGATTGATTTGTGTCTGTGGTAACAAGTAAACAGCTTAGGAAAGAAGTGCTTCGCATCTGATTCACGGTTCCCATGACGCCAGGTGCATTCCAATAAATGTCATCTAATATCCAATGGAGATGTGTTTCCCCAGCAGAGCTTGATCCACCTCCACCCAGACAGACTAACCCCAGTGCAGCTCTGTCTCCTACCTAAACATTTATGACATTTACAGTGCATTATCCAGTTCGGAAGTTCTGAAGGGCAGAGAAAGGGAGAGAGAAAGGAAAAAAAGAGTGGATGGAGTCACATTTTATATGGTTGGAGGCTAGCACCACTCTGCTACTGGTGAAAAACAGTCATGTATAGTCAGGGATAGACAAAAAAAGCCCAGGTGCTATAGTCTACCAGTCCATCACAACTAATTACTCCAACAGATAATTACACAACAGATAATACTCCACCATATTTTTTACATATGCATAAAAATATAAACTACTGCACTGCTTAGAGTTTTTCAAAGTGGAGGCTGTGAAGGTGGTGTCAGGGGCTCTGTGGAAAATTCTTTACTATTGAGAAATTTTACTAAGTTTATTTTACCACTATGAGAGAAAAAAAGACCAAATCTGCATTATAGTAATTGAACTGGATTAATTTTATTCTCTAATATTCTGGGTATGGGTACAATATTGGAAAAAATAATATTAACAGGAAAAAGATATGTGTAACAATCGTGTTCTGTTTTTGGTCTTTTAGTTTGTATTTCAATGTTTCCCTGTGTTCTGTTCCTGCTTCCTTTGTTCCCCATTTTTTCCACTTCTGTTACTGATTATGCCCTTGTTTGTTGCTATGGTTACTGATTGCTTTGTGCACCTGTTTCTTGTTCAGTTTGTTTCCCCATGTATTTAAGTCCTCAGTTTAGTTTTGTACTGTATATACGTATGTATATTGGATATTTTCCAAATATCCAGTTTTCTAATATTTTCCAGATTTTAATGTTTATTTTTTAGCTTTAATTCAATGACAGTTTTGTAATTTTGGAAATTTTGAAAATGTTTATCTTTTTAATCACACTTGTTATATTCTTCACACAGTATAAATGGGTTTTATATTGCTGTCTATATATTTTAGGAAGGAGAATCCTTTGCAAGGACCTCATCATATTTGGTGGTCCGTAAAGTATTTAAAAGTCCCAGACCTAGTTTATATATATTGATTTTCCCTATATTTTATGAGAAAGTTGAAATCACAGCGACCAGAGTCATGTCCCATGTGGTAATATTTTTCAGTAAAATATGTAGCAGAGGTGCACTTGATTTAATTTATTTTGCAATTTTACTTTTTTCATGGGCAGACAGCAATAGTTGGATGAGATGACCTGCAGATGGAAGAGAAATATTGTATAATCTGAGAAAAGCTCAAAAAAGCACAATTTTTAATAAAACCACGACTGTGAATGTGCGAGAGAGTAGTGGAGTCTGCAGCGATAACGCAACTTCTGAGAAATTATAATGGAAATGATAGTTAAGACCGGAAGTTATTGATCTTGGAGATGCTGGCATGAATCAAGGTGGCAGATAACATTTCTGCATCTGTGCATCATTACTGTTTGTGTTGTAAATCATTAGCACAGTTCTTTCCTGTTGATTTCTGTTTTGGGTTGATGCACAGTGGGATAATTGCCTCTCGTTCAATATAAAGAGTTAGGGTGCTGCACTCCCTCTTTTCGAATTATTTTGATACTTCAGTGCTCAATACGCTAAGATCGAGAGTAGCAATTATCACATGCGCACCTTATTGCATCTGCATTATTCAAGAGTTCGGAATGGAACCGTGCAACATCCAGGTTTGGTTAAACAGTGTGGCTTTCTGTCAGGACACAAACAAACAAGATGAACTGCTTTCTCAAAGTCAGTGGAGAGGACACGGTAGCGGAGGAGGGTGGTGATAGATGGCCGTTCCATCAGCGAAAGGTAGTCTCTTGGATTAATACGAGGAAAATGGCACTCTTTCACACAGGAACAATAAATGAATAAATAAAAACGAGGATTTGTGAGCATTCGCAGCACTGGCAAATAGACAAGTGTTTGTATCGGACACTTTAGTACTCTTGTCCATATTGCTGCCAAATGCATTGTTTTGCATTAAGGTTAATGTTTTTGAACAAACATGTTTACCAGTCATATTTCATCATCACAATAAAGCAGAGAGAAAGGCAATTTGGCATTAGAGACAAAGAGGCTGTCAGAACTCATATTAAATGATCACTCCATTACTCTCTTACCAGAGTATTTGCGGGCAGGGATGAAGAACTCGGGGTGAGTTTTTGGCTGTCTAGCAGATTCTGTTCCCCGAGGTTTATCTGTGGTCGCTGCAAATCAATTAAAAACACTCACCTCCTGAATGCGCACAACATCTCTCCTGAATATTGATTCTTATTAAACTCGGCGGTGTAACTGTCTGTAGTGAGTTAGGAGACATTTGTGAATTTGGAATTGAACGTTTGACATTTGAGAAGTGGACAGGCACTGGGTATTAAGCTGCACTGAACAGATAATCTCTTCAAAGGCCAAGATTTTGTGTTCTGCGCTAAAACATTACCTTAGCATGCACCGAAGACAAAGAGCCTCATTCACTAATGATGTTGTTGTATAATTTGTTCTTATGCAAATTTGCTTTATTTTTTTGTCACTCTGTGATAATTAATAATTTTGTAGAATCATATGTTTTTCCAGTTCTAATAATATATTTTTTAAATGTTGATTTAACAAAAGACTTGTTTCTAAGGCCATTGGGAGTATGTGATTTTTTGCATATACAATTGGTTGCAGTTGGTACTAAATTTAATCATGATTTTAGAATAAATTCGCATATTTAGCGACTGAGACAAAGATTAGTTGTAAATATGTTATAATATAATAAGTAAAATATAATATGATCTTTTTCCAATTTCAGTTCTCAAAAGATTCAATCTAATCACATTGTGGCCTCAAAAATAATGGAATCTGATTGGCTGAGGTAAATTCGAGTCATTAACCATCCGGATTACTCATCATAATGGGGACCTGCCATTAAAATCTTAAAGCTCCTGTGAATAATGAGGCTTCTAAGAAAAATATTGAATATTGTCAGGAAATGAGGCATGTTATGGACTAAATGGTTACTGGAAAGGTATTTGAGTCCATCTCTAAAGTTAAGTATCTTTTATTAGTTTGCCTCGGTTGAATCATTGATGTGATTTAGCAGAACGAAACAAATCTTATTTGAAACATCCTCTTTTATCCCTTCAAAGCAACAGCTAATCCTCTCTTGTCCCTTAAAAGGGAAGACAGACTTTCTCTCCTTTCAAACAGGGAGGTTCCATCTACCTTAAGTGCTGGGTGATTTTACAGTCACTTTGAAATCAAGGTTACATACATGCTGAACTCTCCATTGTGACTCCTCCAGGTCCACTCACAGAATTTTTTTTCACACTTGTGAGTTAACTGAGCCATTCATTTACATCAGCAAGGCAAATTAGGCAATCCATTATGGTGCTCTGTTTAAACAAATTACTCGCTGCACATCAGCCTTGGTGTGTTTACAGCACTGTATGGGGGAAAGGGGGACTGCGGGGCGGAAGGTCATGTGTGCATTAATGAGATAAGGTTGTATTTAAAGTGTGTGAGTGTGTGTGTGTGTGTGTGTGTGTTTTCAGAGCAGGATGGATGGATGTCCGTCGGAGTGCTGATGCAGCAGTGTCCGTCCTCTGCTCGTCTTTTTTCATTTTCTCTCATCCTTCTTCTTCCTCCTCCTCCACACAATCTATCGCCATGTTTGCTCATTGATCTGTGAGCCTGACATAGATGCTCGGCAAAAGAAAGCTTTCCCTCTCCAATAGAGAGAGGAGTCATTGCCTTTTAAAACACTCGCTGTCTCACTTGCATGAGTGAATGCTGCTTGCTACAATAAATAGACTATTAAAAAGGCAGGGAGACAAAATGTAATTACAGAACACTTGAATGACCTTCCTGTTAAAAATCACAACTTGAATCCACTAAACTTGCTGTTTTAGCTTTACATTTTAGGCTCTCAACTAAATTTTCCACACTCTATCTTTAAGAGATGAGATTCAAGACAGACAGACAGGCAAATTGAGAGATGTATAGATAGTTAGACAGGCTGATTGATTGGCAGACAAACGATAGATAGATAGACAGACAGACATTTCTTTGGTGTACTAAACTGAAGACTCTCTGAAGTCCCTCAAGAAAAGCTGATTTGTCAGGTTTAATTATATGGCATCTATGAGTAATGATAGACCCTGTGACGGCCCAATTTGGACAGGTCAGTCATGCTGTCCTTAACATGTGCTTCAGCGATTAGATGAGATTTTTGATGAGAGTGACAGCCAACTCTGGGCTTAAGTGTGGACCATAGTAAAAACAATGTTTTTCCACACTGTAAAACCCAATAAGTTCAGAATACTCAAAACATTTGAGGAAACTTATTACCTCAAAACATTTAGGTAAACTAACTCATTTTTTTAAAGTTGGTAGAACTTAAAATTTCTGTGACAAGTGGGGCGGGGCTGAGAGCCATGGAAGCGGATCAAGGCGGATCACAGGTGTCTCTCACGAACAATCCCGTCACCAGCATCCCTTGCCCAACTCATCATAATGTTAATTAAATACAGTTAATTTAGATAAACATCACATTCAGATCTTGGTTAAATGTTACATAGCAAATAACACATGCTATTATAACTATCAGAGAGACTGTCATTACATACTTGCATATATGTAATCAAACAACATATGTGGTCTTAAATGTTTTGCAGCTCATCCTCAACCTAACCACAGGCTCTACTCTTCACCACAGTGGTAACCCTAAAAAACTAACATAACATAACCCCCCTGAATCCCAACATAACACAACATTAAATATTAACTTATATCTCCATATGTTAATCTTGTGCAAATACACACAAAATAACACTTAATTTCAACAGTTATTTATATGGTCTGACGCAAAGCATGCTGGGAATTAGAAATCTGCTGCAGCTCAACTCAATCATATTAAGTTCAGCTTACTACAATGAAATTTTGAGTTCATGCAACTTTTTTCTATTAAGTACAATGAACTTTTATTATTATTTGAGTGAAACAAACTCATTTAATTTAATTAATTTCACTGTTCGGTTTTACAGTGCAAGCAAGCTTTAAAGGATGTTGTTTGCAACTTAATGTCGGCACATCGTCGATTACGACAGATTCCCGTATAAACGAGTGGAAAATGGGTTTACAGTAAATGCAAACATAATGGAAGCAAAACATAAAAAAATATGCATCTGTTGCGCCGTTTTGAAAGTATTAGCCCCAAACTACACATTATTTATATAATTTATGAAGCAAGCTAGTTAAAAAAGTGAGCCTGTTTGCTTTTACATGATCCATAAAACACAGTTTATATTGAGTTTTACAGACTCGGATTACATTGCTAATGCATAACCAGAAGTTTTTTTTTTTTTTTAAACTTGAAAATTCTGATTATTCTCCTGAAGATTTTATCTGACTTTTCTAACATTTCTGCTTTTAAACCCACCCACTGCTAGGTTCTCGTTGTAAGTTGTAAACACATTACGGGCTCATTTTTGAGCTCATTACTGTCTGTGGTAATCGACAACACACCACAGATGCTGCCCGTAGATGCAAAGTTGCAAATAACCCTTGAATAGCCTATTCCTTTAATGTCAGTTGTAGTCTGAAATCATGATTTAAATGGCAATTTTAAGTGTTTTGCAATAATTATATCATGCAGCACAATGAAAAGGCAAGCGTTTGGCAGTGCTTTAAAGAAGTGGTAGCCTCTTAACATCAGGCTATTCACAATGGCCTTGAACGAATTTGGATCTGGTGCAGAAGCAGATGCCAAGTGAATGGATACGCAAACAGCCTTAGGAAATAATATTCAGTTTATTGGCCTTGAATTCATTGAGCACTTGGATGTTGTACCCCACTCCCTATTTAATGACCATCGTGTTTAAAAGCCCCTGATACTGTAAATCTTCAGCTTAAATTTGCCTGCAGTATGCTGAAGTCTGGCAATGTGAGTGTGAGGAACAGAGAGAGACACATAGTCCACACTTGCTGTCACCTCGTTCCCCACCTTGTCATTCCTGCCAAGGCCTGAGTAACTCAGAAGATGAAACACCTGTGGGAAGCTTTGTCCTCATATTAAAGCACGGCGTCAAACTGAAAGACTGTTATTTAGCACACAATCTGCTGACTTGGGAAAAATGGACCACTCGGAGCGGGAATGGAAAAGGGGTTTCAGGAAGGCAGGCTGTGAGCCTCTTTAATACATTAATGAGAAATAGATGGAAAGCAGGAAAAAAAGATTACGCCAGGAAAGACTTATGGTTTTACTTAATACCTAAACAAAAAAAAAACAAAAAAAAATTTTTTCATTCCCCAGAGATTTTCAATGAATAAGCAGAATCATCAAATTGCCACTCAAGATTCCTTCATTTTGAATAGCGGCAGTGATGGAATGACGTGGGGTTGAATATGAATCTCTTTGATTATGGTGTAAGAATTTCTTTTTTAATTAAGCAAAGTACAATCACTGAATACAGGCCCATTCGCATTGAACAGTTAATTATTGATTTCTGGTGAGAAGTGACAATGTAATTATTGCATGCTGGCAAAACTGATCTAAGATGTCAGTCAAGCATGTTTAATCAAGGAGGTTAGTCTTCTCTGTAACCTCTCATGGGTTTAATTAGGTGGATTTTCACTATTCTGTTTAATTCGGATTCAGATTTTGCAGGTTTCATTCCTAGTCTAGAACTTTTAAATTCACATTGCAGATCTGTGGGGCAGTTCACCCAAAATGAAAATTATCTCATTCACCCTCATGTCATTCCAAATTTGTATGCTGCTATGTTTGATAGAGAGAATAGAAACTAACTGTTTTCCATATAATGCATGTGTAGTATGAAGACAGTCAAGCTCCAAAGGGTAAAAAAAAAATAGTGACCTCCTTGGATCAATGTGTTTTTTTCACAACAAGAGCCAATTATGTTTGATGTTACTGGCATCCAACTTGCGTCATATTTAGTTTGAGAATAAAAACTGCTCTAGAACAAATTTTGTTGTTTAAAGGGTGCTAAAAATACATTTGAATTTTATACAACATCACACAAAACATGGGTAAAACACAAAGGGATCATCATATTTAGGTTCCCTTGCAATATCTATGTGTTTTGGCCATGAGACTATAATATTTGCACTATTTAGTTTGATAATATACTGGATCAGTATTTACTGTTAAAGTACTAAATGAAAAAACATTTGAGTTTAATTTTATATTTATAGATTTTTGTTTTCAGGTTTCAATATCTAACGTTATTCTAAAAGTTGGTCGAAAGGCTTAGAGAAGGCAACTTAAAGGGTTAGCGCACCCAAAAATGAAAATTCTGTCATTAATTACTCACCCTCATGTGGTTCCAAACCCGTAAGACCTTCATTCATCTTCAGAACTCAAATTAATCTGATGGCTCAGTAAGGTCTGCTTTGCCAGCAAGATAAGTAACACTTTCAGATGCCCAGAAAGCTACTAAAAACATATTTAAAACAGTTCATGTGACTACAGTGGTTCAGCCTTAATGTTATAAAGTGACGAGAATACTTTTTGTGCACCAAAAAAAACAAAATAACGACTTTATTCAACAATATCTAGTGATGGGCGATTTCAAAACACTGTCAAACTGCCAAAGTCATGTGATTTCAGTAAACAAGGCTTCATAATGTCATAAGTGTTTCGAAATTTCAATGGCTCACCACTGGGGGGCGTGACTTTGGCAGTTTGATAAAAGCTTCGAACCACTGATTCAAAACAAAAGATTCATAAAGCTTCGAAGCTTCATGAAGCAGTGATTTGAAATCGCCCATCACTAGATATTGTTGAATAAAGTCGTTATTTTGTTTTTTTGGCGCACAAAAAGTATTCTCGTCACTTCATAACATTAAGGTTGAAACACTGTAGTCACATGAACTGTTTTAAATATGTCTTTAGTACCTTTCTGGGCATCTGAAAGCGTTAATTATCTTGCTGGCAATGGAAGCCTCACTGAGCCATCAGATTTTATCAAAAATATGTTAATTTGTGTTCCAAAGATGAACGAAGGTCTTACGGGTTTGGAACAACATGAGGGTGAGTAATTAATGACAGAATTTTCATTTTTGGGTGAACAAATCCTTTAATACTATAAAAGTCAGTTCATTCTGGAAACAACTTGTCTCTATATTATCATACTTAATATTATTCTTGGACAGTATAAATGAGTATTTATACTTGAAAAGTTACCTTTATATTTTAAGAAGGGGCAAGATGATCATCATATTTGGGTATTCTTGGCATAAGAGGTTTGAGAACTATAGATATAGATACTTTTATAGTAGTATTTTTTTTAATTATTTTTTAGCTTGAACTGTCATAATATGGGCTCATCAAAATTCTCCTTTTGTACTCCATGAATATAACAGCATACCAGCATGAGGGTAAGAAAATAATGACATAATTTTCATTTGTGGGTGAAATATTCTTTAATGGAGTTGGTAATGGGTATTCCTGAAAATATCAGGGATTTACTTTTCATGATCTTGCTCTCAGTGACTTCATCCAGGTGAGACACAGGCGCGCTCATAAAGATGTCACTGGAGTTTTTTATTAATTGGCAGTCTTCTGACTGCATCCCTCAGTGCACGAGAGAAATTGAATATGGATATTCGGCTCTCAGTCTCATTTATCCCTCTGGCTTATAGATGGATGTGTATTCAGTGGAAATGAACTTTTGGTGAGTAAATGGAATGGAAAGTGCCCGAAGAGGATCCACAGGAAGAGTGGGTGATATGTGCCTGCAGTTGGAGGTATGAGAATTGACTGGGCTTTGGTCTCTGGATGTATTATAGACATTAGGATTATTTGACCTGAATTAATGCAGCAGTAATTCCAAAATGATTCCAGGAGTAACATACTGTTTATCCCGTGTGAAAGTGCCAGTGAGCGTTTACTCTATCGCACTCTCCTATTACAATCCGATTGCTCCCTCCAGACTTAAGTTAAACTGAATATCAGAGTCATAGAAATCTGGCTGTAAAATCATTGTGTTCATGTCAAGTTTTCTGTATCACAAATCAGACTCTAAAATACTAGGGAAAATTTTACAACACAGTTCATTTCCAAAAGGACACGCTCTGCCCGGCTGTCTGTTCTCTTTCTGTTTGGCTCATCAGTGGCCAGGCTGTGAGGTCAGATGGCTGTTGGACACTGGACAGCCTTGTCCCTCAGGGTTCGTGGCTCTGCGGACCAGAGATGATTAAATGTCTAATGAGTCCAGTGTGAAAATCCAACACCATCTGGAGGGTACGATCATCCTCTGTTCATCCAACAGATCTGGAGGACCACCCTGAGAAACAGGCCTGTGAACTTTGCACGCATGTGTACGCGCCAAGATGGTTATGTATTAAAAAAGCAACTATATGTTTTTCTTTTAGACATTAAATATACTTTGAGGCAAAAATACATCTTGGACCCAAGAAAATCCCACGAGGCCAAAGGAAATAATGAAGAGAGTATTGAGGGCACACAAGTTAAACTGTGAAGTTTTAATCCATTTCTCTGATTGTTTTGGACAGTTGTAAAACGAGCATAAGAACTGTTTTCCAGGTATTTTTCGAATTTCACGATCCACTTACTTTCTTAGGAATAGTAATCAGGACCTATGAGATTCATTCCGACTCTCTATAGGTCAAATGCTGGACTGAACAACAAAGAAATCATAAAACTGTGGAAAAGAGAAAAAGGAATTGAATTCTTGTTGAAAGCATTTGATAGCGGTAATGAAACGCTTGGGGGAAAACTGTGAGAAAAATGGGATGCTGTATAGCCACATGGAGAAATTAATGGATGATAAAGAATGATGAATGAATTGGGTAGAAATGAAAGACTTGCCTAAAATGAACATTTACAGGTTTTCAAGAGTATCTAAAATGAAAATGAACTACAAATTGTGGGTCAATAATACATAAAAAATGAATTACCTTAATACCTTAATAATTCTGTTAAAAAGCTGTGCTTTAGGCACATTTATATTATGTTTTTGGAAGTGAATTTTGATATTTGTTGCAAAATAGATAATTTGGCAAAGATTTATTAGTGGTAAACACAGCATTCATTGAGTGGATGTTTACCCTTTTCCCCTAATAGGGAAAAAACAATTATGAAACAAAATAATTCATAAAACAGCGACAATGTAAAAATATCCAACCATTGTTTTGGCCCAAAGTATTGTAATTAAGTTGGCTTGAAAAAGCCAACTTACTGTTACGCTATTTTCTTCTGAGACTAAAATTTCCAACTCTAACTCCTCCTAGAGCTTTAACTCTACATACTCCAAACTCGGGTCAGATCTTCAGACTGTTCTGACTTAGTGTGCTGTCTTTTCTAACTGATCAGACTTATGGTTTTCCTAAAAAAGACTGTTAAAGCTCGGAAAAATCCCATTGACTTTCATTGACGGAATGTTCAAATGAGCCAAGACTGTTCAAACTCCAACTGTCAAAATTCAAATTTAAACTACGGAAGCCCATTAGACTCAAAAACTCAATTAGACTCAAGTGCCATTCTATGTACTATTTCTAATCCATTGAAACTCATTGAAACTCATAAACTCATCTAATCTATCTATCTATCTATCTATCTATCTATCTATCTATCTATCTATCTATCTATCTATCTATCTATCTATCTATCTATCTATCTATCTATCTATCTATCTATCTATCTATCTATCAAACTAAATCTATCTATCAAACTAAATCTAGCAACACCCTATCAACCACCCCGAGTACCCTAGCAACCGCATAGCAACACCTTAGCAACCACCCCGAGTACCATAGCAACCGCATAGCAACACCTTAGCAACCACCCCGAGTACCTTAGCAACCGCATAGCAACACCCTAGCAACCGCGTAGCAACACCCTAGCAACCACCCAGAATACCTTAGCAACCATCCCGAGTACCCTAGAAACCGCATAGCAACACCCTAGCAACAACCCCGTGTACCATAGCAACCACATAGCAACACCTAGGCAACCACACAGAGCACCCTAGTACTCTATCAAAATTACTAAACTAAACCTGAAACTTTCAAACTGAAATCTTTTAAAACTGCTTCAAACTTTCTGGACCGGCTTTTTCAAGCCAACTTAAAGTTTGTCTCGACAAACTTTTTTATCTAGTTAATAAACTGTATGCCCTCATGTCATTACAAACCTGTGTGACTTTCTTTCTTCTGTGGAACATAAAAGAAGATATTTTGAACAATGTTGCTAACCAAACATTTGGTTTTGGTTGGCACTGACTTTCATTGTATGGAAAAACAAAACAGACATTTTTTTCCAAAATATCTTCTTTTTAGAATTTTTCTTATTTTGGGGGAAACTTAAGAGGGTTTTGGGTTAGGTGTTTGAAACCAACATACAGTATAAATCCACTGCTAGGGAAAACATTTTTTTTCAATCAAAACCGTACAGTTATTGAGATTTTTTGACAACTATATTGTGTGATTTCAAATACATTAATTGGCAATACAATGAACAAACTGTTTCTTTGCCACACATTTTTATGTGGGCTGCACCTGTAATTACAACCTAAGCATTTTGCGGTAGACTGAGCTTTTCAGCACATTTGAGCATAACAGTAGCCCACATGTGTTTTGTTTTTAGAGTACAAGTGTGTGTTGTGCACTCGGTTTTGTTACCTCTTTAATAAGTGGATGTTTGCTCGATCTCTCTGTCTTATTCAGACAAGCCTTATGAAGACACAGCAGCTAAAAGCTCACTGTACTCGTCAGATTTTAGACCAGAGTGTCAGCAGACAAACCCGTTTTTGCCACAGCGATGATTACTCCCTTAACTGCTGATGTCATTGTGTTGCGTATTTACCTCATGTTTTCTCTCGCTTTCTTTGTCTCTAGGAGACAGTCTTCTCTGCCAGTTGTTCTCTTATATATGCAGGCTGTCAGCTGGTGATGCCCTTGACTCGCGACCTTGACGGAAATGATGGACCTTAATACAGGAATGTATTTTTTGTTTAATCAGCAGGCATGTGCACTAGTGAGGGGTCTTAAAGGAGCAAAGGCCACCCCCCAGGTGAACAGAACTGTATTACTGCCCTGCGGGCAGCCGCACGCTTTTCCAGTTTTCTGTTTATTTCATCTCAGCTGGTTCGCACATTAACGCAGTAAGGTCCTTTCAGAACACATGCATGAAAAAATCCATATTTAAAAGATTAGGACAGAGGCCCACAGGATGAATCAAATATCGCAAATTCACAATGATTTACTAAACAACAAAAATCATAAACAGCCATTAATCCTGTCTGGGCACGACTCTTTCCATGCCAAAAACATTCCTCATGCTGTGTAGTCTTGGGAAAGGGGTGCAGAGCTGCTGAACATGTGGTGGTGTCTAATCACGCAGCACTGTTATCCCATTAAAAACCGATGCTGTAATTTCATTTATGAGACAGAACAGCAGTTGTCCTCCTTAGCAGGAAACAAATGAGATAAATATCTGTTTATCTCAACACTCTGACATGGAGTATATTAAGCAATGAATTAAATCCATTAAATCAGTTAATATGAGTGTGTGCATGGGTGTGAATGTCACTTTGACATCTATTCAATCAGATACGAAAAGATAAGTGTGGATGCGTTGATTATGCATCATTCATTACATTATTAAAGGAAGTAAACAGAAACATTTGCTTATTTAAAGGTAGTTGTTATACCAAAAAATTGAAAATCATTATTTGATATGGTCATATTACCCTTTATTGATTTTCAGTTTGTTGCTATTTTTTTTTTTTGCAAAGGCTTCCCCCGGGTGAACAGAACTGTATTATGTGCCTGAAGCCCATAAGGAGAAATTTATCCCAACTGTCGGATTTTGAATACATCTGATATAATTTTTTCACAAATTATTTCTTAGAAAATGTGTCATTAATGTAAAATGCTAAACGCAATGTTTATGTATGTTTAGAATTATATTAGAATTTAGAATTTTGGAATAATTCAGAATACTGTTATAAAATACAATCAAATAACACAATCTCTGTCAAAGAATTTAGACTAAATCCTAGTGTGATTTTAGATTGAATAATTCCACTCAGTTGACCTTTATGTTATGATTATTGATGAAGATTGTAAAAATTAAACAATACAAACATGTCCCAAGGCAAGACGAATACCTACAGTTATAAATAACTAGAATAACTAGAAAACGTAACTCAAAACACCTTAATGTACATTACTGATAACAAAAATGAGAAGTTTTATAATCATATGTCAGGGCAGGGACTTTTTACTTTGTTTTCTTTTTTTTTTGCCATAATTTATATGGCAATTCATAGTTTTTGCTTTTAAAAAACACAATTTTGACAGTATTTACTAGGGCTGGGTATTGACACAATTTTCATGATTCAATTCAATTTCTATTCACATGCTTGCAATTCAATTCCATTCTGATTTCGATTCAATTCGATGTCAATTAGGCCCTATATATACAAACACTTAAATTACACTTAATTATGTTTTTGATAATAAATAAAGTTTAGAATTATATAATCATATGTCTACTTCAATTCGTTTTTCTGAAATATAAACATTTAAATCATGGCTGTCATAACTGATTTATTCAAACATGCATTAAATATTGAAGAACATTAACAATTATAATGAATATGTAATGGTGCATAGCTATATTTATCAGAATGCTGCTTTCTAGAGTTCATTTTTCTAGCTGACTAATGAGTTTATAGTCACTGAATATGGTTTTACTGAGGTAAATGTGAAGTTACGTGACATTGTTTACAAGCTGTTTTATTGACGTCTTTCCGAGGTTCAGTCAGAAAAATTATTCTAGCTGCTTGTTCAGTTTATTTAAATAAAATAAGCTGAACCAACACAAATCTTTAGTTTTTTACTTAATTGGCATTTGCACTCAATTGTATTATGTTAAATGAAATTAAATTGGCAAAATGTTAGGTTAACCTAAACCATTTGTGTTGGGACTACATGAATAATTTATGTTGCATTGATTGAAACTGGGCAGTGGATTTCTAGTTCCCAGCATGCTTTGCGTAGGGAAAGATCAGGACAGTAAATGTTGAACTTAAGTGCTGTTTAATGTGTTTTTTAGTAAAGGGAAATACCTTTTAAAGTTTGATGTTCAGTTATATTTGACATTTAAAAGAGTTTATGTTATGTTGATTTTTTTGAGGTTACCATTATGCTGAAGTGTAGACCCTGGGTGGCTACATGAAATAAATCTATGTTGTTCTCAACAAGCTTTAACTGTGCTAAAGCCAGTGATGAGAAGTTCTTTACCTGATCATTACTTGCATGCTATAAATGTTACTTAGAGTATGAAAAAGTGTTATTTTAGTTTAGTTTTTAACATGTATGTGTGTGTACAACAGCTACTCACAACCTAAGCACAAGCGCACATATTCACCACGATGGTAACAAAAAAATTAAAAATAAAAAAATTATACGCTACAAATTCTTTTAAATGTTCAAAATGACTAAACATTAAACACTTAAACACTAACAGGTCTTTCCATTTCCTTAAAAGCGCAGAAAACTTGAGCAACTCTGCACAAGCGCACCAGTCTGAATTGCAATAGCATTGGTTGGATCAACAAGAATGAATTATGTTCAGGAAACATTCACAGAATATGTCAAATGAAACTGGTGTGATCTCATTCAATTAGGATGAATTTTACTCATCAGTACAATTAACCTAGCTTAAGTTCAAATAAATCAGTTCAACTGTGTGGAAATAGGTGTCATAATTGAATTAAAGGTGCCCAAGAATGCTTTTTCACAAGATGTAATATAAGTCTAAGGTGTCCCCTTAATATGTCTGTTAAGTTTAAGCTCAAAATACCCCATAGATTTTTTAAAATAATTTTTTTTAACTGCCTATTTTGGGACATCATTAACTATGCACTGATTTTTTCAGCGCAACGCCCCTTTAATTCACGTGCTCCCTGCCACACGAGCTCTTGATTATATTACAGCACATTTACAAAGTTCACACAGCTAATATAACCCTCAAATGGATCTTTACAAGATGTTCGTCATGCATGCTGTATGCATGCTTCGAATTATGTGAGTAAAGTATTTATTTTGATGTTTATATTTGATTCTCTATGAGTTTGAGGCTATGCTCCGTGGCTAACAGCTAATGCTACACTGTAGCTACACCTGTGCAGATCCAGACGTTACTGGCTGCCCTTGTCTAATGCCTTTCATAATGTTGGGAACATGGGCTGGCATATGCAAATATTGGGGCGTACACCCCGACTGTTACGTAACAGTCGGTGTTATGTTGAGATCCGCGTGTTTTCCGGAAGTCTTTTAAACAAATGAGATTTACATAAGAAAGAGAAAGCAATGGAGTTTGAAACAATGTATGTCTTTTCTATGTATTGAACTCTTGTTATTCAACTATGCCGAGGTAAATTCAAATTTTGAATCTAGGGCACCTTTAAGTTAGACCAAGTTATTTTTTTGAGTGCTGAAACACTGATTGAGCTATTACACAAGACATGATATGGATTTCGGTAAGTTGTACTGTATCTTTTAACATACCTTAAGATGTTTATTCATGTTTATTTTGTGCTGTAACTGGTATTAAAGCGGAGGAGATGATGTTCACATGCGCTCCATGCTGCCACTTCAGTGATCTGTCACACCACATTAAACAGTAACAAAACAGTATTTATTTTTTGATGGATGTCATTTGAAATCTGAGACTTTGCTTCATATCAAAAGTAACAAAGCACAAAGATTATTGCGATATATTGGATGGGAGGTGCACTACATGTTCCGTTCGTTCATCAACTGAAAACAGACTAATCGATTCTTGGGATTTAAGAATCGATATCGGTTCGTAAAAATGAGAATTGATTAAAGTCGAGAAATCAATATTTTTACCCTAGTATTTACAGTAAAATTCAAAATAATGTATTTTTTTAAAATGTAATTTAAAGTAATTGGATTTTAACTGATTAACAGGTTTAGCATTTTTGCATTTTTTTCTGTAAAAATTACAAAAAAAAAAAAAATGTTTACAGTGTAGTGACATCTATGGTCAAGAGAAAAATTGTGCTATAGGGGAAATCTTAGCCCGGGGGAGGCATCTTATCCCATCTTACCCTATTTGTGTGAAAAAGGGAGAATTATGGGCCATATCGTGGGAGGTAGCCGTCAGCAGTCTACCACAGACAGGTGATCCTTTTGTTTTATCTCAGGGAGAATGAGGGGTGAACGCCTGCTTTAAACTGACAAAACACTGCAGTCAAATATCACATCATACACACACATCCACACACACTCCATTTCTCTCTATCGCTACTGTCAGACCGGGATGTCTCTTCCTATTTCATCAATCCTTCATTTCTCTCCTCTCCAGTTCCATCTCTCCCGCCTTTCCTCCTTCGTTTGTCCTCGTGTCAGTCCATACAGAGCAAACAGACATATTTCCGTTGCACGCGCTGTATGCGGAAAAGCCTCTTCTTGCTTCCACAACGCTATCTTTTAATTAGCACCCACTTCTTTACAATTAATTTCTCTCAATTTGCCCTATTAGCGTAAGCATATAACTGCAAATCTTTGCTAGTGCTAATTTTATATTCACTTATTAAGGGGCTTATTAGAGCTCATATTAAATTAAGGATTGAAAAGCTACTTAAGAAAGGGAGAGTGGATGGCAAGAAAGCAATGTTGTTTAAATGCATAATTTCTGATGTTTTAGTCCTTATTGGTTAAAAAGGACTGTGGGCATCTATACAGTATGTTAAAAAATAACCTAACATGCTTAACTATAAATGTTTTTTAGACATTTAGGGTCTTTGTGCTATTTAGCAATGCATTTAGCTTCAGCTGTTGGCATACTGCCACCTGTTTTGATGTATTAAAGGCGTATTAAAGGTGCACTCTGTAACTTTTTGCTAATTAAAAAGTTGTACACATAAATAAATAAATAGCACTTTGGAAAATATCATTAAAATGATGTACAATAGTGTAACAACCCTAGATGTATCAGTCTAATATAAAAGGCTAGGATGGGTTGGGATTAAATCCAAGAAAGTCATAAATTTGTGTAGTATGAGTAGTAAGGCACAAAACGAAAGATAAACAAATAGCTCAGCAGAGCAGTTAGTAAATAAATTTCATGCATCCAGGCCACTAGGTGTCAGTCCAAAACCATTCATACCACTGGGATGAATAAAATCCATGAAACTCATATAGGCTGCGTCCGAAAAATTGCCCTATTAGGCAATGACTTTGCAGGCGGCGTTTGCACATGAAGTTACATCACAAAACTGATTTCGGACAGACTTCTGAGGCAGCGTAATATTATAATGATCTACAAAGAATTTCTTGTGAGAAATTACATCAAAAGTGGAAAACGTTGATCAAAAACATACATTTACACGCAAACTGACTACCAACCGCAACTTTTAGATGCCATCTTTCTTTTTTAGCTTAACTGTCATGGAGCACAGGATTGTGGGATATCAAAGGCAGCGAAGGATACATCTATGCTGCCTTCAAAAATCGATCAGATGAAGGTATCTCAGGAGACAGAAAGTGAAGTTAACACTGAATTCAGACATACCGTGATGCCTTCCTACCTTGCAATGCATCCTTTTAAGGCAGCATTTTTACGACTTCAGACACAGCCATAGTGAACTATTAAGTGGGGATGGCCATTCTTAGTGGTGTCCAAAATGAACATGGATATTATCCAGTGCATTCATTTAATCCCATAATGCACCTCAATATCAAGTGTACAACCAATAGTGGCTAGTCGTTAAACAATACCCATGCTCTGTGATCATTACATCTAATGAATTCCCACGTTTTGCCAGAAGATGGTGTCTGGTGCACAGTGTGTCCAAATTCGCCTGCTTGTTTTTATTCATTCATTCATTAAGTAGACTGTATTAGTCAAGTAATGTCGAAAGAGGGTGTAGGGGGCAACCTTTCTGAGTTCATTTTTAATGGTTCAACAATGTCCTTTCAACATCCTCCATCAAACCCCAAGCTTTGTTCTTCGTTTTGATTCACTGATTGATTAAAACAAGTTTAGGGTCACCAGTATTAATATTTGTGTTTAACAAAACACTTCTACACATTATATTGAAAACACAAATCTTTATATGTCATATGAAAAATGTGTCTTTTCTATTTGAATTACATCTGTTGCTTGGACTTCTGATCCTTGGAGACAAACAACAGCATGTAACCAATAATTATTTGCAGACCCATGAGCCAACCAATCATTTCAGAGATAGTGGGAGGGATTAGTTCAGGCTATATACCAACAGTGGGATTTGACTTGGGTCACAAATTTCAGTCAGTCTTTTCTATCTCAGTGTCTAATAACCAATGTATATTCACAGTCATGGGCAGAAATCTTGTTATTTTAGTCAGTGAGTTTGCAGTGACACTTTTCATACAAATGCTCAGAGTTTGTAGACAATGATGTGTGTGTGTGTTTTTTTTGTTTTTTTTTTGCACATTTTGTAAAGCCATAAATCAGAGGATATTATTGGAGTGAACTACACTTAGTAAGGTTTGACCTCTGAGTAAAAAGGACACTGATATAGTGAAAAAGCTAGTTAGTTAATGTAGTTAGTAAAGCTGACAACATTTTTGATGCTCAAAATGTCATATTTTGGAATAAATGAAGACACTTTTTTTTCTTTCTACGGCTAATTTTATGAGCACTAATTTCATGTATCTTTAATATACATCAATTAAATTATATTTTCACACTTTTTATCATAGTTTAACAGAATTACAGTTTGATTGGAAATGAGACGCAATAAAAATACTGTTCGCATGTGATATTTACAAAATGATAATTGACTTTCTTAACTTTTCATGTCTCATATCTCAATCTCTTCAATGACACTTTTGTTTCCTTGATAACCAAGTCCACTAAATTTTAATAACTTTATTAATGTTGTTTGTAGTTAAAATGACACCTAATTCAAAGGTGTAATTCAGGTAAATACTGAGATGAATTATTTTTACATTTTCACAATAAACATTACAATGAACTGACTCTAACTGACTGGCTGAGATAATCAGTTTTTATTTTAAAGTTATATTTAATTGATGAGAGCAGCTTGCTCTCATGCTCTCAATAATTATTTTTATATCAAAATACAAATATTTTTATGATGAATTTTCATATTTGAAAACTGAAATGGTAAAATAATAATAATAATCTATACATAAAAGGCATTGAGGTGCTGATAGAGAAACCGTTATCCTGAAATGTATATATCTTCAGTGCTGCACAGGATAGTTTTGAATGCAGTAAAAAGTACCATATTGTGGTGTGTTGTAAAATAAACAATGATATTATAAAATTATACAGCCATCAGTAAACTCACCATCTTCATTGTTTTCTAAAAGCACTAAGAACTTGCGTGGGACTTTCTTGAAACGCTAATATTCTGCTGTCAGTGACACAATAAAACAGCCTGTATGAGTAATCTAGCCCAAAGCTGTTCTCATCTCGGGACAAGCGCCTCTGCTGCCGAGGGCACAATTTACGAAATGTGCTGAACACAGCTTTCGGTCTCTCATTTGCATGAGTTGTTATTGTTTGAAATGATAAATAAATTGAAAGCGTAGATGAAAAATGGCCAGTCCTCAATAAGACACTGTGTTTTTATTGGAGCATGAAGCTAATCTGAAGCTTTTCTCTTTTCACCATTACCCATAATGCAGAGGAGACAGAACGCATTCGCATAAAAACATGCACTGATGGCTTTCTGACGCCTTCTCTTCATTTTCTGCCTTCGCAGAGATGTGAGGAGATTGCATAAAATTCTGTGTTGTAATTCACTCACTTCAAAAAATCTGCGGTATTAAACCGGTCATCCGATTCTGAAACAATCCGCAAACAAACAGGTTGGTTTATTGAATTGGTGGAAGTTTGATTTTGTGACTGACATTTTATGCTCTTTACAGTATGTTATGCAGATCTTTGGCCAGATGCACATATCGATGCAAATGAGAAGAATCTTTCCACATGACCGAAAACAAATAAGAATAATGGCAAACGAAAAGTGACAAAAGTGATCATTATAATCGCCTTGTGTTAACACAAAGAACTGAACAGGTAAAGAATGAACAGGTTATCAGAGCCAACGTGTTTTTTTTTTTTTTTTTTTTACTTTTCAATTTGACAGAAACCTGTTAGTAGACGGAGGGGGAAGAGGGAGTTAATCAAATCCCTTCATAATTTTGAGCGTGTCCAATCAGTCCAGACCAACCACCTCTGATTTTACCAACAGGTCTTGATTAACGTTACTCTGAATCCCAAACGAAATCACAAGCCTAATCAAATTCAACATTCTCCAAGAGCCATTGTACAGATCATTACCAAATCCTCTTGACTTTGTCTCAGGTCATTTAAGCCTCAAATTAGACTGCTTAGATTCCTGCAAATTAAGAAGCAGTCATGAGATCAGTGTGTTCAGCTAATGACATTAGTCAATATAAAAAAGTTGCCAGGTCATTGGACCTGTATGAATTTTTTAAATGGATACTTGAGAAAAGTCTGCCATGTACAACAGGAGTTTCCCACCCCTCCCTACGGGCTCTCGCCAGCTGCGGCGGGAGAGGAAACATTGGCAGAAAGTCTTCGCCTAAAGAAGCAACATCCATCACACTTGTTTGTCTTTCAACTCGGCCATCTTGGCAGACATAAAGAAAACCCTTCACCAATTGTGAAACAACAGCAGCACTTCTTGAGTTCCTCTCCACCGAGTCATTGACAAATCACTGGCTCACAAAAATTGCCACCCCCCACCTTTACCAAAAAACACATTTCTCGCTTTCTCCCACCCTCCCTGGGGGTCATGAGGTTGCCCGGCTGACAAAGATGGCTGGGATGAGATTTCTCTCAATGGGACCCGGACACATGATAGACAGCACATGACTAAAGACTTCACTGATTGACGGAATGAGTGAGAGAGAGAGGAAGATAGCGAAAGGAGAGAGACTCACACACACCCACGCAGACAGACAAAGGAAATAGATGCGTATGGAAAGAGACAGGCTGAGGGAAAGGGAGAGAACAGGGACGGCTGTGTGTGTTGCGGTGAGAAGGACGTGTCATCAGCAGACATGTGTCTGCAGCACACAATGGCTGTCTGCAGCTCCAGCCTGATGTTGGTATCAGAGCGATTGTGCTGCTCCAGGGGGAGCCTGTGAGCTCCGGGACGGAGGGAATCACGGAGAGGGGGAATGAGCCTTTCAGGAGATGCGTGTAAACGTTCTGTGCAGAAATTCTTCTGAAAGGCTTGCAACAAATGCACATGATTTGGCTGAATTTTATATGTATGTACATTTGTGTGTTGTTCATGCATTTCTGCAAATAATATGTATATACTGTACAACATGTTCAAAAGTTTGGGTCTGTAAATTTAATGTTTTTGAAAGACATCTCTTTTGCTCACAAAAGCAGCATTTATTTGATCAAAAATAAAGCAAAACAGTAATATGAAATATTGTTACAATTTAAAATAACACTTTTCTAGTTTAAAGAACCCCTGTGGTGAAAATCAAGTTTTTAAAGTGAAGTGATGTAACGTGAAGCCAAGTACTTGGAATTTGTGCTCTGCATTTCACCCACCCAAGTGCACACACGCAGCAGTGAGTATTGAACACACACTGTGAACACATACCTGGAGCAGAGGGCAGACTTTTTTTTTTTTTTTTTTCTTTTTTTGCGGCACCCAGGGAGTGATTGGGGGTTAGGTCAAGGGCACCTCAGTTCTGGGTAATGAGAGTGGAGGAGAGCGTTGTTCAATCACTCCCCCCACATATATTTCCTGCCGGTACTGAGACTCGAACCCGCATGTTACAAGTCCGATTCTATAACCATTGGGTGACAACTGCCCATGTTGTTTCAACACCATTGGTGAGTATTTTCTCCTTAAAACTGCAATGACCTAAAGACAGTCTTACGTTCCTTACGTCACAAACTACCTTTTAACCAATCACGTCAACGTGCAGGCAGGCTTTAGCATATCATTAACTATGCTCTGAAGCAGGGGAGTCTCATGAGAAGAAAGTATTTTTGCTCTGTTGATATGAAAAATTGTGTACATTTAGCAATATAGTGAATTATGAAAATTATGTATATTAAGATGTTATGATGAACTATATGCCTTTCTCCACTGATGTTCTAAGCTGTTCAAAGTGTTTCTAATACTGACGTTTAGATGGCAGACTGAAATGGTGAACAGGAACATGGTTTGTGTAACGTTAGCAACACACAAATAAAAGGCTAATCATATTTATTACCGTTATGTGTAAAGAGCCACTCTGATACATTCTGATACATCGAATTTGTAGACAACCATGGGTAATTCACTCTCTTCCATTTCTTCTGCCATCGCAAGCATTTACTACAGTAAAGTTGACCGAGTGGATCTCTGAGCTGGTGTGAGTGAGTAGAGGTGGGGCTAATTTGCATATTCATGGATCCACATATACTAAATGAAGTAAGGGTGTTACTATTTTAAGGCATTATTTTAAAGAATTCTTTTTTTTTTTTTTTTACAGGAAAAAAAAAAAATTTAAATATGTCATTTTGGTGACTAAAGATAAAATTATTGACTACAGGGGGACTGTGATGGCAAAGCTAAATTTTCAGCAGCCATTACTCCAGTCTTCAGTGTCACATGATCCTTCAGAAATCATTCTGTGCTGATTTGATGCTCAAGAAATGATTATTAATATCAATGTTTAATAGCTGTGCTGCTTAATATTTTTGTGGAAACTTACTTTGATTAATAGCAAATTCATAAGAACAGAATTTATTTGAAATGGGAAAATTTTGTAACATTACAAATGTGCTTACTGTCACTTTATGTGATCAATTTATGATTGGACGTCCTTGCAGAATATAAGTTAATTTCTTTAAAAAAAAAAAATAATAAAATAAAAAAAATCGGACTGACCCAAACTTTTTTCAAGTGTGATGATATAATATAATATAATACTAAATGTATAGTATTTAACAATTTTATAAAATAAATTTAAACAACAGTAGAAATGTGATCTACTCATGAACGTCTAATTAATGTAGTCTTGCTTTTTTCTATATATAGGTTTGTTATTGGTTTTTGATATGAGGGCATGTTACACAATCTGTCCATCTTGGCTGGCATATGGCTAATTTAACTGGCTTCTACTAAATGACAGTTGAATTTGTGTGAAAATACTCTAGAGTTTAATTTCACACAGCCTTTTTCTCTTCATTTATTTTACTATCCTACAATTATGCCTAATTTTAAGGCTAGTTACATTGCTCAGTTTGACCTTACTGTATCATTTTTCTTTTTCCTTCAGCACAGCCTTGCGGTACATTTTTTGAGGCCGTGACCCACCAGTTGAGAACCACTGCCTGAGGAAGAACCATTGAACTTGAGACTTGTGGACTCTGTAAGAAACTTTGAACGGAAAGAAGGGTTTTGAGATATTTAGCCATGCGGACCGATTAGCGGGTGAATTCAAGGATTATCTGAAAACACTCCAAACGAACTTTCATTTTAAACTCAACTTAATGTGTCCCCACCCGCCTCCGTTCATCCCCCCATCTCTTTCTGCCCCCCCTACGCTTCTCATTTTCACTCGCTTAATGACATGTAATAGGGATTTGTTTCAGGCTTTCACACTTCATTCACAAAAGCTGAAATCCTCCGGGTTCAAGGCACTGTGACAACCAATGCGGCGTAATTTTCCTCCCTGTCATTATTAGATTAGCACTTGTAACATCGGAAGAATAAATTGGAGCATCTCCCAACGAACGCTAGCTGTAGGGGTCTAATGTGCATCTCTGCTGTTTGTTTTCTGGTGCACAGCAGATGGAAAAGCCAGAAAAGCCAGAGGTGCAACATACTCTGCAGAAATGTGATCATCATTAGTGACTCGATGAGTGCATTTTGCCTTTAGCAAAGCATTTGAGAATTCAGTGTAACCTCAAGTTAGAATT
The DNA here is from genome assembly GCF_018812025.1 of Megalobrama amblycephala. Lineage (NCBI taxonomy): Eukaryota > Metazoa > Chordata > Actinopteri > Cypriniformes > Xenocyprididae > Megalobrama > Megalobrama amblycephala. The sequence continues at coordinate 27,372,318 of NC_063056.1, forward strand.
TGAAAGGTTGTTTGTTTTTTTAGTGTTGTAGTTGTTTTTAAATGTAGTTTTTGAATGGTCACAAAAAGTGATGAGTAAACATTGTAATCAGTATTTTTTGGCGTGTATTTCACTAAAAATAACTGAACGTTCTGAACAATTCTTTATTTTAGATATTATTATTTTAGATATTGTTGAATAAAGTCGTTATTTTGTTTTTTTTGGTGCACAAAAAGTATTCTCGGTGCTTCATAACATTAAGGTTGAACCACTGTAGTCATATAGTCTTTTCAAAATTATTATTAATATTCCTAACTCATTTGCAAATTGTTGGTCCTTGTTTTAAACATAAACCTCATTAAATTTTGTTAGATTAATGCCTAATTAGAAAACAATATGCAAAAAAAAAAAAAAAAAAAAAAAAACTTAAAAATACACAACTCAAGATTCATTATTAAATATTATTAATATTTACATTAAATATTAACATATAATATATTGTATTAATATATTATGATTGTACACCATTTTGGACCCCAGTTTGGACCTCCAGTCACACATGGCATTGAACTTGCAAGAGCTTTCACCTTCAGCACAGGTCTGGCCAAGAATAGCCAACAGGGGTTGGTTGATTGACTTTCTCTGTGAAGGGTAATTGATTGGCGGGGGATTACGTGGAAAGCTTGGCCCTTGATAAAGCGGGAGGGGAACCTTGGATGAGCAGCCAAGTGATTTGTCCTGTCCATACATGTCCCTGTCTCACTTCATTACCGTATGGCTCTTACCTCCTCCTCTACCCGGCACAGCACGGAGGTATTTGTTACATCCTGCTGCACTCATTGCTTTCTCTCTTGATTAAAAAGTATCTACTTCACTTTTCCCATTCCTTTTCCAACCCAGACTGAGATGTACGTCTGGAGGGGGAATAGCCACAGAGGAGCCTGTGGATAAATATTTATTTAATAGCTGCCAAAAGCTCTCTTTTATTGTTGGTCACTGCTGAGATGGGCAGACGGAAAAAGACTCCTTTATGAGGCAATCAGACAAAACGGGCTCATAAATCACATGCCGACCAGCAAGCTGCCATGTATCAATGAGGGGGTCATTGAGGTAATGACATAGACTGAGAAAATGTTCCCAGCATGAAAAAAATCATATACAATTACAGTTAATGCTTTACTTTGTTATTTTAGGAAATTACAAGAGCTCTTAGCACACATGTGCTATAGAAAAATGGACATTATGCGTATTAAAGTGGCCATTTTTGAACTTGCTTTAAAATGAATTCATTTCATTTCTTTAGGCACTTTATTTGATAGAAGGAGTCATTAACTTGTTGCTTCCAAGTCTTCCATCTTGATGGAGCATGCTTGAAGGATGTCAGCACCTTTTTTTATTGCTAAAAATTCAATTATTGACACATGTACTGTACAGACACATGCCCATTTTTCAACAGTTACTTCATTTATCAGTCAAGCTATTGGCATTTAATGAAAATACAGTATACCGTTTAAAAGTCTGGGGTCTGTGAGATATTTTAATATTTTAGAAAGAAGTCTCTTGTGCTTACCAAGGCATTTATTTGAGAAAAAAAAATACAGTAAAAACAGTAATATTGTGAAATTTTTATTCAGTAATTACATCAGCAGTCATTACTCCTGTCTTCAGTATCACATGATCCTTTAGAAATTATTCAAATATACAGATCTGATGATCAAGAAACATTTCTTATAATTATCAATGTTGAAAACAGTTAATATGTTTGTGGAAACAGAGATTTTTTCAAGATTCTTTGATGAATAGAAAGTACAAAAGCGTTTATTTGAAATAGAAATCTTTTGTAACTTTATAAGTCTTTACCGTCACTTTTGAACAATTTGATGCATTTTTGCTGAATAAAAGCATTCATTTCTTTAGTACTCACTGTGCATCTTTACACCTCAGTGTTTGCCATGAGAACTATACCACAATCTGTAGATGCCAATCACTCGAAGCTTTTTACTGGGAGAGAGCAGAAACATCCTCGAAACATGGCCCAGATTTGTGCTATATTTACTCAAGCAAGATGGAATTCCACATTTGCTGAAAATCTCACGAGCTGTTTTTCACTCTCTTGAGACGCCAGAACTTTTGCCGGTAGATTTGCAGTCGGTTTGTCCTTTTGTGTGTGAGTGTGTGTTTTATACGTGAGCAATGAAGGTGGCGTGAAGTTTGTTGTTGGAGTTTGCGGTGATAGCTGGGGATACAGTTCATTTTCAGATTGGACTTCGTTCAGAGGGAGACGAGAGATCACGCATCATGTTAATTTTCTTTATTTTACAAAAAGCACAACATTGTGTTTTTACTCTGCGTGTACACAAATAAAAGAAGACATTCTATAGTTTCAATTGATATATTACTTATGTCTCTATGACAAGAAATGACGGATTATTTTAAGTCTGTTTTGCTGCAATGTGAAAAAAATCCAGACTCCAGAGTTAAGAATCTTGAGAGAATACACCATTACAGCTTACCCCAACAACCTGTTTGAGATGTAAAATCTGTGTGCTGATAGGATTTCCCCAGTGGCGTCAGTTACATTTGATTCATCTGCATATTAGTGTTAAAGAAATAAGTCACCGTTTAGATTAAAGCTATTCCATTTGCACAGAAATCTGTTGGTACAAAATGCGGTACACTGAAAAACATATCTTGAGTATTCATGTTGTATCTGTGAGGGAAATTTTGCTTTCTGTTTGTGTGCATGTAGCTTTAAATGTGTTTATTCTTAGCTTGTATCTAATGGCCCAGTCACTGCCTTAACTTTAGCTTGACATGGAGAAATATAGACCTTTTTTTTTTTTTTTTTTTTTTTTTTACAATAACTGCTAAAGCTTTTAAACTAAAGAAAATGGGTGGATGTCAGATCATTGACTTACCACTACATAGCACAAATGCTACATCAAAAAAAAAAAGCTAGTGTTATATAAAAATGTTGATTGAATACCAAGAGTAGACACTTTTTTAATAAAATATAAAAGGGCAGAAGCAGTTCCCTAAAGGACCATAATAACCCATATTTAAAATTCTGTTCGCTTGAATGGTTTATTTTTGCGAGGGTCAAAGGTCTTTTAAATTAACTATGCATGAATGTGAATGACTGTGTGTACTGGCTGTCTTAATCTTTCAAACAAACAATAATTCTTGCCTGGTACATTTCTTGTCATCCTTATAGTGTTTCTGCATTGTGACTCACTCAGCCATTGTGGTTTATATCACTTAGCTTGTTTGCATGCTATTCATGTGAGCTTGTATGATTGGCATTTCATATTATTAAAAAAAATTCCTATAACACATCAATTACATGCTGTCTGTGCTACCATTGCAGGCTAGCAGTAGCCGTAATGCTAACAGTACAGACCACACAGTTAATGGCAACCCATTAGTGATTATTTTACTGCTTTGGTTGAAGTTATATAAAGGTCAGGGGCCTCATGTACTGTATGCTCAAAATGAGCATCGCACAAGAACCCTGACCTTTAGATAGCTTTAACCAAACCAGTCAAAACTGTGAATCACTAATGGGCCACCATTAACTGTGTGGTCTGTAATGTTAGCATTACAGCCAGTCTGTAATTGATTGTAATTTTAGCATACACAGGCTGTAATCAGTGGGTTAGTGGACTTTTCCCACACACATTTCATTTAATACACCACATCTTGCATAAAAGTTGAGTTAAGCACTTAAATCAGAAGTGATCATCCAGGTAATGTAAATTTATATTAATGTTATGTAACTAATTGAAAAGATGATAAAATATATTGTATATATGACTTTTCCAGTGAAGATTAGTTTAATAACCATCATGAGTCATTAAAAACTTGTAAAGATTTTTATTCCTGAAGGTCATGGGCTTGGAATTGTGCTTTAAATTGAAGAAACCACTTTCTTAGTTAAAAAAAAAAAAAGCTAAGTTTGGACTCATAGATGACTAATAGAAGACAGCAAAGTGAAACCTATGCATAGTTTTACATGGCATTAACAGGTGAAATATTAGAGATGATAATAACCATTAAAGGATTAGTCCACTTTTAAATAAACTTTTCCTGATAATTTACTCACCCCCATGTCATCCAAGATGTTCATGTCTTTCTTTCTTCAGTCGAAAAGAAATTAAAGTTTTTGATGAAAACATTTCAGGATTATTCTCCTTATAGTAGACTTCAATGGGCACCAAACAGTTGAAGGTCAAAATTAGTTTCACTGCAGCTTCAAATTGTTCTACACGATCCCAGATGAGAAATAAGGGTCTTATCTAGTGAAACCATCGCTCATTTTCTGAATTTTTTTTTAAAATTATATAAGTTTTAACCAGAAATGCTCATCTTGAACTAGCTCTCTTCTTCTTCTTTTCTATTAGAATTCTGGCAGCGTAGACACTGCTAAGCATATTACTGCCCTCCACAGGTTAAAGTTTGAACAAATTTTTATATGCAATATGCTAGTTCAATAGTATATAACAATTAGTTCAAACTTTGGCCTGTGGGGGCAGTATTACGCTTAGCAGCGTCTACACTGCTGGAATTCTAATAGAAAAGAAGAAGAGAGCTAGTTCAAGATGAGCATTTAAGGTTAAAAAAATTTCAATTTTTTTTTAGAAAATGAGCGATGGTTTCACTAGATGTGACCCTTATTTCTGATCTGGGATCATGTTGAACAATTTGAAGCTGCAGTGAAACTAATTATGACCTTCAACTGTTTGGTGCCCATTCAAGTCTACTATAAGGAGAAAAATCCTGAAATGTTTTCATCAAAAACTTTAATTTCTTTTTGACTGAAGAAAGAAAGACATGGACATCTTGGATGACATGGGGGTGAGTAAATTATCAGGAAAAGTTTATTTAAAAGTGAACTAATCCTTTAATGTTATCAGAAGCCCAAACTAACCTTTTTAAATGTACAGTACACATTAGCTATTAGCATAAGTATTTATAACTAAATTTAGCCTACAGGTAATGTATCTCCTTAGTTTGGAAGGCTCAAATACTTGTCAACTAAATAATAAAGAAATATATGTATAAAAAATATCTTTATATTATTTTGTTAGAAGCTTAATCACCTCTGTGAGATATTTGAATATACAAACTATTTAGACTTGCCATGAAAAGCTCAGTAAAAATAATTTGCAGTAACTTTTTCAAGTCAAGTGATGACAATAGAAGGAAATCTATCATTGACCAGCTTTGTTCTCATTGTCTGCAGCCAATGACTGCATGTTAATCGAGATCCATGTCAAGACTACATCACACAAAGAATTCGAAATACCTGGCAAGGGATAAATGAAAACTCTTCAAGTAGAAGTTGCCCTTGTGTCAGGTTATTATTATTTTCCTCATTTTTTGCAGGAAAGATTACAGCTTTAAACCCACATTGGTGCCGATTTAGACTCAATTTTCATGGAAGTTTGATGTCATTCAGACCTGCAGCGTGTGTGATGTCAGACGGCTTCAGACAGGCTTTAAAACTTCTGCACCTGAATCATTCTCTCCTGGGAGCTGGAGGCGGCCTATCGAAAGGTATAACAGATGTATGCTTACACATACACGCACACGCACACACACACACATGCGCGCACACACACACACACACACAGAGAATCAGAGTGAGTGATAGCACAGCATTAGGCAGAGTAAAGAGACATAACACAAACTGGATTTGCATACTGAGATGTTTGTGCAGGCCTTTGGGATCTCTTCTCCATCTAAAGTTGGCTGTTGCCAGGCAGCTGCTATATGGTGAACTAATGGAGAGCGTTGACTGGTGGATGAACCGCTCTGTGTGCTATAAAAAGTCATCCGATCATTCCTGGATCATTTGTGTACAATTCATTATCTGCTATGATCAGATTTTTCTTGTTCAGGGTCTTTCTTTGCTTTAATCATGTTCTTTTTGGGCTCTCTGAGATCTAGTTTGACTTATGAATTTATTTATAATCTTATAAGAAATAACTATAAATGAAATTTTGACTTGATAACAAGCTTAAACTGCCCTTTATGAATAATAACTTAAGTTTGGGGTTTCAGAGAGCCTAGATATGAAATATGAATAACTGCAATGCATTTTCACATGATAAGATTGTCTAAGTGGTATATGTGTCAAGATTTTTTTCATTGCATTTCTTTGCTATGCATATTTGCTGGGGTCAAGATGACCTCAAGACAGACACAACAGTAATTGAACAGATATAAAGCAGAGAGATAAAGCTTCATAATATCTGTCTGCTTTGATTAGGTCAGAGGAACATATTAAAGTATTCTGAAGGGGAAAATAAAAATGTTAAAAGGATAGTTCACTCAAATGTAACTCTTTTCTTCTGAGGAACATAAAAAAAGATATGTTGAAGAATGTTGGTAACCAACCAGTTTTGGTGACCATTGACTTCCATTTGGGGACTAATAAAATATTGATACATTTCTCATAATATATTATTTTGTGTTCCACACAAGAAAGTAAGTCATACAGGTTTGGGACAACATGATGGTGAGGAAATGACAACAGAACTTTAATTTCAGGGTAAACTATTCCTTTAATATTTAATTACATTTTTACATATACAAACAAAAATATTACAGTCAGTTTCAACAAAACATGAGGGTTAAAACCTGAATGACACCTTTATAGCTTATATCGCATGACAATGAATGCGAAGCCACAGCTCACAGGATATTCACTGCATTTATCAGATCAATATTTATTTTGAGGAGGAGAAAATACTCAGCCAGATTTGATATTATATACTCTGTGAGCCTGAGTTGGATGTTGTCTTTTAATCTTTGAAACTTTGAAGATATTTCTTTTGAATACCGAAAGACCATACACCAGCAGACAGGATGAGTTTAAAAATAACACTGTCGTGAATCATACAGATTAATGGGTAAACATCATACAAACAATATCAAATGATTCAGGCTGGGCACCAATCAAAGATTTTAGTTTTTCTTTTTTTAATATATTGGGGAAAGCACAGAATTAAAGTGGTTTTTTATTTAGTGTCTTGATGATAACAAAAATGCAAAAGTAGGTTGGTGTGCAGTAACAACAACCTCATTATCATCATCATATATATATTAACCCAATAATATTATAATATTTAAAAAATAACCTTTATTTTACCTTCACATTCTTACACTGTCCTAATCAAAACCCGGTAGGCAGAAATTATTGAAGCATTATCCATTTGTTTTACCACGAAGTAAACATGCCTTCATAGATTTTCATTTCAGATAACATTATTTCAGTTTGAGGTCAATATGACCCCAGCAAAACACATTGTTAAAAGATACAATAAAACAAATCATATAAACAACTGGCGGGAATGTACATCTATCCAGTCAGAAAATCCTAGGCTGTGAAAATGCACTGGATTTATTCATGTCTGGCCTCTCTGAGTGATGTTACACTTTTCAAGGAGGTTAGCTGATATGTGTTATCAAGTTGAAATTTTATTTACAAGCAGTTATTTTTCGTTAGATTAGGAGAAGTCAACATTGTTTTGTTTTTTTGTCACTGAAGGTCATTGTCATGTTATATTAAATGTCCAGTTTATGAATGCAAGTATTTGATCATGATAAAAACTTGAGAAATGTTACATTTTTCTTTATATGTGAGTATTTTAATCTTAGCAGATGCTTCATCCAGTATTATGCTATTTCTGTTCGCTTTTTCAGTGCTGCCAATACTTTCTTATGTTAATTATTTATATTTTGTGTGAAATGTGGTTAAAAATCATTTTATTACATTTCTATCCACAAACCCAAAGGAGGCCTGCAAAGCTGCTTATGCAATTTTTTTTTTTTTTTTGTTCGTCCTTGCTTACAATTTATTTATTTTTTTGTAGCAATTTTACTCAGATAACCCGGCAAACAGCCAGTGAGCCATCAAAGATTATTCCCAAAGCAATAAGCTTTATCTGTTCACCGAAAAACAGATTACAAAAGCCTGTAAATGCTTCATCACAGCTTATCACACAAACATTGTACAGATCACAGCCATCGATTCTAATGGAAAGACACTTGGAGAGGCTGAACTGGAGAGCAGAAGACGTCAATATGAGCAGGAGGAAGTAATTAAAACAGGTAATCCCTGATGGCACGAGGTGTTGATTCTTGCTCGTGCATGAATCTGCGGTTTTCACTTGGCTATATTTAGCGTCGTCTGATTGTTTCTGAGGCTCTGGGACACTGCTGGCATCCGTTGTATTCGTCTCTGCCCGGACATTACATTTCTAATTTATGTTTTGGCCTCCAGAGACAGACTGAAGGTATTTATTAATTTGTGAGCTTTGCACATGAAATGTACCATAATACTGTGTCTGAATCATCTGTGACCTCTTCTGGCATGTACGGAAGCTCACTCTTTGGCATCTGTCACATATTATGCTGATCTTATGACTGTGTATCTTATAGGGATAATTCACCCAAATATGAAAATTCTGTCATCATTTACTCACCCTTATTTCATTCCAAATCAGTATGACTTTGTCTTTGTGAAACACAAAAGAAGATATTTTGTTTGTTTGAGTAATTAATGAACACAGACATGTGAAGGCTGCCTCTTTTCTCTGTTTTATTCATATCTGTGGCTTTTAAGATGGCATCAAAAGACTCATGATTCTCCATTTCACTGTATCATACTCCAGTCATTGACCTCCACAGAATGGCTCTTTGCTTTGACATTTGTGAATTCCCAGATTGTTTTGTATTACCAGAACATTTTTGTAAGAAACAAAATCAAGCCAGCAGATTATCACGCCCAAGGTTATCTAGCACAAACAAACACATTTTCCTGTGCAAGGTTGCATATGCTCTGCAGAAGCTCAGTTTTATTATGAACCATGATGGCATTGGGCCGTTTTTTTGTTGAGATGGAACAGCTATGTTCATAGCTGCATTTGAGATAAGTTCCGTGTTAATTCCAAATGAGAAATTATAAGTAAAAGAGAGAGGGAAGAAAAGGTTGGGTGTCGGGAACTGAAAGAGCTCATTATAACTTCAGTTATTGCTCCTCAGCCCTCCGCTTGAGCTTTAAAACCCTCAGACTCTCCTTTTGTGCTCCGTCAGCGACTTCTTTATATGAGAGCCGTGTGTGTTGGCTTCACGGAAGACTTATCGTGAAGAAATTTGTGAACAGAGAGTAAAATATCTTTGATGTTGGATATGCACGCTTCCCTAAAACCATAAAAGTGTGTTAAGATGAGAGAGGAGAGTCCCAAGAGATAGAGACAGAGAGAAATTAGAGCGCAGAGAGATAAGCCTTGGGTAAGAGCTGGACTTTATTGGTGAGAAAATCACTGTAGTAACAGCAGCCGGAGAGCGGGAGAAGGTCGCCCCTCGGATCCACCACTCCTTACGGTTAATCCGCATGGACTCATACCGATGTTCAAAACATGCTGCATCCAAGGTCATTTCTGACAGATTTAGCAATTAATATTGCATCTCCTCCTGTTCTTGGAACTCATACATATTAAGTAATACAGTTGGATGAAGTAAAACTCTTCAGGTGTCAAAGGAAATGAAAAGAAAGGGAAGTGGGAAAGGGAAATTTACAAAAAGGAAGGAAACAGGAATGATAGAGGAAAAAAAAAGAATAAAAAAGAAGGAAAGGGAAAATAGGAAATAGGAAATCTAAAATGTGGTCATAGCCATGGCCTAGCAGTATGCGAGTTTAAATCTCACTTTTGCCATTTCCATTCCCATTCTTCTCCTCACAATTTCCTGTTCTCGATCTGTTATCACTTCCATTAAAGTTGCAAACCAATAAACATCAGCAGTGATATACTCTGGAGCACACAGTATTATTTAAGAGAAAATGATTGATGTGATTTTAATTGTGTGCGCACACATGCATGAGAGCAAATGAGCATGCTTGTATCTCATTATTAAAGACATCATTTTTCAAAGTTCTCATATTGATTACTGTCGTGCGATTTAATTGTGGCTGTAAAATTTGATGCATAATGTTGGAAAACGAAGGCTGAAATCGCCAGACTCTCATAATTCATCCGTATGTGTCATTTTAATGAAGCAGTAATTCTTCAACAGCTTGGCATTGTTAAAGAGACTTATTTGTACCTATAATTTGGTGTGGTAATATTACTCTTTCTAGAGGAGAATGGGCCCTGCTACCTGCTGCACAGATGGCTGATCACTTCCCTTTCATTATCTCTCCTGCCTTTAAAAAAAGCCATAACACAATTACAGAGAGAGCAATTAGAGCCACGCTGTCAACATTAAGAAGCTGAAGGTCGTAATTACTGCCGTGAAATTTGTGACGGCTTGGATGGCACCAGCCTCCCCCCACTTTTGCAATTTCTGTTCTTTAACATGTGAATGTGTAACTTCAGTTTGATAAGCTGTCGAGCCACATGAATGGATGCTTTCTGCCATTTTAGACAGTTTTACCTACACCGTAAAAATGTTTTTTTTTTTAATTATCCGGTTAAATGGACTGGTTTTATTCAAGTCAGAAATGTCATTTAATCTGACTAAATCAACATGACAAATTAGGTTAGAGCAACAAAAGTAAGTTTGTATTGGTTAGATCAAGTAGCAATAATTGTTAAAGGTCCTCTAAGCGATGTCACGCGTTTTTAGGCCAAAACATTTTTTGTCACATACAGCAAACATCAACTCACTATCCGCTAGCTGCCTGTCCCCTGAACACACTGTAAAAAAAAACGCGGTCTCTGTAGTCGCCACAAGCTGCAAAAACGGCAACAAAAACAAACTGGTGCAGCCTGGACCACGAAACATAATAAACACGCTCCAGCCAAGAATGATTTTAAATGGGCGTTCATGACTGTTTCAGGAAGCACGGATGGGAGGGGAGGAGGCGGAGGCGGAGGGAGGGTCTAGCTAGCCTCTGTTTTGTTTGACAACACTAAGAACGTCAACAGGAAGTTACATCCACCCAGTATCGCTTAGAAAACCTTTAAGGGTCACTGTAGGTTAATACTTTTTCAGTGAACACTAATATATTCATATTACATGATGATACATATATATATATATATATATATATATATATATATATATATATATATATATATATATATATATACAGGTGCTGGTCATATAATTAGAATATCGTGAAAAAGTTTTTTTTAAAAACTTTTTTTTTTTATTGTAAATTATTTTTAAAAATGAAACTTTCATATATTCTAGATTCCCTACATGTAAAGTAAAACATTTCAAAAGTTTTTTTTTTTTAATTTCGATGATTAGAGCGTACAGCTCATGAAAGTCCAAAATCCAGTATCTCAAAATATTAGAATATTTCCTAAGATCAAAAAATGGATTTTCAAAACAGAAAAGTTCAAGTTCTTTAAAGTATGTTCATCTGTGCACTCAATACTTGGTCGGCAGCACATATTACAGCAAATGACTTGCTCCTAGCACAAATTACAGCATCAGTGATGTGTGGCATGGAAGTGATCAGCCTGTGGCACTGCTGAGGCACTATTGAGCCTTCAGATCATCTGTATATTGTTGGATCAACTGTTTCTCCTCTTTCTCTTGAAAATATCCCATAGATTCAGGGGTCAGGCATGTTGGCTGGCCAATAAAGCACAGTAATATCATGGTCAGCAAACCACTTGGAAGTGGTTTTTGCACTGTGGGCAGGTGCTAAAGTCCTGCTGGAAATGAAATCAGCATCTCCATAAAGCTTGTCAGCAGATGGAAGCATAAAGTGCTCCAAAATCTCCTGGAAGATGGCTGCATTGACTTTGCACTTGATAAAACACAATGGACCAACACCAGCAGACGTCACGGCCCCCCCAAATCATTACTGACTTCAGAAACTTCACACTAGACTTCAAGCAGCTTGGATTCTGTGCCTCTCCAGTCTTCCTTCAGACTCTGGGACCATGATTTCAACATGAAATGCAAAATTTACTTTTATCTGAAAAGAGGACTTTCGACCAATGTTCACTGTCCAGTTCTTTTTCTCCTTAGCCCAGGTAAGATGCTTCTGACGTTGTTTCTGTTTCAGAAGTGGCTTGGTAGTCCTTTTCCTGAAGATGTCTGAGTGTGGTGACTCTTGATGCGCTGACTCCGGCTTCATTCTACTCATTGTGAAGCTCTCCCAAGTGTTTGAATCGGCTTTACTTGACAGTATTCTCAAGCTTGTGGTCATCCCTGTTGCTTCTGCACCTTTGCCTACCCAATTTCTTCCTTCTAGTCAACTTTGCATTTAATATGCTTTGATACATCACTCTGTAAACAGCCACCCCATTCAGTAATGACCTTCTGTGACTTACTCTCTTTGTGGAGGGTGTCAATGATTGTCTCCTGGACCATTGCCAAGTCAGCAGTCTTCCCCATTAGTGTGGTTTCAAAGAATAAGAGATACCCGGAATTTATACTGTAGGGATAGTCATTTAATGAAACTCAAATGTAAATATTCTAATATTTTGAGATACTGGATTTTGGACTTTCATGAGCTGTACGCTCTAATCATCAAAATAAAAAAAAACTTTTGAAATGTTTTACTTTACATGTAGGGAATCTAGAATATATGAAAGTTTCATTTTTAAAAATAATTTACAATAAAAAAATTTACTTTTTCACGATATTCTAATTATACGACCAGCACCTGTATGTATATATATATATATTTATATATACACAACAGTTCTTTCTGGTTCTCGAATCTGAGCCGTGCAATGTTTTAGTGATAACAGCACTCTTACCTTTTCACCGTTTGTATCACTCCGCTTGAAGCGACCATCATTACGGCCGAGCAAAATCCACCATAATTTTTGCAAATACTACAGTTGTTGTACCACGAACTGTAGTTTTAAGAGTTTTTTAGGCAAGAATGTAGTTGTTTAGACCTGAAATATGTGACTTATATTTAATCATAACTCCTATTTTACTATTTTGACGTTTTCGGAGATGCGAGCACCAGGCCGTCAGTGGCCGTTCAGGGGTTGTGTACGCGTAGAGAACAGCTATGGTACGCAATATGATATAAATGAGGAAAAAAATATTTGTGGTGTTTTTTCCTGCAATGGACACTATAACAATATCAATAAACATATATACTGTTTTTGTACATAAAGTTAGTGAGGTCCAAAACAACATGGGACCCATTGGCTAGAAAAAGTTTTAGGTCGGTAAGATTTTATGCTCACTAAGGTTACATTGATTAAAAATACAGTAAAACCAGTAATATTGTGAAATATTATTACATTATTTACATTAAATTTAAAAATTAAATTTATTTTATTTACTGTAGAACAGTTGTGCTGCTTAATATTTTTGTGTAAACAGATACATTTTTTTTTAGGATACTTTGATTAATAGAAAGTTCAAAAGAACATATTTTTAAAATAGAATCCTTTTGTAATATTATAAATGTATTTATCATTTTCATTTTTAATCAAAGTAATGTGCCCTTGCTGAATAAAAACTGAAAAAGAGAAATACAATTGTGGATTTTTCCCACTGCACTGTGTGTTCCTGCATTAGTTTGTGATGGTGCTTTTTATGATCTTCCAGGAATATATGTGTTTGTGACAGAATAGAAGCGGGCATGTTAACCAAAACACTGAAAGGCCCTAAATCTCTAAAATCAGTGGTGTGTGTTTGAAATGGCCCAAGGTGCCCTATCACCTCGTTAGAGTAGTATGTTTATCAGAACGGCAGTCTTTCTCCTTCTATTCAGCGAGGCTGAGGGGCCTCATGTTAAATTTATGGTGCCATTGCTCTCTGTTATGGGCCTAAATGTCTTCTCTGAATGAGAGGGAAGTCACTCCATCAGTATAGGCCATCAGCGCTAACGTTGATTGATTCGAGGAAATTTGCTTTGCCTGCTCAGTCACCCACAACCAGAGCACAAAATGGCAGCATGTGTTTCTGCAGCCCTCTGCAGGTTCTGTCTCGCCGGACTGGGCCTCTGAGCGCCACGATAACATTGTGCATTTAAACTGACTTCTGATGGGTTCATTATTATTTATTTTTCTTTGATAGAGACAATGTGTACCACAGACTGAGCTAATTGAAGTGTAAGGCAGTCATCTGTGCCCACATCTTCCTCTGACTGAATGCTTAAGTGCGTTTGGCAGGGCAATCCGGCCTCTGCGTTACTGTGAGAGCCACCAGCTGAAGCTCCCGCAGATGGTACGGACTCTCCCTCTCTTTTCAGCCACACCATTCATGGACAATTGCAGCCGCTATTTTCTTCCCTCGCTATTGACACGCTCAATTACTGGCCAATTAGTTGGTTTCTTGGAGTCGACTCCCAAACTTACTATTTACCAGAAACTACTATTTACGGCTCGGCACGCTAGCATCTTCAGCGTCAGAGCTTCAGTCTCTGACAAATACTTGTGTCAAAGTAAATTGGAGTGTCTGAAATAGATTCTAGTTCGATGAACGCAGAGCTTTTGAAGAGATCTGAATCAATAAGGCTTTAGCAGACATGATGATATAAAAAGCAAAACATCCCAAGTTTGTTCAAGTTTTTGTTTGTCTTTACCCAGATCTGTTGTGACAGGCAGAACAGTACAGTTTGTGATGCACAGAAATATTGTTTCCTGAATACAACAGCTGCATGAACGGTCTTATGAATCAAACAGACTTAGAGAGCGTCATAAATAAGGGAGGATATCTTTAATCTCCACCATAATCTCCTTAGAGCAAAGATGATTGCTACACATGAGATTGAGATTTTTGCTCTTTTTTTCCTCTTTCTGTGGCATCTGTTAAACATGTAAAGATCGATTATTGTCTCTATGCTTTAAATCCCCTGGTTAGTATTCAGGAAGGCGGCTTTAGCTCAGTGTGAAATATTGAATTTCTGTGCCCCGGCAGTTCTGCATGTGATAAAAGTGCTGCTAAACTCTGATGTAATGCCTCCCTCCTCTCAAAATACCCACAATGCACCATCTTGTATGTGAACAGAGAAACTCTGCTATGGCGACAGGGGATGAGCCTGAGAAACAGTTGAATGCATTACACACCACACAAGACAAGGACGTTTTTACCGTGCAGTGGGTAAATGAAATTAGGTAAGGCTCAAGCGAATACACACCTCCACAGATTTACAGGCGGAGAGCTCTGTAATCAATTTACACAACGCTGTTCCTTTATAAGCTCCCCGCAACAGCCAGATGGTCAGTTCTAATTAGGGATGTCAATTTACATAAATTCCCATAATCGATCATTGTTTAAATTAATGATCAATTAATCGATTAATCGTTAAACTTAACCTCTTAAATCCGAAGCTGTGGGCGCTACTAAGTTGTCAGGTTACTTAAAGGTGCCCTCGAATGAAAAATTGAATTTATCTTGGCATAGTCAAATAACAAGAGTTCAGTACATGGAAATGACATACAGTGAGTCTCAAACTCCATTGTTTCCTCCTTCTTATATAAATCTCATTTGTTTAAAAGACCTCTGAAGAACAGGCGAATCTCAACATAACACCGACTGTTACGTAACAGTCGGGGTGTACGCCCCCAATATTTGCATATGCCAGCCCATGATCGAGGCATTACACAAGGGCAGCCAGTATTAACGTCTGGATGTGCACAGCTGAATCAACAGACTAGGTAAGCAAGCAAGGACAATAGCAAAAAATGGCAGAAGGAGCAATAATAACTGACATGATCCATGATATCATGATATTTTTAGTGATATTTGTAAATTTTCTAAATGTTTCGTTAGCATGTTGCTAATGTACTGTTAAATGTGGTTAAAGTTACCATTGTTTCTTACTGTATTCACGGAGACAAGAGTCATCGCTATTTTCATTATTAAACACTTGCAGTCTGTATAATTCATAAACATAACTTCATTCTTTATAAATCTCTCCAACAGTGTAGCATTAGCCGTTAGCCACGGAGCACAGCCTCAAATTCATTCAGAATCAATGTAAACAATATAACAGTATACAATACTCACAGTATGCATGACGAACACTTTGTAAAGATCCATTTGAGGGTTATATTAGCTGTGTAAACTTTGTTCATGCACTGTTCAAGGCAAGCGCGAGCTCCGTGGGCGTGGAGCACGAGAATTAAAGGGCCAGTAGCCCTGAATCGGCTCATTTATAATGATGCCCCAAAATAGGCAGTTAAAAAAATGAATAAAAAAAAATCTATGGGGTATTTTGAGATGAAACTTCACAGACACATTCAGGGGACACCTTAGACTTATATTACATCTTTTTTTAAAAAGTTCTAGGGCACCTTTAACAACTTACTTAACCAACACAAAATAGGTGTCATTTTAAAGCTTAGAAGCTTGACTTTAAAGTGAATATAGGGAATATGACCATCACTTAAGTGCTTTTAAATTTGCTGACATATTGGAAGTCCTCTATTTTCACAGAAGGCCTATACACATTATGATTTTGTGCCACATTTTTGGTTTGTAACTTCGCAAAACATTAGTAAACCATAGTAGATTATATATCTTTATTTAGAGCAGGTGGCTAGCCTACCTAATTCATTGCATGGCTTGGTGCGGTCACATTACACTTAAAATTGAATGTTCTTTATTGCCATCTATAGTTCCATTAAGAACAAATCCAGCCCCACATCCGACTTCATTGGTCAAGTCTTTCATGCCAATTACCTGTCAAATAAAGGTACAACAATGTTTTTGCGTTTAACTGGTTTGGGAGAAAATTATGGATTCTAGACAGTAGTAAGTCTTTCTGTAAGTTATACCGTTACACCATTAGGTATAACAAGTGACGAATCAAATTTATGAGTGAGTTATAGACGGGTTTCCGTGCAACGTCATCAAAGAGATGCGCGCGCAACTATAGGGGGCAGAAAGCAATGTTTCACCATTACTGAGACTTAATTTCTTGATATAATCAGGGGAGTCCGCGCTTCCTAGACTTCCAAAGTAATTGATGCTAGCCATTTCCTCACTGTCACACACCTAGCTTGCTGTCACAAGTCTCATGTCTTGTACAGTATATTTACAGTATCAAATTTTTTTCAAATGTGGAGGGTCGTCGTTTTGCCTTGTAAACATTTCGGATACAAAGGCTAAACAACCAACAAAACCAGGTAAGTTCATAAATTCATAGGGTATGTCAGGTTTTTCTGATTAGCAAACTTAGTTGGACAATTTCATTTGAGATCTGATGACTAACATTATAACTTAGCCTACTAGTCAGCTAACGTTTTACATCATGTTATATTAATATGCAAATGAAACAAACGAACCAACTCTGAAATGGCAACAATAATGCAAAATCTACGTTAATTACAATGGTAGATTAACGTTACAATCTTCTACAGGTGTTATGTCGAGTTCTGCTTAACGTTACATGCCAAGAATTGCATGCACCTCCAAGTACTGTTTAAAAACGATATAATATTCTTTGTGGGGTTCATTAATGGTGATAAATAATTTGGCAGAACAGATGTTGTAGGCTACCTGCAGAGATTTGCATCCACCTCTTTTCTCAGCATAAATGACTGTTACCTCCCGTGCAGGTGCATGCAGAACTAGCCATAACGGGACGATCTAAAACGTTTAATGTGAAAAAGCTTAACGTGGCTTAATTTACTAAGAGAGTGTTATTTACAAACCCAACTTAGTAAACACCATACCAATAAAGCATACTATGTACAGAAAAGCAGATGAGCCCATAATATGAACGCAACACATTTAATTAAGCATTTTCCTCAAGAAAACGCTTAACGTGGCTTAATAAGGCAGTGACATTAAAAGACCAAACTAAGTAAACACTATACTAATAAAACATACTATACAGAAGGTTTGTGCAGAATTTTAACTTTTAATATCACTATCTTTTAATATTATAGGCTACATTAAGCAATGTGAATCTTTTTCTTTATAAAGGTTTTCTATGGGAGGAAAACACAACGTGTAATAAAACGAGTTGCGTTCATATTCTGGGCTCAACTGATTTTCTGTACATAGTATGGTTTATTAGTATGATGTTTACTGAGATTGGTCTGTTAATATCACTGTCTTAGTACATTAAGCCACGTTAAGCATTTTTCCGACTCTATAGCGGTTTTGCCCCCTGCATGCAATATTGTTTGTATACAAGAAACCCCTCTATTCAATCGTGTTCTTGAATGATTTGTTCAAAACAAAGATTAACCCTTAAATGCATGACTGTTTCGCCAATCATTCTTACATATTCGGGTCTTTATCGACCTATATCTAACACGGAAGGATCTCTACCTGTCACGATAATATAAAACTTCTGTGATAGTAGCAATTACAGAAGAATAAAATAAATAATATTTTGTTACCTTTTGGAGCTTGAAAGGCCCCAGTTTGAGCAGATGTTTTATGTCATCATCACTGTCCTCGTCAGAGGTCATTTCCCAGTAAATTCAGCAAATAATAGGCTAGTTTTATGTTTGAGGTCACGAATATGAGCCCATTCGCGATCTCAAACGTATTCTCAAAACTATATAATTTTCACATCTTCAAAATCAATATTTCGATCGCTAACAGCTTCACCAGATCCATCCAGTGACAGTTACAGTCATATTTGATTGCGTTCAGTACTTGCTCTGCAAAATCGCTGAGCCATTTCATGTTTTTCTTATTATTTAGTTTTCTGTCTGAATGAGTCGTCACTTCAGCATTGTGTATCAGACATTGCCACCTTGTGGAATAAAGGTGAATTGCACTTATTCCGTCATCTAAGATTCAATTATTGTTGTGAAGAAAAAATATACATACACTCATACACACCTCGGGTCGTTAGCGACCCTATACAATTTTTTTACAAAAAATGAATACAAAAATAGGCATTCTTTTATAATTTTATGATTTTATTTCTTATTATATTCTTTATAATGAATTGATTGAGGAATACCAAGAAGTTTGATGTCTAACTTTAAAAAATGAATGAGGAGGAGGGTAGTGAATGATGTCCCGGGTCACTAAAGACCCGAAGTATGCATTTAAGGGTTAATTCAGAAACAAAACGTGTCTGTTTTTATGAGTCAATATAATTTACTCAACGATTCATTCAAAACACTAATTTATTAAGTCTGCCATTTTTGCTTGCGCATAATACACCCAATAGTACTATGTATTGTAGATATTTATTACTTTAATCAAAACACATAATCTGCTCCAAATATCATGCATTTTATTATGTTACAATACATCATGCCCTTTAAATGACACAATACTGTATGTTTAGGCTACAGACTTGCCCAAAAGAATTTTACTATTTTTCACAGGAGTTGACCTGCAATGCCTTATCTAATCAAATGTAATCATTTGCTAACGAGCATTTCTGTCTGGTATAAAAATGCCAATATTCTGCTGCAGTTATCAAAATACGTTATATTTATGAAGCTTTTGAGTGAATGATCTGTTCCTGGTGCCTGGGTGTCTAATGTTAAATGCATCAGGCTAATTGCATATTTTATAATGAGGCAATCAGGCAAAATTTGCAGTTCAGTTAATGATGTGTATAGCTCAGCCAAGCCTCAAAATTGCAGGACTGACAGAGTTTTAAGGATAAAAAGTTCAAAGCTCAGACCAGTCAATCTTTTTCTTTTCTTTTTTTTCTTTTACTTTTTTTTTTTTTTTTTGCAGATGGAGAGAGACTGAGAGATGAGCGTGGAGATTTTACCCCTCCTCCATCCCTCATTTTCACATATTCTTCCATCATTTTCCCCCAGTCAAAATCCAAATCAGTCGGTATTGTCCTTCTGCTGAGTGGAGACTTCTAACGTATGTTTATTCCAGTCACTCTATTCAGCGCTCTCCATCTCTTATGTGTCTTCACAGTTCAACAGATTTCTTTTGATAAATCCCAGGCAGTGAATGAATGTTCAGTTAAAGTCATTCAGTCGCCACTGGAGTGATCACATCCTAAATGCTATTTGCCCAGCTAGGTAAAAATAGAAGAACGATGCACCTTACAAGAGTTTTCTTTTTCATTTCTGCTAGTTCAGGGATCAGTGCACCTGCAGCTTCATCATGACCTCTTGTTTACCTCCCAGCCCAGCAGAAATGTTTCTTTTGGAGTGTACAGGGATGTTTTATTTTGAGAATGAAGAGTGAAAATGAAGAACACTGATTTTATGGTTCCAGAACAGTCAAACTTGAATGAGGAATGATCAGCAGTTTACTCTGGATTTCATGTACATCTGTTATATGAACAATAAAGAAAAGGAAAAATCAAATACAGCATAAAGTCAAATGATCGGATATTTTATTTTAAGAGACCTTGAGAGACCTTTTGACCTTGAGATTTTTCTAAGAAATTTTCAGGAATTTCAGTCTTTCATTGAGGCTTTTCTCCTAATTATGATATCAAGACAGTTGCCTCAACCTGACATTCTTGAACAAAAACATGTAAAAAAAAACATGAAACACATTAGCATTTCATTGACTACCCTAAATCATTTTACTATTTTAAATCATCAACCCACCTTCTGTGATGCAGTTTAACAGTCACTCTGCGCTCTCTATTTGACTTCATCAAGAACACTTGGCCTCCCTTGTCTTCCACGAATTGAGAAATAATGACAAAATGTACCATAATAACTGAATAATCTGAAGCATATTGTCATGATGTTGGATGGGGGCCTCTTTAGAGCCAACATTTGTGTGGAGACAATATGAGTGTTTTTGCTGTAATTAGCCATAATCAATTTCGTGTTGCTGTTTCCTTTCTCTTCTTTGGTTCCCCTTATGGGCTGTGGTAGAAGCTCGCTCATGGGACCCGTGTTGTGAAATTAGTTTTTTAACACTTTATTGTATCAGATGAAACAGAAATGAGTGAATGCTAATGAGTGCTTGGTATAGGTAAACATACTGAATCCATTTAGCTTCATTTGGGCTCTAATTGTCTGTAGAGGGTTGATTGTATGTGCTCAGTGGAGTTCTGCATTAACCTCTTCTATAAAGGGCCTATTAAATCCCTTTATTTCCGAAACAAACTGCTGTAAATCAATAATAGTATTCAGCACAGTTAGCACAGCACAGACTTCTGTAATCACCACTGCAGGACTGAACTCGGGTGAACCTGAGTTATGAAAATGAGAGGCAATTAGTCAAGCTTATCAGCATGGTCAAATCAATGAGAACCAGGAGCAATATACCCCCCAGGACCAACTCATCATTTTGAAGTCTTCCAAGTTCTCCAATAGTATTCTGCACAGACACCTAAGGTTTTCCAGCAATTGTGTTTTCAAGAAACAGCGGAAAGCACAGTTATATTGTAATGACAGCATCTAAAACTTAAGCAGGTTACGTAATTGAGCCGCACAACTTCAGAGCCATTCAAATGTTTTGGAATCCTTTTAGGTTCATGGAATATTGAATTCATGGAGTTAAATGTTTGATTTTATTGTATTTAATCAATGAAATGTTATTCAGTGCCATCGCATTTATTTAATGCATTTAACTAGTCTGACATTATAGAATGAAACAACTGTTTCATTCTGTTCACTGTGATTTCTGGTGTTGCATTCAACTCACTTTACCCAAGCCTTTTTAACTTTAAAATGTCAAAATGAATGAAAATTCTGTCATCATTTAATCATTACTTAATCATTTATGTTTTATTTTGTTTGCAGTGGGACAGCTATGGGTAAAATGCACCATAAAACATTCATAAACATTATATTTCAAGTCTTCAGAAGCCATTTGATAATTCAGTTTGAGGTAAAGCTGAAGTTGGGGACCCAAAAATGTCAATTTAATTGTAAAATGTAACTATAAATATATTTAGAATATAGATATTAGACATTTGGCAGATGCTAATCCAATTTTATCTGTTCATGCAATCCCAATCAAACCCATGAGTAAAAATATAAAGCTTACAAAAGAGATTAAATATAAAGGTTAAAAAAGAGGGTATTCACAGCGATGCCATATAAGAACAGTTATGGGTTCCATAAAGAACCTTGCAGTAAATAGTTCTTAAAGGTGCCCTAGAATTAAATATTGAATAACAAGAGTTATTATATATGCCAGCCCATGATCAAGCCATTAGACAAGGGCAAAACGTCTGGATGTGCACAGCTGAATCATCAGACTAGGTAAGCAAGCAAGAACAATAGCGAAAAATGGCAGATGGAGCAATAATAACTGACATGATCCATGATTACATTATATTTTTAGTGATATTTGTGAATTGTCTTTCTAAATGTTTTGTTAGCACATTGCTAATGTACTGTTAAATGTGGTTAAAGTTACCATCGTTTATTACTGTATTCACGGAGACAAGAGAGCCGTCGCTATTTTCATTTTTAAACACTTGCAGTCTGTATAATGCATAAACACAACTTAATTCTTTATAAATCTCTCCAACAGTGTGTAATGTTAGCTTTAGCCACGCAGCATAGCCTCAAACTCATTCAGAATCAAATGTAATACATCCAAATAAATACTATACTTACATGTTCCGATGTATGCAAGCAGCATGCATGACGAACATCTTGTAAAGATCCATTTTGAGGGTTATATTAGCTGTGTAAACTGTGTTTATGCTGTTCAAGGCAAGCGCGAGCTCCGGGGGAGGGGGAGCACTAGATTTAAAGGGGCCGCAACCTATATATCAGTGCATAGTTAATGATGCCCCAAAATAGGCAGTTAAAAAAATGAATTAAAAAAAATCTATGGGGTATTTTGAGCTGAAACTTCACATACACATTCAGGGGACACCTTAAACTTATATTACATCTTTTAAAAAGAAGTTCTAGGGCACCTTTAAAACTATTACCATTTAAAACCATTTTTTGTTCTTAAAGGGGCTATATATAAAAATTTCCATGTATTCATCACTTTTTTATTGCCTATGTGTGAAAAGCTTGTAATGAAAATAAAAAACGCAAACTTCCCCAACTTCCTAGGTTGTCTATGAAAATCTGTAGACTGATTTTTATGTGAAGGAAGCTCGTTTTTGCTAGGAAATCAAAAGGATTTGACATTTACACTTGCTCCCGAAAGCCTCTTCCATTCTATGACACATGAAACGAATGCTTATACAATGTTCAGGATTAGAGCCATTCTGTACTGCCCAATGCCAATGTGTCATGCAAAGAAAAGGGATTCATTTAAACTTAAAGATTAAAGTTTACAGCCTATAGACACAAATTAAAGTCTCACATTGCTATAGATCTATATAGTCTATACATACTTTATATCATAACAGTTTAATTTTAATTAATATTAATATTTTAATTAATTTAATCTGTTGACATGATGCCAGTGAATTGCAGAGCTGGCACAATCATATCCACATCACTATGATCAGATGTTTTTTTAACTGCTTATTTCTCGTTGCTGTCATTTTTGTTGTATGTTTATTTTGTAATTGAGAGCACAAACTGGCTGCAGTTTCGCTAATAAATGATTATTAATTCTTCATATAACCCCTATAATGTCAAAAACATTTTAGTAATATAAGAACCTTTTTGTGCAATGGAAAGGTTCAATGAATGTAAAGGTTCTTCATCTTCATGGAACCACACATGCCAATAAAAAACTTTTATCTTTTAAGAGTTTTAATAAGCTCAGTCTGGGCTATATCTTTTTGTCACCTTGTAAAGCCATTACATGCATTCATAAAGATGTGATCATTTATTTTTTAAATGACAGCTGTCAGTCTAATCACATCATTTGAGACTGATGATAATGTCATCCCAGCAGGATGAACAATGACATTATTATCCCAAAATATGTTTGGCACTTCTAGCATTCAGTCATTCCAAGGCGCAGGCAGATGGTTACCATTCACACTTCCCCATAATCCCGCTGTGATTACAATAAGTAACACAAAATGCACAAACATAAACCATTTAACCTGGACGTTATATCTGTCATACAGTCAATATGCCTGTCCCCCGTACTGTACAAATAAATGGAAGAGACAAATGATGAAACATACTGGTCGAGGATGAGCGAGGGATTTTAAATCTGTTGCAGCTGATCAAATGAAACGGCAGAACAATCGCATTACCAGGACAAACAATCGGATTAGAGATGCTGAATGACATTTCCTCCTAAACTGATTTATGTTGGTGTCTGCGAGGCCTGTACACACATACACGCACAGCTGTGAGAACAGGCCTGAACGTAACATGACACTGATGCTCCAGTGCGTCTCTGAGAAGCTTGCAGTCGTGTTCTGTAGCACAGTCATTTTGTTTAGTGATATATCGCCCATTGGGGCTAGTCATTTTTTACTGTTCTGATTACAGTAAATGTGGAATAAGAGATTAAAGATACTGTAGATTTATTCAAATAGATCTAATGCATCACTGTTTACAACTGGCTGTTTAAAATTTTACATTGTGTTTACATCCAATGTAACTCACCTAAGAGTAAATATTACTGTTTTCAGACAGTCAAGCTCCATATTTCACACTTAAACCTCATCTGTGTGCTGCCAGCTCCAGTCTATATGTATCAGACAGCAAATGACTTCACTGACCAAGACCTGCATCCCTTTAAAGACTCCAAAATACAACTGAATCTTAAAGCAGTGGTTCTCAAACTTTTCAGTCCAAGTACCACCTTTAATCAAATCAGTACATCCAAGTACCATAAAGTTCTTTGATTTTTTTTTTTTCTTTTTTCCAGAACTGAGCAAATCAATGTCTCTTTCACTTTTTGGGGGGTGGTCTAGAAGTGCTTGGAACTTCTCAGACTGGTTTAAATATTGATAGCTTGCTCAAAGCTGAGTGTGCTGATGCCAGTCAAAAGAAAGTCTTCATGGTGTCAAGCAAGGGCAAACAGAATAATATCTCGCCTGTTTTGTTGATCACAAACTCTCTTCTTAGCACATAAAATAAAATTGTGGTGAGTGAACTCTATATATCAAGAATTAGTATTAGTTATATGTGACCCTGGACCACAAAACCAGTCATGAATTGCACGGGTATATTTGTAGCAATAGCCAACAATACAATGGGTCAAAATTATCAAATTTTCTTTTATGCCAAAAATCATTAGGATATTAAGTAAAGATCATGTTCCATGAAGATATTTTGTAAATTTCCTACCGTAAATATATCAAACATGTATTTTTGTGAGTGGATATGTATTGCTAAGGACTTCATTTGATCAACTTTAAAGGCGATTTTCTCAATATTTTGATTTTTTTGCACCCTCAGTTGTATCTCGGCCAAATATTGTCCTATCCTAACAAACCATAATCAATCAATTGAAAGATTATTTATTAAGCTTTCAGATGATGTATAAATCTCAATTTCAATGACTGGTTTTGTGGTCCAGGGTTACATATGCACTACTGTTTGGGGTTGGGAAGATTCTTTAATGTTTTCGAAAGAAGCCTCTTATGCTCACAAAGATTGCATTTATTTGATTTATTTGATAAATAAAATACAGTAAAAACAATCATATACAGCCATAAATTGAGGGCTGCAGCAGGTGAAATAAAGGCCCTGTCCTAAATGGCACCTTAAACAGTCGCGGACTTCCTACGAGTTTACATTTTCGTGACGTAACGCTGCTGTGGATCTCGCTTCAGTGCGGGCTTGGCAAAAGTTCACATCGATGGCGCATATCGACCTAAAACAAACCTAAAATGACAAATGAGACACCCTACGGTCTCATGGACTTAACGGACACACACACGCAGCAACCATTGTAAGTCCACAAGACCGTAAGTGCATATGAAGTGTGCCATTTGGGACAGGGTCAAAGAAATGGATTTAAGTGCAGCAGTACAGCTTTAATAACAGGATTTCTCACAAATAACGTCTGAGCAGGAACAAAACAACCATCCAACACACAGATGAGAATGGACAAAGAACTGAACAGAACACAGGGCTTAAATACAAACTCAGACCAATTAAGGGAACAAGCAACAGGTGTGACTAATATATATATAAATATATATACACACACATACAGTCAAACCAAAAATTATTAAGACATTTTTTATATATTTTTACTAGTGGGTGCAGGGGACTGGTGAATGTGATTTCACCAAGTACGACATGTTCAACATCTTTGTTGATCCTGGAACAACATTCCAATCAACCAATCAGATTTGAGGGACAAGTTTAATGTTTATGTCAAGTTTAGGCTTACAGCCAGGGTTAGGTGCTTCTACATCAATGTTATTCACCTATCTTTCCCCTCTGATTTTAGGGATAAGTTATGGGTAGGATTAGGTTTAGGGGTAGGAATAGGGTTAAGACTAAATTTTCAGATAGGAATGTTGTTCCAGGATCAACAAAATATGTTGATCCAGGAACATGTCTTACTTGCATGCAAAATCACATTGACCGCAGGGACTATAGTTAATTTATGTTCATTTATGTAAGTGAGGATAGCAAAATAAAGTAAACTGTGACATATTATACCCAAAAATTCTTCATACAGTGGACTACCAGTAAAACTGATAAAAATTTGGAACCAAAAATTATTCAGACACTTTGACCTGACCATGTTTTGCTTAAGTGTTATCTGACATAATTAAGATTAATTTTTTTCTGACACAGTTTAACCATTATTACCATTTTTTTAACTATAGAGAATAAACTGTATTAATGAATGAAATGTTCAAGGTGTCTGAATAAATTTTGGTTTGACTGTATATATATGCAGGAACAGTGGTGAACAGTGGCGGGCAAGGCTCATTGATGCACGTTGGGAGCGAAGGCTGGCCCGTGTGGTTCGATCCAACAGACGAGCTACTGTAGCTCAAATTGCTCAAGTTGTTAATGCTGGTTCAGACAGAAAGGTGTCAGAATACACAGTGCATCACAGTTTGTTGCCTATTGGGCTGCATAGCCGCAGACCAGTCAGGGTGCAAATCCTGACCCCTCTCCATTCCCGAAAGCACCAACAGTGGGCAAGTGAGCACCATCCATGTGGATATTACTTTAACATGTACTGCCTACCTAAGCATTGTTGCAGACCATGTACACCCTTTCATGGAAATGGTATTCCCTGTTGGCTGTGGCCTCTTTCAGCACGATAATGCACCCTGCCACAAAGCAAAAATGGTTCAGGAATGGTTTGAGGAGCACAACGAGTTTGAGGTGTTGACTTGACCTCCATATTCCCATCTCAATCCAATCGAGCATCTGTGGGATGTGCTGAACAAAAAAAGTCAGATCCACGGAGGACCCACCTCGCAACTTACAGGACTTAAAGGATCTGCTGCTAACATCTTAGTGCCAGATACTGTACCACAGCACACCTTCTGGTGTCTAGTGGAGTCCATGCCTCAAAGGTTCAGGGCTGTTTTGGCAGCAAAAGGGGACAAACGCAATATTAGGAAGGTGGTCATAATGTTATGCCTGATCAGTGTATTGTAATTGAATCAACATAATTATAAAAATGAAGCATAGTTAATGTTTGAAAAATTTCCTTTACGCAGTTGCCTTTGGATTGCTCACTTAGGGCACCATTTTCTGTTTCCATAACAATATGTTGGGGAAAGCAAGAACAAGTACAGCTGACTAGACGCTCACCCATTAAGCATCCTCTCTTCAGTGCTGACTTGCTTTTGACTGTGCATTCACCCACTAAGGTCTGAATTATTCTGTCTCTACCTCATCACAGCCCTCTAACAATCCCCCTCTGGTTGTGGGCACCGTAACCCGTCTGTCCTCTGCTCTGTTCATACATAGCTCACTGATCGTAGGCAACCGCACATTTGAAAAATAAGTTTGACCAGCAGGGGAACAGGCGAAGAGAAAGCTTTCGCTCAGACTGCAGGCTGAGTGTAGCCATCGCTCTCCTCTCCTCTCCTCCCTCCTCTTTCTCTCTCTGTGTGGCTCTGATTGGGCGGGCGCTTTGCCGCACACGTGTTGTGATGGCTTTTGTCTCCAGAGGTAACAGAATAAAGGCAGACAGCTGGAAGCTCAGCCCAATATTCACCTGTCACACCGGCTGCCTGTGACAGGCTCCCCTGCTGCCGCAAAGCCACCGCAGAGAAATGATGCTAAATTAGGATGCTGCTTCGCTCTGTTGTCTCTGTCAGAGATCTCTCACAAAGCTCAGATATTCTCAGCAAGCTCGGCTAGGATAACAACTAACTGTATCACAGCTCTTAATATTGCGGTAGTATGGCCTTCGCAGGTCCTCGTGCGTGCTGTTAGCACTTGGCCTGGTAATAATAGGGATTCCGCCTGAATGACAGTATCTGTAATTGTATTTGTGGGACAGGCGTAATTGGCCCAGGGTCACGTTTAACTTGGCACTGTTAGTGCCCGTGGCGTTTTCATAATGAATATGCAGAATCACTTGAAAGGACAAGAGAGATAGCATTCTCTCTTAATGGATCCATTTTTAAAGCAAAGATCAGGCCATCAGCGAAGAATACAGAAGCATTATGTCTTATTGACGGTGGCCGTTGTTGGCGAGCGTGTTTAGAAAACCGAGAGCGAGTGAGTGAGGGTGAGGGAGAAAGGAAATGAGAAAAAGAGAGCGAGAGAAAGGCGCAGAGAGGGTTGCGGGATGTTTGTAAGAGAATTGATTTTGCTCATACATTTTCACCGATAACAAGGAAACAGACCAGGAACCCAACTAATAAGCTATTAGAGTGGATGCTCCTCCAAGGGCAGTGCTTGGGTTTGAGGGGTTTTAAAACAAGGATGTGTTAATTAGAGGGTT
Organism: Megalobrama amblycephala; assembly: GCF_018812025.1. Lineage (NCBI taxonomy): Eukaryota > Metazoa > Chordata > Actinopteri > Cypriniformes > Xenocyprididae > Megalobrama > Megalobrama amblycephala. The sequence continues at coordinate 27,400,911 of NC_063056.1, forward strand.
ACAAAGAGGGAAAAAAAGAAGCTTCCATCCTTCATTTACACATGGCAGAACCATTTCAGTGCTTTTGTAATTCCTTTTTCTTTTAATTTGACTTCCTAATAGAACAAGGTTTAAGTGGTATACCAACACAAAGATGAATTTATCATGCTGGTTTTATAATTTTGCACTCCGTGATTAAATATGCAGTGTGTTTAAAGAGTAGTTGGAAAGGGATTTTGACCAATAGCACATTTGCAAATGTAATTTTGCTTTTATTTACAACTGTTAAATAAACATAAAGTTAATAGAGTGCTGCAGGGATTACGTCAAAACTCTGAAGACTAATTCGCCACTGGTTCCCCTTTGAGATTTTCCTTTGTGGTTTTATAATTCAATTTATGAGTAAAATAAGGTCTGTGGTAAACACAACTTGATGATACTTGACGTTTTGTTCTACAACGTAAACTGCGCACACTCACACCCCAAACGTTCTTATCTAGTTAGTTAATAGAAACATACCTTAGCTTCAAAATTCACGTGTTCAAAATGGGAGTGTGTAATTTACGTTGTAGAACAATGTTTACAACAGACTATTTTACTAATCGCTTCACAAATCCTCTCCCTTTGCCTGATGGGATAGTAAAGTGTCCATCAGATGTGCACTTCAAAATCTGGCCAGAGTAGTATGTCATCCAGGTACTTTTTGTCCATTGTTTTATGAATACTGTGAATTCGCAAGTACTACTCTTTTCACATACTGTTTTTCGCAGTTTCTTTCTAGTATGAATGATAGTAGGATGCAGCTATTGTTTTTAAGTGAAATGGTTGACTAAATGATTCTCCCTTAAAGACTTGTTTCATTCCTGAATTAATAATTATTTAACAAACCGGTTAAGTGAATGATTCCCTATTTAGATATGTAGACAGTCACTAGTTTAGTTCCTGAATGAATCAATTTATTGAACAAAACAGTTAAGTGAATAAATCAATGATTCTCTCAAGACTCATAATGTCACGGTGAACTTGATTTCACCAAGTGCAACATGTTGCTGGATCAACATCTTTGTTGATCCTGGAACAACATTCCAATCAACCAATCAGAGGGATACATTTACAATTTGTGTCAATTTTAGGCTTACAACCAGGGTTAGCTGCTTCTACGTCAGTTTTATTTATCTATCATTTCCCTCCGATTTTAGGATAACTTATTAGTAGGGTTGGGTTTAGGGGTAGTGTTCGGACAAAATTCTCGGACAGGAATGTTGTTCCAGGAACATGTCTTACTTGGCAAAATCACGGTGACCTAAGGTCACTTGTTGCACCTACATGGAGTAATTGTGCAATCAAAGAGTCAATGAAAATCTCAGTGGTGTTAGACTGTATATCAACATTCTTGGAAACAACTGGTTAGGTTTCACTTTATTTTGATGGTCCCTTTAACGCATTCTGTTGACTAAGTAACGTTGCACCTACATGTCTACTAACTTTCATTAGAGTGTTAGTAGAGTATAAGTAGACTGGTAAGGTTAGGGTTAGAATAAGTTGACAGTTGCAAAGTTACTTATAGTCAGTATGTCTATTGGGGGACCATCACAATAAAGAGTTAGCAGATATAAAGCAGACAGTCTACTGATACTCTAATGAGAGTTAGTTGACATGTAGTTGCAAAGTTACTTATAATCAACAGAATGTTCAAAAGAGACCAGGCAGCGTTACCTATAATTGATTATGAGGCGCTGAGGAAAAAATATGCTTGAATTAAGAAGTTTCCATAGTTCAACTTGGAATATAGTTCATGAATAGTATGGATACTTTTAAGGTATTTTTGGAGCTTGCCAGCCTGTGGTCATTATGAACTGTCACTGTAAAATATATATATATATATATTTTTTTTTTATTTATTTTTTTTTTAATCTGCCATGTAGCATACAGGTTTGGAAAAACATGAGTAAATAATGTCTATCTTCTCTCAGTCCTTTTTTCTCTCCTCACTCCATCTTCATCTCTCTACAGACCTGCTTTAATTTCTCCTCGTTTTCTGTCGCTCCATCACTCTCTTTGTCACTCTTCCCTTTCTCATCCTGTCACATTTGTTCCATTCTCAGGTTCCCTCTTTATTTTCTCGTCTCCCTGGCACACGCATCCTCTCCATCTCTGTCTCTCTTTTGTCCTCCTTTTTTCTCCTCCGTCACCTTCACTGCTCCCTTTAACAATCTTTTTGTGACTCGCTGATGTATTTTTCCTGCTTATTCAGATTTAACATTCCACTCTTCCCTCACCCCGTCACTTTTTTTTTTACTCCTGGCAGTGTTCTGCTGCAGAGGCAGTCAGCGTGTGCTGCGTTTAAAGATGAAGACACATGGCACATTCACTCTCACCCTAAAGCATTTCTGAACATCAATTCGTACCTCACAGCTCACCCTGTTCCCAGATGAGAAACAGCGAATCAATAGGAAAACCAGTCAGCTGCTTGGTTACAGACAGGGCTGGACATTTTTATTAATGAATATAATACATGGCCAATAGAGAGGGTAATCAAAAGAGAGGTTTTTGTGAGTATCATCCTTTCTGAATCAGTGAAACCCAGGAAAATTAAACTTTTAATAAAATAACTGCTTCTAATTTGACTTGTCACTGATCTAAAAAAGCTGGCTCATTACTGTTCTGCTAAACCAGGTTTGAAATTATATTTATAAAGCTTGCTATGTGAGGCATTTTATTAAGGCTTTTACAATTATGAAGTTATTTCTATAAATCCTTTTGACTTTCCCCTGACTTTTCTGAGACTTTAAGTCAAACATCCCTGCGTGACACTCTAATTGATAATTTCCCTGCTGAAGAAAAAACAGTTTAAACCAGCATATCAGGGTTGTATGGTTTCCCTAGCTGGCTCTCTGGTCCCTTTTAGAAGGATTTTCTGCAGTAAACCAGCTTAATACTATTGTCCAGGTTAGGAGACCAGCTAGCTTAGACCTGCTAAAATCAGCAAACCACCTTAGGCTGGTTTAAACTGTTCTTTTTAAAACACAATGCAGTCATGTTGTCAAATTGATGTGTACCATTACAAAATGAAATGCTCTCAGAAAGCTTTCCAGCTCACATTGTTATTGCGATGATTTAATACATCAGCTAATAAATAAATAAAAGAATGCCTATTTTTACACTGAGCTGAATGAAATCCAGCCCTTTTAAGGCCAATATTTGTACAGAGAAAGTACAGCACATAATGATCCAACACGAGGTGCTGCAATAAAAAACAAAACAAAAAAAAAACAAAAAACCCACATTGGCCTGGTTGTAATCAGAAACCCAATTTGGAGATGATTAAAAAAGAAATGTTCTCAGAGTCAGAGTTGTTCTCTATTCAGAATTTAACTGAGGATTGATGCTTTTTAAAGGGATAGTTCACCCAAAAATGAAAATTTGATGTTTATCTGCTTACCCCTGGGGCAACCAAGATGCAGGTGACTTTTTAACTCCAACCGTTGCCGTCTGTCAGTCGTATAATGCGTGTCAATGGGAACTCCATCTATAAGAGTCAAAAAAACACGACAGACAAATCCAAATTAAACCCTGCGGCTTGTGACGACACACTGATGCCCTAAGACACGAAACGATCGGTTTGGGTGAGAAACCGAACAGTATTTATATAATTTTTTACTTCTTAAACACCACTATGTCCAAACTGCCTTGCGCATCCAGTTAGTGAGGTCAGAAAACGCGTTCTGATGACAGAAGTGATCTCTCGCACTTTGCTTCAATGAGTGCGAGACATCACTTCCGTTGCCAGAGCGCGTTCAGACCTCACTAACCAGATGTGGAGGGCAGTTGAACATAGTGGTGTTTTAGAGGTAAAAAATTACATAAATACTGCTCGGTTTCTCGCACAAACCGATCGTTTCGTGTCTTAGGACATCAATGTGTCGTCACGAGTTTGGATTTGTCTGTGCGTGTTTTTTTTACTCTCATAGATGGAGTTCCTATTGACATCCATTATATGGCTGACAGACGGCAGCGGTTGGAGTTAAAAAATCATCATTTGTGTTCTACTGAAGAAACAAAGTCACCTACATCTAGGATGTCCTGGGGTAAGCAGATAAACACCGAATTTTCATTTTTGGGTGAACTATCCCTTTAAATTCCAGTTCAGTTCCTGCATTTAAATTGTACAAAAAAGGATATAGAATTGCAATTTGAATTTGAATTTAAGGAAGTACATTAAAATTAACCAACATTCAAAGCGATTCATATAAATGCAGTATGTCCAAAAAGAATTATATAAAAAAAGTATGTCCAAAAAGGATTATATATGATATAAAAAGGATTATAAAGACAAAGGTAGCCCTAATTTAAGATTTGGGGTGTCATAATACGACGTCAGGTGCATTCAGATCACTTTGGTTGGAGCAAGATGGCAAGGCTGACCTAGGCTGCATCTGAAATCGCATACTTCCCCACTATATAATAGGCAAAAAACAATATTTGACAAAATAAGTTCAGAATGTCAGAATTCACAGTGCTCATAAAGAGTAGTCAAAAAGTACCTGGATGACTTCTGGAGAGATTCTGAAGTTTGCATACTATGGACACTTTACAATCTTCACTATGTGTCCACCATGTTTTGTCACTGACACACCCCCAATTTCATGACTTTCTGGTGCTGCTCATGTGCGTTCAACTTGTGAATACGATCTTTCTGATGTGACTTAAATGCACAGTTTGAATGGTGGCTGGACAAAGCTTCATCTGAAGATCTTAAAAGATCTGAAGTTTGAAGGTTTAAAAAAAAAATTATTTTATTATATTGTTCAGTTTATTTAAAAAAAATCTTTTTCATTTAACACTATTGTATTAGGTTTTTCATTCAAACAATTGCATTGTGTTAAACTGACTTGAACCAGTTGCGTTTTGGCTCAACTTAATATCTTCATTTTGAAAGAACATGTTTCAATTAAGTAAGCCAAAAATAACATTTGATTCTTGTTCAATTTACTTAAGTAAATTAAGTTGATCCAACACAGGATTTCCCCTTCCCATTATGCTTTGCACAGGGCTGGATAGGGAGAGGGAATGTTGAAATAAAATGTTATTTTATGCATTTTTTTATCAAGATGATAAAATTGGGAGGCTTGTTAATGTTTAATGTTCTTTTAAGTCTGTATTTAAAAGAGTTTCTGGTATGTTAGTGTTTTTGGGGGCTTACCATTGTGGTGAAGTGTAGCGCATGTGCTTGGGTTGAGGACCTGCCAACAAGAATTAAAGTTGTTTTAATAATGAAAAACAGTAGTTGTTTTATAATAATAAAAAAACAACTACTTTGGGTATACCATGGATGTAACAAAACCATCTTCTGGCTATCGCCTAACAATAAAAGTCTTTGCAGAGAAAATATTTTGTTATTCTTAGATAATGTAAAAGTTGTAAAAATTGTTCTTGAACGCATTTCACTAAATAATTTACATTACATATTTTAATTTTTGTTTGATATTAATTTTAGGATAATTGAACTTAATAGTTTTGGATAAATTAAGCATGTTAACCTGATTCAACTAAATGGCATTGTATTAATCTTGTGTAACAAAAAGTGTACTGAAATAAATAATGTTAATTCATGTTTTTTTTTTTTTTTTTTTTTTTGATGAGTGCAGAGAGGATGATGGGTGTATGGACGGATGGAAATTCTATTGAAATTCTATATGAAATGATCAGATCACACTATATAGACAGCACCTGAAAGAAAACTTTATATCAAATGTATACTCAATTAGCAGTTTTGTCACAACTTGCTAATAATTTAGCAGAACTGGTGTTCAGCTTGCAAACAGCTGATCCGTCGTAATTTTAATGCTCATTATAACAATACAAACACGCAAATTCCTCTGGGCTCAATAATCAAACTTAATTATCTAGTTCCATCATTGTGCAAGAAAGCCAACACCTCCCACCCAGCACACGTTTCTTGAGGAACGCTCTTTCAGTCAGCTGTCAGGTGTGAGAAAAGAAATGTATCAAACCCAAACAGTGTTTGAAAGAACATAAATCAAACAAGCTGTGCAATAAGGTGGAACCGTCTCGGCTCAGGAGCTGTTGCTGGGTGTCAGTTTATGTCCAATAGAAGCGAGGCTGCCTGGTGACATGTCGGTTTTATGCGGAGGTGCCTGGTGAGCCTTCTCTGAAAGGTTTTGGCTTTTTTAGTAGTGATTGACCAGGATTCATTGTTCTGTCAGCGTTCGCCACTTCTACTGCTGGAAGTACCTGTGGATACTCTGCTGCATTGCTTTTATCGGCTGTCTCTCGTTCGACATGGTCACAGCCTCAAATGACTTAGTATCCAAAAGACTCACACTGGAGTGTCTGATTATGTATGCATTAAAACAGCTTGCGGACAGCTGAAAGATACTGGACAGCCAGCATGGGAAATCCAGACAGGAGAATCTGATTAAGTTGTCTGGATATCTGGAGACACCACACACATGCACCTTTACACAAACATTTGAATGCCTGACCGCTACATGACCTGTATTCATGTGAATGTCAAGATCTGACTCTAAAGACTGTTGTGGAAAGTTTCTTATGTTTTCTGCTATATACTGGAAACCAAAGCAGAGACACAGAATTTAAAGTCACCGTGAAATCCAAACTGTCATATTTTTTTTAATAGAATATTGCAGTATTTATTAAAATGATCTGTGAACAACATTTTTTGAAATTCATGTGCCCTCATAATCTTCAATCAAAATAACTTCCCCTCTCTTTTGCAACAACATCTTTTCTCTTCTCTGATGATGTGTTTACTTTTGCGGGGGCGGGACAGCCTGTCACTCACATGATCACAACGATCCAATCAATTCCCGATAGACAAAATAAAGTTCTGTTCCACATATTTCTTGTTCGAGAAGCAGTTTAATTCAAAACTTTTTCACTAAGTCACAAGTGTGCCGTACATGTCCTGAAGAGTGAAGCCAAAACATTTTGATCACCCCCTGGAGGCTGGCTGCAGTATAGGTCATAAACCCCGCCCTCTCCATGTCGAATGGGAAATGAGCCGAACTAAAAAAATCCAGTTACATTTAAAAGTTCTTATTACACTGATGTATGTTCATGTGTTAATTTTTCTAATAGGTTTGGTTTTAGTTAGTTATTTGATGCTACAAAAAGGGTTGATTGACAGCTCTGCTTGTGTTTGAGTCTGCAGGAGTATGGGCGGGACTTTGATGCCACGGCTCCACCTCACAATCACTAATGGGCAGACTCGGGCTCCAAGTGACATCATCATTTCTGATATTTTAGTTTCATTTCTCTACAATGAAAGTAAGCAGTACGGAGCCCCGCACATGACATGCAAGAAAAAAAATTTAATTGTGCGCACGATTTACTAATTCGTTCTGTCAATTTACTAAATCCGTACTGCTTCCTTTCACTGTAGATGATGATGTCACTTGGAGCCTGAGTCTGCCCAGTAGTGATTGTGAGGTGGAGCCATGGTATCAAAGTCCCGCCCATACTCCTGCAGACTCAAACACAAGCAGAGCTGTCAATCATGATGTTACATACTATTTTTTTTCCTGCATGTCATGTCCGTGGCTCCGTAAAGCAGAGACACGCTGTTTATCTTTTTTTTCTTTTCTTTTTTTTACAGCCTATGGTCACAAAAAGGAAGAAAAGACTATCCCAACTATTCTGCTATATTTCCTGATCAGGATATCGTAGCCAACAATCAAGATCAGTACAATTGAACTCAAATCTCTTAAAACTGTCAGTTAAATATTCATTCATTACTGAACAGTATGACACAGTCCATAAATACAAGCATCAAAAGATGTAGGGCTGTGAATGCAAAATAAAACAAAACCAAAAAAAATCCCAGCCTGCCACTGACAACCTCTTTCCCGCATTCCCCTGCTCAAAGCATAAAAAAGTTGAAAACAAGCTGTGTTAGTGGAAGATGGCTGGGTTGTTCATTCTCATGGATCTCCCGGGCCGTTTATGACAGTTCTTTGTTGGGCCCAGATGGCGGTTCTCTGGCGTCTTCTGTTCTCTGGGTTGAAACCACACAGTTTCTTTCTTGTGTTAGTATGCTGCACGACATGAGTACAACTCAACTTCATTTATTTTTTTGCAGTTGTTTTTGTGATACCAACCGCTTTGCTCGCCCTGAATCAAACTAATAAATGTGTGTTTTCATTATGCAGCGATGGGATTTGCTGAATGAGAAAATATGAGATGAGCTCAACTGAGCATGTAGCATACATGCTGACTACACACTACTGCTAAAATGATTTCAGATCTTGCTGATGAGTTTCGCACATCTTATTTTTTTCTTATTAAATTTTATGTTTATTTATTTTTATGAGGGTTTCAAGTAATAAACAGAACAGCAGACAGAGATACAGATAAGGTGAAGTGAAGTGGAGAATTTGCTACAAATGATTGGTGCTCCTACAAAGTAAATAATAATTCAAGGAATAAATAAGCAGAATAAGCAGTGGTAGGAAAGTTGGGGGGGGTGAAACGCAAGACCCTCTGTAACTATATATACATACAGATATATGTAAGCAGGTTCCAAAAGTAATTTTGCAAAACAAATTTGACAAATTTACCAATGGTGAATGGATTGAGAAAATTTGCTATCCATAGCAATTTCTTACCTGACAAGAAACTGCCATTTGTGTTGTTTCGTAAAGAAATATGTGTTCATTTTTGTACTCTCAAAAAAAATAAATGAATTGTTGGATTTACTTAAAAAAGAAGTGTCAAGTGGTTCCACACAACTATTTTGAGTAATTTGTACAAATAACAATTTAGTTGTATCAACAAAAGAAATTCTAGTTAAGCTGACAAAATTTCTTTGAGTAAATACAAATCATTTGAATGTCACTGTTACATAATATTTATATGTGCAGTTTACTTGATAATGTTATGTTTATTATATAAGGTGAACACATTTATTATTTACCTTATTAAAAGAATTATTTTCTCTATGAAATGCACTCAAAAAAAATTAATTGAACTAACTCAATTGAATTGAAAGCAGGAATTCCATCTGAAACATGCTATATGAGTGTGCACAGCCTAAATACAGGCCGCACTCTTCTGCATAATGGTAATCACCACAAATTCAAAAACATTACAGAAACTCCTCTAAATGTCCAACATAACTGAACATTAAACACTAACATAAACTAACAACATCTTTCCCTTTACTGAAAAGCACATAAAATAACACTTTAATGCCTAAATTTACTCTCCTAATGCAGTCCCTTGCAAAACATGCTGAGAACTACGGATCCACTGCCCAGTTAGTTATGTCAACATTAATTTGTGCGTTTCACTCAGCAATGTTAAGTTGACTGAACAAACACTTACTAAGTAAAGCTGACAATACAAATTTTTGCAGTTAAATTATGTTCATGTTGTTACATGAGTTTTTTAAGTAATGTGAACAAGGGTGGTTTGAGTGAAACTAACAACAGAATATATCACCACCGACTTGAGTTATGAAAATATATGGGAAATAATTTGGCTTTTTACGGCAATGACTAAAAGAGTTTTCAGCTTGCCACTTTATTTACTTGATAAGAACCATTTTCCCTCCCAACTGACACTTGACGAATGTTAATTTTCGACCCTGAATGTAAGATTGGAAATTTACGAAAAACCATGTTAATGAATTTTATGGAAATTAATAGAGAACACAAGTAAGTTATGTTGAAGAAGAGCCATTTTGTTAAAAATATAGAAGAGAAAAAAGGAATAATGATGTGTTGATATGGTTCAAGAATGAATGTGTTGTATTGAGCACAATGCTGATAAAACCAATAACTAATAAATAATGAAAATGTTGAATATTTAAGGAACCACATAGGAATATGTATAGATGGGTAACTATGAGGAACTGAAGGATGAACTAGAAATAGAATCACATCTGTGCTGAGGCGAGTGGAGGAATCTCTTAATCTCCATTATAATGTGCTTTTTCTTTGTTAGCTTGTAAAGAGTACATTTTGTTTTTATGTTTCAGATTATTGCTCATGCTCAAGCTTCTTGGAAGGACTTTATAACACTAACATTGTTTTTATAGTCAAATTTCTCAGAAATGTGTAAAACATAAATGAATGTTTAGGTCTTGTTTGACTCATTTTCTTCAAAATGAGTGGTTCTTTTCACTTGTCCCCTATTAGCATTCCACAGCTAGCTGGAATAGCAGGCTGTTTAGTTCTATATGATCCTACTTATGAAATTACCAATTTTTGACAATCCTTTCCTATGACTTTCCTTGAGCCAAATGAGTGAAATCTGTTCAGCACACTACAGGGACCAGCTTGGCATAACTTTATGACAAATGACTACTCAATTTTCAAACTGTGGGCTATTTGAAGTTTTCAGCATTACAATGTCTCTCCAATGTCATTTTCACTCCTGAATATGAATTTAAAGAAACATTTCTATCATTCTGACAGACATTAGTTACACAAGTGCTACTACTGCTGGAAAGTCATATTCTGGTTATAAAAACAAATGTGGGAAGATTTGGACATGTGCATCACCACAGAGGCCTGACAGCAACCACTGGCTTTGTTGACAGATTCTGGTTAGCACATATTATCTGCTTTACAAGAGGGAAGAAAAACTATTTTATAAGTGAGTTTATATGTAAATCTTTTGTGCTCTTTGAATTACTGCGCAAAACAAATGTGCATAGAGGAAATGAAATCACTCCAAAGCTTGTTCAGGGACTTTGTGTCTGCACCTTTACTTCTTCCTCAAGCCATCTAACACAGCCTTGGCTCAAGAACATTTGTTCCTTATTATTTTAAGTCATTTATTGGCTGGCCTGAGGCTATGCCAATGCAAGAACAAACTCTCTAATGGGACACGACTGTGAAAAAAAATAAAAAAATAACAGAGACTGAGAAAGAGAGGGCAAGACTGACATAGAGAGAGACCAAAGAGAGGGGGGTGGAAGAATGGGCTATATAAATCTGAGGCCGACGCTAGAAGAGAGTTCTCTGTTTTTTTGGTTTTTTTTATTAACATCGATTGCTCCAGGCTTAGCAAGTCTGTGTTTATGTGCTTCCATGTTTACAGCTCTATATAAAGTGTAGACTTCTTTCCAAACAGAGCTGAGAAGTTCACATTCATTCTGTTTATCATATGTGTTTTAATACAGGGAGAGTTGTGGCCACTGCAGGCACAGCTTGAGAGATCCTAAAAATGTTAACTATTGCCTCATCAAGTTGTGAGGCAAACAGTGACCCATATGTGCATTTAATGCTGCATTTGTTTAGATAAGTTTACATTCCACTTTTTTATTATAGGTTTACATATACAGCTTGCATAACCTTCAAGATTTTTAGCATTTAAAATTTTATTAATATAGTTCTGCCCTAAAAGATTAGGGCATATTTGCATATTTTATATAGAGCAGAATCATTTCTTAATTTACACAAATTATCTTTGTGCAAATATAGATTGCATATCCTTGTTTCTCAGTGTTGCTTCCTTGAAAATCAGTGACCCCATGCAGTGTTAGTTGTGTATTATCCAGATTGTCTTGAGTGGTGAAGTTCTCAGCTTCATTGAGCAACTATAGGAAAGAGCATGCTGGGAAACCCTATACTTACTAGAGTATTTTTACCAAGCTTCACTGCACAACTCTCAAAATACTGAGAACCAAGGTTGTCAACATTTTAATAGGACAGTTTGTGTGTATATATATACACACACACACACACACACAAACTGTCCTGTTAAAATGTTGACATAACCTTGGTTCTCATATACATTATACACATTATGACCACCTTCCTAATATTGTGTTGGTCCCTTTTGCTGCCAAAACAGCCCTGACCCGTCGAGGCATGGACTCCACTAGACCCCTGAAGGTGTGCTGTGATACAGTATCTGGCACTAAGATGTTAGCAGCAGATCCTTTAAGTTCTGTAAGTTGTTAGGTGGGACCTCCATGGATCGGACTTGTTTGTTCAGCACATCCCACAGATGCTCGAATGGATTGAGATCTGGGAAATTTGGTCAACACCTCAAACTCATTGTGCTCCTCAAACCATTCCTGAAACATTTTGGCTTTGTGGCAGTTTCCATGAAAGGGTGTACATGGTCTGCAACAATGCTTAGGTAGCTGGTACATGTCAAAGTAACATCCACATGGATGGCAGGATCCAAGGTTTCCCAGCAGAACATTGCCCAAAGCATCACACCGCCTCCGCCAGCTTGTCTTCTTCCCATAGTGCATCCTGGTGCCATGTGTTCCCCAGGTAAGCGATGCACATGCATCTGGATTCCATGTGATGTAAAAGAAAACGTGATTCATCAGACCAGTCCACCTTCTTCCATTGCTCCGTGGTCCAGTTCTTATGCTCACTTGCCCACTGTTGGTGCTTTTGGCAGTGGACGGGGTCAGCATAGGCACCCTGACTGGTCTGCAGCTATGCAGCCCCATACGCAACAAACTGTGATGCACTGTGTATTCTGACATCTTTCTATCAGAACCAACATTAACCTCCTGAGCAATTTGAGCTACAGTAGCTCGTCTGTTGGATCAGACCATTGGCCAGCCTTCGCTCCCCACGTGCATCATAGAGCCTTGGCCGCCCATGACCCTGTCACCGGTTCACCACTGTTCCTTCCTTGGACCACTTTTGATAGATACTGACCCACAAGAGCTGCAGTTTTGGAGATGCTCTGACCCAGTCGTCTAGCCATCACAATTTGGCCCTTGTCAAACTCGCTCAAATCCTTACGCTTGCCCATTTTTCCTGCTTCTAACACATCAACTTTGAGGACAAAATGTTCACTTGCTGCCTAATATATCCACCCACTAACAGGTGCCGGGATGAAGAGATAATCAGTGTTATTTACTTCACCTGTCAGTGGTCATAATGTTATGCCTGATTGGTATATATATGAATTAGCTTCTTAGTCAGCTTCTTAAATGTTTATATCATATGTATAAGTTATATAAATTGTAAACATATTAGCAGAATGTACTTTTTAAAATCACTAATTTACAGAACTGCAGGACATCATGAACACAGAGCTTGAAATGAAAGCCCAGTTATCAGAAAGAGCATACCGAAGGCTGGTTTCTAGTCGTATATTAATTCTATCCCTATTCTAAATGACACAGTCAGCCTGTAATTTGCACTGAGAATCCTTCAGAAATAGGCCTAATCTGCATCCAAGCCACTTTCTTAACACACAGAGAAAGTTGCTGTTTTTTTTCAGCCTGTCTTCATCTCAACTGAGCTCCTTAATCTTGGACTCCCTCTTTCCCTCCTCTAGCAAAGTCTTCGTCCGATATCTATAGTGAGTAATGAAGTAATTTGAGCCCTAAAGCACTGCCAACTTCCTTTAATTCAGGCTGTTTCAAGAGACGCAATTTACCACATCTCAGCCAATTGTCCTTAGCGAGGCAGCAAGGGCCTTTTACAGAGCTGCTGGTGAATGTTGCTGTCACCCTGATTTGTGGTTCTGCTTTCCGCTCCGAATTACACTGGTAGAATTAGTGCAGGTTTGGCAGTTCCCCATCTGCAGTGTGACTATAAACAGAAGCTAACAATGAACAACAAGAGCTTGGCTACAGAATTTTTATATATTTTTTGTGCGTGTGTGTATAATGACTATGCAGTCAGGATAGGAGCTCTGCTCTCATAAATACAACTGATTTCTCATGAGCCAGATGGAGTCTGGTATATTCTTGTTGTTTGTATAGAGTGTTCTCATTAGTTTAGAGCTTTACAGATCACCACAACTAAAGACAGAGAGCAGGTAAGCGGTACGTGAGTCTGCTTGAAAAATGCATGACACACACAATCACAACTATAGCTTAAAATGGTATTACAAAGCATGCATAGTGGTATTTCTTAACTCAAAATATACACAAATATTAGAAACAATCTTAGAAATAAATAATATTTATAATGTATAATTTTATTATCAGTTAGTCTTCTAAATGTATATATTGTTCAAAAGTTCATGGTTGGTAAGATTTTTTAAAAACTTTTTTAAAAGTCTTTTTTTAAAGTAAATAACTTTTTTTCTATTTTAATATATTTTAAAATGTAATTTATTCCTGTGATAGAAAAAGCTGAATTTTCTAGCATCATCACTCCAGTCTTCTGTCACATGATCCTTCAGAAATCATTCTAATATTCTGATTTAGTGCCCCAGAAACATTTCTTATTATTATCAATGATAGAGTATAATATTATGTATATTATAACATGTTTTTCTCATTTTCTTTCTTATTTAAAAATATATTTATAAGATAATAGGCAGGTTTTAGCACTGAAAAATTATGTGCATCCAACTTGTGAATTCGCCTTTCACAATCAGAGAGGGGGGTTACCCGTTCACTGCCTGTCTGCCAAATGAAGAACGAATAAATGACGAAGAGAATTAGTTAATTAGCATCATGGTGAGTAACAGGCTGAGGCACCATGGGTTTCATTTTAAAACAGTGGCATCTAATCAGCATAAAGTGCAACTCTTATTACCACCAACACTACGTGTCTTGGCTGTTTAGTATCGTGCTACACTGCTTCACTACTTCGCTTTTTTGTCTAATCAAATGCCAAAAGTCTCTCAAGAGGTCCTGGTAGCATAATGTTTTTCTTAGTTTCCGCTTGAATAAATATCTCTTGCATTTCTCTTCTATCATGCTTCTAGTCATTAACAATCAACTACTGTCAGTCTCCACGGATTACAGACCTCCTGCTTGTAGAACTACATCCTACCAACAGCCCATCTGGCATCTGCTGCAGAGACAGAGGGAGCAGGTGAACCTGGCACCCTGCCTGTCTGCACAGGCTCTATCCAACCTCAGCGCACCTGAAAGAAACTCCATCTAAAGCTTGAGGTTTATAAATAGAGTCCAGCTCACCATGAGCATTTCATCCTAGGATTGCAAAGTCCATTTGTCAAGTTACAGTTTTGGTCAAATCTGTAGGCAAGGAAAATCACAAATGAGATCTATTTAATACCTATTTAATACCACATGATCTTATTCCTAAACGACAACAATTTGGCTATGTCTATTAAACCTTGATCACAGCAGAACATTCAAATCTGCATTCAGTAGCAATCAAAACAGAGTAAAACACCTTTTGAAAGTTTGACACTTCAAATAAAGATTGTATCAATTACATCGTTGCAGCAGTAGGTGGCGACAAGTGACTGCTAAAAATGTAATGAAACAATGAAACAGTAATGAAACAAGTAGTCTTTACGAGCGAGTCATTGAATCATTCATTCAAACTTTTTTTCAAAAAAAAAAAAAAATCCAAAATTAATTACTTTTTATATTAACATTTTGTCTGAACCTTTAGTAAATTATGTTACTTTGTTATAGTTGTTGTTCAAAATCATGGTAGAATCGATTTCTATTTTAAACCAAAAAAAATTGTGATTCTCAATTTATCCAGAATCGTGCAGCTCTGCTTATAGTCTTAATATATGGCAACAGTAGTCTTATTTTGTCAACTTCTATTTCCCCAGAGGATTTTTAGGAGAAACATCTGAGACAAAGTTGATACATTGATTAAAGGAGCACTAAGCTATAAATAAAACGCATCATCTGACCAAGAAATTATCATTAAACATGGATGTGGTTTAAAATCTCTTTGATAATGAAAGATTGGCAACATTATCTGCCATATTAACTTTTTATTGGCTAGGCTGGAGATGATGAGTTTGCATTTTGACAGTGGAACAAGTGCTAGTGCATTAAACACACACTCATCAGGATGTATGAGTTGTGTTATAGGTTTATACTTCATTACACAGTTAATTTTTTTTTAAAGGTGAAAATACATTAAACTTTCGCCCACCATGGTGCTGATATAAAGAGAAGCGCTTATTTGTGAAAATGAGTGCAGTATAGTGTTTGTGCTCGGATAGCAGGGTTGGATGGGTCACAGTCTGCTGAAAGCATTAGCAGAATGAGAACAACTAAAGAGAGGGATGGATAAGTTAATGACAGAACAACAGCACAAATTTCATCAGGCAACACTGAGGATTCCTTAAATGGATCCAGCAGAGGCCATTGTGTACATTTCATTTCTCCGCCCCCAAAATGCATTAGCTCTCTGCTTTGTAAACCACAAATCCTGGTAAAGGCCCATTAAAAGTTCAATACTTTTATTAGGTTAAAATATTACCATTGAAATGCTCAAATTGTCTTGCACACATAAATAGGTTCAAAGCTAGCAGCTTTAATGAGTATAAACATGAAAATGTTTTTGTCACATGTGCATTTGATGTATAATGGTGGTCACACTTGGCTTTTATTTTTTTATTATTATTATTGTTTTTTAACTACATTTTATTTTTTCTGATTTTTTTTTTTTGTTGTTGTTGGTTACTTTCCATTAAATTTTGTTTAATTTTAATTATACTAAAAAGCTAATTTCAATACATTATAATTTATAAATTACTAATACATCACTGATATGTGATTAATGTAAAAATACAAGTGCTGCTTATATGTAAGAAAACTGTCCACTCTCTGTTGCTCTACAATTGTATCATATTCACATTTTTATACTATTTTCATGCAATTTAAGGCTATCTTCTGTTATATTGTGCAGAAATGCTATTTCTGCTTTGTAGCCTTGCAGTGATAGGAGTGTTTTATGTAGCCCCAGAGATGCCTCTGTAATGTAAGTTCAATGGCATCGACAATAATATAGAGCAGTAAAGTCAAAGGCCTTATTACTGCAGCCCTAAAGTCTAATCACCTAATTGCTAATTAACCACATACCATGCATTAAAAGATTTTGAGAGAAGTGAGATTGATCGTGGATATCACTAGTGTTTTGATCCATAAACTAATGGAGGACTCAGAACACCAACAGAGAGCAAAGAGAATGAAGACGCTGACATTTTGCTTTTGAAGATTCGGGAGACTGCCATATACTCAGCAGATATGCTGTTTTATTGAAACACTTCACTTTAATGCCAAAAGGAGATGACGAGATGGTACAATGCTAAGAGGAAGCTTCAAACCTTGTACTAATGAATGTACTAAGTGAATTGATTAAGACAAATTCAGAAGGAATATATATTTGACTCATTAAATGAAAAATTTGAGCTCCAAAATCTGATAAGATTAGGTACATTGGAAGTTGTGGTAAAATACTTGATATGCACTGACTGCACATCAGTTCAATTAATCTTCCTTTAATTTATTTGAAATAGATTTGTATTTTTATTAAGCCTTGTAAAAGGCTTTACTGTCACTTTTGATCAATTTGATGCATCATTGCTGATTAAAATTATTCATTTATTTTTATAAATAAAATCACACTGACCCCCTACTTTTGATCTGTATAGTGTTTTTTAGTGAATATAATAGGCTTATTATGGAATATTTGTAAATGTAATATTCTATTCTATATTCATTTATCAAACTATTTATTGAACATTAGCATCTTTTATCATATTGCCAGTTTATACAAACAAGAGGCCAAAAGTTACAGTCATGCCTACGAAAACTTTTTACCATAGTAAAATCCCCACATTGCTTTAATAACTTAAAGCCAATGGATATGCCCACTTCAGAATGATCTTAGGGACCACCATTAGCTTTGTCCCATGCAGTTATAACTTTGAAGTCTGCATATGTTATTGAAGTCTGCTGATTACAGTTATTACTCACCCACATATAAAAACTGACCAATATTTTCTTGTGATCTTGGTTGTTATTGGCACAAAGACCCATGGTCTGGAACATTCTGAACCTTTCCAGAGCATTTCCTGTTTGAGGCCCAAAAGCCTCATCCATCTCCATATCTATAAGATTCCTGCAAATATAAAAACATATTAATAAACTACTAATGGCATATAAATAAACCCAATCATTTGATTGTGAAATGTGCAATGCATTCATTTTGTTTGTATTGTGCAGATGATTGCTCACAGTTACAGTGTCTTTTAATCATTTCTTTTAATCCTGATCCATGCAAACTGTAAAGGTCAACTAGAAGCCTGTAATCCTCTCACAGGAAACACTTTTCCACCAGTTACAGCCTCACCATTGTGGCAGAGATACAGGGACATTTATTCAGTTGTTGTTTTGGTTTTTGATGCAGGTGAACCACAATTGAGGTCAGAAAGTGAAGTCTCCTCAAACATTTCCTCCTTTATCCACTAATATGAATCATTCAAACTGAATAATATGTTCCTTAACATACACGCGCACACACACAAGTTTTTGTACATCTATCTTTGTGAGGACATTCATTGACACAACACAATGCAATCTCTAGCTCCTTACCCTAACCTTACCCATCACAACTAGGTGCCTAACACGAACCTAAACCTAAACCTAAACCTACCCTTAATCTAATTATAACTTTATGTCTTGATTCTCAAACTGGCCTTTGAAAGGGTCTCAGAAAGTGAGGACCAGCCAAAATGTCCTCACTTTACTCTTTGTCCTCACTCCGATGGTCTAAAACACAAACTCCTAGCTGTACAAGTACACACACACACACACACACACACACACACACACAGTGGATGTTACTTCTTGCTTTGTGTGAGAGAGAGACACTTACGTAATCTAACCAAAGAAACCAATCACTGCTCTGATGATATCAGTTAATTCATTGTCTAAACAAAGCATTTGAACACTTAAAGGTGCAGTATTTTTGAAAACTGTTGCAAGTGGATCAGACCGAGCACCACAAGCAACACAACAAACTTGTAGCCAATCAACAGTAGGGGGCGTGTCCACTCATGATGGAAGAGGAGAGCAAGTGAGCTGCACAAGAGGGAGATTTGAAGAAAGACTTTAGAAAGAGAGATGGCTGAGACATTACAAAAGAGAAAAGATCAGAGGAATATCACTGGAAAAAGAAGAGCTTAGGACCTGCGTTAATATTTAAAAAGCTTTCCAGAGCTTGAGATACCCCGAGAAGCCCTGAAAACGGATGCTGAGGTGTTTCTGCTCCATAGAGTACGTGAGTAACAATGGTTTTGAGTTTCATGTCTGGAGCTGGTGTGCTACTGGCGACTAACAACAAACTCTTGCTTGTATATATTCTTGTGTACTGTATATGTTCATTTTTGTGCTTCCTTATTCAATCGTTTGTCATCTTCGCTTTATTTTTCATGAAGCATTATTTTGCATTGCTTCAGAGACACTCTTGCATTGCGTGTTTGTGCGTTTTGGGGGCGGAGCAATGAAGGGTGTAATATAATGTAATGTAATGTTGGTGTAATGTTTTAAAAGATGTAATATAAGTCTAAGGTGTCCCCTGAATGTGTCTGTGAAGTTTCAGCTCAAAATACCCCATCAATTTTTTTTTAATTAATTTTTTTAACTGCCTATTTTGGGGCATAATTAGAAATGAGCCGATTCAGGGTGTGTGGCCCTTTAAATCTGGTGCTCCACGCTCCAAGAGCTTGCGCTTGCCTTAAAGCTGCTGTAGGTAACTTTTGTAAAAAAATATTTTTTACATATTTGTTAAACCTGACATTATGTCCTGACAGTAGAATATGAGATAGATAATCTGTGAAAAAATCAAGCCAGGAGGAGTGTCTTAGCAGTGTCAATCAATCAAGTTCAGGATACATAGCTCCCTCCACCTCGGAAAAGCCGAGCTTGATTGATTGACACTGCTAAGACACTCCTCCTGGCTCTGATTGGTTGTTTCTTACCGGTAGCGGTGCATTTCTGCAAATGGCAATAGGACCACTGGGAGGAGCCAGAGGAGCTTGATTTTTTCACAGATTATCTGTCTCATATTCTACTGTCAGGACATAATGACAGGTTTAACAAATATGTAAAAATTTTTTTTTTACAAAAGTTACCTACAGCAGCTTTAAACAACATAAAAAAAAGTTCAAACAGCTAATATAACCCTCAAAATGGATCTTTACAAAGTGTTCGTCATGCAGCATGTCTAATCGCGTAAGTACAGTGTTTATTTTAATGTTTACATTGATTGATTGGTTTGAGGCTATGCTCCGTGGCTAACGGCTAATGCTACACTGTTGGAGAGATTTATAAAGAATGAAGTTGTGTTTATGCATTATACAGACTGCAAGTGTTTAAAAATGAAAATAGCGACGACTCTTGTCTCCGTGAATACAGTAAGAAACGATGGTAACTTTAACCACATTTAACAGTACATTAGCAAAATGCTAACGAAACATTTAGAAAGACGATTTACAAATATCACTAAAAATATCATGCTATCATGAATCATGTCAGTTATTATTGCTCTATCTGCCATTTTTTGCTATTGTTCTTGCTTGCTTACCTAGTCTGATGATTCAGCTCTGCACATCCAGACGTTCTGCCCTTGTCTAATGCCTTTCATAATGTTGGGAACATGGGCTGGCATATGCAAAGGCGTACACCCCGACTGTTACGTAACAGTCGGTGTTATGTTGAGATTCGCCTGTTCTTCAGAAGTCTTTTAAACAAATGAGATTTATATAAGAAGGAGGAAACAATGGAGTTTGAGACTCACTGTATGTCATTTCCATGTACTGAACTCTTGTTATTCAACTATGCCGAGGTAAATTCAATTTTTGAATCTAGGGCACCTTTAATATATTACATGTTAAGACATATGACATGGGAAGAACTGTTTGGTTACATTTATAGACAGAAAACGAATTATTGTTATATAGCTCAACACGCTTAGCCTTATTGCTTGAATCTCGTTTTCTTGATTTTCCGTGACTGCACCATTTTGTCAGTTGGCTAACATAGTATAATCAGATACAGCTTTATTTTTAGTAAAAGTAATACAGCATTTTCTCATTGTATGTTTTTCATTGCTATTATATGCAGAATGATCATGCCAATAAGGTACTTTGAAAATGAAAACTGAGCTGGAGAGAAAGAGGAAGAGGGAGTGTGGGAGTTAGTGAATAGATGGCATTACTTATTTCTTCACAGGTAGTATAGATCAGTTTTTTAGCACAGTTTGAGGTTCTCTGCGGGTCCATTCTTTCCCACACCCTCTCTGGGCTATTAAATGACCTGCCTCTTGCTGCCCACAGCGGGACATGGGATGGCAGTGCCGGTATGGAGACATTAAAGCCAGCATGGGTTCTCATAAAATATATGGATTTTTGTGATAGCCACATCGACAGCATTATGCTATTGGCTCTGTATCTTATTCACAAGTGTTTTCTGTGCAGCCATTTCACACTGCAAAGTGGACAATGAGGGAGAAGAACAAAGAAACATCAAGTCATTGCAGTTCTTATCGGTGGAAGCCATGTAAATAGCAACCGGTGGGTGATAGGTTTACTTTGTCAAAGGGAATGAATATGCAGGGTTGAAGGGAGCATGTCTACTTCGCTATCTTGCACGCATTTTCAAATGTTCTCGTTCCTCTTCTCCCCAAGGACGAAGGGGAATATGTATACACACGCCGCTTCAGGTCAGGGATCCCATGTAAATTGCATCAATCAGACAGCGCCCTATTGTCATGCAAATGTCCGTTGTGCGGAATAAAGGCTCTGGTGAAGTATCGCTACAAGATAAGTATAGTTAGATAGAAGCGTACATGAAGTGCCTGCCAACCCAGAGCATTGAAAACAAGCCGGGAATGTTTGGCATATCGGAATGTGATTAGGTGGAGCAGTTCGGGCAGATTGAAAGAGATTGTCCAGATTGTCTCATCAGATTGCACCTCTGTTTTTCGACACCCGCGCTTGCGTGGGGTTGAGCGTCTCAGTTATTACTGTGAGCTGGAAGCCATATTGCGAAGCTGTTTCTACAAATAGCCGCCTCTACAAAAAGCCTCACAGATGTCACTCTGCGTTTGCACCCTTCCGTCCTGCTGTGTCTGGTTTATCTGTCTGCGGCAGAACGCACCTGAGGAACAGTGAGGTGTCATCGTAGCTGTCACCTGTGGGAGCAGGGAAGCTTTCCCCACCGTCCTGTTCTGCCTTTAATTGCTGTCACAAGAGTGAGGAAGGGAGGGCTGGCATCCCCTGACAGCCTAATTAGTCTTCTGTAGTGCAGCTCTGGGCAGTAAACAGAGACAGACTCTGATGCGCAGGTCCATAGGCGCACCGGTTCGGCGGTGGTGGAGGAGTGGGAGAGGCTCCTGGTGTGTTACGGATCATCAGACCTCTAACACCCTTATTAATAGCTCTATCCATCCTACTGCTTTGATTTCATTAACACTGTGTCACCTCAAGGCCCCAGCCAGGCCCACAGGCACTCACTATCCTCACACACACTTGTGTCCGCTGTCTCCATCCGCTGACCTCCCCCTGCTGTACAAACGCTCATTATGCAAGGGACTCATTACGCGATTATTAAATACATGGCCTCGCATATGAGAATGCATCTGAATATTGATTAGATTCAAGTACGATTTGTGTGTAATTTGTAGGTAAACCGTGTGATAGGATTTCAATTTGCAAGGAAGACAGAAGGCTGCTGTTTTTTATAGGCACACGCCGTGCGCAGGAGGTGGCATACGGAAGATTGTTTGATTAATCACTGAAATAACTTCAGACATCCTCATGAACTGCATTACTAGTCCTGGCAGCATGTCCAGAATGCATTGACAAGAATTCAGTTAAATTCACAGATGTATGTTGTGCATATAACCTAATTAAAGATGAAGTGTGTAATTATTTTGATGATAAAATACTTTCTCTTCTAGTTTAATGGGTAGAGACAATGAAGTAAGCCATTCCCTGACAAGTGAAAGCACTGTGGCTCTGTGATGTTATAAAATATTGCTGTGTTTATTTGAGCAGAAAAAATGGAGCGGGTGATTTTCATGACATTCGGTTTTATTAACGGTTTTCGCACGTTTATTCTTGCTCCAATCATTCTCAGAGCGACACATACAGCTCAATCAGTGAAGACCAAGGCTGTGTCCAAAAACGCATACTCTCTTGTGTAGGTACTTATTTTGAGTAATTACTTCACAACTGCTAAAAAAATACATTCTGTATAGTATGAGTGTGTGTAGTATGAATGTAATCCAGACGTACAATATGCTGTCATTATCATGTGACCTGTCAGCGTCTGTTGTGTCGCTTCACTGCCATTCACAAATCCTCTCCCATGGCCTCATGGGACAGTAAAGTGTCCGTTGTATGCACACTTCAGAATTTCGTCGGAAGTAGTAGGTCATTTTTGCCTACTCTTTTATGACTACTGTGAATTCGGCCATGCTTCTTTTGTCACATACTGTTTTTCGGCTACTAGGGAAGTATGCAATTTCAGATGCAGCCCAATTCTCGAGTTAATGAGTCTGATGAGTTGGTTCTTGTTTATGAATCTAAAGCTGTCTCATCGGAGGTCTCATTTGTCGGCTGCATACATCATCATCAAGGATATCTCATTTCAGAAAAGTAACTATCATAAAATTGTCTGTTATTCCTTTGTAAATTGTTGTCATTTCTATATGACTTTGGAACATAATGGTTACTTTACTGAAATGAGGCAGCCTTGATGACGTATGTGGCCGACAGATGTGACGTCCAGACAGTGTTGCCAAGTATGCGGTTTTCCCGCAGAATTGGGCTACTTTAACACTGTTGTTGCATTGTTTTTTTTCATGTCCGCGGGTTGAAGCGACCCCAAATAACATGATATTTATCCCCTGGGATGCGAATTTCACCAAAAAAACGCACTAAAACGTGGATTTTACCCCCCAAAATGCTGTTTTTTACCCCCTGAAATGTGATTGGGCTAGTTTTGGGCTAGTTTTGAGAAGCAATTGGGCGGGTTTTGCTGTGAAAACCTGGCAACCCTGCCTCAGAGGACGCAGCCTTCTAAATGAGACACAGCATAAAGCATATAGCGTGAAAAGTTTGAGTCTCAAGCAAATTATTCTTATTAGCTGGTTCTTTTTTATGAATCGAAAGCATTCAGCACAAACAGTGAAGTCAGGTTTTCAAGCTAATGACTCTTAAGCCGTGGGTATACTTCATTTTTTTTACATGTACTCTAGTGTACGCTCAGAATCCAATGCACAGCCAGAGATTGTATATTATAGGGAGATGAGAGGGTGTTTCTTTTACCATTTGAGAAAGCGTAATGGCTAACTTAATCACATGCGTCACCTCTCAGCCTATCGTGTAATGGCCTCTGGTCTCCTTTCCTGCGTACCGCCAGTACCACCCGCGCATACAGGAGCGTTAGCATTAGCCGTTACGCTTTTTTGGCTAAAGGTTGCAGGCTTGCCTTCCAGTGGCTTTGGCACAGCCTTGCAAAGTATATTTCATTTGACTCGTACTCATACACAGGCGTTCAACCCATGCGCAGTTTTGAGCAATCTCTCGCCACAAGTTACAACCCATGTAAACATCTTTGTATTCTTTCATGCTAGAGTTGTACAAATGAGAGTACTTTCTAACCTCTTTGTACAATATCTCGTTTATGTAGGCCTCCATTGTCGCTGTAGCTTGCTTGCATTCCTGTTTATGCAGTTTTTCTTTAGGCAGTAACACACCAAGCCAACGCCGATGAACTAGTGGCAACGAAAGCAGACTGCGGGGTTGGCTCATGTCGGCAACGTCTGGGTCCAAAGTTGGCCTGACACACCAAACCGACGCTGGACAGCCGACGGCCAAGTAGCATGCCCGTTCTGTGCCTGCGCAAGATGAAATGCCTTTCCGTACCAGCAGGTGGCAGTAGCTGAACAGCCAATCGGAATGATCAGATGGCCAGACGGACCTACGAGCTCAGATGCCGATTAAACATGACTAATTGGCCGAAAAAAAGCCAACGAGGACCAACTTCAGCCGACGGTGCGTAAAGGCCAGAACACACCAAGCCGATGCCGACGAACTAGTGGCGACAAAAGCAGACTGTGGGGTTGGCTCACATAGGCAGCGTCTGTGTCCAAAGTTGTCCTGACACACCAAACCGACGCTAAACAGCCGACGGCCAAGTAGCACGTCAGTTCTGCGCCTGCGTGAGATGAAATTCCTTTCCGAACCAGCTGGCGGCAGTAGCTGAACAGCCAATTAGAATGATCAGAAGGCCCAACGGACCAACAAGCTCCAACGGCGATTCAACATTTCGAATCGGCCGAAAAAAAGCAGACGAGGACCAACTTCAGCCGACGGTGCGGAACACACTGAGAAATCTTAGTCGGTCGACGAACAAAAACTGCCCGATGACCGACCGTCGGCTTGGTGTGTTCCGGGCTTTTGACTACCTTGTGAATCGACGCCCCCAGGCACAGTTGCCACCTTGTGGATAAACTAATTACTACAAATAAATAAATAATAAATGTGCATGTGCAACCTGAGTGTACAAGTAAATGTGGTTACAAAAGTCCAGCGGTACTTGTGTGCTCTTCTGATGACAAAATTCGCGTCCCATGGACTATACGCTGACTCTCACGTACATGTAAAAAGTGAACTATACTTTGGGCTTTGTGAGCTTTTTTTTTTTTCGCAAAGTATATAGCGCGACTAATGAAGTCTGATTCTCGAGTGAATGACTTTGAGCTTGTTCTTTTTGTGAATAGAAAGCATACAACATGCATAGTTAAGTTACATTCCTGAGTGAAAGACTCATTTTTTTAAACTATTCACAAACACTTATGAATCTGTTGGAGACATTTCTCAATTAATCTAACTCACTTACTGAACCATAAGTCATTAATTTCAAAATGTAACAAGAACTTAAATCAGGGTAATTAAACAACTGGTTGTTCATATGACTAAAGATGCTCATTATGAGTTCTGACAGTGATGTTTTAACAGTTAAAAATAAATTAATTAATAAAAAATGTTACCACCACATTTGGCAACAGAAATGCATTTATTTTCCAAGTATTTTTATTTTTAAATTAATTTTCCCCCTAGTATTTCTAGCTAAAATTTAACAGTCATTAATGGATGCGTTAAGGAACAGGAATCATTAAATTCTTCATTACTTCCATTCAGTTCTTTTGGAGAAATGACAGCATCATTTTGCAGTCCTTAAATTGTCCTGGAAAGACCGCTCGGCCCATAGCAGGAATAGGGCAGCTGATGTCAGCAGGAGCCAGACCACAAAAAGAGCCAGACCACAAAAAAAAAAACCAGACGGCTTAGAGACCCAGAGTAGCACTGACCCTTTCTGCCCTCATGTCTTCCAAAAAAATGCTTCTTTATTATCATTTATGTGCCCCAGGGTTCCCCCAGCCCTGTCAGAATGAGAGTGGGAGCTGGAGACGCATAGATTCAAAATATCATGATTGTTTTTAACTCACTTAAACTAGACAATAATGTGTTCTTCCTAGAAACAAACAATGTCCATGTTACCGAAAACTGCATTTGGATGACAAATAATTGCAGATGCAGGAAAATGCCAATGCTGTTTAGTCAAATGAAGAAGATCAGCTTTGAGGAGCTCATAGAGGATGAAATTTAATTTTGGCATTGAGAGATGAGGGGAATTTAGATTTGGTCCACCAAACTGCTCTTCAGGGTCAACTCATTTTCTTCAGCTATAGGCCTATAGCAGGATGTGAACACAATACATGTGCAGAGCACGTAATTTAATTCCATACATCTTAACAGAGAGCTGAAGGTGACAAAACACAACTGTTGTTGATAAGTTTTGTTGTTTACAATCAGTTTTAACTTAGGACAATAATACACACATCTAACAAATTTCCCTGTGCTCTGACATCATGAAAAAAGAGGTAACAGAGACAGAATTTGGATAAAGATTGTTTTATGATCACTAAATAGTTTAAAACATCCTAGCTATTTGCCATACTTGACAGAATCATTGGTTCTGCAAAGTCAAAAAGGCACATCTTTGCAAGTTTAAGATCCTGCTAGGAGAGTGATTTTCCATGTGGAGCTGGCTGCAGAATTGATGTTTTATGAATTGTGGAGGGGTTGGAAGTAACAGTTTGGGAGCAGATTTGACTTGCAGATGGCACTGAAACAGTTGCACCCCATTGGATGATTGACAACTTCATACAAGGCCGTTTCTCTTCAGTGATGCTCAGACCTTTTGGAATCAATCAAGGACATACTGTATACAATTGTCAACCTAAAGCATAGTACATTATACAGTTTTAGCTTCCAAACATATTGGTAGTTCTGGATTTATTCAGATAAACAACACTGAATTTATTTACAGATCTGAAAATGTTTCCATAAACTGTAAGCAAAAATGTCTAATCCCAGAGAAATCTTTTCCTAGCTTGGACAGTGACATTAATCAAAATTAATGACAATAAGTCTTATTCCTACAGTTGTAGTTTTTGTAAATTTTTTCTTTAGTTTTTTTTTTTTCCATTTTTTTATTTTGTAATGTTGTAAGTTGGGTGAGAAATTGAACTCTATTGGTAACGACGGAACTTGCGACCATAGTTCGCTTTGGGAAACGCACCCCTGAATGACACAAACCAGAAGCACTCTCTCTCGCGCGCGCGCGCGCTCTCTCTCTCTCTTTCCTTGCGCGCGATCCCACAACAGCGCGAGATCAGTTCTTCTTACGCCTGAATGGTCAAATACACATATATAGTTGTCAAAATGTCCATTGTGTGCAGTATCTCACGTAAATACAGTCAGTTATGGCCTAAGTGCACGTAAACAGGTTGGTAAAAACAGGATATGTGTTAGTACATCCATGGATTAGGTCTTAAAGGAACAGTAGCCTAATTAAATATTTGTCTGCCATTAATGTTAATAAAACAAGAAAAGATGTTAAATAAATGTATACATGGTAAATAAACCTACTGTATCTGAAAAACAAGTTTATTTAATTTGTATCTCTATCATATTTGTTGTATTGTTTGTAAATTTCTTTTTTATATAACAACAATACATATAACATGCTGTAAATATATATCTTGGAGCTTCCTGTGTCCAGTCTTGTTGTTTAAATGCTCCAAAGTGAGGCTGGAAATGACATTGATGGAATCTTGTGATCCATACATAGCCCAAAGAGTTCCTGTCCTTAAAACTGAAACGGAGTGGACTCCATCCACAGTGGTGCAGCAGGCTAAGTCAGCTATTAAGCACAGAGACATCGTTGGCCATGTGTAGCAAGGGAGAGGAGGCCTCAGTCAGCCTTGGAGACAGTAGACCATCCTGGCACAAATCAACTAAATCTCAGCGTCGAAAACTTGTGGTTGAGGAAGCGTGCCGGCAAGAACAAGCAGTGAGATGTGCAAAGGCTGTCTCCCAAGCAAAACAAGGGCGGTGGATGAGATGGGAGGGAGTTGAGAGGCGAAAGATCTCTTGGAAGGAACTGTGGGGTATGGAAGCATTTCAGATTAGTTTCATGTTACGAGCCACCTATGATGTTCTTCCATCTCCAGTGAACTTCAGCAAATGGTATGGAGAAGATCCTTCATGCCCCCTCTGCTCATCTTGGTTGGCTGCAAGGTAAGCTTGACGCAAGGTCGGTATATGTGGAGGCACAACCAGGTGCTGAAGTGTCTTGCAGCATCATTGAACTCCAGGTGGACCTCCATCAATGCCTTACCTCCTCCACCATATCTCTGTGCTCCAATAAAGAAGTTTGTGGGGGAAGGAGCAAGGGAAGTGAAAGTGAAGACAGTGAAGTGGTGAACAGCTTTGGAGAATTTGATGTTTCCCCATTCAACGAGATAGGAACTGTACTTGTATGACTGAAATAGCTGCCCGAGAGGCGTTTCAAAGATGGCCGCCGAGTGAAATGACTTGCCTTAAACGGACTTTGGTTTTACTTGAAAACATTTTATACAGTATAAGAATTTAAGAACCAATCCAGGACATATTTGTCCGAAAATGAAAGTGACGTGACATGACGTGACGTGTAGCCAAGTATGGCGACCCTTACTCCAAGTGCACACACACACAGCTGTGAGTATTGAACACGTTCACACTGTGAACACACATCTGGAGCAATGGGCAGCCATTTTTGCTGTGGCGCCCGGTGAGCAATTGGGGGCCTTGCTCAAGGCACAGTTGTGGGTAATGAGAATGGAAGAGAACATTGTTTATTCACTCCCCCACCTACATTTCCTGCGAGTTCTGAGACTCTAACATGCAACCTTCAGGTTACAAGCCCGACTCTCTAACCATTAGGCCACAAATGCCCCAATTCTAGAACTATTCCAGCAGGCTTTGGATGCTGGATGAACCCTCAAGTCAGCTCTTTTTAATTTAATTTGATTCAAGCTGAGTTGAACAGAATCACAGGTAATGCCTCATTTTTGACCTTATAGAATTTAGAACTGTCAAGGTCAGGCCACCTGCCTCAATAGGCTAAAATGAAAGAGAAAAAAAAAACATAATTATTGAGACACAGCAAAATTGAGCTATTGTACAGATGAACCATCTGCCAGCTCAATCTGAATGTCACTGAAATAGAAAAAATCAGGTCTTACAGCACTGAAAAGTTTCCTACAAGAAAAGTGAGGATGTTAACATTTTCAACTCATTCTTTGAAATTCTCTTGTCTCAGTTGCCCTTGAGTGTCTTTGCTCCCCTGAGGCCACAAGCAATGCACAAGAGATCACCAACTGTTGAATGTTTCATGCCGTAGCTATACTTTGTTCATTGCACGTGTATTTTTAGACTTTAAGACTGCTCCATGTGTGGTTTTATATGATTATTAGTATAAGCTTGGTCTGACTACAGCTTAATCATGGATCTGGTCAGGAATTAACTTTATTTCTTCCTAGCAGATGCTTTCTTAGTAAAGCATGCTCATTTAATTCCAGTTTAAAAGTAAAGTAAGTGCTGACAGCAATGAAGCACCACCTAAGAATATAATGTTGTAGCCTACCGCATTAACTGATTCTGACCAAATGTATTTTGTAAAGTCGTTTTTAATGTCCTCGTCTACTAAATAGAACAAGGAATTTAGGGGGATTGAAGAGGGATTAGAATTTAGAGAGCAAGTTGCACTTCATTGAGATAAATGTGTTGAAGTTGACGTGATAGTTAGTAAGATGTCTTGTCTATCGGTGGAGATTAAGATGTGTTGTGTGCTAATGTCATTTGTTGATTCCTTTGGCACACTCCTTGCTGTTGGGATGTACTTCAGGTATCTTGTTATTTAAAATGCTCCAATCATGAGGAATCACATTCTTCTTGATCTTTTGAGATGAAAGAGCTCACTATAAAAACACACTGTAACTTTCAGAGCACAAAAAAAAGACATTTATTGAAAAGGGGGGAAATGGCTCATTCTGTATTTTTATAAATTTTTGATGTAAGACAGATACATTTGAACACATGTAAATCCATTTCGACACATGACCACGCACCTCCACACGCCAGCGGTACCTCCGTATTCACAAATGCTGCCTGTCGATTGAGGGTGAAGTAGCAGGAGGAAGTAGGAAACTATTATTCCAAACACCAGGCAATCTGATAAGAGTTTAATGTGGGAAAGTCTGTCAAACTTTGTGCTTTTCCTGACTGTGGCACCTGCCACTCTGCATTCCCTTCTGAAGCATGTCAATTTTAGGAAAAAGTGAGTGGTATTTTAACAAGTGAATGTGAGTGAAGAGTGAAATTTAACAATAGCTGCTTTTCCACTGTCAGGCTGAATGGTTCTAAGAACGTTAAGGTATGGTTCCAGTTATATTTCCAATTGAGCTTGGTTCGGCACGGCACAGTTACAAAGCATTCTTTGCCTGGAATTCTGAACCATGCTGGTAGAATGCCGCAGTACAGTATCATCACTGAAGTTTATAATATGCCAATGTCTCAAAGACACCTTTAATGTTCTGATCAAGGCACAATGTTCATATTCCCAGTTGCTGTGTGTGTTTCCAGGAACAGAGACTTCTGGATCACAAACCACATGATTTTCTACAGAGATGATGACAGCAACAGGATGTGTAGCCAGCGTGTCTGTGTATGTTTGTGTGCCGGAGTATAAACACAGTGTGGGTAGGTCATATGATAGACCACATAGCACTTTGAGGTTTGTGTCCATGTTGTTAATGATAGTGAAGAGTGAATGTTAGAAGAAATGTTAACGTGTTAAAGATTCAGTGACATTTAAAGCTATAGTTTATTTACACCGAGAGAAGTAAATCCGGTTGATATTCATAGTGTTTTAATTTCTATTTGTTTGTATGGAAATGATTGGGTTAGAAGATTTACTTTATATAGGTCTATGTTCATGGAATTTTCAAATGTTCTGAATAAATGTTTAAGCATAAAATGTTACAGTATGAAAAATGTCTTTGAGCCAGACAGTACAAATCTAAATTCAAATCAGATTCTATACCAAATTGGTATTCAAGAGCTTTTGTTTTGATGATCCCTGTCACCCTCTGAATCAGATAAAGTCGAGACATTAGGATCAAAAGAAACAGAAGCAATTAAAAGGGAATCTTTTTAAAAATAGTCCTGCATTGACAGCTCCCTGACCAGGATAGCTGCTTGAGAGGAAGAGAAACGGAAAACACGTTAAAGATTTTGTCAACATCTATTACAGAAGAGTGAGCAGTCAAAGGATATAGTAGAGCTTTATCCGCACTGAATGAATTTGGATCTCTTTCTTTTCCAGAGAGCTCACCACAGTTACTGGGCTTTTAGCAAATATCCAAGTGCCAAAGGAAATTACAGATAAATCTGTCTGTAAATATGCCAAACCAACCAAAAACCCACAGAGGCCATGAAAAGCATGACAAAGCAAAACACAACGATAATTTCACAGTTTGCACTTAAACATTTTAAACTCTTTGCCATGTTGGGAATTATTAATGTTCTTGGTTCAACTCTTCTCATATTTTCTTCCCTTATTTCTTCTGCCCTCTACACTTTACCTGTTGTTCTTTATGGTCTACTACATCCTTCTCCCCCCAAGAAGATCATACCGATGGATTTTAGAGCTATAATTTAACCCTTGTATAGTGACTGTGCTTGTTATTTTTCCCTCTTATATTTTATTGTTGGAACAAAAATAAATAATATATAAAATTGAAAGGAAGAAAATGTGTTCAACAACATCACATGGACATGGACTTTAGTGACTGACCACTGCAGAACGCCCCTGGTTTTATGGTCCATGGCTAAGCTCTGTTGGAAATCTCCTGTCAAGGGAGAACTGAGCTCTCTAAAAGTGCCCACTGAACCAAGTTGATCTCCTTTCAGCTTTAGTCCAGAGAACCTCTGTGACCAAAACCGCACTGTTGAATGTTTGTTCTTCAAAGTATATGCCTAAAGGTGTAAGAAAGTAACCAGGGCACAGGGTAAAAATTTTCCAAAATATTTAACATGTTATTTATATATATATATAGCATTTATTGAGTAATGAAGTGCATTATTTACAAATATATTTATATGTGATGTTGATTTGAATGTATTAGTAACAACCATAATTGTTCATTCTATACTGAGTTGACTCATTTTAAATGGGACCTATAATGCCTCTTTTACCAGATGTAATATGAGTCTCTGGTGTCCCCAGAATGTGTCTGTGAAGTTTCAGCTCAAAATACCCCACAGATCATTTATTAGCTTGTCAAATTTGCCCCTATTTGGGTGAGAGCAAAAACACGCCGTGTTTGTGTATGTCCCTTTAAATGCAGATGAGCTGCTGCTCCTGGCCACTTTCAAAAGAGGGCGGAGCTTTAACAGCTCACGCTTCGGTTCCTCAACAACAACAAAGCTGGAGAATTTCACGCAGCCAAAATGACAATTGTCAGTAGCGATGTTCAACCTTACATTGTTCAAACCGGAGTCGGATACTGATGAAGAGAAAAAGAGAGAAGTTACAAGATTTAGAATGGAACTGGATGTTTCTAAATGGTTAGTGGATACATTTATGTAGTTGCTGTGGAGTTGATTCAACTCATCGACTAGCATGTGCCGTCATGTTAATCTTTTGTGCAAATCCAGCGTTGAATTGACGCCTCGTTTGTCAAACAGTCCGGTGTAAAATGACGGCAAGGCAACAATACTCTACTACAATGACTCTTCCTCTTCTCTAAAGCAGCCCAACATGGACTTGCCCCCTTTGTTGCATGCTCTCTGGGGCAGGGTTTATATACATTTTAGGGTTAGTGATGTCACTAAGAAGCTTGTTGTAGTCCCTACCAGCTGTTTGTTTGTAGTCCTTAAACAGCGACATTCTTTAAAAGAAAATATCTCTCTTTGCTTTGAACTTTGAGCATCGTAACTTTGCAGATGTTGTTTATGCTCTAACAGCAACATTACACACTAACTAAAGTTAAAAAAGTGAAATCATAATCAACCACCCCTTTAAAGTCGGCATGAAATGGGAGTTGCGATAGTCTTTTCTTCCCTATTGTGATGTTATTCAAGTGAGAAAACCCGTAGAATAGGACTTGGCCATCAGAAATTAATTGGATTAGTTAGATCACTGTGGTTTGCTATTGCTGTGATCTCATGTGAGTGACAGGTTGTCCTTTCCTCATGCCAGTAAACATGTCATCAGAGAAAAGATGTTGCTGCAAGAAGGTTTGGAAGTGATTTAGATGAAAGATTACGAGGGCACATGAATTAAAAATAATGATGAACGGATATATTATTTATAATAAATACAGCCATATTTCTTAAAAAAAAACAAGAAGTGTCGACTTTGATTTCATGGTGACTTTAAAGTATTTGACATACTCAGTGGTCTACACCAGTGCTTCTCAAACCTGTCCTCTGGACCCCTTACCATTGCACATTTTGGATGTCTCCCTCATCAGACACACCCAAATCAAGATTTGCAGTCTTTATAATGAGCCGACGGGTTTAATTTAGGTTTGTTAAAGGGTTAGTTCACCCAAAAATGAAAATGTCATTCTACAACCTCATGCCATTCCACACCCGTAAGACTTCGGAACACAAATTAAGATATTTTTTCCGATGGCTCAGTGAGGCCTGCATCGCCAGCAATAACAACTTTTTTAGTGCCCAGTAAGCTACTAAAAACATATTTAAAACAGTTCATGTGACTACAGTGGTTCAACTTTAATATTATAAAGCAACGAGAATACTTTTTGTGCGCCAAAAATAACAAAATAGCAACTTTACTCCACAATATCTAGTGATGGGCGATTTCAAAACCAGGCTTCATGAAGCTTTCGAAGCTTATGAATCATTCGTTTTGAATCATTGGTTCAAAATCACATGATTTCAGTAAACGAGGCTTCGTTATGTTGTAAGTTTTATGAAACTTCAATAGTTCACGTGACTTTGGCAGTTTGATACACGCTGATTCGAAACAAATGATTCTTAAAGCTTCAAAGCTTCATGAAGCAGTGTTTTGAAATCGCCCATCACTAGATATTGTGGAATAAAGTCGCTATTTTGTTATGTTTGGCACACAAAAAGGATTTTCGCCGCTTTATAATATTAAAGTTGAACTGTTTTAAATATGTTTTTAGTTGCTTTCTGGGCATTGAAAAAGGGAGTGTTATTGCTGGCGATGCAGGCCTTACTGAGTCATCGGATTTTATCAAAAATATCTTAATTTGTGTTCCGAAGATGAACAAATGTCTTACGGGTGAGGAACAACAAGAGGGTGAGTAATAAATTACATAATTTTCATTTTTGGGTGAACTAACCCTTTAAATGAGATACAAAATGCGCAGTGGTGGGGGGGTCCCCCAGGATAAGATTGAGAAACACTGCTCTACACCATGTTTTTGTGGTTAGAAAAAAAACCCTCATAAAAAAATATAAAAAATATATTTTTGTGTATGTTAAATGTGCTACAAATCCACATATTGGAACAAACGGCTTCATTTTGTGAGGTAACTCTAAATGCTATTACCTCATGGCCATCAGACTTTTTCTGGCCAGCTGTTTTGGACATGTAATGGACTATTAGTCACGTACAGGGATCTACAGTTCAAACAGTTCACGTTTTTGGGCGGGCTTATAAGAAAGTTTTAAAGAGAACCATCAAAACACTTCGGTGGACACTGATTGGACAAGCGACCTGTCACTCGAAAACCAGGGGTGTGGCCTGGGAAGCGATCGTTCACAATGTAATAGAGTTTTAGCGCAGTCTTGCTTTTTCATAGGCGTGTGTCAACTGTGTGTGCCAAGGGGTGCTCCGCACTTACCAATGCGATTAATGAAGACAATGAACCAATTGAGGGAACACTAAACTAACAACCAGCTTTTCCGTTTCGTCTGTGTTTTAATACGGACGAGCTTTGCGTCTGCAAGGAATCATCCCTCTGCACGAGCACAAAGGAAAATTTAAAAAAGGAAGCAAAGGTAAATGAGCTGTTTTTCTCCTTTGGTAGAAGTTTTTTCTTCGTGTCTGTTTATATGATTTGAACTCTATCCGTGACAGCCAGCGAAGTTTGTGTAGGATGGAAACACACTGCGATATTTTGCACAGTTTGGGGGAAAATAAGCAGGTATCGTTTCAGGTCGGTAAATATTGCAGTCAGTGCCTACATGAAGGCAGCCTTTATTGCTACAGACAGTGCGTTTCTGATCTGATTTACCGCTCATTTTTTTTATTTTTGCTCGTTTTAGGTGTTGTTCAAACGTGTATATGTCTTCATTAAACACATAAATATCAAAACCGCTGGAGGTTGTCCTGTCCACCTACAATATTTCTAATGCTGTGACAGTTGTTGACAACGTAGAACACACATAGGTCATGTTGATGAGAAACACATAATGAAATGTGAAGTATCTCCGTTATCTAGTTAAACCTGTACTAGACGTGTTTGCACGTGAAACACTTATCTTGTCTGCGGTTACAAGCTCTGCACGAAAGCGTTCAGTTGTTTAGATAACACGCGCAGCACTCAGTCAGCTGGACTGTAGGACATAAAGAGAGAGAGTCGTATCCTGGTCCAGAAAGATGGACATGCTGGATTTGGACTGCTAATCGGTGGTTTTAGAGGAGTTTGGCCTTGGGCACGGAGCTGATTCATTCAGCATGTTGCGCACCTTTACCAGCAGTGTGGCGGCGAATTAATTAGGCTTACGAACATTTACCATGGTGATAGTGCAGAAATTAAAGACTTTAAATGATTTATTTGTTTTAGCCGATTTCTTTTTTATGACAGCGTTGGCTAAACCGAAATACCAGAGTTTTACTTGTTGTCACGATACCAAGATTTCATTAGTCGATGCCAGTTACATTTCACAATTCTCGAAATCACGGTAGATCTGATTTGCTCCTGACTGTATAATTTAACAATTTTAAAGTGAAAATGAATACTTTTAAATCTAAATAACAAAATGTCACGCAGCCTTCGACTATTTTTTCAGTTAAGTTTATCAGTACTTCAGTAAGACAAGTAAACAAAATGAAGAGAGAACAAAGAAACGCATTATAGGAACAAAGAGTGCGTGACGTTTTCCAGTATCTAACTCTAGAGGGCTTATTAAAGTGCTTTAAAGTTATCCAGATGAGAGCAGTGAGGCAGTGATTGTCTTTTTTCTTGCCAATATTGTCTGAGTATTATTAATGACATAATGGACTGCGGGATGTTTAGGTTGCATTTACACTGCAGGACCTAATGCACAGATCTGTTTTGACATATCAGATTTTTTTCCCCGTCCTGTCTGTGTACATTCACTTGAGACAAAGCTGACTGTGCCCAATATCTTGCTAAGAATTTTAACAGAGAAGTGCATTTGACCGCGCAGTCGAGTACGCAAGCACCCTTCAGAGAGCACGCGCACAAATACGCGTTTAAAAGCAGCGTTTTTACTTGTACTTTTGACATCCTTAGTTGTTAGTATGGTATTTTGG
The DNA here is from genome assembly GCF_018812025.1 of Megalobrama amblycephala. NCBI lineage: Eukaryota > Metazoa > Chordata > Actinopteri > Cypriniformes > Xenocyprididae > Megalobrama > Megalobrama amblycephala. Next base: position 27,437,551 of record NC_063056.1, read on the forward strand.
CGAATAAAATGGTTACTATAGTAAGTTTAAAGGTTGTCTTTGGTTAAATTGGTTAAAAAAAACTGTTCATTGCATAGCCATACAGTAACAGTTAGCCTATGCAATACAATATTTGACCATTGATTTTCAGGGTCATTTTTTATCTATTATGAGGGTATATTTTTATAACTATATAAAATGCACAGTATGTCGTCCATTTATGTCCATTAAGTGAATCAATCAATAGAAACAAATTCTCATTCTGAGCAATTATGGCTGCCATCCATTAAATTACTATTACATACAAAAGCATATGTTGTAATGCACAAGATATCTTTACTTGAGTATATTGCTGGTACCTCTGTTATAGATCAGTTCACTAGAGGGTCATTTTTGCCCCCATATTTTAAATATCTGGGACATGTTTTTCACTTTAGATGGTGTTTTTGCCCTAAGCATCTCTTAATGTCTGACCCTGCTTTCTTAAAATGATTTTTGTCTCTGACAAAATTCAACCGTAAGCAAGACTAAGAGTAGCTTGGAGGGTTCATCCCTCCGGGTGCAGGAGGTATATTTCTGGCATCTACCCTGAGGTTGCCTTGAATCATCTAAGTGTTATTGAATAATAAATAGCTCACTGAGCTATCATTAGACATTTTCCTGTGGTATTTTTTTTTTTTTTTTAAAAACGTTCGATAACTGTTATTTAATAAGTAGGTTTGGTCCATAATTACAATATAAGTGCTCTTAAAATATTCAACCAGTAATTCTGAAGTGGCCCAAGTAGAATTTTAATGGGTTCCAGTATTATGAATATAGTCAAGAGAGTGTGATAGCTTTTCTTTCTGCTTTACTTCAATGATTTTAAGACTTTAATATATTGTTTATGTATCACAATTACCTTTGAATATACTGTTGACTTTCATATTGTTTCAGGTCAACCCTCTCTTGTTATATATAGTATATAGTACGTACTACTTCTTTGTATTTAAAGGATTTAAATCAAAAAGGAAAATTCTTTCATCGTTATTCACCCTCATATCGTTCCAATCCTGGCTTACTTTCTCTTGCTGAACACAAAAAGAAGATATTTTGGAGAACATTGGGGTCCATAAAACATTGCTCGCAGATTGCTTTGGCTATTTTACAGAGAATATTTCTCAATCATTTAACTGTGATTTTGAAGCAAAACAATCTTGCAGCCAGTTATGTTCAATATAAGCAAATGTACAGACATCTTTAGTCCTTGTTTTGGTTAAAAGCCCTTTTGAAACCCTATAATCATTAACCTAGAAGGAGATCTTTAATAGTCAGACATATACAGGACAGGGGAGGCATTTTCCCTTTGAATTTACCTCTGGTTTTGTCTCAGCCCATCATGGCTGCCTCTAGGTAGGGTAATGATGCGTATAGCCTGGGTGTAATTTTATTTCCAATTTCCATTGCTGTAGTTTTGCCCTAAATGATGTTATGCTAGTCGTGCACCGTGGATGGCTGTGCGCTCCTAATGGCTCTTAGGGTAATGAGAGCTAAAATAGCCTTGGTGCTACGATTGGATCAAAGCCATCATCTACCGTTGTTGTTTTTTCCCCTTTTTCATCAGATGAGGACAATTTACTTTTGAGACTTGTTACCCTGCTTTAGTTATTCATAGAAATGTTTATGATGGATTGAAACTCTATATGGAACAAATGCAAATCATTTCATTCTCTACATATGAATGTGGACTAAACAACCATCGTGTACCTGTTCTAGACCAGCTGTGAGACACAATGGATCGCTTTCAATTAGTTACTCCAGGGAGTTCACTCCGCACTATAATGGCCCCTCATATTTCATGTTGATTGTTGTAACCCGTAGCAACAGGGTAGCCAATAGCTGGAAGATGCACCTGGAGAGGAGGGTTATGAGGCAGTTGGGGTGCAGTGGAATGAGAGCTGCTGTTCCTGCCTGGCTGCCTAAGTCCAGTGAGGGGTCTCGTACCCCTGGGGAGTGAATTATTACCTGTCAGACCTAGGGCCTCGGCATCATCCATTACGCAGCCCTCTTGCGGGGGCAGCCAACCCCAGCATGGCAGCGCGATCAGTGGGCCTTGGCCTTCAAACCTGGCCACCTCTCTCTGGGTGGGTACAACTTGGGGCGTTCCAGCTATTATGAACCTCTTCGTAAGTTCGTAGTCCTGGCATTATAAATACAGGGTATTATAAATATAAATGCAGGAATGCTAAATAGCTGTACAGGTTTAAGATTCCAGCTGAGAGGTCATGGCATCTCTGTCAGGCCTCCATAATCTGCTATAATAAATGGCATTATTGTGCTAAACTTTGTTATCAAGTTGTTGGCGGTCGATGATGCTAATTTGTCACACATTCACACTTAAGGTATTTCTGCTGAAATATTCAACGGTATCCAAGTACCAGTCCTATTCATAATCTAGTCTGAGGCAAGCTGTGACACCTCCAGGATATTTTGGATGGGGACAGTAAAAATCATAACAGAAAGTTTGTTGCATGGCTGAATCTTAGGATATGCAGGGTGTTTTGGCATTTAATTAAGGTTTGTCAATCGATTTATTTGCCTATGTAGTAGGGCTGGACGATTATGACCTAATATCTAAAACATAGATTAATTGTAACATTTTACCTCGATTATGATTAATGAATAATTATTTTGTTTCTGTTTTTTTTTTGACCTCATAGTTCACTTACAAGGTTTGTACTGTTAATATGCTTGACTATTAAAGGTGGGATATTTTTTCCTAATGAAAGAGTGCTCTGACATAACAGCTAACTTTCAGCAGTTATTTTATCTATGGTTCGTAACATTTCTTACAGATTTCTGCTCATTGTAAATCAGATACAGATAAATTAGCACAGTACCAGTATAATGAGAGCGACTGCGTTTGTGAATTATTCATACCATCTCTCTATTAATTGTGAAGCTGTGGGTTGTAAATAGTTAATTCAAAAGTAGAAAATTATATGCTATAATAATATATTATTATAATAATAAGCGCTGTGCGTGCATTCCTCTCTGTGCGTGCGATCTTCACGTTTTGTGCAGCTATTGTTTGTATGAGTCTTCGTGCCACAATGCAGCTGCACAAGCATGGTAGCTCGAAATAATAATACATATCCGATCGTCTAATTGCTTGAATGTCCAAACCGTAAAACACACACAACTGACAAATTTTAGTGAAGACACAAGGCTCACTGTTCGCTCGCCGTCTCTGTGTGTTGACTCAGTGTTCACCTCTGTGTTGCTTCCATGCTGTCTGGACGGGGCGGAGTCACGTGACTACACACGTGGTAGCATGTTTTTAATGGGGAAGTATTAACAGGATTAAAAAAACAAAATAACTGACATGGGAAAACGTAGGTTAGAGGTTCTGAATTTTGGTTTCGATTACTTTTCGATTAATCGTCTAGCCCTACTATGCAGGGTTTTTTTTTCTGCATCGAAAATATTTTGGCAGCCACCAAAATAATTTTTTGTCCCCCCCAAAGATTTATTTGATCATTTAATGTGACGATACCTGCCTTTCTGCCATACCGGTCCGGTACCCGCTGACAGCCAGCTGCTTTAAAACGCTCCCATGAGTTTTTGTGTGTAACTCTGTATTTTCATTGTAAAATTTTTGAAGCGTTCAGCTTTGTAGTCAATCACAGACATATCTGTTGAGAGCATGAATGTAATGGCCAATCGGATCTTTAAGTTAGTCAGAATCCCACACCGCACACAATGGCAGAGTTTTTGTTCAGCAAGAGTTCTGCATGCTTGCGAATGCTTTCATTTTAACCAACAAAGTATAAACATGATGTCAATAAAAGATTCATTATAACGGGAGTTTTTCGCAAGAGTGCAGTTGTATGTACCTTGCATTGTAATTGACAGCTTCAGTGATTATAATGGCCGTGATCTTTGCTCGCTTTCTGCATTTAATATATAAGCACTTTGTTTTTTTCATAGCATGCTCTGTTTACGGAGTCAGTATGTTGTACTGATATGAAATTTAATGGGCAATGTGAATTACAGGATAATTCATTTAGAAGTGTTCAATTTGGCCATAATACCTCTATATAAGAAACAAATAAAGCCTAAAAGACCAGGGGTTTGGTGTATAAACGTTCCATATGAACAAAATGGGCTTTGAAATGTGCGTATGCAATTATCCACACATATATCAGAATTTATAAAAAATAAATAAATAAATAAACTTGGTGAAATTATGCATGCCTCATTTGCACACTCTAGACTGTTCGTTTACGCCACTGATCTTTATAAATGACTGGATTGCTCATTGCTTTCTAAATTGCATGCTGGTGGTGAAGCCACCAGAAGTGTTCGAGCTGCCATATTGGTATTCTCTTCCAACAGAGGGCATCATTGACTTTAGGTCAATACCTTGACCTAAAATCATCCGATTTGCAGCGTATCCATGGGACAGGATTAGTATTTATGTAAATTAATTGTTACTTTGGACAATATATGTAATGTTTATGGTCTTTCCGGGCAGGATAAACGATATATAGAAATCGTAAAGATGGGTGTGTCTACTGCACACTGCCGACCAAGGTACTAACTGATTTAACACAAAATAGATCTCTTTATGTACGTAATTATGCAGGAAATAATAAGCATGAACATATATCTGGGATTATTTGCAGAATTTGATTTGAATATACAATAAATATGATCAGAAATGGATATTGTCAGATGATTTCCTATTAATTCAATATGTGAGGGAATGAATACCAATATGGCAGCATGGTGGCTTCACTTTTCATGAACAATCCGGTCATTTTTATAGGTCAGTGGTTCACAGCAAACTCGTTTTTTTAATTCAAAATTTACTTCTAAAACAATACAAGGATACTGAATGATTTTAGCAATGTAATGTGACGGCACAAACATCATTTACAGTCAGCGTCTTGTAAGGTTAAACTCGGTAGTACCACGTGGATGGGCATATTCCATAGATTATGCATAGTAAATCTATGTGTTGCAAGCTTCATATATTGTTGATTTGGGGATCTGATGGGGTAGGGATTTATGTATGTCTTCAGCTGACTAGGATTTCTATATGGAATTTTGCTCAGGTTCTGATGTACAGTTTTACAACTCTGAAAACTTACAAGGCCCCTGATTTTTCCAGTGTAGATTCCAGCACATAATCTATTCAGTTTGATTTGGGAGGAAGAAATTCTGTTTGTATTGTGGCCTAAAGTGATTGATTCTTGTCTGAAAATGTGTAGATATTTAAAATTCTTCTTAACTTAGTAACCGGGGGAAAAATGACCAACCTTTTGAAGGTGTTTGTTGAAACGTGCTTAGTAGCAGAACTAGCACTAAGCTGCAAAGCTTGGGTGAGTGAGCAGTACTAAGCACTGAACCTAGTAAAATAAATAAATAAAAAGAGTGATGCAAAACTGAGAGGAAGAAGCAGTGTGTGTTGGACGTCATTTTGGACGAGTTACAGGCCTCAGGCCTCAGCTCCCTTCTGCCCTTGCACACACTGCCTGGCTTCCAGCAGATTTGTAAGCCATTTTTCTGAAACTTTAACCTCTTGTCAAACATCACGCACAGAACCACAGCAGCCACAGATGGAGAGAGACAGAGAACTGGCCACTCCTGCAAAGCACGCTGTGATGGAGTGTGGCCAGACACTACACAAAGACACAGATATTTTTGCAAATTAAGAGAGATTACACGCAGAAAAAGGCAAGGCCGATCGCTTGCTGAGTACAACAGCTTTGTTCATTACAAATGATGTTTCATTCATATCCATGTGCGTAATGAGTTGCGTGTAGGTGCTGCAAGTTAAGACAAAATAGATTTGAAAATCCTTATCCCCAAAACAGATGTCTGATGAGTTCCAAAGCGAGGTTATTTTTGTTCCTTTGATAGCTATTTTGCCAAAATATACATGACAGCGAATTTTTTTTTTCTTTCTATCAAAAGCTGTTGTCACTTAGACAGTGATTATTGGGATTACAGAAATTACCTGAATAATATTTGCATCTTATGTTTTTTTAATTGTATTTAATAATTTATTATTAATATGAATGCACCAATAATAAAATTCTGAATCATTTACAAAAAAGATTTTTAAAATTGTAATTTAAACATTAAGTTGGGCATCAAAATATTACAATATATGCTATGAAGAATGGATCATTATGAGATTTATTCAATATTACATTCAATCGTGTTATTTAATTAACAGTGTTTTTAGATGACAAAGGTAATTCAAATATAAAATGTAGTGAAAATGAGCATTTATAATATGACAGATACTAATACATTTGAAAAAATCGTCTGAAGACCAATATCGTACCAATATATATTGCACATCTGCAATTAAAAGCAGTTAAAAACCGTGTTGTCTTTAAATAAGTGAGACAGTAGTTTGACCTTGTAAATATCATTACATTTTTTCTGTCATTTCCACGAAAACAAAAATAGCATGTTGATCACGTACTCACGCACACATTGTGATTCATGAGGAAAGAAGTTGCTGCCTACACAAACTGTCATCTTTAAGAATGTAAGGCTAGCTGAGTAATGAGAGCTAAATGGAGACTGAGTGATAACCATGTGAAATCGCTGAAGTGTGTCATTGTTTTTATTATTTCTTTTTTTCTAGCGACTCTTCTTTCCACCTGATTATGGAGTCATGATTACTCCGTTTACCTCATTTGAATATTCAACCATATCCTCAGCCTCCAGACTCCACACAGACACCTTTTTGTACTCATCACATTGGTATGCTAGAATTCAAAGCTGAGCTCACAGCCACGGGAAAGTGTGTCCAGAACGGCTTTCCTCCCCAAACCGCCGTCCGAAGCCACCACCACCCTCCTTCTTCCACCCCAACCTGCATTGCGAACTGCAGCTCTCTGTTTTAATTACTGTTCTCCATACATACAGGTTATTGATTGTCTCACTCCAGGGTGGTGGGCTTGGGGTTGCTCCAGATTGTGCTTTAAATGATCTCTTAATCACTTTATAATGGAACAACTCTTCCTGCTGCATTGATTAGCTGCTTGTGCTGGAATTGTTGTGAGCCTTCAACTTTCTAATCTGGTTTTAAACTCTCAGGGCTCCTTTATAATATGTTTATTTCCCAGAATGCCTCGGGAAGGACGTAATGCTAACCGTTCTTCCCGCTTGTGGTGGAAGATAAAGCATTGTTCATACATGGATAATCTGATATAGGATATTATGAAGCTATTTATGTTGCTTTCATCACCCTCTAATGAATTTAGACGATGGAATCTGATTTAAAGAGTTTCCTCCCAGGGATTTGCAATACTTCACATTTTTTAAATCAACTATCGGTGGGTTGACTGAACTGGAAGCCCTGGATAATTAACCTGCTTTCAGGTTCTCCTGATGGAAGATTGGATGGGTTTCTTAGGGGCTGTTTACGTAAGACTGGTTATTGTATTGTGCACAACAGAATAGGAGTAGGGGTCTCGAGATGCACTTTTAAAATTGCAGGATGAATTTAAAGACACTTTTCCACAAGGGTTTTATTCTTTGTTATTGGATATTTAACTGTGCATGTAAATTTACTAAGTTTATTTCATTTAGATTGCCTTAACCATCATTTAATGCTCATTTAAAGTTAATCTTTAAAAATGCTACAAACTTTTAAATGTAATCTTTAGCAAATCTCAAAATGAATATCCATTTTTTATACAGATTTTTATAATGTTAAACTATTTAGACAAAATAGCGTAGAAGCATATTGTCTCGGTATAATTAGCATATCAGCTTATTGGTATCAGTCAGGATTTTAAAATTGGTAGGGTACATCCCTAATATAAACTAGTGAGCCTCACTAATCGACTTGTCGGTTGTTGATCTGTTTTTGCTTTAACTGTCGATTGTTTTTTAGAAAGCTCACGATGCTCCCAAACCCCCAAAATGGGAGCAAGTAAACTCTCACAAATGGAGAGAAAAAAAAAAAAAAACATGAAGACAGCAGGAAAGCAAAACTAAATCCTTTATTCTCAGGTGTTTAGCATTATTGTCATCCTCTGAGGGAGAAAAAACAAAACCCTTTTTATATATGTGTTTTATATTACTTGCATGATGCTGACCTTTAAAAGTCTGTCTTGAGTGTTTCGGGTTTGTTTGTGTTTTGTTTTGCTGTAACTTTTATAGGCGGCTGTAAAGAGAATTTGAAATGCGCTCATCAGAGTTAGTGCTGGATAAATGACTTGACTGCCTCACTGCATGTTTTTAAAATGAAAATTTTTATGGCTCTAAAGAGTGAAACGGAGCAGGAAATTACAGCCTGAAGATAAGAAGATTCTTCCTCTCACAGAGGCCGTGGAATCCCAAGGTAGCGCAACACCACCACTGTCACTCAACCTGGACTAGCAGCATTCATCAACCCCAAAACACAGCAGAAGTTGAAATTTATTTTGTGTGCGCAATGGGGCATGCAATATTGACTATAACCTTGTTATGTGCAACTGAGTAATTTTATATATATATATGTGTGTGTATATACATGATAAATGCATGAATGTCTTTGCGTTATAAACAAAGTCACATTTATTTTAGCACAAGAATAACTTTTAAACTGTCCAAATAATTTTGGTTGGAATTATAAAATAATAGATAAATTGTTAAATTAATCTGTCAAAAGACAAAGTATTTGGACAGTTTTTGGTTGCCAAATGTTAGTGTAGCATACATCCACTGAAAGTCACCCTGGGACCAATGGCTTCATATCTAATACACTGAAATTTTAAGTGTGACACTAGATATAGTTGTTTTTGCTGGAAATTCAATGAAAAATGGTTATTGTTCAACAAACATATTGTAATGCCTATTTTTGGATAATCTGTTGAAATACATGCAATGAAAGGTATCTCATTTCATTTGATTTATTTGGAACTTGATGGATGTAAACCAAAAGATAAGATTATTCATAACAAATCAAGTCTGTCTTCAATGCAAAAACGGCTTCACATTATGTAACACTTGAACAGTAAATCTATTATTTTTTGTTAAATAGATTTTTTTTTTTTTCCAGATTCTAAAATCTGATTGGATAAGCCATTTGAAGTCTTTGTATACTAGCCAATATATATGTACCTGTGCCTGCATATGAGTTGAATTCCACATTAATGTGGCTTGTCAACCATAAACATCTGTCCATCTATCATAAACATCACCCAGAAATGAAAATGTATCATTTACTTCCCCTCATGTCATTCCAAACCTGAACGTTCTTTATTCTGTGGAACACAAAAGAAGGTATTGTTGAAAAATTTCCATGCAGTTTTTTTTTTTTTTTTTCCCCAGTGAAAATCAATGGGGTCCAGTGTGGCTGTATGAACCAAAACAGCCGAATCATTCTTCAAAATATCTTCTTTTTTCTTCTGCAGAAGAAACAAAGTCATACAAGTTTAAAACTACAAGAATAATGACAGATTACAGAATTTTCAATTTTGTTTGAACTGTCCCTTTAATAAAACTTCACGTTTTGACACACAAAAAACGTAAACCAGTCCTACCTGCTAATAGCCCTGCAAATATATTACTGTCACACAGTATACACCATCATGCCACCCTGTTTGTGTGTGTAATTCATCCTCAGGTGTGTTTTAGAGTGAACTCTGTAGTGTAGATATAACATGACCACTAGTGCCGTTTGCGAATCCCTCCAATTTCCAAGCCCCCTATAAATAGAAAGTCTAGTATGACCTTTGTAGATACGACGAAGGCATTCTCGTGCAGTTCTGAGAAAGAGGCCGATCTGAAGGTTTAAAGCTCAGTATATTCTTTGTACGTCTGAGCCAATTTCTGTGAGCGTGTGCAGATAACCTGGGTTTGGTTTGGACCCTGTTGAGTTTCAGATTAGAAACAGACGTCCCTCTCACACTATGTTTCTGCAAACGCTCTTTTAGAGACTGGAGTTATTTTTAGGTCTGGCTGTGGACGTGGGGGCCAGAATTGAGACTTGGGGAAGGGGTATAAAATAACCCCCCTGGCCCTCAGCCAGAGCGCTCGCTAACTCTCCCCTCCCCAAACCAACTCGCATTCCTCAAGTATGTCCCACTGTTAACCATATGATGACTCAACTGTGCATGTGGGAAGGGAAATGCATGTGTACATGTACATCACACTCTTTTTTGGTCTTTTATCCTTTCAAGCTATTTGTGATATAACAGGTACCAGCAAATATCTCTCTCCCACAGTCACGCACACACACACTTCTGGTGTAGAGCTTCCAGGCTGCTTCATTTGATCTCGCTTTATTGCTTTCTCACATTATCTGCGTGTTGGCCTGCAGCTCATCCCTGCGGAGCAATCTCTGATGTATGAAAAACAACTCACCATAAACACATTTCAACCACAGAGACTGATATTACCCCTAATGCATCTCTCACTGCAGGCATATACCCAGATTGTCTCTCCTCTGCTCCTCTTCTGTGTCTCTCTCTCACACACTCTCTCTCTCCATTCCCTCATGTCATCATATAGTGATCACAGTAGATATTACTGGGGGGCATTCAAGGCTCCGTGAAATAATCAAGTCTGCCCCCATCCTTTCCACCTCTCCCTCCAGACAGACCCCCTAAAAATATCTCCAGTGTATCTCATAATCATACACTAACAGTAACTGGACTTCTTCCCCAGGGTGTGTCAAATGGAATATATGAGCTTGAATATAAGGTGAAAATGGGCCTACAAACGTATTTAGTTGGCTTTTGAGGTCTTTTTTTGCTCTGTGAAGCCCTTCTTCGCAGCCCTTTTTCCACCATGGATATTAATCTATATTTTGGGAAATAATGTAATTGTAATTTGAATTGTGATATAGTAAACATTCACATCTCTTATTTTGCTTGGCTAGAGTAAGAAAAAAAATGAAAATATTAAAATTAATAATTAATATTTAAGTAACATTCATATTAAAGCTGCTGTCTGTAACTTTTTTTTAGGTTAAAACTGATCCAAAATAATTTTTTGGGCAAGTACATAACCAGCCAGTGTTCAGAACTCAGATCTCCTTACCTTAGCCCGATTGTCTTTGCGTCATTGCGTCACGTCTGTTTACATGAAGAACGAGTCCCAGCTAGTAGGGTATATCGAATGTGAAGCAGATAATTTATAGCCTTTTCTCAGAGCAGCTGCAATAATTAAACTTATCATTTGGATGGCAGATTGTATGGTATGACAAATTAACGTTAGAGATTAGACTGTACAGAAATTGAAATCTACAGGTAACGCTAATACACACTAAATACACATAGTCACGCAATGCTGATGTTGTTGACATTAACAATTTGAGAACAAAGTATAACATTAATAATAATTTGCACAGTTTGATGTGATCCAAGCTAAGTGATCGTTAGATTTAATCACCATTGGCTTTTTTTTTTCCCTCAGTTAGTCAGAACAAAAGTGGCAGACGTGTTACTTACTTGTTCAGATGACATTTTCCGGTTACTTTGATCATACTTCAAGACTACAATCTGTGATTCCGAAGTACAGTATCCACACCGGTGTGGTGACTGACAGCAAACATTAGAGGCACAACCCACATAAAGATGATAATTCCGCAAACAACTGCAATTGCAGGTTTCAAACAGCGATGGCGACAAAGAGACAAAACTCAAGGACTGCAGCTTTAAATTAATATTAAATAGCAAAATAATATATATTATATATTTTATTTATTTATTTTCACAACACCTTGACTCAGTCAACGTAAGATATAAATAAGTAAATAGTTTTAAATATGTACAAATATTGGTAATCTATTGTCATAATTTCTTCAGTTACATTGCTGACATCTCTTCCTTTTCTGTGACTCAGTATTGTTATTTATTTGTATACTGACTCAAGTAAAGGAAATTTGTAAATGTCAGAATGCACATTATAAACACATTAATGCACATTAACTCATATTATAAGGCACATTATAAGCAAATTGGCAGTTATGTGGAGCATTCAGCTCTGAGACTGCTTAAAATACTGTATTGGGAGCTTCTTTATATTATTTTAGTTTAATTAATTGTGCAGCCCTAAATGGGTAATTTATATTCAAGAATATGAAAAGAAAAAAAAAATCTCTGCTTTTGAGGTTACAACATAGGCAAGACCTTTCAGAAGGATTCTTTACCTTTAATGCCCTGTTAATTAACTGTTGGCTATACCATACGTGATCATTGAATGTCCCTCAAAGCTCGCTGAGCAAACCATTCAGCCATGGTTAACCATAGCTTGGCGGTACAGCAATGCTGCTTTCATTTCAGATTTAGATGATTATATATTTTTTGGTTCTTTCTCAATTAGCATGATAATAGTGTGTAGATAGACTGGAAGAGCTAATCTCATTCCTCTGTGACGATCGACAGCTTATTATCACACAGAATGCACCATCAGTTAAACTAACATGCTGAACTGCTCTATAAATCTCTCATATCACACACCACCAGCAGATGGGAAAGGGACAATGGCAGATTGTACTTTAATAATATTATGTTTCTTTAGCGAAATCGTTTCCACAGCTATTATTTTGTCGTAATAGTCTCCTGGTGGGTCTCCCATAAAAAAAGAAGAGCGAGAGAAAGATAGACTCTGCGTGTAGTGTGATTTCAGGTTAGCAGCTGAAGAAATATGTTCATCTAAAAGTCTGATCTTCTGGAATGACTCTAATTTCAGTTTGAGTATTTTTACATTTACATTTATGCATTTGGCAGACGCTTTTATCCAAAGTGACTTACATTGCATTATACTATACATTTTGTATCTGAGTATTTGCAATCCCTGGGATCGAACTCATGACCTTGGCATTGCTAGTGCCATGCTCTAACCACTGAGCTACAGGAAAGCTTTTTCTTTCCCTCTGTCAGAATGAAGAAGGTGGTATACTTTCCTCCCAGGGTGCATCAGGACCACCCTGCAGTGCTGTAAGTGAAGATACTTTTAAAAACCATTTGACCTCTTTTAGACAAAGTCTACATATTCTTCCTGACGCAGCCTGACTGGGTCGAAAGGTCAAAGGTTAAGCAGGAGCAATGTGTCCTGAATACCAAAGCCATTGATTTTTCTTCCAGAGGGAAGTTGAGGTGGAAGATGACCAGGGTCAAATCGTTTGCACTCTGAGAGGGGTAGAAAAGATGAAAGGAGTGGAGGGAACGGTGGCCTGATGTCCTCAACTGGGCTGAAATAGAATCCTGACCTACATCTCTGCTTTTTTTTTTTTTTTTTAGAGAACGGAAACAATTACTGCCAAGTTGTTCCTGGCAAAAGCTGGTGAAGGTTTTAAAAGCAGTCTGAAACATCAGTGGATGGGATACAGATGACTAATTTTGAGATTTTGATGACATTTTGAAAGTCAAATTACATGCGAATAAAAGCCTAAATTAAATCTGTTTGTTATATAAAGACTAAACCGCTCAATTCATATGGATTAGTTTTATGATCTCTCTATGAATTTTTTGAATCATCAAAGTGGTAGTTGAGTAGCTGTCAATGGAGGGACAGAAATCTGTCAGATTTCATTAAAATATCTTCATTGTGTTTTGAAAATGAATGAAAGTCTTACTGGATTGGAAAGATGTGAGGATGAGTAAATGATGACAGAATTTTCATTTTTGGGTGAACTAACCTTTAAAAATGATTGATTTTAGGCTAACAGCTAAATAACGCCTTTTTTTCACCTGTCGATGACTGCTCTGTGTAGGAACTGCAGATGACAGCATGATCGGCAAAATGTTGGTGACATGCATTGTCATGTAAACATAATGGGTGATATATTGCGTTACCAAAAATGATTGAGGTCACGTACATATATTGTGTGATCAGTTGATATATTGATTATTGCGACAGGCCCACCCAGGGTGTGTCAAATGGAATATATGAGGTTGAATATAGGGTGAAAATGGGCTTACAAACGTATTTAGTTGGCTTTTGAGGTCTTTTTTGCTCTTCTTCAAAAATGATTGATTTTAGTTTTTAGTATTTTATTTTTTAAATTATTTACACAAAATTGTATCTAATCATATTGGGCAGAATCAGTGCATCCTTAAAGACAAGAGACTGAAGCGCATTAGTTAGTCTCAGCAGCATTACATTAGTCTCACGCAATCCTGCAGACTCTACATTTGAGTAATGTGTGTGTGTGTTTTTTTTTCTCCCTGATCTGTGTGTTTTGGTGAGATGATGTCCATGCGTTATTTATCATTAGCAATACTCCCCGGTGATCTCCTCTCTCTTGAGTTTTATCTGGGATGACGAGGCCTCCCGCCTCAGGCTCTCTGACTAAATCAAACTTCAGCAGCTCAGCGAATCAGACGTTCCTTTCAGGAACTTCTCTCGGTTTGGACAAAACTCAGCTTGTGCACATTTCCTTGTGGTTTGGAAGGATTTGGTTTGTGTCTTTAAATAGATGCTAAGGAGAAGCCAAAAATTAGCGTTTGCAGTGAAAGCTAAAGCTAAACGTGTGCTGTATTATCGGAGATGATTTAAATAAGCAGCAGTACTTGAGTACAGAGATGTAAAAGTTTAGAAATAAGACTAAGCCAAGCCGGAGTAATAAAATCTCTCTCTACAGTTAATCTAAGCACATAGATGCTGGAACGCTGCCTATAGCTCACTCAGATTTGTTTTGTCGTAAACGTTTCCAGCATGTTCTTTTCCCCCCCCCCACATTTTTTTTTCTCCTTCGAATATAAATTTAGACTTGGGTGAAATTCTTTCTGAATGACCACATGGCCACTTTTAAAAGCAGATAGTTAAAAGTTTCAAAGCAACTGAAAACTGGCCGATTAAATTTTTTTTTTTTTTTTTTTTTTTAAAGACAAACTATAATGAGTCTATGATATTCCTATGATAGTGATATTTGGTCATTCATAAATTCTGGACCATTTGGTGACCAGAGGAAGATCTCAAACCTGTTTTCCTATTTTTCTAAGCAAGACACCCAACTCCATATTATTGCAAGAGAACTGGCTGTCCTGTCCTTTTAGTTTTTGTACAGTGAGTCTCTTTAGAGAAAAAGCATCTGCTAAATTGCAAGAATTTAAATAATGTGAAATACATTTGGATAATGTAATAGTGCTGTTTTATAAATGAAACTCCAAACGTATACTGAAGTCCACAGTGGTACACAACTCCTGTTTGTTTGTACTGCATTTTACCATGGAAAAAAAAAACTAACTAACTGGCAGTAAGTCTCTCGCTGAACTCCTAAAAAGCATCACGTAACCTCTAAATAGACTGTTATTGATGCGCTTAAGTTGTTTTTCTCTGGTTCTATTCAGTGCGCTCCTGGCTGAAGTAATGTAAAACGTATCGGCATCATGTACACTCTTTTAAGCATGAGCTTTTTAGATGAAGGTGTTGGAAAAAATACCGGATGTATGGTTTAGCTGTTAGCCCTTTCCTCCCCGACAGCCTCGAAGTGAACTATAAGGAGCGAAGGTTGACCAGTTGGCCAGGGTTCTTATCAGGGTTTGTGCTTTAAAAGCCTTTGAGGAATGTTGGCAGAGCGCCACCCGTATTCTGCTCGCTGCAGACCGTGGGTTTACAAGGACTGTGCTTGGAGAAACATTCTTGTTGAAATGCTGATCTAAGATCAGGTTTCCTGGTCCTCAGCATTAGTCAGACCAAAATGATTTTTTTTGCATTGATCCAGACATGGTGTACTTTGAGATATTCGCTCTGAAGGTGTAAAGTCCATTTATGATGGATTTATGATGCTTTAAAAAAAACTGCTAATGGGGGATAAATAATCAGGATGTTAATGAATAGTGGACTCATTTGAATAGTGAATAGTGGATCATTTTTAATCACCCTAAGTAGTTCCAAAACCATATGCTGAAGATATGTACAGAGACTTGTTTCCATACAACAGTTATAGTGACCACCTAAGCACCAAAAAGGACAAAAAAAGCACAATAAAAGTATCTTAAAGACAGTCCATATAACCTATGAATTATATCCCAGATCTTTTGAAGTCATACAAAAGATTTGTGTGAGAGATGGACCAAAATTTACTTTATTTACTAATAATCTTGAATAAAAACTAATAATCTTGAATGAGTCAGTGAGTTGAACTAGAGATTGGGATCAGTTGTATTCGTGAACAAATTGTTTTGTTTGATTTGTGGAAAAGATCAACCAGTGCAATGGAAAGAACTGGCTCAAAAGAATAAGTCATGAACAAATTAGATTGATCCCATTCTTGAATCCAACTCAATTATTTGGTTGCAGGGGATTGAGTTATTTAGCTCACTGAAGATGAAGATGGTTTGTCAATAACTTCCTGTGTTGAGGAACAGTGTTGGTCTGTTCTTCACAATATGACTTAAGACTTGGGAAAATAGCACACACGTTGTATTGACTACATTTATAACCGCTATCCTTTTTAAAGCTTAAATTTGGCATAAAACTGTACATTTGTGTTATAGATCTTATTATTTGTGCAAATGTTTCAATTTCATGTTTTTTTTTTGTTTTTTTTTGACCTCGTAATGTTTAATCAAAATGTCATAACTGGATCTTCCTCTGAATTTTACAGACTTCTCATCTGTGGCGTATACCGGACTTATCCATTCATTTAGTCTGCTTAAACCCTGAAAAAAGTCATCTGCCTCCGTTTTTGAGTGCCACGCCCATATCGCAACTTGCAATCAATATTTTCTAATTTCCAATTTTTGATAAGCCGTTACACTTGGATGTGTGTCACAATATGGAAGAAAAGACGTATCCTATTTCCGTGACTTTAACAGACATGGTCGCTGTGTGAAGATGCTTCAAAAATATCTCCCTTTTTATGTTCCATTGAAAAAGTAAACAACATATGGGTTTGGAACAACATGAGAGTGTGAAAATAAAGGCAGAATTTGCATTTTTTTAGTGAACTGTCCCTTTAATTTTTTTTCTTGGATTTTGCACACTGAGTTTTGGATTTCACCCAAATCCAATCTTTTGCCTTGAGAAGCTTTGAGAGCACATGCAGAGAAGATTTGTGTCCGGCACTGACCAGGTGATTGTCTTCACTCTTCAGACTGTAAATTTAAATTGAAAAACAAATGATAAAAATGCTTGTATGTAATGTTTGTATAATTGCCACTTTCACACTCTCATGCTGTTCATTATTACTTCAGCCATATGAAAGCCATTTAACAAATGCAGGTAGTTCTGCAGAATTTGCCGAATTAAGAGACCGCTTTACATGAGCATAACTAATTCACATTGCCCTGGAGGGGTTTTGCAAGTTGAAGATCATTTTGCAATATTAAACATGGCTGTTATTAGATCAATTTTTCTTTTTTGAAATTCATATTACTCTCTGGTGATACACGAAGTACTGCATTTCCCCTGTGTCTGCAGTCTGTCTTTATGTAAGGCAAAATGGGCTGAGAGACAGATAGAGAATAAGGTGCATAGAGGGAAAGAGAGAGTGACACAGAGGGAGATGGAGACAGACAGAATGACCAAGAGAATAAGGAGATGCAGCTGAGACAGGGAGTGAGACAGGAGATTTGTGGAGACTCGGGTGCTGTCAGTAAGGAGCTGGCTTGAGCTAGTGTCTCATTCTCACACAGCAGATTGGAAGAGCAGATTGCGCTCTGAGATGCCCTGAGATTTGGGCAGCTTCCGATGGGGGATTTGTAGAGATTTGGTTAGAAATCTGCCCATAATGAATGTTAAGTGAAAAGCACTTTCATCATCTTCTCAGCAAAGACATTGTTTTCTCTAAGCGCTTGTTCTGTTAGTTTTGGCTTGGCGTCTAAGTGTCACAGTCCTGAGATGACAGTCTATAGCTTCATTAACTGGTATGTGCAGATCAAATAAACACACATTTTATGAATGAAAAGGACTCATTTGTGTGTCTGTGGAGACAATAGATAAGAACACGTTCTTCAAATGTATCGGAAACTGTGGTGTGATGGCATCCACAAAAATATTAAACAATGTTTTAAACATTGATAATAAGAAATCAGCATATTAGACTGATTTCTGAAGGACCATGTGACACTAAAGACTGGAGTAGTTGCTGCTGAAAATGTAACTTTGCCATCACAGGAATAAATTGCATTTTAAAATATACTAAAATAAAAAAAAAATTGTAAAACAAACTATTTTAAATGTTTAAGAATTTTTCAGAATATTACTTTTTTCCCCTGTATTTTATTTATTTATTTATTTATTTTTTTTCAAAAACATTAACATCTTACAGACTCCAAACTTTTAACCCTTGTGTACATTGTTGAACATCGTTAGTGGGCAAATCACACTACATAAACTAATGAATGTGTGAAAACTGTGTTCCGAGTGATTTTTTTTTTTTTTTCCCCACAGTGCCAAAAGTAAGCATTAATTTTCCAAAATTGTGCAGTTATGGTGAACTCAAAACTGGTGTTCATCACTGATCAATTATTGTTGTCTTTGTTCTAAGGTTGATTGCGGAATGTCACAGCTTTCTTAAGCGATCCAGACCTTTATCTTCAAATGACTGCAGTCCTGCTGACTGATTGGATCATCTTTTGAGGTAAGAACCTATGGGAAAAGGTTTATTGAACTGGTGAAAGTCACTCAAACAGTTTATTTTGTTTTCTCCTCAC
Organism: Megalobrama amblycephala; assembly: GCF_018812025.1. Taxonomy (NCBI): domain Eukaryota; kingdom Metazoa; phylum Chordata; class Actinopteri; order Cypriniformes; family Xenocyprididae; genus Megalobrama; species Megalobrama amblycephala. The sequence goes on from NC_063056.1 coordinate 27,456,132, forward strand.
GTCCGGCTCTTTTGTTGAAATTTGCTTGGTGAAGTAGAGTTGAGCCCCTCTGAAGGACAATGACTTGATTTGACAGAAAATTGAAATATTATCCAACTTGATTATTTTGGCTGGACTGTTCACCCAAGGCCATTGCGTGGGGACAACGGCTGTCGATTTTTAGAAGAATACAAATATAATTTAAAAGAAACATCTGACAATCTGTCAGACAATCTGTTTAAATGAAGTCTCATGGCGAGCAGGCGACAAACGATAGAAAAGTATCACAGTTGGAGATGGTAACAGGGAGGTGGGCAGATTTTCAAAAGCATTGAAAAACAGAAACAAGCAGACGACAAAATCGAAGAGAGATCACTTAAGAGAAGACAAAACAGATGAGACGGGAGACTTGACATGAAGAGTGGGAAAAAATCTGCTGGAAACACACATGCATCACAGAGCACCTGTGCAAGGCCCTTTTACTCATGCCCCTGTCTACCTAGATATCCTTTAGAGATCAAGACGCATCCCACAATGCCGGTGGTGACAGGCTCTGTCGGCCGGCTACGGGGAGCAGATGGCTGGCCAGATGCAGGGTTGCGTTTGACCTTGGGCCCCGTGGAAGGCTAAACATCATAGGCGTCCTCCGGCGCTTCCACCTTTCTGCCGCTCCATGGAGCCGCTGCTTTGCTCTGACAGCCTATGGTTGTTTTATTTAGATGAGCCATATGGAACCATTATGTGCTCCATCGTTTATGTGCTATCACTATTCCCAGTGTAGTTTATCACCCGATGTGTATTCGAACAAAGACGAGTTCAAGTCCCCCAGACTGTCCATGACTGTAGAGATACGGCATAAGATATGACTAATCACATTCAGCTTTGTGCACAGACCGAAAGGGGTGGCAGAATTATAATTGGGGTCAGCTGATGCAGACTTGATGGAAGGGATCTTTCGTAAGCCAGTGACGCATAGGTTTATAAGCACGCATACCAGCTTCAGATGCCGTGCAGTAGTTTACCCAGAATTCTGCTTCATACACACTCCATGCTGCATGGAGATTGTTTTTCCCTTTTTTCTCTAAAAGTTTGTGCACGGTTAAGTAAAAATACTCATGACCACACATATCAAAATGTATAGTTTTTAGGTGACCTGGCAATTTTAGTGTTAATTTTAGTGTTAACTCCATACACTCGACTTTACTCTTTAAAATGTCTACTTGTACAAATAGCAAATTTCTTATATGTATTTCAAGATTTTTCTGTATTCATAACAGCAGTCAGTGGAGTTAGATAAGAACTATTTTGTGACTGTTTTGCACAAAAAAACAAAACATCTGAAGACAATCTCATGAGGCTTTTATGTATGGAATATATCAATTATATTTGTCATATAATTTTTTTTTTTTTTTGTCTTATTACCTTATCTGTAATATTTCATTGCAGTGTACTAAATTAATCCAAAATAATCATGATTATTATTATGGGTGCTGCAATTAATTTTGTAAAGTATTGTTTAAACAGTTTTTTCTTTTAAATTTATTTTCTCATCTTGTTTTAACTGTACATGAATAATATGACATGCATGCAGTTGTCATAACGATATGCCAGTATTAAAATGTATTTACGTTTTCCCAATAAACCACTAATTAGCCTATATGATAACCAATGAATGTTTGATTTATTAATATTCTATACTATTTTACCTTAAATAAATTAAGTCTACTCTAAACTAAAATCAGTCATTTTAAATGCTGTGAATTTAGGCATCACAACATTATAATGTACGGTATGAATAATTGAATATATATTTTGGGTGTTATTTCATTATTAGTGCTTTTAAAGATTAATTTCAAGTGAGCGTTAGATGACAGCAAAGGTAATATCCAATATCAGCATTTATGTTTCCACTATCACCTGATAACCAATGTTTTCAATGTATTTCGCATCTCTAGTTAACAAGGTTCACTATGGTGTTTTGGCAGAAACTATGATAAATAATTGTGAGATTGCACAAAATAATTAGCTGCAAATCAGCATTAATAATCACAATTACATTGTCAAGAGAAATAATCGACTGTAATTATGCAGTTCTAATCTTGTTTTAGCCATCATATCATCTGATTTATTGAGTTATATGACTTCATTCTCTCACTAAGGTCATTGTAGTGTTTCCTTCAGGAGAGCGTCTGTTTCCTAAAAGCTTAATGGCTTTTAGCACACTGTTACAAAGTGCAATGTCTAGCGATTTACTCATTTTTGTGGTGTTCACAGATATGTGCCCTGCTAATGGTTACTAGTCTCACAGTTTTCTTCAGTAATTCATAGCACCATTCATTCAGATCTTCACCTTCAGTTCTGACAATAGGGAGTGACGTTAACATAAAAAGCGACGCTGATAGACGTTCTTGGATCTCAGTACAGACATTGAGGCCACGTTCTGCTCCTCCACTTTTGAATCTTCATTCATATTCATCAAAGTACAATTTGCTCTCCAATCTCAGAAGATAGCTGATCAAACACTTGGTGACACAAAAGACAGAAGTGAGCTTATTTTCTTCATTTTTTGAATCAAGTTTGAGAAAACTTGATAGCTCTCCAGCAGCCTCAAAAACATGAATTCATTCAAACTTCAAGCCTACCTGACAATTGAAATATTAACCATCAAATCTGGCTCCACGTCATTTTTTCAACAAATACTCTTCCTCTCGTAAGAGGTTTATTTAACCACAGGTCAGCAGAATGGGCAGATGCCAGCAGAGGGTTTGGTCCGCCATAGCTTTTTACTGATTTATAAATTCTCTCTCATGGTTTATCACTCTCATTAATGTCAGCACCTGCTGTAGTGGGGCTCTATCTGTCTGCCCGCAGGCCCTACAGCTGTGCACTGAGCTCAGGCAAACTGCCCATCAGTCCTGCCCCCTCCACCCATCCACTCCACCAATAAGCATTTGGCTGGTATAGTTGTAAAAACCTTGCTAGAATCAGGTGCACTTGCTCTGTTGATTGTAAATAGTGCTGCTTGATTATGGCAAAAATCATAATCACGATTATTTTGGTCACGAGTATTTTACACGATTATCGTTGGGTGATATGATCAAAGTCTTATTTCATGATATGAGTCATTTTAAATGTCAGTTAAATTTCACAATTATCAATACTTTCAGCAAAAACTAATGCTAATTAATGTAAAGTCCTCAAAACAATTACAGAAGACAAGTAAACGGTCAGCAATACAATAAGAACAAAGAAACTAATAACAAAAACTGACAAAAAATACAACAGAACCAAAATACAAATTAAATAAACAGTGCTTTAGGTTTTTCAGGAAGATGTACTAACAGTGGTATTCAGATAAGTAATAGCCTTATTAAAACTTATTCAAAAGTTATTCATTCAAGAGCAGTGAGTGATTTTATCTTTGTCTTTTGTTGTTTGATTGACAATAATGACTGCTGCAGATTTATTAGGCTGCTGTCACTTTAAGAGCTGCACGGATCCAATATACTGTTACACGCATTTTCTTTCTCAACTGTTTACATTCACTTAAGACATAACTGACTGTGTTTACAAGGATACTTAACATAATTTCAACATATTTGTGTGTAGGCTATTTGACCGTTTAGGCTTGTATGTATCTAAAGACCGCAGTATACTTTGCTTATGCGCATTCTGTCCCACCTCGGAGCATGCGCACAGAAAGCCACATGGGAACAGTATCTCTTTCGCAGCTTAATGCGCTTTTAATAACACTGTTTAATATCATGTCCCGCAGTTTAGCAATAGACTGCAATTTACAACACTCACTTATTCGGCTGATTTGGATGTTAAATTTGGCTTACGGAGGAACTAAAGGAAAGGTTGGTGTGCTGGACTGAATGCAGCAGTGGCACAATAATCATTTACAACGATTATCTTGTTTTTTCATAATCGTTGGAAGCCCAAATCAACATAAAAAATGTATTTATCATGCTCTTAGAATGCACATTCAAGTACAATGGTGTGAAAAAGTATTAGCCTGATATTCTTTTTATATCCCTTTATTATTATTATTATTATTATTATTATTATTATTATTAAGTCAAACATTACTAATATTGTCACTGTGAAAAAGTAATTGACACCATATTCTTGAAAACAACAGCAGAAACTCAGTGGTGAATATTCCCAAAAGCAGTCAGAATTTCTCAAAGGTCACAATGGCACCACATCCAGAAAGCTTTAAATTATCATAGAAAAACTTTCAAAGAACTACAGGCTTCTCTTGCATTAGCGAAGGTCACAGTCCATGACTCCATAATAAGAAAGGGACTGTGCAAAAAAGGACTTTATGGAAGAGTAGTAAGGCAAAAATTTTGGTTCACTAGGAAGACCATCAAAGCTCTATCATATTTGTTAAAAGCATGTGATGATCCCAAACCTTGGTTTATTCTTCTATTGACAGATGAGTCAAAATGTAACTTTTTTTTTTTTGGTAGGCTGGATGTCTATATCTGTTGTCAAGCAAATACAGCAGGGTATACTGTAACAATGTGCTGCCTACAGTGTTTTGCTGCCTGTGGTGGCCTCGGTGACGTATTGTATTCTCCCATATGTTAGTTGGTTCTTTAAGAGATTGTCCTAGCATCTGACCGTGAGCTGAAACTTTGAATGTATTAAGTGTACTTGAATGATGCAGCAGTACAATGATCCAAAACACAGTGAAGCTGACAGCTGTAGGACTACAAAGAAATACAGACTCGTATCAAATTAAAGGTGGCGTCTGATTGTCGATAGTGCTGTTTAATGTTGTCTAGCCAGAAATTTAAGGGGGCATTCACTTTGTCTCGGGGGTGATGCGCGAGTCTTTGTTAGCCAATTTTACCCAATGAAATTTTTTCTTGGGTTCCCTTTGTATAATATTATAATTTGTTCTCCAAATTGGAAAATGCTAAGGGGGAAAATACCTTTTCACAGCAAGACATGTCAATAATAAAACAGAAATTTGTAAATACTGCAAACAAAACATTGCTTAATAAGCTTTCTAAGAAGCTCAGTGAGTTTTCAAATTGAGTTTTTTCCTCTTTCGGGGCACAGAACTGAATATGGTGTTAAAAGAACAAGCAGAGTGGCAGGAGGAGAAAGAGAAAAGAAGGGTCAAAACCAGCATCCCCCCTCCTTCTGTTCTTATTCACAAATTGATTTCTGAGGACCCGGCGCCGCATTACACTTTGTTTGTGCATTGTGTGTGTGTTTTCTGCTGCCTTTAGTTTGTCTGTTAATCCATCAGCGCTGGCGTTGGGGGGAAAAGGCTTGCACATTCGGAGCCAGGAAGCACCTCCTGGCTCATCTGTGTCCCTTAATCCTGAGAACAGCCATGCTGGTGAGATTGCAGGCCCCTCAGAGTCTCTCCTTCTGGAAATTTCAAAGTCAGGCATTGGCGATTTGGAAGACAGGGAGGCAAAGTCTGCAGGGAGCCTTCATGCAGGTCAGCCCAAATCTTTAGCTGAGAGCCCCTGGTTCAGTGCAGGTGGATCTGAGGTCTGTGCTGAGGGAGAGTTGTTGTTAGGCAGATGGAGAGGGATTAACCCCCTCTGCCGCCGCCACCACCACCACCCATCTTTGAATTATGAATGTCCCCTCTCTCTTAATGTCTGTCAGCTTTTCAGAAAGCATAACTGTGAATACAAGTTACAACCCTCTTGCGGCCCTCAGTATTTCTCTATGCAGCTATACGCATGTGTCGTAAAAGACATTTACTGTCTTTAATAGTCAGAAGTAATTTCTTTATTCTATACTTTTCTATTCTATACTTGATCATAGGCAGAGAGTGAACCAACTGTAGGCTAAAGCTATAAAATCTAGATGATATAGGTGTGTCCCCATCATCCATTTCTCAAGAATTTTGTCTTGTTTTAAGGATGTTTAGATATATTTACTGGATCACTTCTTTTGAAATAATACAGGCTGTTTTGAGAGAATGTCTTGAATTAAGTGTATTTTTCTTATCTGTTTGAAATATAAACTTCAAAATTTTGTTCAATTTTCTATGAGAAATTTAAGGTAAAACAACAATAACAATTGTTTAGTATTATTATTATTTAATAGTAATAATAAAATACTATTATTTAATTATATCTGATCATTATAGTATGTTATTATAATACACTAACTTTCAAAAGTTGGGTCAGTAAGATTATTAAATGGTTTTGAAATGCTCTTATGCTCACCAAGACTGCATTTATATGATCTAATACAGTAAAAATTGTATTGTGAAATATTACAATTTAAAAAAAAAATTCTATTTTAAAATGTAATTTATTCTTTTGATGTGCTCCAGTATTCAGTTGTCACATGATGCTCAATTTTTAAAATTATTATTATCAATGTTAAAAACCGTTGTGCTGCTTAATGTTTTGTGGAAACTGTAATAGATTATTTTCAGGTATATATATAATATAATATAATATAATATAATATAATATAATATAATATAATATAATATAATATAATATAATATAATATAATATAATATAATATAATATAATATAATGACAGATTCAAAACTGTATGAGTGCCACAGTTGGCTCAAATATGTTTATTTTTAGAGTAACCTTCCTCTTATACCTGAGGTAATATATATGGTAAACAAAGAACTAATTTCATCAAGCTGTAACACTTGTGTAACCCGCAACTTGTTCACCTTTAATACCTGGCCAAAAAGAAAGTTTGTTTTGGACTCGAGGATGCACTGTAATGCCGATGTTTGAACTCATGTGTTGTGCTCAGGGAGGCAGGGACTCCACAACCGGTGCTGTGAGGATTCGCAAACACAAAGGAGTGGCAAATTCATGAAAATGAAACAAATGAGGTTAATACAGCTTGTTTTATGCAGAGATCCTTGAGGATGACATTTGTTGTGTTGCACGAAAATGTAAATGAAGAGGAAAGCCTTGCTTCAGAACGCCTCAGAGGGAGGCAGGCACTGTGTTCATAGAAAAAAACAGCAGATCTGGGATCAGATTCCACCTTGTCTTCCCTAATCACAGACAGAGAAGACTACAAAGCAAAACAGATCTAGAAATATCTCTCGTATAATGTTTCACATTGTTAGAAACTTCCTTAATATGGCACAATATCTTTCTCTCTCTGTCTTTTTGAACTCCCCCCCCCCCCTTTTTTTGGCTTAGTTTGGTGCCTTAGCTCAGGATCTTGCAGTATGTTCTGTTTTACAGGCTTAGTTCTGCCAATGAGATGTGACCCTGGCTGAAAACATTGAAGAATTGAGCATCAGCCCTTTAGATGCCAGATCTGTCTTTCTCTACAAAGACAGAAAGAGAAGGCATCTCTTCACCAATGAGATTCTATAAAGGCAATTAGCTTAACGGCGACTGTGATGACAAGGCTTTGGCTCGCTTAGGAGATGTGAACCGCCTTACTGTGATTTACCTCAGACAGAGAGGACACCTTGGGAATTTAACTTGCCGTACTTTTTAAAAGTTTGTTGAAGTAAACAACTCTTGTGCTCATTAACTTCACTGTTGCCCTCAGTTATGCAATGGACTCTTAAATCTAGCTGAATACTCTGCTTGTTTCTCATTCTGCTCTCTAATTTCCTGTGACGTAAATCAGGACATTGTGAACAAATTGAAGCACTAGCAAGGCCCTTGATACACTAAAGATTGGGACACTGATGACTCGATTACCAGAAAGCTTAGCAGATTGAGTCACAATTACAAGGTTTATGCATTCATTGTAGCTGGTATTTTTCAACATTGCTGTATAACACACAGATATAAAAATGTACACTGCCATTATGAAAAATATGCTTTTCCTGCATGTATATTAATGGCAATTCAGACATTAAACATATCACACAGGAAAGTACAAAATGTATTATAATATAACTACTGGTACTGTATATTGGCACTAATAGCGTTATTATCCAATATTAGAGTTTTTTTTTTTTTTTTTTGCATTTATCAATCAGTTAATATTTAATTGTGTATGGTCATGTCCCTTATTTTTATATTAGGATTAACCTTAGCATCATCTAATGCTCACTTAATTATCTTTAATAATTATACTAATCATGTAAATCCTAATTTGATTTAATAATTTAAAGGATTACTTCACTTTAAAGTGAAAATTACCCTAATCTTTACTCACCCTCTAGCCATCCTAGCTGTATATGACTTTCTTCTTTCTGATGAACACAATCGGAGATATATTAATAAATATCCTGACGCATCCAAGCTTTATAATGGCACTGAGCAGGAAAAAACGAGTATGAAGCTCGAAAGTGCATCCATCCATTATAAACGTACTCGACACGGCTCCGGGGGTGTTAAACTTAGGAAGAAAGCTTTTTTCGTAAGTTGAATACGAATTGCGTAGGACGTAGCGTAAGCGTTTTTAACTGTGAGGCGTTACGCTTTCTTCCTAAGTTGAATATGGAAGGCGATTTTACTTGGATATAAATATGGATATTTTTCTTACACGAACGCATCACTTGGCATAGAAAAGGCCTTTATTAAGAGCCGTATGGTTTATGTTTATGATGGATGGATGCACTTTCTTGAGCTTCATACTCGTTGTTTCCTGCTCAGTGCCATTATAAAGCTTGGATGTGTCAGGATATTTATTAATATAACTCCGATTGTGTTCATCAGAATGAAGAAAGTCATACACACCTTGGCTTAAGGGTGAGTAAAGCTTGGGGTAATTTTCATTTTAAAATGAATTAATCTTTTAAGTAATTGTTTGCAAATCTAAAAATTTACATTTTTCATACTGTACATACATAGTAATGTTGTGATTCCTAAATTCACTTGTACTTTTAAAATGATTAATTTTAGTTTAGTTTTATTCTTATACTCTTTTAATCTTGTTTTCATTTGTTTTAATATCATTATCAGCTCATGAAAATAATTAGCAGCTTATTGGTATTGACCAACATTTTCAATTGTTTTTAAAGGTGCTGTAGAACATCTTTTTAAAAGATGTAATATAAGTCTAAGGTGTCCACTGAATGTGTCTGTGAAGTTTCAGCTCAAAATACCCCATAGATTTTTTTTAAATTAATTTTTTTAACAGCCTATTTTGAGCCATAATTATATATGCACCGATTCCTTGCACGGCCCCTTTAAATCTCGTGCTCCCCTCCCCCAGAGCTCGCGCTTGCCTTAAACAGCATAAACAAAGTTCACACAGCTAATATAACCCTCAAATGGATCTTTACAAGATGTTCGTCATGCATGCTGCTTGCATGCTTCGGATTATGTGAGTATAGTATTTATTTGGATGTTTACATTTGATTCTGAATGAGTTTGATAGTGCTCCGTGGCTAAAGCCAACATTACACACTGTTGGAGAGATTTATAAAGAATGAAGTTGTGTTTATGAATTATACAGACTGCAAGTGTTTAAAAATGAAAATAGCGACGGCTCTTGTCTCTGTGAATACAGTAAGAAACAATGGTAACTTTAACCACATTTAACAGTACATTAGCAACATGCTAACGAAACATTTAGAAAGACAATTTACAAATATCACTAAAAATATCATGATATCATGGATCATGTCAGTTATTATTGCTCCATCTGCCATTTTTCGCTATTGTCCTTGCTTGCTTACCTAGTCTGATGATTCAGCTGTGCACATCCAGACGTTTTGCCCTTGTCTAATGCCTTGAACATGAGCTGGCATATGCAAATATTGGGGGCGTGCATATTAATGATCCCGACTGTTACGTAACAGTCGGTGTTATGTTGAGATTCGCCTGTTCTTCAGAGGTCTTTTAAACAAATAAGATTTATATAAGGAGGAGGAAACAATGATGTTTGAAACTCACTGTATGTCATTTCCATTTACTGAACTCTTGTTATTTAACTATGCCAAGATAAATTCAATTTTTAATTCTAGGGCACCTTTAATTGTACTTTAAATTTTAACATTTAAGCAAGCATTGTAAGCATTCATTTTACTTACATTTTAAGAAATGACGACATTTCTCGCAGGTAAATATAGTGAGCATCCAATGCTCACTGGTTTCACGGTGGGTGCATTTTGGGAATTTCACAAACATTTCTCTGCACTGGAGTAATTTGGACAACAGGACTCCCTGGCCAGTGCACTACTGAACTAGGGAGTGGATCAAGACACAATGAATGCATGAATGTGACTTATTCGGATCCTTTCCTTCACTTCTAATTCCTTCCTCACTCACTTTCTCCTTCATTTGTTCTCAAGTCATTTGTCTCATTACTCTAATTTAACAGTGCACTTCGCCGTCTTTGTGGGGGAGGCCTGGCTCATTTAAAGGCCTGATTGGAATAAGGAGATGATGGTGGTGAAGGAGCCATTTATATAAGATGTGAAGGAAGGTGGTCTCAGCTATTTTGAGTACCAACCCATGCCCACAAAACCTGCCAATTAGCTTAAGTGGCCTCCCAGCGAGCTGGATTAGTCCCGTACCTTTTCTCGAGTGAGAAAAGCACTTTCTTACAAAAAAAAAAAAAAAAAGTGGCAAAATTGGTTAAGCTTCTGTGCTCTAATTGCAGGCCTGGTTGCAAAATAGCATGTTACATTACAGACGCCCACATACAGACGTGTTTTACGTTGAGGTAAAATGACTCCTTGGTTAAGCTATGCAACACGACTGCTGTTTTTCTGTACTTTCTACCTGTTGTGTTGCAATGTACTTTTGTTCTGCCAAGCTGGCCGCCTCAGATAAGTTTTCTTCGCTTTTGTTCTGTTCCATTTATTCTCACTTTGGCCACATTGTTTCTCTTTAAGAGTGCTACATCTTAAAAATAGCCAGTCGATCCCGTGTGTGTGAAATGCGTGGTAAAAGTTTTGACCAGATTCCAAAAAAGTGGTTCCCACAGTCTTCGCGCTGCAGGCAGGACAGACGGCGTGTATCGATCAGGGTGTAAAGCGGGGTTTCGCCAGAGATTAATACTGTGCTCAGCAGAGCTCATGAAGTTGTTAACGTAATGTGGAAAAACCTGTGTGATCAGCCATATTGACAGCGCAGGGCAAGGCCACTGATTAAGTAAGTGAAGTGCATTTCACAAGCTCACTTTGGTTCCCACATCAACACTACATCATGTCTGAATTCTTCCTCCAAAGAAAATTTTGTTTTGCCCTTGTATGAGCCGGTGTTGGGGAGTAAAGAACTAAAAGTTGTGGCAGCGTAACGTAATAAAACGCTACATATTTACACAAACATGTATTCTGCTTTATGCCCAAACATGACGAATGGTTCACTCAAATAGTTTGTGTCATTTTTGGTTGGATTACATGATTCACTGATTCATTTAAGTTTAAGGCATTTTATGTCTCTGTTTCATTGCCATATACAAAACAATATAATATTTACTACAATAATCTACAAAAAAATGTTATAGTATTTAGTTAAATGCTGCTTTTGGCCACTTTTTATTGTATTTTATTCTGTTACATCTATATACTAGTTTTATTGATCCTATTAAGTAGAAAAAGTTTGTGTTAGTGGCATTTAATGTAAATAAATCTGCAAAAATGCTGTTTAATGGCATCACCCTAATTCAGATCCTTGTTGTGTTTGCAAAATACTGCTCTAATTTTCAAAAAGAAAAACAGAATCAACTGTTTTTGTGGTAGTAATCAAACATAGCTACCAAAACATCCACTCTCACATAAAGCATTGGGAAGTCAGATTATAATGCACCAGTTTATTAAAAAAGATGAACTGATTCCTTTGAGCCCCTTTTCAGGCCTCTGTGCAGAATTCTTTTTTTTTTTTTTTGTGATACAAATTAATAAGAGAATATTTTGTTAAATAATCTTACAAATTAATAATCTTTAGGTAAATTCTGCTGCTTGACCACTGTGTTCAAATATATGCGTAAATTACAGCATTTTCTAGTTTTATTGGGAGCATTTAAGGCCCGGGTATACTCACGCACAGCTTTCAAAGTGTACTCAACCACGGATGGACGAATTAGACACGTGCGCAGTACAAATGCTTTTTATACTCAACCAGACATCAGAGGGCAGCACTGAGTTGTCAATTACAGGATTACATTTGCTGCTCGGAAGGATAGAAGAAGAAAAATAGCAGATCTGAGAACCAAAGCAAATAACAAAAGCGATGGAGAAAGATATGCTGCTTTGTTTACTGTTTTATATCGCTCTTTTCGACTACTACACAGTACATCACAACTGCGTAATGCGGACCCTCCTGATGACAAAAATTATGTTGCGCAGACAGTGCGTGGACTTTCGTGGAATGTGGATAGCCAAAGTATTCTTTGGGCTTTAGTGGAAATAAATATTTTTGATGTATTGGCAGTAGCTTGTAGTATAGCTAACTTTTTTTTTTTTTTTTTTTTTTGAAAGATTAGCTTGACTTTTTTATTTTTATTTTTATTTTTATTTTTTTTAACTACTTTTACTTATTAACTTAAGCTACAGTATTCAAAGCATCTTCCCCAGCACTGGTAGGGTAGGAGAACACATCCAGGAGATTGATGGTTTAATCCAGCAAGTCATAGCAGAAGAGACTTTTTATTGGGAAGAATATTAGTTATGAATCTTTATTTCAAGCTGTGCTCTTCACTGTCAGCACATTTGAAGGCTTAATGAATGCGTATGTGTGGTGTCTAAAGCCTGAAGAATTTGTTATATATCTTTTTATTGGACGTGAAAGGTCACCTTGAGAAAGGGAAATTAGACATTAATTTTTCCCCCTCTGCCCACTCAACGTAGCTGACCTGCATTGGAGAGACGTGTTAGTGAGTTTTTAATCAGCATGGATATTTATTTATTACCCTCAGCCTGGAGCTAATTTACTTCATCTCACTCACTCTCCTGTTTCAGGTCATTTACATACAGCCCTCCCCCAAGGCCTGCTGGGACAGGATTACTGTACTAATTGCTTTTTGGTATGATGGAGAACAAAGCAGTCTTTCTCTTCCTCTTCCTCATATTCCAAACGACTAATACTAAGAAGTTTGCAGGAAATCAGCCACTTGGGACCAAGTCCTTGACCGAAATATATTTCGGAAGTTGCAGCTTGTGTGCGAGAGCTCATGTGCTTGTCCATTTGTAATCATCTGCAATTCTGGTTCCTCAAGGACACGGTGAAACGGCATGATGGCTTCGATAGTCGACACACGTACACAAATGTACACAGGTGAATTGATTTTTTTTTTTGTGTGATCGCTACACCAAAGTGTGATTGAGTGTCTTTTTGCAATCACGGGTCACGAATGTGATGAATGACCTCACGAAGAGCCCTGTCACTGGTAGGTAATGTCCCTAAATCTCCCACCACAAAGACCACTGCATGTTCGATAATATCGACTGTGTGTGCGTGTATGTGAGCTCATCCCCTGTATGGGATGTTGTGGGATATCTTTTCTTTCATCTTAGTGTTATGGGATACGTTTATCTTTGTGTTTCTGTTGTTGAATATAGATGTCTTCGAAGGCCGATCCAAAGAGCAAAGGTGGAGGGAAAGGACTGATACAGATCAAGATGAATAATAGGATTAATAGATGAACAGGAAGAGATCTCTTTATCTGGAGGGTTTAACATTTTGCTAAAGGGATCCTTCATTTCGGATCGCCTACATGTGCCTTTCGGGCAACATCTAAAGTTGTACGCTCATTCAGATCCTTCATGGCTAAGGCCAAATGGTCAGCAGGTTTCTTCGTTCTTTCATTCATGATTTATACCTCCTGTTTGATTCAGATCTGATTCGTCAAGAGTTTCTTCCGTGGCATGGTTGCTTTTCGAGCCGTTTTCCACCCATAAATATAAAATGATCTCTTCTCAATTATTTCCAAAGCCTGCGTTTAGAGTCAGTGAAGCCTGCGGCCGCTATTACCCACAATCTTAGAGCATTTATTACCTGTTTAGAGTTATACCAGCTCACGGATGTTGTAATGATGGCCTTAGGACAGACGTTCGAAGCTCGAGAGAGACTTTTCTCTCTCTCTGTCTCTTTTAAGTCCAGAGGTGCCTTCTGAAGCTTGATGCTTTTGACAAAAGTGTCTCAAATTGAAATGCTTAAAACTGTGGACCACCATCTGTGTTACCATGGAGACCGGATTTTTTTTTTCTTCTTCGGAGTGGAGAGCACCGGTTTCATGGCACTCTAATTGCCCTGTCAGACAGTGGTGCGGGAGGTTTTAATGTGGAGTTTGGCACTCAATGCCAGGAGTAGAGAACATCATCTCCTTTGTGAGTTTATTTAGAGTTTAGATGGAGAGAAATATTTAGTGAGTCTGAGAAACCTGAATGCTCCTCTATAAGCTCTTGGTAAATAAAGTTTTGTTTGTGAAAGTCTCTTTAAAAGTCATTGTAACTTCTCGTACTTATTTAAAGGCTTTTATTTGACAGTTCTTTGAGTCCTATTCATCTAAATTGGCCTTTCACTTGGCAAGCCATTTTTTTTTTGGTGATTTACATATAGTATAAAAGAGTTTTCTTTTAAGTTTTAAAGTGTTAGTTCACCCAAAAATGAAAATTCTGCCATTAATTACTCACCCTCATATTGTTCTAAACCAGTAAGACTTTCATTCATCTTCGGAACACAAATGAAGATCTTTTTGATGAAATCTGAGAGCTTTCTGTCCCTCCATTGACAGCGATGCAACTACCACTTTGATGCTTCAAAAAGTTCATAAAAAGATTGTAAAACTAATCCATGTGAATTGAGTGGTTTAGTCCAAATGTTCTGAAGAAACTTGATCGCTTTATATGATGAGCAGATTGAATTTAGGCTTTTATTTTACGGGTGAAAAATGTTAATACTTTTATTCAGCAAGGATGCATTAAATTGATCAAAAGTGACAGTAAAGACATTTATAATGGTATTTTAATTGTAATATTTCACAGTATTACTGTTTTTTTGTATTTTTGATCAAATAAGTACCTTGGTTAGTATAAGAGATTTCTTTCAGAAACACTACAAAATATTACTGACCCCAAACATTTGAATGGTAGTGTACTCTTTATATTCATATGTGACCCTGGACGACAAAACCATAAGGGTTGGTTTTTTGAAGGCTGAATAAGTTTTTCATTGATGTATGGTTTGTTAGGATAGGACAATATTTGGCCGAGATAAAACTATTTGAAAATCTGGAATCTGAGGGTGTAAAAAAATCAAAATATTGAAAAAAATCACCTTTAAATTTGTTCAAATTAAGTCCTTAGTGATGCATATTACTTACAAAAATACATGTTTGATATATTTATGGTAGTACAAAGTTTACAAATGATCTTCATGGAACATGATCTTTGCTTAATATACTAATGATTTTTGGAATAAAAGAAAAATTGATAATTTTGACCCATACAATGTATTGTTGGCTATTGCTACAAATATACCCGTGTGACTTATGACTGGTTTTGTGGTCCAGGGTCACATATTGTATTGATTTGGTTCTGAAAAACTTTTTATGCCATATTCAAGTTTTTTAAATTGAATGACTCACTGGAAACGTCATGTGTTGACCAAGTAAAAAATAATTACAAATATACCTTAACCTTGATTTTAAACCAGTGTACATGTATTCAAGGTGTGCACAAGGGTATACAGAACAACCATTGTTTTAAATGTAGTTTTCAAGGTAAAAAGTTGGACCACATAACTTTTCCAGAGAAATGTTTTTCAAATATTGATAAGCAGTTTTGTTAAAATATTTTTTCTAAGATAGGACCAAACATTATCATAACATCATTGAACCTTTTATTATTTAGATTTTAAAGTCTGCATGAACCATTAATTGTTCACCACTGGACTAGTAATGTGCACTAACAAAGTAAATAGTGTCAGTTTTGATTTCATGACAACTTTAAGTACGTGGTCAGCATTTTTCAACATTTGCTTGGTCTTTTGTAAAAGAGTTGCATAACATGTAGGCGGCAGAAATAACCTAGGTATTTTGGTATCATAAACTTTTGAAATATTCAGAAGCCTTAGTAAAAGGTTTCGGTCAGCGTTTCATAGCCACTAAGTAGTCTGCCGTTGGCCTCGTATCTGTTTGAGTAGATGTACAGTGTGGACCTGAGACACTACAGAGTTGTTGATATAAAGCATTTTTGCTGTACGGTAATGGGGAAAAAAATGCCTGCGGCGGCGATTGCGCAATACTCGAGCCTCTATGAAAGAGCAGCGGCGATCTCACCTGCCCTGAGGCTCCTGCTCTGGGCGTTGAGCACATTGTGTTTCCTGCAGGGCCACGTGTGCAGCCCTGTGTCTACTGTCGATCTGCCCTTGACTCTGAGGAGCAGCCAGCAGACAGACAGAACACAGTAATCAATAACTTCCATTTAGTGGTGAGCGAGTGATGTTCACACGTCCATCAGAGAGAAATGGAAGTGAACGACGGGGTGAGACTGACTTCACAGGTCGACAGCATAGCATTAGGTCCGTTTCACAGCATAAGTGAAGCAGCATAACTGCAACATCAGGCCCACGTTGTGCTTTTATGCAAACACTGTTTATGCAGTAGTTTTACAGAAAATAAAGTCATTTCTGTCTTTCAATGGCAGCCAATACCATATGTATGGTATTGGTATGGTAACATACTGGTTATCTGCTGACATTAGTGTTTTTTTTTTTTTTTTAATTATTATTATTTTAACAGTATCGGTCGATTATAGTATATTTAATTGTCTGTGTGTGTATATAAATTTTTTCCCACTACTTTTATATTTAGATCACTTTACTGCCATCTAATGCTCGCTTATAGTTAATCTTTAAAAACATTAATAACTAAATAACACTGTTAACTGTAATCTTGATGAAATGAAATTGAATCAAAATGAATATTCATTTTTCATACTGCACATTGTAATGTTGTGATGCTTAAGTGCATGTTTAGCATTTAAAACAATTGATTTTATTTTTTAATATTTTGTTTTTAATTTTTGATTTGATTTTTAATAATTGATTTGATTTATTTTATTTACATTTAGTCTAAATACAGTAGAAATTAATATTTTAAATAAATTTTAATTCTAATTTTTATTAGTAATGAAAATAATTATTGTCTTATCAGTATTGAGCAGAGTTTTAATATGTGTGTATTTATAATTGGCGTCAAAATAAGCACAGGTTTTGTGTGCTGTTCAAAACAAGACTTTGAAACCCTGTTATACGATGAACTTTGCGTGGCACTATTTCAATGGCGTTTTAATGACAGAGTTTATGGTGTTTTAAAGGCAGTACTTTAGGGGACTTGGCCGCTGAGTTTATGATTTTGTCAGACAGCAGTTTGACCTGTAGGCTTTTATTCTCCTCAAACACACACACACACAAACTCTCAGAGGAGCTGGAAATGCTAGAGGAGGACATGGTGGTGTTGTATTTGTTCTGTGTGTACAGAGGAAGAGAGAGAGTCTTCTGTTGACATTGAAGCCAATCAGAATGCCAGGTTCGATAAGTCTTCATCGCTTTCACTCCTCACTCTACCTTGCATTAATATGCGTTTCGTATCGGATTGTAAGTATTCTCGAGATTGCATTCCAATGTGTCTCCAGTGTGGTCGGACAGAGATACGATCACTGTTACCCGAGCAAAATGGAAAGCAAAATACTGACAGATAATTCAGAAACACTTTACTCATTCGCTTTAGAAACATTGCCACAGTAAATGATGCTAAAAGGAATCAGAAGTGAAGAAAAGAGGGGGCAATAAAGTTTTAAAGTGTGACCTGACTGAGGATGTGGGGAGAGAAAAAAGGGATTCCTGGTGTAGTCCAGTGGAATAATTCATTGGATATTGTTCAATAAATCAGGTGACCAGATCGATTTGTTTCCTTTTTCATGTTACCAGAGCAGAATAAAATGAAAAAAGACAAGAACTTGCTTTGACAACAGATAAAAATGGACCATAACTGAAAAGCTATTCCTATTCCACCTCCAAATGTAGTTTTAGTGATTCAGTGGGTTTGGTGACTAACTTTTAAAATGATCAAATGGATTCTTACTGAGATCCAATTACCAAAAACAAAAAAAAGTGTCTCTCAGAGGGAGTGAGGGTGATATTTAGAAAGTGTAAACATCTAAATCTGCTGTGCTGTCTCTCACAGCTTTCGTCACTTTGCTGTGTAAAAGCCTGCTAATGTCATTGTGCTTCAGGCGTCAGTAAACTGTCAGCTGTTTGGGCTACTTGCGTGTGTTCCCACAACCCTAGAGCGCCTTAGATCTTGGGAAAAATGCAGAGGGTAAACAAAAGCTAGCGTGTGATTGTGTGTTTTCTTTTTGTCCCTGGAGTTTTCTGAAAAATCACAGTGATGACGGGACATGCTCGGTAGGGCTATTTTTGGCATTTAATGTTTCTAGTGGCTGGGGCCTGACATGGAAATGGTATTACCAAAGTCTAGTGTAAATATGGCCCTTCAACTGGCCATTGTCACCTCCAAAAGCTCTTAAAACAATTACTTTTAATCTAAGCCCTGGCAAAAGGGTTAGCCAATAGATTGAGGCAGAGTGCACTCATGGTGACAACAACAGGTTTGAGGATGACGTGTTCTCATGTCGTGAATTTCATCCTCTCTCCAGTGTAATTTCCTCACACTTACTTTATTTATTCAATAAAAAGTCAAAAGCCCAAAAATAAATAGGAAAAGTTTATTTGTATTTCCTGAATTAGATACCAGGGCTTGCAAAAGAATGGTGTCAAAGTTTTAGGTAAAAAAAAAATGACAATTATAATATAATTATTATTTATATGTGTATTTTTTATTATATTTTACTATTTTTATATTAAAACTTATAGTAAACCCAAGTAGACCTAGATGGAGGATGAGTAAGAAAACGATAGCAATATGAAATAAATAAATTAATGTAAAAGAGCAAAGACCAATCACAGTTCAGTATGTAAATGCTGGGATGATGTCGTTGCTGTCAGTTCCATTTTAAATGCTGAACATTAACAATGTAAAGGAGCTGTCATAGGGCTGGACGATAAGACTTAAAATCAAAGTCCCTTTTAAGACAAGTCATTTCACTTGGCGACCATCTTTGAAATGCCTCTCGGGCATGCAAGTGCAGCTCCTATCTCTTTGAATGGGGAAACATCAAATTCTCCAAAGCTGTTCGCCAAGCTTTCGATTAAATTTCATATTTGAAATCACCAATGAAATCTGACAACAACTGTCTCATAAATTTTCTAAACTCTCCAATCATGACAAAAAATTGCATTTTTTTGGGGTGCTGGTGTAACCCCTCTACCCAGGTCCTACTCACCCTGCTCTGTGCGGGCCTCGAACCTCGGTCTCCGGCGTGGGAGTTGGATGCTCTAACAACCTCTAGCGTCAGTCGCTAGAGCATCTCTTGAGATCAGAGAAGTGAGGTTTACTCGCACAGTGACTACTAGCTGGTCCCTGTTACACTGGATCAAGCTAATGCGTATGCACAGTCCTAAACACGCGTCTCCATAGGAAGTGCGTGTCTGACTGTTTCCATAGGAACCAGAGCTTCTAAAAGCAGCTGCAGTGACGCGATGACTTTACCAATCGGCGATTGGCTCTAATTTAGAAGGCGGGACTTATTTCTCCATATTGCGCGTTGCACTTTCTCCCATTCATAATAATACAAGTGTATCGTCTTTCTATATACAAAGTCTTTGCTAAAATGTCTGTGTGTTGACTCTGTGTTTGAGTTTGTGTTGCTTCCATGCTGCTGACTGGATGGGGCGGAGTCCCGTGACTACACTTGCGGTAGTATGTTCGTTAAAAAAACGAAATAACAGATATGGGAAAATTACGTCAGTTTGAGGTTCTGAATTTTGGTTTCGATTACTTTTCAATGAATCGTCCAGCCCTAAGCTGTCACATTGACCATTGTTCTGCAGTACTAGTCATTTTATTAAGGAATCCATGTAATCTGGAATTTTGGAAAAGATTTCCCCACACAGCCAGGTTCAGTTGGTTATTTGAATTCACCCCTTGACCAATAGACAGCTATTTGGCTTGAAATTGACCAGTGTGAGCTGCGCTTCATGCATCACTACACCATTGACAATGGTGCCATTGCCGAATTTTTGTTCTAATTTAATTTTAAAAAAATTCTTAAGTATGAAGTTGAAAAAATGCTAAAGAAGAGATTAAAGTTGAGACTAACAAGAATGTTTTAGATGAAAATCAGTTGCCAATCACGTTTGAAAAAGATGAATATTCAAATGAGCCGTTGAATATTTAACATGCAAGGTTAAGTACTGTTACAGCCCTTGGGTAGTCCAGTGGGACGTGAGACTGAATTCTCTCTTATCTCCTTGTGCGTTTAACAGGCTGGATCTTTCCGTATGTGTTGTTAAACCCGCTTTTGCTTAATGTTAGTTAAGCTAGTCCGAACCCAAGCGAGGGGCTGTCAGTGCTGTTCTAGCTCTGTTTAACACCAGCCGTCTCTTCTGGAACTAAATACAAGTGATCAAAAACTCTGGTCTGGCACCACCACCCACACACTCTCCCCTCATATTCAGCCCTCATTACCGCCACATAAATAACTAATGAAGGATCAATGAGAAGGGACATCACTGGAATGCTGGATGGAGCCCACTTAAATTCCAAGCTTTGTAATTCTCTCTCTCACTCTGTTACAGACTCCCTGTCTCTCTGCACCTCCTTTTTTCTCTCTTTGGTCTTAATTGAATGTCTCATAATGCAAATTGCTCATCATTTATGGATAGGCCATGATAGAGTTGACAGCCTCTTTTTTTCCCCCCATCCCAAAAGCGGGCCGCTCGAGAAAGCGTCAGGTCCGTAAGTGAAGTTTTTTTTCTTGCCGGCTCTTACACTGCAGATGATGTTTAGTTCATTCTGTAGCTTTCCCAGGTGTGTTCTTACCTGTCAGGTTTGCTGGAGGGCCCGGCACCATCTCCCCTCGTTCCTCACCTTGGCATCTGTCTTCACCGAGCCTCTGAAGTCTCTAATTGACTTTTCAACTGCGTGTGGAGTAATTGGGTTTTAATTACCATTTTACATTCTGTTTTGATATTTAAATCAGTCTTGTCATCTGAGGGAAAAGCAAGTCACTCTCCGTTTTCTCCACCATCGCTGTGGCGTATCGTCGATTACGCAGGCGCTCAAGGCATTCACTGACAAGGTCTCATAGACAAAGACCTGCTAATGGCATCCTCACTTATTCACAGTAAATACTAATTATCTCCCATCAACTGAGCACTTCACCGAATCGCTCAAACAGCTGTGAAGATGTTTTGTGGAGGTGTTTCATTTTTGTCCCTTTCATCACCGCTCTTTAACTCTGAAGAAGGACGATAAGATGAAGATGTCCTAAAGCACAAGGTCTGTGGGATGTTTCAACAGATGTCTGAAGAATTTCCAAAGCACACCGTAGCTCCTGGTATAATGAAATTTTTGGGCCCCACTTGGAATAAATAGTCATCTGTATGCTCTCCAGAGAAGATGCAGATGTGAAATTATAATTTGTCATTGGTTTGTGTGGTGCAGCCTCTCAGTGGCTCGTTCACACAGTTAGTGTTTGAAATCGACAACCGTATCTACGAACAGTTGGGACTCTGGGGTTGTCCTGTTCATACAACAGCCTTTAGAAACGGATGAGTAATGTTTTACATCTTATACTATCATGTTACAGTAAAACTGTTTATGAATATACATTTCATCATAGCTGTATAATTTCAACTTCACTGTAAAAAAATCTAAAGTTGAGAAAACGTAAAAGTTTAAGGCAACAAACTTCAGCAGATTTTTGAGTTTGAGTTGAGAAAACTCAAAAAATCTGCTGAAGTTTGTTGCCTTAAACTTTAAAGTTTTCTCAACTTGATTTTTTAAAGTGTTGTTGCAGATTTGTTTTTGTGAAAAAATTGTAATGATTAAAATATTTCGTAAACAAAACTTACAATTTAATGAAAAATATAAATATTGCTAGCAAATATAAAAGTGCACAAATGCAGTGTTTGTGAGAGGGGGAAAAAAGTAATTGTAATGATCAAAATATTTGGTAAAGAAAACTTACCATTCAATGAAAAATATAAATATTGATAGCAAATATACAACACTTATAAATTATATTATGTATATATATATATATATATATATATATATATATATATATATATATATATATATATATATATATATATATATATATATATATATAATATTTAACTATAGTTTTTTTTATAGATGATTCTTTTGTAATTAAAATATTAAAGATGGTGATTTCTATCAAAATTCAAGAACTTTCAAAATTCGTTTGAGTCTTGAAAATTTCAAGGAGTCACTTTGGATGTCACTCTTTGTTTTAACTGAACTGCTTATGAATGTAACAGATAGCAGACATTCCCAGATGCTGGCAAAAGCCAGTGATCTCTGAAGATTACTGTTCTCATTCCTGACCACATAATCTCAGATAATCAGAATTCTGTGTCATAGTATGCGAGATTTGTTTCTGTGTAACAGTGATCTTGAACGAAGTTTAATCTCAGTGGGTCTTCAGATTGTTGTTTGTTCTGCATACCTGTTTGTCTTTGAGATGTCTAAAGATGATCATCAGCTTGTAACGTCATACACCTTGGAGTCTGAAGTTTTCTTTTTCACAGTTGTATACATACAGTACTGACTGTCACACAGAGCTAAAAAGCACATAGAAGATTGCCTAAAATAGTTTTATTTGAGGCACTTAATAGCAAGTAAACTAGATATCCACTATCAGAACTGGATATTCCTCTGTTGTGTCTGTGAATTGTCTGTTTTTGATACTTTGGATAGACAAAAAAATCTTGTCTTAGTATTTTTCTTACTGTGTTTTCTCTACAGCTGTTTACAGACTGAATGAGTTTTTGCGCGCCGGTCTATTATAGTGGTGCCATGGATTTCAGATTTACCTGCCGCTTAACAGCATATACAAACATAAACTGTGAATGGTCTCTTTACATGTCACAGACAATCTCTATTTGGCTAAATGGACAATTTCTGGCCAAAATAAGCAGCAAAGTGGACAGGTTTTGTATGCAGTAGTGAAAAGTCTGACTAGTGCTGGAAGTAGCACTTAGAGGGATAGTTCACCCAAAAATGAAAATTCTGTCAATGTTTACTCATCCTCACATCATTCCAAACCCTTAAGATGTTTGTTCATCTTCGGAACACAAATGAAGATATTTTTAATGAAATCTGAGAGATTTCTGTCCCTCCATATGCAGCTAAGCACCTACCACTTCAAAAGTTAATGAATTGAGCGGTTTAGTCCAAATTTTCTGAAGGGACGCGATCGCTTTATAGGCTAAACAGATGTCTCTTCATAAAATTTGGATTAAACCACTCAGTTCATATGGATTAGTTTTATGATCTCTTTATGAACGTTTTGAAGCATCAAAATGGTAGAATAGACTGTCAATGGGCTGTTTTTTTTTGTTTTTTTTTTTACAATGTATAATCTTATAAATGTAATCATTTATATCTTAAATATAGTGCCCCTTAATGTACTTTTAAAGGTGCCCTAGATTCAAAAATGTAATTTACCTTGGCATAGTTAAATAACAAGGGTTCAGTACATGGAAAAGACATACAGTGAGTCTCAAACCCCATTGTTTCCTCCTTCTTATATAAATCTCATTTGTTTAAACGACCACCGAAGAACAGGCGAATCTCAACAAAACACCGACTGTTATGTAACAATATTTGCATAATGCCAGCCCATGATGTTCCCAACATTATAAAAGGCATTAGACAAGGGCAGCCAGTTAATGTCTGGAGCCTCACACAGCCGAATCATCAGACTAGGTAAGCAAGAACAACAGCGAAAAATGGCAGATGGAGCAATAATAACTGACATAATCCATGATAGCATGATATTTTTAGTGAATTGTCTTTCTAAATGTTTCGTTAGCATGTTGCTAATGTACTGTTAAATGAGGTTAAAGTTACCATCGTTTCTTACTGTATTCACGGAGACAAGAACCGTTGCTATTTTAATTTTTTAAACACTTGCAGTCTGTATAATGCATAAACACAACTTCATTCTTAATAAATCTCTCCAACAGTGTAGCATTAGCCGTTAGCCACGGAGCACAGCCTCAAATTCACTCAGAATAAAACTTTAACATCCAAATAAATACTTTACTCACATAATTCGAAGCATGCATACAGCATGCATGACGAACATCTTGTAAAGATCCATTTGAGGGTTATATTAGCTGTGTGAACTTTGTAAATGCGCTGTAATATAGTCGACAGCTCATGTGGCAGGGAGCACGCGATTTAAGGGGGCGGCGCCGAGTGTAAATCAGTGCATTGTTAATGATGCCCCAATATAGGCAGTTAAAAAAATTAATTAAAAAAAATCTATGGGTATTTTGAGCTGAAACTTCACAGACACATTCAGGAGACACCTTAGACTTATATTACATCTTGTGAAAAAGCATTCTTGGGCACCTTTAAGTAACTTTTAGAATAGTTTGACAATTGTTTAAGTATTTTAAATTAGTTTGGTAAGCCACAGTTTCAAAAGTAGCTTTCTTAACACTGGTGTACACACACACACACACACACACACTTGGGTGCAAGTTTCTCTTTCTCTGAACTTCTCTGTCTTTTTTGTGTGGACTGTGAATGTCTTTTCTTAGGGCTGTGTTGTGCACAGCTGCAGGCCTTTGCTTGAGGGAGGTGAGAAATGTCTGCCGGGATGTAATTGGTGTGACAGAGGCCTGCAGTCATTCTGTACTTCCACCTATCCGGTAGCTTGCATTAAAGGTCCCACGGTTCTTGTCATAGCCCAGCACATCTGTGAGGACAAGCAGACTTCTTTACCTGTTTCCTTCCTGTGTGGCTGTTAAGTCGGGTGACTTCACACAGACAGAATGCAAATTTTGGTGGGCTTTAAATGGTTTAAAGGCTTTGCGGTCAAAAATCGAATGTATTGACATGGTCTCCTTTTAATTTAAAACCTTTTAAGCACAGCCTGTTTTCAAATGATTAGAAAATGTCCATCGTTTGTGTGAATTTGAGCTTTTGTAATCGGGCCAAGATGCCGACGGAACAGCTGTATCCGTGGTAACCACTAAAGGTAGCGTGTGTTATGTGTGTGTTCTTCGTTAATGATATTGCATTTATCTGTGTCTCTGCCCTTTTGCAAAGAACGATAACGAGCCATTTGAAAGGCCAGAGTGCTCGTACGGCCCCCACTCTCTCACTCATATGCCTGCTTCGTATACCAACGTCGCCTCGTTTCATATCTCAGCCTGCCTGTCTGCATATTTTTTTTATGCTCATTTTTCATCTACATACCTGTCTCTTACGTTGTTCTTGTGTCATTTTAAAAAAAATCTCTTTAGTTACTTGGAAAAGTAATCTGATTGCATAACTCACATTACTTGTAATGCCTTACCCCCAACACTGCAAGTGACAGTAAAAACATTTATTAGACTTCTATTTCAAATAAATGTTCTTTTGTACTTTCTATTTATGAAGAATCCTGAAAAACTGCAAATCCTAAAAAAATTATGGTTTTGATGAAAATGTTAAGCAACACAAATGTTTTCAACAGTAAAAATATGAAAAAATATTTCTGAAGGATCATGTTTCTGAAGACCGGAGTAATGATACTGAAAATACAGCTTTGCCTTCGCTGGAATAAATTACATTTTAAAATGTATTAAAATAAAATAGTTATTTTAAAAGGTAATTTTGTATATATACTGTATATATCTATGTACATTTTATAAATATACCTTTACCCTCTTTAATTTCTCGGTTTGTGTTGATTTCAAATTTTGAAGAAAAAGATGAGGAAAAAGGCAGACATTTTCTTGTTCGCTCCTTTCTTACTCCTTTTTTTGGACCAAATCCATTGAGTTTCTGCTCAATTGCACAGATTGTAATCTTATTCTGGCAGAAAGACCTGCTGGAAATGAAGCCATAGATCACACGGAGGGGAGCGGACTGGTAGAGGAAGAGAGAGAGAGAGAGAGAGAGAGAGAGAGGGCTGGCAGAGATGGAGAGGTGGATGGAGAGATTGAAGAGGGCAAGAAGGAATAATTGCATGAAAGTGAGCGGGGGGAAGAGAGAAATAAATAAAAGGCTATATCCATCACCTGGCCGAATCCACAGCGCATGTTACCCATGTGTTACCTTGTTACAGGAGATGACATTTAGACAGAGGGGATGTTCTCTCTTCACTGTCTGCCCACATTAACATTCTGATTCTGCGGTATATGCAGCATGAAGTCTCTCCTACAACCCCATTCAGTCTCACAGAGACAGCTCTGTCTTTGACTCCCTCTCTCTTTCATTCTCGCACGTTCTCTCTCCATCTCTGCGCTTTTGGCAGTGTTCAGAGAGGAAGCAGAGAGAAAAAGGGTGCGAGGAGACGGGGCTATCTCTGTTATGGAGAGCTCTTTAGTGTCTTTGTGCTCTGCATGTGTCCGGCCTTACCCTCACATGTACCCGCTTGTGTTTGGACTAGCATAAAACTGCCCGTTCAGCCCTGGCAGCCGTTGCCATGGAGACAGAGTGGTGATGGACCCAGAGAGAGGCTGCAGGTAACCGAGAAAGAAACCGAAGGAGAGACAGACTTGAAACGGAGAGGGGGGTCTCACTGGAGGTAACCATCTACTTTGAGCAGGACCAGTTGAGAAGAGAGGTGACAAAAGCAGAACTTAACAGCTTCTTTCCATCTGTAGATAATTTGATGACATCACAATGGATATTTGAAAGGAAATAGTGCTGCAGCAATATAATCAGTGTGCTTTACTGTTAAACACTGGCTTTATTGTATTTAATGAAACAAAAGCTTTAACATTAACTTGGGTAAGACTTTCATTATAAAACATAATGTTCATGTACATACAAATGTCGTTTTTATCTATATAGCATCACGTCAAGCCATATACTATAGGCATAAATGCTAGAATGAATATATATTTTGTGAAGCTTTAATTGTGCTTTATACTCAGAAATGAGCAGCTTTGCTAAGACTAGACTAATAGGCATGGAACATTTAGTCTGTAGAATCTCACTTTAATGATACAGTAAATTCTATTTACATTTATGCATTTGCCAGATAATTTTACCAAAAGTGTCCAATAGTATATTCAAGGTATGCGTTATCTTCTTACCAGTTTGTGCATTCCCTGGTAAACTAGCCCATGGTCTTGCCATTGCTTGTGCCATGCTGAGCTACTTTTAGTTTTTAAAAGACCAGATTGGGTCTGTTAATTGTGCAGTATTTCTCTTGTTCGCTCCTATTTTCTGCACTGTGAGTTGCTCAGGGTTAATGGACCTTTTTGTGACACACATGAAGAAAAATGATCAGCTGATGCTAATCTGGAAGCTAATGAGTAGAATCACTTGTGATTTGATTAAAGTCACTATATAAATTGTGATTGTCTTTGCTTCCCTATCATGAGTTGGTATATCTAAGTGAAACAGCTTCTCATATAAGAAAGAAAATGAAATGTTGATTTTGTCCATTGGAATTGATTGCATCATTGGACTGCTGTCATTGGCTAATTGAAGTCAATCGCATGTGATTGACAGGTTGTTGGAGCATTATTGGGTATGTATTATGGAGCAAGTCAGGTTACTTATGATATTAAACAAAGTCCCAGCTTTCAAATTGTGTAATTCTTTTTAAGAAATTCAAACAATAAAAACCGTTTTGTGGCTCTTTAATGTGTCGTGAAAGATTGCTGTAGCGCCTCACCTCAAGCGGCTCGTGAACCGATCATCTCTTGCTACTAGTTAATTTATAGCATCAAATAAACATGAATGAACATGAGAAGGAATGTTGTTTCAAACGCGAAAAGACGCCAGTACACACCATTTTTCAAGTTCAAGTCCACCGAGGTTAATCTTCTAACTCCTGACTGCTTTGTCGGACAAAATGGCGGCTTTGGCGTTATGATTGTTTAGATCACTTGTCAGTCAAACTCCCGGCGAAGGGTCAATTGAATGTAGTTCCAAAAAATGTCATTTTGTTCTCTCTTAAAGGGACAGTTCTCCTGAAAATGAAAACATTTTCATTTACTTACCCTCATTTTATTCCTCTGTTTTTCCCAAAACAACACTGGACCCCACTGACTTTCATTGTATAGCCAAATACATTTCTAAATACATTACTTGATTCTGTGGAACAGAAAAGAAGATATTTTGTTTTATTATTATTGTTTTTATTATTATCTTTCAATGAAAGTCAAGGGGGTCCAATGTTGTTTTGGAAAAAAGAAAGTCTTGGATCAACGGGAGAGTAACAAGAAGTGACAAGAATTTAATTTCTTTGTAAACCATCTCTTTACAAACAGGTTTTTTTTTTTTTTTTTCATTCAGCTGAACAATAGCCGAGGAAAATTTTGGTGCCAGAAAAAGTGGAGCTTTGACACTGTGACAGATAACTATCAGAAACTAGGACAGTTCTCAGAGGGACAGTAGGGGACATGACAGCAGGGACAGGGACTCATGATGAGGACCCCTCACCTCGGCGTTTGATTTGAGCCCCACACACACACACACTAATAGACCTCCGTTCCTTCAAGTGTCCTTCACTCTGAGCAGGTGCTGTTACATGGTGACCTGTTTGGCGGTGGAACAAAGACACTCTCCTTCCTTTTCTCTCTGTGTTGTATTCAGTGTTCTGAAGATAAAAGACATTAATTTAATTGTTTGTGCCACAAATTCCTCTTCTCAGACAAGCACGTTTGCACCAGTTGCTTTTCTTAGCGACTGCTTTCAGACCGGACTCATTGATCGTCCCGATTCCACGTCAGTCCTTCTGTCTCTGCATCTCCACGGACGCGTCCCCGCCGATCGTCCTCATCAGCCCAGCCCAACAGACCTCCTCAGGGGGGCCCCTTGCAGGAAGCATCACCGTGCGAGTAGGAGTATTCATTAGATGCATCCATCCATCCATTCCTCTCTTCCTCCACCTGTTCTCCCTGGGAAGTGCTAAGGTTAATTAGCACATTCGATTACATAGACGCCTCAACCATTTGCCCTCGTTTTCCATCTCCCTCCTTCCCTCTCTCCTCCACTAAACTCCTTCACCTTTACCAACACTCTTGAAACTCTAGACTTGTCCTAATCGCTTTAAATGGCGACCAACCATTTTAGCATATTGATAAATGGAGGGTGAGGGTTTGTTGGGTAATCACGGAATTATACCTTAAACCAAACCTCATGGCTGTATAAAGAGCTTTGAATAAGGTTAACACCATCCAAGTCAGAGCTTCTTCTAGAAAGAACCCCGCAGCTGCCATTTAGTCAAGCGTTGAGACATTAGCATGCCTGACCATGTGCAGCTATTTGTTTACTGTGATTCAAATAAAGATAACTGGTAAAACAAGCTCTCTGTGAGCTGTTTTTGTCTGAGAACCCTGCAGTACTTTCTCCAAGCTGCCATAGAAACACGCTTTGACATGTTGCATGCGCTTGTTTTTCTTGAGAAAGCTCATAACACATGCTAAAGCTGTGGCACTAGCACTTGTGTGTGTGCTTGTTTTCTTGAATGTGACTGTCCAAAAGATGAATTTAGATATTCATATCTGTCAAGATTACATTAGCTCACCTTATGACGCACATTCAATCACTAATCAAGGTTAATGTTACAGGTCAGCATAAAATGTGTTTGCATACATTTCTGAGGGTGTGTTCATTTGCTGTTTGTTGTTGTACCCATGCGTATATAGGTGAAATGCATTTTTTTTAGAACAGTAAGAATTTGCTAGCTACCTGACGGACATTTATAGTCATGCTATGTTATGCATCATCAAACTAGCTGGAGATGGTTGTTCTTAAAGATATTTAGAAAAAAAATGCTATTCCATTTGTCAAATGATGAGATTATTTTGATAGTATGCCAACTTAATTCTCACAAATTCTTGTTTACACAGCTTTTTAGTGATTTTGATTCACTAAGGCTCATAAGAATCATTTGTTCTGTGATTGAACTGTGACAGTCTGTGATAGAGTCATTTGTTGGGAAATCGATCTGCACTGGTTGCACTGTATTGTTTTGATTCACTAAAAAGAACCAGCTAACAAGATTTCCTTATGTGTTTGAGTTGACGTCTTTAGCCTATTCTCTGACCAACATCCCACAGCTTTTCAGCAACAAAAGATGCCTCACAGCTGTACACAATGTCCATACTTCAGTCTTCTCACATCTTTTATACAACTTCCTGCTGTTAGACACACACACAGATCCTTTCCATCCACACGACAAAGGCTAACCTGCCCAGGGCACAGCCTATTCATTATAACCTTATATGCAACCCATAATCCTCTGTTTTGTTGCAGCTGCATACAATGCGTGTACCCCAGCGTGATGTGCATCCACAGTTAAGCCCCTCTGGATACGATCTGTCCCTTCCCTCCTCCAAGATCCAGTCTATGCGGGCCAGTAAATAACAGCAAGGTTAAACACCTCTTGCTCACCTCCTCACTGCGAGGACCGAAAAAAGAGAGAGAGAGAGAGTTTTCTGAGGAAGGCTAGTGATGAGCCTTGGCATGAATAAGGATGGATGGTGAGATGAGAGATGGGAATGATAAATCGTGTGGTTTGGAAGTGCCTCTCCTTTATGTAAAAGAGGTGCTTTCAGAACTGACACAGCCATAAATCAGACATGGACTTCTCTCTCTAATTTCATTACAATGGC
Organism: Megalobrama amblycephala; assembly: GCF_018812025.1. Taxonomy (NCBI): domain Eukaryota; kingdom Metazoa; phylum Chordata; class Actinopteri; order Cypriniformes; family Xenocyprididae; genus Megalobrama; species Megalobrama amblycephala. The sequence continues at coordinate 27,486,722 of NC_063056.1, forward strand.
AGGCAGAGAAGCACACAAACACACACTCTTTCTCTCACACTCAATGTGGGTTAAGCTGTCTGGGGGTCTGTGGTTTGGCCACAGGGGGTTCTGTAATATTCACCTGATGGGTTTGTTTATCTCCTTCATATTCTTTTAACAGCGGTGCTTCATCTGTCACACCTCTTTTCCACCTAGGGTGTGTGAAGTGCAAAACACAGTAAAGCTCTTTCTCATTTGGATTTTAAAGCAGTAATTTTAACCAGATTTAAAACAATTCAAATTTAACAATCTCTCCTCAAACTTTCTCCAGGAACTAGGGACTTTGAGGTGGTACTCGGTGTGTTCCAACCACAGGAACCAGGGTCTAAGATGACTTTTTCACTGCATGGTACGACCCAGTTCGGCATGGTACGGCTCGGCTCGTTTTACTAACGTTTTGCTTTTCCACTGCAGTTTAAAACCGCTTTAAAGTGGGTGCGATTATAGACTGATCGTTATAGTTGCGTCACCTCTACTGCCTTGGATCCACTCCTCGGCTACCAACGAGACCACAATACAGCCATTTATTTTTTCAAGTTGCGTGTGAAGGTCGCTTCAAGCAAGTCGTTTAAAAAAAAGTTGTGCGAACAAGTGATACTGCATTGGCTGTTACTGACTATTTAAATCTAGCATGTTCTTTGCCTCGTGTTTCAAATTCAAATTCTGTTGCGGTGTGTGTAGTAAGAGTTATTTGCTATTCGAATCAACAAAAAATACGACCGACGGACCGACGACGAGGTTCAGGCTTTATTAAGCTTATATGCAGTGGACGAAATCCAGCGGGAACTGGAAAGTCGCACGCAGTCCTACGTCACCAAACTAATTTGCCTAATCTTTGTTACTTTAGACCATGATGGAAATGCAGACAGAGACAGGTCTGGGGGAAAAAAAAATTCCTGGGAAAAAAGTTCTTGGGACAAATGGTTCCGGGTAATTTCGGTGGAAACCTGGCTTTAATGTAAGGTGTCATGCAGAGGTTGAAAAACCTGTAACCCTAAGGATAAGCAGTGGTAAAAGTGGAGCACCACTAACCCTCACTTATTCTGTAGTGCATTATGGGTGTGAGACTAGGTGTGGCAAGGTTGGACAATCTATGGTTTCAAAGCCGGTTTGGGTAGATTTTGAGACAGAAGGGGTGTGTGTGTGTTTACTTGCGTGCAAGTTATGTTTGTCTTTCTCTTCCTCTGTCTGTAGCCTGAGTAAGTGACTGTCCTCCTTCAGGTGGCAGATGCTCACGTACATTTGCGCGTGTCCTCTCTGTGGGAGGTGCCGAGGGCTCCAGCTGTTTTGGCAGATAAGATGTTGTCGACGAGCTCCTGGCTTCCCACCGTGCATCGGCGGAACAGAGCAACTACTGTCACCACACACACTTGCAGTTAGCCAATAACACACTCCCAGCGAGCCAACATACACTATCATGGCAGACTGTCCACCTGCTCCAAAACTGTCCACACAGCACAACATGCATGATTCGACCCTATAAGTCCCAGTTACTATGGTTACCTAATTACCTCTTGGTCCCAGCACACCGGCCTGTACGGAACGTAAACAACTGTTCAGCGGAAACTCGCTCACAGCTTTTCGACATTAATGAAACGTACACATGCAATCCTGTGACAATAATGATTCATACACCCTGTGGCCTTGAACATAATTGCATTAATGAAGCCCGGCGTTCCCTCTGTTGTTCTCCTCGCTGATACAGTGTCTGATGACTCAGACTGCCATGTTTAGCAAACGGTGAAAATCTCTCCCAACCTGTCCGTCCATCAGGGCGTTACACAACTGTCAGCCTTTAACTCAGTAATCACTGCCTGAATCAGCTGAGAATGTTTCTGTCAGATAGCACTGACCAAGCATCGCTGTCAGCTCAGGTAAAGAGAGCTGCTGAAGCGTATCCACTACCAAACGGGAGGCTGGGACATAGCTGGTCTTCTTCCAGCTTATGAAACCTTCAGACTCAGTGAATTACACTTTTGATGTGTCCTTAAACCGGCTTGCAGTTGCGGTGGGGTCAATGCTCAGACTGCAGATGGAAAAATTTGGAAATGGTAAGAGATGGTTACCCATCTGGGAAGAAGAATTTGAAGGTGAAACTGAGGTGTTGGTGGGTGGGTCTCTAACCATGTTCATTTGATGATAGCAGTGTATTTACATTGGATAAACAATTGTTTGGCAGGCTTGGTGATTCAAAAGATATGTGCTTGACTAGTGGTGAATAATAGAGGAAGTATTCGGAACTAACACTTTATAAACACTTTCATTATTGACTCATTAAGAAACATTATTGCGTTTGTTAAGCATATTCAATTGGTTAGGAATGTCATGCGTATATTTTAAAAGTGTGTGAACTATTGAGCTGTTTAGCTTAACAAAGTGCTGCATAGCCAGAATTTGACTGCTAACCTGTCTGAACCAGAAAACATAAAAATACAAATATTATTATATTATATTATATTATATTATATTATATTATATTATATATTATATTATATTATATTATATTATATTATATTATATATTATATTATATTATATTATATTATATTATATGTTATATGTTATATGTTATGTTATGTTATGTTATGTTATGTTATGTTATGTTATGTTATGTTATGTTATGTTATGTTATGTTATGTTATGTTATATTATATTATATTATATGCCCCAAAATGTTAAATGTCTTGTGTCATTGAGCTAGACTGGACTAGATTGTTTGACTTGTATTTAAAGTAATCACTAACAGTTTGTTCTATTTTTACATTAGTTAAGGGTTTGGCAAACTGGAAAGAACCAGATTAGAGCTTGCTAGATTGAGAAAGTTCTTGTTAGTCTGACACTAACCATTATATCATATAAACAGAAAAGGTAGATGTTGCGCCTGTCCCTATTTGTACATAAGCATAGCAAGCCCAGCTAACCTCACTGTAAAATCTCTAAATCAGGCAACAATCAGTTTTCAACATATAATTTAAAAAATATATATCTCTAAACATCTTTTCACAAATACGATCAAATCTCTCAATTTGATGAATTTTCAGGACGTTCTGTTCCAGGACTGGATTTATAAGCTTAAACAAGGTTGACAGCATCGTGTGTTTACTCCTAACTAATTTAGCTCCATCATTCTGCATTCATAGGCATTTGTGTGTACAAATCTGTTGGCATGAAGATGTGTTTTTCTTCAGATGCTACAGATGGAGAGAAGCAAAACTTCTAATTTCAGGCATCACTCACTCAGACCTAGCTGCCAATGAGTGCCATTCAGTTCATGTTTACACAGCCCACCTCATAAAAGAGCACCTCACATGCCCTACTGCGACACCTTGGATGTAATCGGACTCTTTAAGATTCCTATTTCTGAGTAGCAGTTGTTTGTTTGAAGAGGCTAATCATAACTGACCTAATGAAGAGATTACGGCCCGTAAAGACCAAGATGACGATCCGAAACGATCTTTTCTTTTGAGGGAAGATTGAAATGCATTAGTGTTACACGAAAGGAGCTGAATCTCTCCCTCTCCTTCTCTCTCTTTCTCTCTGTATTGATCCGTTTTAGTGGATTTTTGGTGGCATTTGCTCATTGCTTTCTCATTTCAGAATTTATTGGATGACAACCACCACGTTTTGCAATCGAAGAAAACGTAAATCCGTGAGAAGCTGACCACATTCTGCTTTTTCTATCCAACAATACGCGTTCCTACAGCTCTCTGACCCATATTTCGACAATGTTTCTTTGCTGCCAAGTGTTCAATTTAAAGTTGATTTGATTTAGAAAAAGAATTTGAGAAGCGGTTGGGTCCTTGTGCACGAAGTATTTGTTTTCTGGGTGAAAGGTCTTTTTGCTGAGTCCTGTGTGCGGATGGAGAGATAGCTAATCCTGGAATATCCTTTATGAACTAGAACCATTTTTTTCTATAAGCAGCTGTTTTCAGTAAAAGATTTTCACTGTAAATCTACTCAGCTGTCGTCAAAGAGGGTGAAAAATACCTGAGCTAATCTAAAATCCAGCAGCAGGACGGTGAAATCCCTCAGAGCTCTCTGGTCAATAAGCACCACATTCTGCAGAGCAAAACAGCTAATTTAACCCACATCTATTCTAGACCCAGTACAGCAGGATCTTTTTGTCCTAGAACAGTGGCCCAAAAATTGGACACTTAAGCAACACTTAATGTATGAATGTCATTGCATTTAGTTCAGTGTTTTCAAAACTTTTTTAGTTTTGTGTATCCTTGCAGCCCCATCACTAAGACCCACACTCTAAAAAATGCTGGGTTAAAAACAACCCAAGTTGGGTTGAAAATGGACAAACCCAGCAATTGGGTTGTTTTAACCCAGCGGTAGGGTTAAATGTTTGCCCAACCTGCTGGGTAGTTTTATTTAACTCAACTATTGTTTAAAAATTACTGTATTGCTTAATTAAAATTAACCCAAAGTATGTTGGAAATGAACATTTATTAATGTTCAATGAATAATTATTAAACAATAAACATTTATTAAATTGCTTATTAATAAATTTATATTAATAAACTATTAAACTATTAAATTTATATTAATAAAATATTAAAGCTTATTAATAAACATTCACCTTTTGTCTATTATTGTTGCCTCTAATTGCATCTGGTTTTTAATTTCCCAACTATTTTGTGTTCATTTTAAGCTAGCCATATAGCAATTTTTAAACAATAGTTGGTTTAAATAAAACTACCCAGCAGGTTGGGCAAACATTTAACCCAACCGCTGGGTTAAAACAACCCAATCGCTGGGTTTGTCCATTTTCAACCCAACTTGGATTGTTTTTAACCCAGCATTTTTTAGAGTGCAAGTACCCCTTTATTGGGACTGAACCAGAAATGTGTACAGTATATCGAAGTTACCAATAAATTATATCTTAAGAAGCTAATTTCCTTGTTTTTACATTTAGATTATCTTTGCCGTCATCTAAAAAGTCAACAACATCTTACTGTACATTATAATGTGTCAAAAGTGTAAAAATCTGACCCAATGCAGTGCTAATATGAAGGAATTTTTGTCTTTTACCCATATTTTGAATTATGCATTGTGTTCTGTTTTAGGGTTAAAGGAAAAGTCTGTAAACTTAAAGTGTTGTGTTGTGAGATTTTCAAGTGTAAAGAAATTCCTACATTGGTGTGATTTAATGTTCAGAAATGTTTTTGATGCCACTCTTCACTGTATTTTCTGCTTTTGCTGATAGCAGAAAAGCATAAAAGCCTGAAGACCCTGAGCAAAGGAGAGGATTTTTAATCTAAAGCCTTTAGTTCAGATGTTTAGAGAGTGAAAGAGAATGAAACGGGTTGTTCTTTTGTATTCTTGCAAATCCATTGAAGATTAACCTGATTTCCCACAAAAGCAGTAAAGTTTGCAGTCAGATCATTCATATTTTGCAGTCAAGTAGCACGCAGCGTTCTCCTGTGTCCTGCAGTCTTATAAAAAGAGCTCCCACTGCTTTTTTTATAAGTTGGCTGAATTGCAGAACATTACCACTAGACATTTTCGTGTCATGTTGCAAGAGTCAGTCCAACAATATGTAATGGTTTAAGGTGTGGATGTTCAGAAGATGTGTTCCAGATTAACTCTTTCAAAGTTCACTGACATGAGAACCAGAGCCAGGTAGCACAGGGAGTGCTGTGGACGTGCCTGTCCTTGTTTAAAGGTGTCCAATGATGGACTCCTAATCCTGGATTATCTTTGTGGTGGTTGTAGATGGCACAGATAAGGTGGGAAAGGATCCATTGCTCTTTATGTGGAATGGCTCAAACATGTTTCTCTCACACACTAAGATAAGGTTTTATGATTTTAGATTCTCTCTCAGCAGAAAGACTCCTCTTTTTTTTTTTTCTCCGAGGCTAATACTTGCAAAAACATAGAAAGCTGTCTAATGATTTTGTAACAAATCCATTGGGCTTTAGTATTGGGACTTTTTTGTTCTGCAAAGCACAACAATTGAATTCATCATTTTGAAGATGAGTGAAAATCAAAATTTAAATATTTCTGTTTCTGTATTCGTCCTCTGTGAATGCTAGTGCTGTGTGTTTTTAGAAGTCACATCCTCGCTGATCAAAGCCAGATGTGTACAGTCTAGTTCAGCTTTTGTCAGTCAGGCTACGTGCGCAGTATACTATACTATATATATATATATATAATATTTATTAGTAAGTCAAGATGACCAGTCAGTAACTGGACTGATGTAAGTCTCACAAACTAAAACGCCATAGTAATGACGTTTCTGATTCATTTTGAATTGGACAACTGAAAAATTACTATCAATTGTGAACTCAATATCGGCTCTGAACAATTTAGTGACAGAGTGAGATTCAAACTGCTATAACTGTGAGGCTGTTTTGTGTGCATGATTTTTTTTCCCACTAAACTAGTTTAATTCAAACCCCGCCCCTGATTTCCATCTGATTTCCTTGTTCAACCCAATCTCTAAGTCACCAGTCAAAAAAGTTCACTCTTCATGGATTCAGTTCAGAGTTCAGAAATATCACTGATGGTTGACAAACAGTAATGCTATCTATCAGGATGTGCTACCAACACTATACTAAGTTTAGGGTTGCAATCAGCACTATGATTGACATAACCAATGAAATCTTTAGAACCGGTTTGGGAAAAGTAATCAAGTGTTTTGTGTATCCTTTTGACTGACTAATTAAAAAGTACTTCAAAAGTTTGTCATTTGATTATAAATTAGTCATCACAACTTGTGCTGTGTTTGGTACAGAAAACATTGGCGCATACTCTATAATATCAGATGAAACCGCAAATGGACAAACAAAGCTTTGCCGTCTTTTCCCTCAATTTTATTATTGCCACTTTTTTTGTCGCATTTGCGACATTTTAGTCGCAGTCCCAAGCCCTGATTTCCATAAGTATTCTGTGTGGAGTGTGGAGGTACTTTTGTGTTGTGAACATTAGAGTATGTCTACTGTACTGTTTTCCATAATTTGTCCCCTTTCAAACCTGCACCCAACCATTTTGGGGTCATGTGGACACTCCAGAGTTTTGAGTAATAGATGTACATTTTCACTTCTAGCTGCTGTACATGAAAGTTTTTTTTCTCTTTCCTTTTTGTACTTTCCTGCAGAGGAAGTGTTGTTGTCCAGAAGGAAATTACTGGTTGCTTGAATTAATGACTTGGGCAGGCAGTTTTTCTTGCTGACAGAAAAGCTTCACCTGAATGAGCAAAAGCCTTCTGCCTCTGTTTCCTCTGTGGCGTGTCGTTGTGTTTTTCATTCCCTGCTGCTCTTTGCAGTAGAAACTCTCTCTTCCTTACCGACCGTGTGACATCACTACCATTTCCTTTAAAATATTGTGCTGTAGTTGAGTTGACGTCACTATCATTTTTTACTTTAAATGTCAGGGAAACTTTAAATAGGCACATTTTTCCCAGCCTCTCTTGAATGGTGATGATGACATGTCATAGTTCGATTTAGTTGTCATGCTGACAGGCGCATACATCACCCCCTGCTCTGTCCATAAAGTGTAGTTTAAACATTCATCATCTCTCCATCTCTTATTCCATCATTCACCCTTCTTTCATTTTCACCTTGCCTCCTTATCGTTCTCTTTCTGTTTCTTGGTTTCTGTTCACCTCAGCCCTCATTGCCAGGACAGGGGTGTTTGCAGGCCCTGAGTGATGTGGTTTTTAATAAAGACGTGCAGTGGGTTGCCAGATTGTCAATTTTTATGCTGCTTGTGGCTTTCAGGGTGATTAATGTCCAGAGATGCCATTATATTGCTCTCAAGCCTGGCTGTAGCGCTGGCCACTGGCCCAGGGGTGCTCTGACGGTGCCTTTTATTCCAGACAGAAATTGTTGTGGCGTTTTGTGGCCACTGCCTTTGAACTACCAACTACTTTACTTTTCTAGGTGTATTGCTATATAATGCTTGTAGGTGCTGTATTGAACATGGTGCAGACTCAGTTTCTTGTAACAAATGTGGGGAACTTTAGGGAACAGTGATTTTGTTGGGTCAATGATAATGTTCATTGCTTTTTCTTGAAAACACAAAATGAGACTTTAAAGGTGCCATAGAATTGAAAATTGAATTTACCTTGGCACAGTTGAATAACAAGAGTCCAGTACATGGAAATGCCATACAGTGAGTCTCAAACACCATTGTTTCCTCCTTCTTATGTAAATCTCATTTGTTTAAAAGACCTCCGAAGAACAGGCGACTCTCAACATAACACCGACTGTGACACAACAGTCGGGATCATTAATATGTATGTCCCCAAATTTTGCATATACCAGCCCATGTTCAAGGCATTAGACAAGTCAGTATTAACATCTGGATCAGCAAAGCTGAATCATCAGACTAGGTAAGCAAGCAAGGACAATAGCAAAAAATGGCAGATGGGGCAATAATAACTGACATGATCCATGATATCATGATATTTTAGTGATATTTGTAAATTGTCTTTCTAAATGTTTCGTTAGCATGTTGCTAATGTACTGTTAAAGTTACCATCGTTTCTTACTGTATTCACGGAGATCAGAGTCATGTTGTTATTTTCATTATTAAACATTTGCAGTCTGTATAATTCATAAACACAACTTCATTCTTTATAAATCTCTCCAACAGTGTGTAATGTTAGCTCTAGCTCCGTTAGCCACAGCATAGGCTATCAAACTCATTCAGAATCAAATGTAAACATCCAAATAAATACCATACTTGCATAATCGGATATGCTGCATGACGAACACTTTGTAAAGATCCATTTTGAGGGTTATATCAGCTGTGTGAACTTTGTTTATGCAATGTATTATAGAGTCGCGAACTTGGGGGCGGGGATCGCGAGCATTTAAAGGGGAAGCACTTATATTACATCTTGTGAAAAAGCGTTCTAGGACACCTTTAAAGGGCATGTTGTTCATTTTAGTAGTGTTTATTTTCATTCCCTGAAATGTAATTAGAATTTTATATTTTATATGTCAAGATTTCATAATTAGTTTTATACAGTCATAATTAGTTTTAAACAGTCATAATTAGTTTTATATGATCATTTTCCAGCACTTTGATACTTTTAGGTTAATAAGTGTTAAATGTTATCTTTAGCTGATCTCAAAATGATTATATTACTTTAAATGTCAGGGAAACTTTAAATAGGCACATTTTCCCCAGACTCTCTTGAATAGTGGTTATGACATGCCATAGTTCGATTTAGTTATCATGCCAACAAGCACATACATCACCTCCTGCTCTGTCCATAAAACATACAAATTTTTTATACTGTACAATGTAATGTGTGATGCCTAAATTTGTTTTTAGCATCTAAAACAGTTGTTTTTAGTGTTTTATTTATATTTTAATTAGACAAAATAGTGTAAAACGTAAATCAGGCCTTTATCAGTTAAACGTTTATCAGTATCTGTATATCAGTATGTTGACGCATTCTTAGAAATTATTATCACCATTGCTGAATACTGAGTAAGCATTGGTTTGTAAATTTGGGGTCCTTTGTGTAAATGTTCTCATGGTTTTGACATCACTAATGTGGTCTTGGCAGGGTTTGTGCTATGAATGCTATATTATATCTCTATAGTTGTTTTTTGTGATATTTTCCCTTTAAAGTAAGTATACAGTATTAGACATCCTGTAGCTGAGGAAACATAGAGAGAGGGTGAAATAGGTGGTCCGGGATGCAGCTAAAAGGCCACTTGTCACCTGACAGGAGTGAAACAGCAGGACTCCTGTGGACACTGGGAAAAGGACATGTCAGGGTCACTGTGAGCAAGAGTGAAAAGACAAAGATGAGAAGAAAGAAATAAAGGGAAAGGTGGTGGGAGAACGAGAGAGAGGAGGGAGGCAGCAGGTGTAGCAAGAAAGAAACTGAGGCAGCCTTGACTGATGGTGAAAGGAAGTTTTTGATTGTAAAAGTCAAAGCTGTGCGTGTAGCATTGTTTTGATGCTATCTATATTACAGTGAATTGAGTAGTCTACAGTTATAACAGATTGTTGCATTTAACAGATTCTGCTTTAGACATTTATTCCAATGGAATCTGATATTAGCATGTTGCTAAGCTAACTATAATAATCCTAAACACACTTAATAATGAACAAATTACTGTGTTTTCAGTCAAAGTCATTGAACTTAATATATGCTAAATGAATTTATTTGAAGAGTTAACATTTCTCTCACCTCGCTCGCCATCATAAATTCATTTTTTGATTGGTTTCATCATAACGCATTCTGGGTTTCCTGTTCTGAATGTTTTGAGATGCTGCTTTATTATTTAGCTAAAATAAGGGCTCTTAGGAGGCAAGATGCCTAGCTTTTGGAACAGCATCAGGAGCATGTATATGATGCCTTAAAATGCTCCCTCTTTAGGCAGCTAGGTTTTGGAACAGAGCAAAGGGAAAGATACAGTGATCCGTTTGTGTCTTTAACCCGTCTATCCGTTCCCACGGTATCAGGAGGAGGAAGAACTGACCCTGTATGAGCTCTGAACCCCTTCATCTCTCTCTCCCTTTCTCACCCACACATTCACATACACAAGGGATCTCTTCACAACATCAACAACATCAGTTATTTGACTTTATATTGTTTAGATCAGCAGTTCTCAACTGGTTTTGCTTCTAGATGCAAATATTGGATATCAAGGGGAAAGCCAACACAGAATAATAGTAGATCTTATGAAAGTCTATCTATGTTGGCACTTGCCTAATTTGACTAGCTTCTATCAACTCACATGTACATTTTCACCAATATACCCTAGTTTGATTCAACACAGCCTTTTGACACCAGCAATTCAAAAAATGGGAAGCATGTTCTTTCTACTTCCTCTAGATTTACATATTTGTTTTAACTATGCACGCCTACACTACCATTCAAAAGTTTAGGGTCAGTAAGATTTTTGTTTTTTGAAATAAATTAATGCTTTTTTCAGCAAGTTCACATTGAAATGATCACAAATGACTGTAAAGACATTATAAATGTTACAAAAAGATTTCTATTTCAAATAAATGCCACTTTCTATTCATAAGAAACCTAAAAAAAACCCTGGGAAAAAAAAAATATATATCATGGTTCCCACAAAAATATTCAACATTGATAATAATAGGAAATGTTTCTTGAACACAAAATCATCATATTAGAGTGATCATGTGACACTGAAGACTGGAGTAATGATGCTGAATATTCAGCTTTGCCATCACAGGAATAAATACGTTTTAAAATATATTAAAATAGAAAAGTTATTTTAAATTGTAATAATATTTCGCAATATTGCTGTTTTTACAAAATCATTAAAAATCTTTTACTATCTAATATAGGTAGAATCAGATACTTTTTCATCACTCCATCATATCTGATCTTTCTTTGTGTTAGCTTTCATTTGTTTTCCAGTCACGATTTGTTAGAAAGCTATCCTTTGATTTCAAGAACAGAGGCTTCTCAGTATCTTTAAACTCCATTTTTAGAGCTCAGTTTCTTTATTTATATTCTGATAAGGACTGAGTGGATAATGAGAGACAGAAATCTGCCGACTGAGACTGGGGCGAGAGTTCATGTTTAATAACGCTGGGGTTGACAGAGCATGGGGTAACAGTTAACGCTTGGTTAACAATACAACAGGTACAGCAGGGCTAATGTGGCCACAAAAGGAAAATTCCAAATGTCGGGTTTTATTAGCTGAACAAACAATTTGAAGTGACGTCTTGTGTGATTTGTGACAGTTTCTGTGTTTTTAAGCTTTAACTACAAGGTTTTTACCCCTGCTGTGATATTTGGATTAGGTCCTGGATATATTTGTGTTGTACATTTTGTTTTTGTTCTTGCTCAATCTTGTGGTGTTGAGTTCAGCGTCTTTTAGGATCAACCGCCTGATGCAGCTCGCTTTTTTTTTTTTTCATGTGTGTGTGTGTGAATACAACATTTAAATCTCTTAGAGGTAGGGACAAACTCTCACTCTCTCACCCTCTTTCTGTTACTCTGTGATAAATTATATATGAATAGTCAGTGAATGTTGCCGTCAGCCAGACCAGATCAGACTTTTCATTGCAGAAAAAAGAACAAAAACATCACAGTAAGTCAAGATAGAGAACACGACGCTCTGAGAGAGAAATAGACAAAGAGACAGACGGAGAGAGAAAGAGAGGACAGAATTGGAGCAAAGTTGTGGAGCTGGATGAACTTTATTGTGCCTGAACAGTTTTAAAGTATATTACTGTATATTAAAGTAAATGGTACTGAATATATGCTACTTTTATGCTTCAGAAGACTTGAAATGTGCATGAGACATACGGACTAATTTTTATGGTGTTTATTTTTGTTGTCGGATTTGGATATGATGAGGGTGAGTAAATAATGACAGAATTTGCACTTTCTGGAGGATCTTTGTCTTTAAGCTCTGCTGGATGTTTGTATAATCTATTATCAGTGCGCGTGTATAGTCAAGACTCACAGCAGACTGTGACTAATCAGTATTTCCACTCCATGGTGAACTCTAATTTGTGTAATTCATCTGGCATCAGCTTAGTCGGACACACAAATCAACCCACCAAACTCATGACTTTGTCGTTAGCCGCTACCGCGGGCAACATCTGAACATGAACCCAGGAAGAGATAACATAATTTTGCAGGCAAATCAATGTTAAGCTCAGGTGAAATGAGATAGTTTGGCCTTGATATAAACGACCTGCGTTCCTGAGCTCAGCTGGAAAAAATACATACTTACTTGAGCCTAAAAACACTTCAATTAGAGTCAAATTACAGCTGCGGAACATGAGTTGAATGTACGGATTATCATGTTTAGTTGTATGGGGTTCTGACTAGTTTATCGGAACTGCGACGATTATGCATGTTTTTGTCTGGAACAGGCATTAGTCGCATCCATCGGTGCACAAATTAGTCAAACGCATCTTGTGCAACCAACATCTAGTAGGATAATATTTTCACCGTGTTTGGCTAATGTTAGGATTGCCGCTTGAATACTCAATCATGGGCAATGTTCTATAAAGCTGTAGGTGGTTGTTTGCCGTAATTGAAAGCGTTTGCTGGCGAAGTGTTCTAGAAGGTCCAGTATATTACCATGCGCAGCGTGGTCCCTCACTCCGTTTCATTTCCCCACTGAAAGACAGCGATTAATCTGATTAGTGATCTATCAGCTGAAAGTTCTGCCTCCCGGCTCTAATGGTCAATGCCAGAGCCTGGTCTGAATTATTAACAGATCCATTCCTGGAGACCAGGGACAATTCATCACCAAACAGAGAGGCGAAATAAAAAAAAGAAAGATATATGTGGCACACATGCACTGTGTCCACAGATTGGTAAAAATGTTTTGTGTAGCAGTAAAGAGTAAGCAGGTAAGATATGTGTGTTTTAGATTTAAAGGAACAGTTCATTCAACCACCAGATTCCCACCACTTGGGAAATTTTGAAGAATGTAATAGTGGCTATTTTCCATATAATGAAAGTGAAATGGAGGTCCATATGACCTGTGCACTACATTTTCAGTCATCTAAAGCCATACCTTTGCCACCAATTTCCTCTTAAAGAAACGGTTATTCCAAAAATTGTAATTATTTATGCAATTATTTGACCAAAATGTAATATTATTCACTGAATATCTTCCACTTCCACTGTATAACTCTTAAAGGTGGGGTAAGTAGATTTTTAAAAATGCTGTTGGACATTGTTGATATTTGAAATCAACCCAAACAAACCCACCCCTCTCTTCATTGCTCCGCCTCCAAAACTCTCCCTCCAATTCTAACCACCCTGCTTCGAGTCGGTCTCGAAACCCGGCCCGATCGCTGCTGGCAGGCGAAGCGAGTGCACTAACAATGACACTAAACAACGCATTCTCTAGCGGTCATCTGTGTGCAGTGGTTTACCTGTGCAACTCTCACTATCTGGCCACTGTTATGCATGCATTGCGAGAGTGGATGTCTGTTTATCACAGCTGACGCGCAACAAAATGTTTCATGAAAAATAAAGTGTAGATGATGAACGAATGACAAGTAAGCACAAAAAATGAACGTACAGTACACAAGAGTAAATACAAACAAGAGTTTGTTGTTAGTCACCAACAGCACAGCAGCTCTAGACAATCAATGACACTCAAACCCAGCGTTACTCGCATGTGAAGCGGAATCAAAGCAGCCTCCGCGTCTGTTTTCAGGCCTTCCCACTTAGCTTTCTCCAGTGCTGGAAAGCTTTTCTAATATTAACGTGGGTCCTAAAGTGCTTGCCCAGTCATAAACCTTCATTCCAGTGATATTCTTTTGAGCTCTTTGGAATGTCTCATCTCTCTTTCTGCAGGTTTTTTTTTTTTTTTTTTTTTTTTTCAAATCTCCCTCTTGCTTGTTCTGTCTCCTCGACCAACATACGCCCCCTAATGCTGATTGGTTAGATGTTTGATGTTGGTGTCCGCCAGACTAACTTCCAAACAGTGTTTTTGAAAAACTACATACCCCAACTTTTATATCAAATTTGGCACCATTGATATCAATAATGTTTTGTAGTACACATGCCTTTTGTAGTTCATTTCAAAGCTGGGAAAGATTATCAGTTAAGTAACTTTTTCATTCTGTTTGTAACATAAAGTTATCGTATGGCCAGTTTTTGTGTAAATTGTTCCATTAAGAGAAAAGAAATTTAATGAAGCGTTTCCAAATGTCACACAAGTTAGAGGTTACATAACTGTTTAGCCAGCCTTAAATATTGAAATCAATGGTTTTCTGCTCAAGGCTCTAATGCCAAATGTTCAGTACATTTTAAAACTTAACCTATGTAGGCCTCTAAGTGGTGATGGGGATAAGTTTATAGTGGAGACAAAATGAGTTTTGTTTTTTATTTTATATAAATTGGCTCTCTGGAAATTGCACAATGCCAGCAGCCATGACTCCAAACAAAGCCATAATCCTCAATGTCCTCAACCCTAAATCTAACCAATAATCATAAACCTATACAGATCTCTAGTAATAATCATAACCTAATCTCAACCCAACACTGTGCTTCTAAATCGCATGTTGCCTAAATGGAAAATGATCCCAAACCTTCAATCTAATCTTGATCCTAAGCCTAATTCTGGTCAGCAGTGTCTCTGAGTGCATTTGCAACAACAACAGCAACTCTGTGTGTGTGTAGACCAGCCTACTTTTTAGGACACTAATCACATTGTAGAACATAAACAGCTGACACTCAGCTGAGATTTATTTATTACACACATGCAAACACACAATTTACTGGATTAGTAGTCTGATCAAGAGGTGATTTAAAGGTACAGTTTACCCAAAAAGTTAGAAATCTCATTATTTACTGTCTTTTTAAAGCCAGTATAAACCAGTATGGACTACTTTTATGGTAATTTTAGTTTTGTATTTTTTTTTTTTTTTGTGATTTGCAGAAGAATTAATGTCATACAGATTTAGAAAGACATGAGGGAGAGTAAATTATGGTAGAATTTTCATTTTTGAGTGAACTGTCCCTTTAAGACCACCCTTCTCATAAACTGCAACAGGTGCAACTATGTCACAATAAAGAGAGAGCTCTTGAGAAATATGTAATAGACTTTGGATGGAATTGATAGAATTAGATTCTTTCAAGATGCAGTACAGCTTGGATACTGTCATGACCATTAGAATCTAATGACTAGATCACTGACCCAGAGTTAGTTCGTGAGAGGGAATGCTGGGACCACAGAAAGACTGCCAGTAAATCACAGCGCACACACAAATACTGAGATTAAATGTGTAATTTAGCCAAAAGGGGATGTACTGGCTTCTTAGAGTTTCTACATTATTGTCTTTTTTTATCCTTGAGTTCATATTTCAAAACTGAAACACTCCAACCACAGTCCGTATTGATTTTATTGCAGTGTAACTTCATGCTTGGAGAGTTACATTAGCTTCATTTCAAATGAACTGTGTTTGATGGATTGGCTTATTCACAGAGCCAATGACATCCACCAGGCCAAACAAGAATGAACTATGGTTGTACCCTCCACAGTGAGGCGTAAACACAGGATACAGTAAGTGTGTCTGTGTATAAATCCAGTTCAGCTTTGACAGAAGCTGAAAAATATCCGTAGAAATTATAAATGAAGTGTAACTTTCCCAACACTGATAATTCACATCATGGATTGGTCAATACAACGTTCCACGCCTGTTCGTTTAGCTACTATTTATATCACCGCACCCATAGTGATTCACTTTTAGCCTTAGCACTGGGTATGTTTACATATCAGGCAGTATTTGTTCTAGACCGCCATTGGTACAGATCCTCAGTGAAGACCATGAGAACTATGGCCAGCTTCAACTCCCCTCCCACCAAATGATGGTGTAATCATGTATCCTTATCTTCAAGCAGAAGGAAGTAGATGAAATATTGTGAATGATATCAATCTACAATCTGACTTGTAATGCAGCATGGAATTAAACCCCACCATTTTGGTTCGTCTGGCCAGAGGAGAACTGGACCCTGACTGAGTCTGACTGAGTGTTTTTTTTTTTCTCTCTCTCTCGCTCTCTCTCTCTCTCTCTCACCGTTTCTGTCACTGATGGACTTCGGGCTCCTTGCCACTGTCGTGTTTTGACTCGCTTAGTTTACTTATTATTCAGTAATACTGTTATTCAGCAATACTATCGATTTGACTGCACTGACACTATTGGATGAGGACTGAACTGAGATGAATGATGACATTAAACCAGCTCTAGAGAAAACAGTATAGACGAAATTAACTCATTCCACAATTGATTAACTTTACACAGTTATTGAACCCGACTGAATAAACACTGAACTGATTTACTGTTTTTCTATTGTCTTTTTAGAGCTGCTTCATAGCAGAATTGAATTCTGTTTGAATCATTATTTTCATGTTTATCACTGTAAATCTGCTTTGAAACCATCTGTATTGTACTGTATAAAGCGCTATGCAATTTGACTTGACTAGCTTTTAAAATATTGTTCTAATGAAAAGTAAAGTTTTTATTATAGAGTAATTTTAACTTTTATAAAAGCAATAAGAATGTTGTGCTATATTTTGGGTTAAATCATGGTTAAAGTGCTTTGTTTGACATGCATGTGCATTAGCGTGCCAGGTTTATTGAAGTCAGGTTTTTTTATTTTTCAAAGTATTTAAGTCATTAGATTATCGAATCAGCATTACTATAGTATATGGAAGCCTGATGCCACCTCTGAGTAAAAATATAAAAAGGTATACTGTAGTATATTTTTCTTCTAATTGTAAATTTATATCTTTATAGTTGCAAATGATTTCTTGTAATTTAATATATAACACAGTTTCACTTTTTTAATTTTTTTTTATTTTAATTGTGACTATATCTCAAAATATGATCTTATTTCACATTTATGACTTTATATCTCAAATGCTTTTTTATCTCACGATATATTCTTTATTTCTCCTAAATTGTTACAGTAGGCTATATCGTGTGCATTAGCATACTTTTTTATTGAAACAACCTAATAAAATACAGATGGATCAGAAAAGTCCATCAGATTTCCATTGCCACATATGGAAAGAAAGCTTGATATATTGATTGTTACATTTTCTGGACAGGAGATCTGTGTGTATTTTGGTTTGTTTTGTTCATCCTGTCCTCTGTAGCATAATATAAATGGTTGAGTTCAGACACAAGTTTCAGGCTTGTGAGCAATGACTGTTCACCCCTCCCTCACCCCTCAACCCCCGGGTTGGACGTAGGGAGGGTGAGTGATGGAAAGAGAAGGGTGAGAGGGCTAAATGCCTGAGCCACATGCGATAACTCACTAGCGGTTCATAGGGCTAACTGCGGTCAGAATGTGATAGCCTTGCACGAATGTATTCCGGGAAATCCAGCCAGTCACCCCCCAACCTCACCAGGGGTTTTAAAAGATGCAGGAGTATGGAATTCCACAGCCGGTTAATTGAATCCGTGATTCACCGTCTCACGAATTGTACTATTTCTGTTTTAGCGCTGCACAGCTGTATAAGAACCCTCTATTAAAATTTAATGTTCCCCTATTGAAGGAACCGCATGAGGTTAATGGATGGATAGATAGATGCATATAGAAAAGCATGTTGCAGTATGTCTTGTGTATAAAACACAAATTGCCACCATGATTTTCCTGCCTTTTTTTTTGACACAAGCGGGTTAATGAATGGAAAGTTGCTGTTGCTTTTTTTTTCCACACACAGATGGGAGTTGAGCTCCCAAGCAGAAACATCTGGTCCTGTTTAGAGTTACGCCGTGTGTGTTTATGAGAGAGTGTTTTTAAAGCACAAGCATAAGAGGGATTTTTTTTTTGTTTTTTTCTTGACCAGTGGTGAGTTCTGAATCTTCCTCTGTCACGGGTCACTGGCCGGTTCACATTTCCTGCCAATATGAGTCACCTACAAACCAGCAGTTATTAGTCTACAAATCTCCAACACAGCCAGATCCAAATATATTAATGTGCCTTTTGTCTGTTTCTTTTTCTCTCTCACAGGATCTGAACTGAAAATATCTTTCGTCTTTGCGGGTGTCGCTATCTACACTCGTGGACTTCAGTGAGAGCTAAAGCGTTTCCACCACTGCTCTTCTCCTGAAAAGATAACAGTGAGTTTTGAATTCGTCTCTCTTTATTTACAGTGATTCAGGTTTCCTGCCTGTCATCATGGACACGCCAGTTCGTATTTCCTCTCTTCGTCATGGCAGACAAAATCAATTGTAGACACAGCAGTTTATAGAGAAGCAGCATCAGTTAGAGATCAGCAGAACTAACAAACACGGATCGACCTGTCAGATCTGATGCAACCCACGCTAGCTGGATTGCGTCCGATGTTAAGGAAATGTGATTGACGGGCATCTGAGATACAGATCTGATTGGATCCAATTTACTACATTAGTCCATTGTTTTAGAGGGTTGGTAATATGACAGTATACAGTATATCGGTAGCAGCTGGTAGAGATTCTGCTATGCCGTTTACAACAGTATAAATGGGAACATTTTTATACTCTGTTATAAAAAGCGATGCTTGCGACATCATCAAATGACGACCCTTTCGTTTTTAGATTATTGAAGTCACTGGGTTATTATCGAAAAGACATTACTGGATTATGTAGATGCCTGTTTTCATCTCAGAATAAAAAATATAAACAAAAAGGTATTGTAATTTTTCATAATTGTGAATTTATATCTCATAATTGTGACTTTTTATCTCAAAATTGTGACACTATATTCCCACATTATGACTTTATTTTACAATTGTGACTATATCGCAGTGACTTTTTGTCTCACATTATTGGCTGTATAATATGACTAATAAGATTTTATTTATCATAATTGTGGCTTTTCTTGTAATTGTGAATTTATATCTTGCAACTTGACTTATTTTCCTTTTTTCCTTTTCTTGTTTCTCATAATAATAATAATCTCACAATTGCAAAATATTTCTAGTAATTGCAACTTTGTATCTCACAGTACGTATCTCACTTCACTTTTTATTTTTTTATATACATAAGGCCGTGTGTCCACCAAAGCGTTTATTCCAGCTGTTAGCGTACATTTTCAATTGTTTTCAATGGGAACGCCACGTTTTTTAAACGCCAGGAGCGTAACGAGGCGCTGAGCGTCTTTTTCACGCTCAAGCACTGAGAGTTCGGCATTTTTTTACTGGTCGCCTCGAGTTGAAGAATGTTCAACTTTGAATAAAACGCTGCGCTCATCACTGTCACTTTTTAGCCAGCCGTCCAATCAGAGTGGAGGCGGGACAAATACAACACCGACCAACTGTCACAACATTCTTGTTGTACAACGACATTAACAAGCAGAGTACAGAACAAAATGAATAAGAAATTTGTATTTCTGGTCTCCGAAAATACATAGCAAGTAATTTCATATTGTGTCAACATTTTTTATTCTGAAATAAATTACCTGCAAAATCAGTTATAAGTAACAGTGCCGCAGATATTCCGTATCATAGCAACAAAGTTTTCCAACTGAAAAAAACGCTGCGCTGCAGAAGCGCTCACAGATAGCCGTTTTAAGCAGAGCGCCTTTGGTGGACACACGGCCTAATTGCAACTGTTTATTTCTTGTAAATTGTTTCTATATATCACTATAATATGACTGATATGACTTTATTTCTCATAATTCACACTTTGATATATATATTTTTTTTTAATCTCAAAATTATATTTTACTCTGAGGTGGAAACGCGTTATATTTAATATGGTTATTTTGTAAATAATTAATTTTGGGGTTGAATTTCTAGCACATATAGCTAAAACATGAGACCCTTACCGTGATGTAAAACTCATTGATTAATATAAGATTTTGGGCATACCGTCCACCTTTAAAAGGAATCTTTGATGTATTTTTGGTGTACAATGAAACGACCTTTGTTTTTCTGGTCAAACGCTTGGTTCTGACTAAAACTGACATGCCCTCACATCATTTGAGCAGCACCATTGTTCATTCACTCTTTCCCTCATTCTCTTCCCTGCTGCTGTCCTCTGAGCAGAAACAACAGTGTAAGCACTCTCATTCTAGATTTCTCTCTATCCTTCCCTTTTGTCCTGGAATCCGCATTTTCATCCAAAGGTCATTGATGGCCACAGAGAATCACTCGGAGTGGTATTCAGTCAAATTGCATCATACTGTTTATCCCGGAGGTTCTCAGTGTATTGTGGATGATCTGGTATAGAGCTGAGCCCTGCAGGTCTGGAAACTTGCCACTGGAAATGCGCATACCAACTTTGTGAAAGGTCAGGTGAGAAAGCTTACAAATGTAGATTTTTTTTTTTTTTTCACTCTGATGGGGTGAATGCCAGTGATGAACTGAGAACAAAACGGGTTCTAAGTAGTTTAGTTTAGTCAAATGCTTGTGCATGTAAATGTATGGCTTTTTTGTTGTTGTTGTTGTTGTTCTTCTTCTTCTTCTTCTTCTTCTTCTTTTTTGGTAATTATATCCAATTGTATGCTTGTATTATTTTTAAATCAAAACAAACCTTATTTTCTTTAAATTCCTGGTCATTTTGAATAGGCCTACATTTAATCGAGCATGTTATTCCAAAGATATTATTATTATCAAAATATAATAACTTTCTCTGCCACTAAAACAACTGAGCTTGTCTGCTGACATTGCCAAGGCCACTAATGTTTCAACCAATGAGCACCTTCAGTATTTTAATATGGAAATAGTCATCCACAATTCCTTAAATTAATTTCTCCATTCTGGTATGGAAAACTCCCTTTTCAATAATTTCTGAGGGAAAAATCCTACATTTCTATAGATCCATATATCTGACATTTCTCATTGAATTTCCTTAACTCCGAAATGTCATATTACCGAAGTAAAAAGGGTTTGTGAATATCATTTCATGTTGACTTTAAAGCTATAGCTTGTTGGCGGAGAATGTAAAAATTGTTTTGGCACCTTTTCCCCCAATGTGTCTTGCAGTGATTACATGTTACATGAGTAGGCGGTCCTTTACTGACTGGATGCATTGGCGTTTACACTCTAATATCCATGACCATGCGTGGCAGTGACAACCTCCAGTGCGTTCAGTGAACCAATTGACCAGGATGCGTTGGTTCACTGTATTTACAGCTGGCCACCAGAGATGGAAGTTAAAACCGGATGTGAGCAGGGTCTAAGAGATGGATGAATCCCTTTTCTCTTCTCATCTCTGTTACCACACATTCAAACGTATAGTAAGTGTGATTTTCTGCATTGTGAGAAGTGTGGCTTCTTGATCTTTTATTGCTGTGATCAGCGGATAACCAATTCACTCTCTGGCCTTGTGACTTTATGACTCTGTGACCATCTAATACTCTGACTCATTCTGCCTCATTGTTGCCCACCACAGCGAGGCTACAATGAATAGCAAAATCTCACCCAGCGAATAGGAAATTTCTGAGCAGTCATCTGGAACGGCACTTTAGGCTTGAATACAATGATTAGACTGTATGTGTGCTGTTTAAAGTCTACAATAGCATATTCCACATATTCTCTCTGGTTCTCTGTGACTGAAAAACCCTGTTATAATGATTTGGCTTGGAATGATAATGCATAACTGAAATAATTAGAGATTTAGTCTTTACTTAAAGGGATAGTTCACACAAAAATGAATGTTCCGTCATTATTTAATCATCCTCACGTAGATTAAAACCTGTATGACCGAACCTGTATGACTGGTTTTCTTCTGCAAAGCACAAAATAAGATATTTTGAAGACTTTTTTTGTCTATACAATGAAAGTCTATGGGATCCAAAACAACATTGACATTCTTTAGAATATCTTCTTTTGTCTTCCACAGAAGAAAGCAAGTTATACAAGCTTTAAACTACATGAGGATGCGTAAATAATGTTAATAAAGTTTTTAACTGAATTATCCCTTTAAGGGTGCATTTAAAGTGCCTTACAGTAGGATTCATGCAAACCTAATCACCGGATTGGTTCCTCTACGCTTCAACATGGAAGCACTTGGCTGCACAGGAAAAGCTTGGGGTTAAATTCCCATTTTCACCAGCAGATTGGCACTCAGGAATCACTTCCTGGTTCCTAACCACCAGCGTCTAGTTATTTTCGGTGTATTTATGCGTGTGTGTTTGTCCCCCGGGGCCTGTTTGAGTTCTGAGCTTCAGTGCCCTGAGACTAACAGGCAGGAGGAAGCAGATGGCTCCAAGGAGGGGTGACCCCATAGCAGAACTCTGACTCTGACAGAATTATATCCTCCAGAGTCACACACGTCTTGCTTCTGTAATCCTAATAGATACCCAAACAACTCACACACACACACACACACACACACACACACACACACACACACCCACACCGTACCTCTGTAATCCACATTGCTGCTCCTCCTCCATCTTGTCATGACACTAGTGATGGGCAACCACTGGATTATAACCAGTCACTTTGACACATTTTATAACATAGACTCAAAATTTAATAATATGGACCATTTTGTGCAAATCCACACCGGCTGAGAGAGAAGTTATTAACTGAGCTTATAAAAGATCTCAAGAGATGTTGAATTTCATCCAGCTATAGACTTTCGTCAAAGTAAATGCCATATTATTTTGGTATCTTTGATACGGAGGCTGCTAGGGACTGAAGTATAGTATGTTCAATATGCCATACTGTTGATCATTCAGCTGAATGAACAAAAAGTGTTTTCAATGTCTCGTTGGGTGAACGATCATCATCCATTATGCAACATGACAACAACAGTATTGAACGTGCTGTACTTGCTTCCCAACATAGCCTGATTTTCATTCATGACAAATTAAATGGTGTCAATTCTGTAGTGTATATCTGAGATCAACAAACCTTTTGACATGTTTAATTTAGATGAATCACATATGAACATTTAATTATGTTATATTATTAATGTGAGGAATAATTTACATAAGTGTTTCTTATATGGAGTTCTAGTGGAAATACATATAGAAGCATCAGATAAACTTTTATGTCTTTTATTTGAATTGTGCATGTAACAACAATACTAAGTGTGAAACTATCATTCTTACATTTTCGGTTCCCAAACTACCTGTAAATCCAAAGCCAATTTTTACTCTTATTCGTCAGTTGGTGTTCATTTTGGCTCTTGACTTCAACATAGAAAATTAAATTACAGATAATTTTCTTGTCATTTCGTTTGTTTCAGTGCTTTTACACCTTTTTACCCAGCATTTACACCTTTCTTTTGTAAATGTTGTAATATGTGCCTGAGATTATAGGGCCCTAATGTATACCCGTGTGATGGTTTTGAAGTAGCCCCCCTAGAGCAACCCCCTGACTCACCTGAATCATGTTGATGAATATATACATTCCTGTAAAAAATGTGTGGTAGTTCTCTAGCTAAATAATATTGAGCTTGTTTCAATTTAATAAGATTTGAGTTTATTTTACTACAGATCTTGCAGCATGCCTGCAAAGACCTGACTGAGATATAATCGAAAGCTCTTTGCAACCTTCCTGCAACATCTTTCCAGACATATAGCACCCATAACAGTCTGCTAAAGTAATTATGAGCTGTAACTGGTATCAGCTGGGAGGTGGTGAGTAAAAAGCTTTCTCACAACGCATTGTTATTCAGCAACAGTGCAGCATTAAGTGCTATATTGATCTTCTGATGCGACGCATCCGTCGGGATTCACCCACTGCTGATCCAGGATCAGGTCTGTCAGTCCTGGATGTCTCTCACACTCCTCCTTTGGGGCATTCGCAACCACCATAGAGACAGAGACGAGCCGTGTTGTGTGTCGATGTGTGAATCTTTGTGAATCTAGGCAAAAACCAAACCCTGAACCTGTTTTCAATTTTAATCTTGCCTGGATATATGTGCGGTAACTCTGCTCAGATGTTTGTCAAGAGTTGTCGAATGCAGGATTTTGTCATTACTCAAACTCTTCTGCTTTATTTAAAATGTCTACAAACCTCAGTGAGTCATTAGTGTCTCCTCTGGTTCTAAATCTCACCATGAAGGACAGAGAATTCCTCTCTGTGAGAAGAGCACCACAACCCAGAGTTATACTGCCTGAAGTGTATTCGATAGGACTGTCTCACTCTCCAACCCAGACAGAATCTGTCTCACTCTCTTCAGGTAGAAGGATGTCTGAAGACCTAGAGAACTTTTCTGATTGGTTTATCTCTTTTCTTTGATCTGTCAAGTTCCCTCTTATTCTTCAACGCTTCACTACTTGATTTGTGTCTGGCTTCCTCTTCTACTTTGTCTCCATGGCATAAAAGCTTCATAACACATCCTGCCTCTCAAGAACATACACGCAACAAACACAACCGGTCAAAAATTTGGGGTCGATAAGATTTTTTTCTCTCTCTTATGCTCACAAAGGCTGCATTCTCAAAAAAAAAAAAACGAATATTGTGAAATATTATTTATTAAATAATGATTTTTCTATTTTAATTAGGGCTGCACGATATTGGAAACTGACATTACGACATTTTGTTTTTCTGCGATTAATATTGTGATATGAAAAAAAATTGACCAGATGGCTTGAATAGCTCTATTTGGAAAGAATTACTCATTCTAGGATGATTGAGGTGATTTTTGTAGGTAAGTGAATATGTATAGAAAATAATGAACAAATTACAAGCATCTATAAATATAATAAATGTATATTTTTCAAGTCTAACAGTATTCAGGTACAGAAATTGAATAATCAAATGTAAAATAACACTGCAGTCTTCATTAAATATAATTAATCTGTGTTAAAACTATAAAAGTGACTACTTTTTCTCTTTTGTTGTTTGATTAACATTCATGACACAGAAAGCAGCAGGAATATTAGGCTGCTGTCACTTTAAGACTGAATGCGCGGATCCAAAATACTGTTACATATTTGGTTTTCTTTCCAAGCCATTAGCAACTGTGTTTGACAATTTTTTTGCAAGCATGTGTCCATTCAGGCACAAATAGACGTGGAATAGAACGGCATTCCCATCTTTGTGCGCTCAAATGGTTTAAAAATCGCTTGAATGTTTAAACTGACAGGACCTATAACACGTTCAAATGATAAACTTTAATTGTATGATGGTCAAACTTTGCAATTAATCCAAGAATCAAGTGCATTTTGAACCGTGGTGTCTGGTCCATACAGATTAACTTGACATCGCACTTCCTGCGATGTGACTATCGCGGATGCGCACATCATGATTTCAATGCTAAAACGATATATCGTGCAGCCCTAATTTTAATATATTTTAAAGTTTTATTTATTCCTGTAATGACATTGACTGAATTGTTCACACAAAAATATTGAGCAGAACAACAGTTTTCAACATTTATGATAAGAAATAAGGGGATTATGTGACAATGATGACAGGAATAAATACATTTTTTAAATGTATTAGAATAAAAGTTTTTTTTTAAATTGCAATAATGTTTCATAATATTGCTATAACATTTGATCAAATAAATGCGTATTTGATCAATAAATGTAGCTTTGGTTAGCATTTCTTTCAAGAACATTAAAAAATCTTACCGACCCTAAACTTTTGAACATTGTATCTGATGGGAACATGACAGTGTACTCCATAACAGGAATGACCCGCATATCGGGCCACGAAGGGATCGCTAACACTCGCTCTTGTCTGATCTCGCCTCAGCTGTGGGCTTGAAAAGCTGCCAACAGCAGATAAATGCATTTAGCTGGATGTCCCTCCCCTCCTCCTCTCCTCCCAGGGATGCGATGATTCTCAACTCCTCCCGGTCTTCGCCGAATGCTGTGGAAGCGAAGCGAGATGCCATTTCAGATGCCTGCAGAGGGTTAGATGGCAGCCGTGATACTGCAAATTGAGCTGTGGCGAGCGGGGTACGAGTGTACGTAAGAAAGCTGAAATGCTTCGTGTTCAGCTAGTGAGATGTATTACCTAAGGTTTATAAACCAACCACAGAGTGATGCATTATTCATTTAACGTCATGCAAATGATCAATCATTTATCTTTTAAGTGTTTGTTACATCCACCGTCGTGTTAGTCTGCTTAAAAACAATGATTTTGAACTCCTTTGTTAACACCGTGTAAAGCGTTAACAAAGGGGCTCAGAAGAGCAACAGAAGCTTGTGATTAATGTGCGTATTAGACATGGAGAAGTGCTTTTTATTCGCAAAGGGTTCTGGCCTGAGTGTGAGACATTCACACCCTCTCATCTGATAATTGTACGATAGAGACACAGT
The DNA here is from genome assembly GCF_018812025.1 of Megalobrama amblycephala. Classification (NCBI taxonomy): domain Eukaryota; kingdom Metazoa; phylum Chordata; class Actinopteri; order Cypriniformes; family Xenocyprididae; genus Megalobrama; species Megalobrama amblycephala. Next base: position 27,513,395 of record NC_063056.1, read on the forward strand.
GAATCACTCTTACCTCCTGCCCTCCCCTTATCTCTCCTCTGTCTGTCTTTTTTCAGTCGCACAACACGTGAGAGCAATCGCAATCGCATTCATCCGCACACATTGACGCGCACTCGCTGTCAGGCTCTGGCCCTCGCTGACATGCTTTTGCCAGTGCTTTCCCTGTCAGCACAATTCAGAAATCCAAATAAAAGCTTCCATGAAGTGGTGTCCGTGCAGCTGGACCAGACATCGGACTGGCAGCCAGGCCTTTCACTCCTCTGCTACTCTCACTGTGTTTATGCCCCACGGGTCACATTATAATATTCATGGAGCCGGTGTGCGAGCGTGAGTGTGTCGAAGCGTGGACGCACACTGTTTAATGTAATGTTAAATCTTGCAGCAGGTAACGTGTGATGCTTCCATTGACATTCTGCTTCAGTCACAGTGATGCTTTAATAACGCTGGACTCCCTCGACCTGGACCACAGATAAATGTGGCCCAGGGCATTTGCATTATTCACATTTCACACCAAAAGAAGGGTTTTCTTTTTCTTATAGAATGTCAGTCAAGCCTGGCTATCTGATTGACCTCAACTGTTTCCATAGATAAGCAGAATAAAACATAGCACTCTACTTTTAGACTTGGCCCAGGGTCCAAAATAATTGGCAAGAGATGCATTAATTCTATTTAGGGCATAACCAGACCCCTGGATGCTTCATGCACAATGTCTTATTAAACTTTGGAATTTTGTGTACTATGAAGAGGTGTAGCTAAGCTTCTTTGATAATACTGATCAAAACTAGGGCTGTAACTGATGATTATTTTGATAATCTAATGATTAATCAAATATTTGGCAACTAATTTAACCGTTTTAATTGACTTTTCAGATTTTGCCTTGAGTTTCTTTTTAGTCTTGAGAGGAGAGGTTTTATTAGGCATGTCAAGAAGATAAAACCATCTTATGGAAATACCATTTAATAGACTATCACTAAATTATATGATGATGTTTTGTGTTTTTTAGTGTTTTTTTTTATTATTTAAATCTAGAATTGAAAGAATAAAATTGTAATGTATAGGGAGAAATTTCATAGTAGGCCTACAAAAATGAAATTGTCAAATTTTAAAGTTGTAACATTATGAGATTATACATTTTTTAAACTTATGAAATATACTCTCACTCTTAAGTAGATAAGATTTTTCATTCCTTAAATATAAAACATATACTAAATATAATATTTCTAGTTAATTTAAAATGTTTATAATTTATAATATTTACCCAACTGCATTATAGATACAGTCAAACCAAAAATTATTCAGACGTCTTTGATATTGTTGATATATTTTTACTAGTGGGTGCAGGACACTATTGTTTATTTGTAAGTGAGGATAGAAAAATAAAGTAAACTGTGACATATTATACCCATACAGTGGATTACCAGTAAAATGAATACAAATTTGGAACCAAAAATGATTCAGACACTTTGACCTAGTGTTATCTGACATAATTAAGATTAATTTCTGACACAGTTTAACTCTGAGATCTTGTCATATTTCATTACCATTTTTTTAACTATAGTGAATAAACTGTATTAATGAATGAAATGTTCAAGGTGTCTGAATACATTTTGGTTTGACTGCAAATGGGGTAAATGTTGGAGTGTTTCCTTTTAAGATGCTGTAACATGCAAGTTGTTTTCTATCATACATGTAGTGCATATGACAACATTTTAGTCTGTATTTTTTCTCCACACTTTTCTTTATTTACAACATCTTTTATGATGTTTTCTTTAGAGCATGTCTGGACTATATCCGGCTACATCAGGCTCTTGGGTTACAGCACTCCTTTTCTTAAATTGTGTTTGAGTTGAAAAATATTTTACACTAGATCACATGAGATCAACTATTTGACATTGAAAATGCAGACAGATTTTCATTGTCGATAATCACAACTACTTGTTTCGGTCCTAATTAACACTGAGAGAAAACAGCAAGGAACAATAACAATGGAGAAAGTTTGATAGTCTTGAATTTTAAAGTACTACTTTGTGGTCCCTGAACTTCACTCAGCAGCGTTGAGAAAACCCTGAAGTAACACTGTTGCGCATCTGACATTTTAATGAGAAAATATAATTGGCTTTACAGTGTGCCACAGAAGAATATGTAACATACACTGCCCTCATAGCGGTCTCAACCAGCCTGTTTCGTTTTCATCCACTGGTCCCTCGTTGCCCGAGGGTGTGTTGTGGAAGACTCTGGCTTTTGATCTGTTGATAGGACCGGCACTCTGGAGATCTGAGTGTTTCTCAAGGTCTGACTGTGCTCCAATCCCCTCCTCCTTACTATATAATTAGCTCTGGACACCGAGGACGACATCCATGGGACTCAGCAAGACCATCCAAACTGCTTGAATTGTCCTCACTGGAAAATATATAACCTCCAGCATATACAATATATATTAGCTGAAATATCCATCCATCACACCTGAGAGTCTGGAAAACGTCTCGGTGTCTCATAACAGTCTGCTCTTGACGCAACAGCGGAGGATTGAGAAATATCAGCCGAGCCCTAAATAGCCTCTATTTCTAACCACAGCACCACGCTAGTCCATTCTCTGTTTCGTACTCTGTCTATTTTTTCCTTTTCATTGATTTGTTGCTCATATTCTTTGGTGTCCCTGTGCCCCCCTTCCTTCTTTGTGTTTCATAATATTCCAATTCCAGACTTGTGTCCCCAATCGCTGCGATTTCAAAGCATATTCTTGCCTCCGTTCTCATTGGAAATAAGCTGCGTGTTGTGTGTAGCGTGAGAGCCAATAGATCCGAGCTCTCTCTGGGGAGAGCCGTATCTGAGGGCCGTAAATGATGTCGGTGGTTGTGGGATACGGGCTTGTATCTGTGTCAGACTAATGTACGTGCTGAGTTTCTGTGTGTCTGCGGTAAGTTTCATGTTACAGTGATATGGTGGCAGTCTAAGCCATTATAAGTCGAGATGTCTTAAAATTGCTGCCGGTGTTTAGATGGCCAGTGTGTGTGCGTGTCTGTACGCGTGTGTGTATATGACTTCTGGTGCCACTACTAAAACCCCAGTCGTGACCAGACACTGCCTCGCTGCCTTTATGTATTGATTCAATTTGGATGACTCTATACAGACGGATTCTGCACTCTAGTAGATTGTGCCTTGTCTTTCTTTCTTTCTCTCTCTCCCTGTCTAACACAACAGGGTTGTGCAAAAGATTAATTGGCTTCCTTTCAATTCATGAATGTTCATTTAAATTGAATTGGCCACACCCCACAAAACGCTGAAATGGAATGACGGGCAGAGAAATAAAAAAATAAAAACAGTTAATGCATTCTAGTTAATTAATTGTTCTTCCGCTCTGGTCCACAAAAGTGAATTTTATCCATCCATCCATCCATCCAATAAACCATCAAATTTCTTGACATACTTTTATTATATACTAAAAATTTGTTATACAAATTTCTTTCAATTTGATTCTACTTACATTCAGGAATTGAATTGGAAATGCAAATATTTATTACATAAATTTCATATCAACTCATAACCTAAATAAGTGTATTTTAACAAAAAAGGTTTGTCAAGAATTACTTTTTAGAAAAAACATTTTTATTAATAATAACTATTAAATACTTTATTACTGTCTTTACATACAGAGGCATGGACCGGAAGAACACTTAATTTCCCAGAATGCCATTACCTGTTGAATTTCTTTGATTTGCTATCCAGTAAATTCCTCTTCCTGTCATTGCAATTCAGCATCCTGTGGGGGGGTGGCCAATTCAATTCAAATTCACTTTGATTGTTACTAATCTGTTATTGTGGTTTAATGTAAAAATGTTTAAAATGCTTACATTTTTATGTGACTTGGTCATAATAAATATGTGAACATAATGTAAAATATAAAGTAATTATGGTATTGGTTTCTTGTTGACCAAGTGTTGGGTAAATGGTTTTCCAAACGAATTTACATTTAGAAATTTACAACCAAAATCAGAGTGCTGATTTGCCTCCTCATTTCAGAAGGCCAACACACGTCGCTGAAAACACGCGCACACACACGTCAGTGAGGCAGAAGAGTAATGGCCTCTCACTGCCTCTTGCTCAGACTAATGAGAATCTCAAATCTGACAAGCGGAGTGCATTTATCACACACACACACATACACACAAACACAAACACAAACACACACACACGCTTTCTGACACCAAACCAAGGGCGTTAAACACACACACACTGTCTGTTCCATTCATACACGCACAAACACATTAATATACACTGTTCAGGAACCTTTAGTAGAACGTCAAACCTTAACACTTAAAGGAACAGTTCACCTAAAAATGAAAATTCTGTCATCATTTACTTTTCTTGTCATGCTGTCAAAAAAGAGAAAAGAGTCCCATAAACTAGAGCATGTGACTGATACTTCATATGTCAAGGCTTACAATAGCTTTGTGTTAGAAACAGACCAAAATCTGTCAGTTTTATACTAAATCTTTTAGAATCTCATTTGCGCTTGTGCATATTCATCCTTCAATGATGCAAAACATGGTGAGGGTGAGTAAATGATACATTTTTTTTCTCTCTCTCTCTCTCTCTTTTTGTGAAACTGGAGGTCTGTCTGGTTGTAGGTTCGTTCTTTCTTCTAAAGTGTGTTCTGATTCTAGATAATTAACAGATTGTAGAAGAGATGCAAAATATTAATATACAATGCAAATTGATATGGGATGCCACAGTGAGGGAGCCTTAATTAGAGTGTTTTCTGAGCCACGTTTGATCTTTTAATCAGGTCTGGGATTGAGATTAATGGTTGGAGATTGAGATTAGGATTACATGTGGGATTATCCCATTGGAAGACCAGAAGAATCTGTGTCATCATTGAGCGTGTGATTGGAATGCCATGTTAGCACATCAATAGGCCTCACTATTGACCAGGTGCCACCTCATATACTTTCCAATTAATCAGATTAAAGGCAGGGACACCAGCTGGCATCTTGTCATGAGAGAGATCAGACAGAAACAATCTGAAGCCATTAAGATTTGAGTTGAAATTAGGTTTATGTTTGATCTATACTCACATATTCAGATCACAGAACTGATAAAGTGGCAAAAGGAAATACCTGGAAAAAAAATATATATATATATATTTTTTTTCCTTTCAAGCCTGATCGGTATATTGGTATCTGACTGATTAAATAATAATCTGTCAATGTACTTCACAAATTTATTAGATTAATTATAATATATGATGCCTGACTTTCAAGTGAACTCTATATCTGCCCTGCAGCCTTCTGCAACAAACGACTGGAAGGTCAAAGAAAACTCATGGAAAGTCATTAAAAAGTGTTAAAAGTAGCTGGTTGCTTTTCATATAGCTGATACTGGAGCTTTCAGATGGTATGTTTTAAATGTTGAGTTGCTGACTGGATGTTTATTAAGGGGAAATTGACCTTGTGACCATATGGCCTGATGACCGGTTCTGCAGGGGTCCCTCTGCAGTGGTCTAAGCCTTTGAGAGGTCTCTGTAAATGCTGCTCTTGTGATACACTCTTTGGGCTAAAACTGGATGGAGAAAATGGCACATTGGTCTCAGTTCAGAGTGCACAGGCTTGGATTGGTGAACGCAGCATGAGGTAGAGAAGATATACTGTACTTCAAAGAGAAGATATACTCGTTGGCACACATACACAACAATACATGTGTACAAAACATTCTCCACAGAACATTTGTAACACTGTGTCCGAACCAGGCATCAACTACTACTTGTATTCACAGTGAATGTGAAAAGCATTGTTTTATTCATGGAAATAAAACAAACGTTGCAAACAGTGGCTTCAGAAGTTAATATACTATTTGAGATTTTAAAATAAGATTTTGCTCACTTTTTTTAATAAATATTGATATATGCTGTTTTGAGGTGGGATTTGAAATTTCATTATCATATATAATTAAATTGATTAAATTGGCTAAAATTCCTATTGTATTTTCAGTGTCCTTTTATTCTAAATATTTTTTTATTTAATATACTGTTTTAAAATTCACTGCACTTTTTCCTGTTGTGGTGGTTAGCAAACAGCATTGCATTACTGTGTACGCCCCCTTGTGAATTGGAGTGTGGATCACCTGTGACTAATTGTATTCATTTTCTGACTCTATGCACCGAACCGAGATGTCAGACGGTTCGGGACGAATACATGTACTGTTACACCCCTTTATATATATACTTTTTCAACAAGAGTTCGTTAGATTGAATAAGTAAATAAAGACCTTTACATTCTTACAAAAAATATATTCATTATGGAATCCTGAAAAATATATACATTTATACACTTACTCTTAACATATTGCATAATAATAAATGTTAATTGAGCACCAAATCAGCATATTAGAATGATTTGAACATTTGTTTTAAAATTGTACTATTTAGCAATATTACTGTTTTTACTGTATTTTTTTTTATCAAAGCAGGTGGTGAGCATAAAAGAGACTTCTTTCAAAAACATAACATTTTACCGACACTGCATTTCAAAATATTTGTTATTTAATAAATAACAAATATTTAAAAAAAATACAGCAACAAAACCATGACCCTACAACCATAATATGAACCAAACTATGAGAAAGTTAAACTGATATAACTGATAGATGGCTGGTCAGTATAAAACTCAGATTAACTTGAAAGAGATGTGATTTATCGCCTGTCTTTGTGACGGAGTGTCAGTGTCTGAGTGAACCACAACATTCTTAACTCAGCGCTCTCTGAGAGACTGTAAATTAAGGGCTTTGTGTGTGTGTTGTGTCTGTTTCTTGAGTAGAGGACAGTTTGATGAAGAGTTTAATCTTCTAAAGAAGAGAATGGAACACTGATTTTGTTTCTCTCTTCTTTTTTTTCCCATTCCCTAACCTTTTCCTGAAACGGCATAATACCTTTTGTTGTAATGTGAAAATAACATATTAGAATAATGTAATAAATATGGTAACACCCAAAGCTATTTGTGTGAGAGCCCAGGAGCTGGGTTGCTGAGCACTGAAACATAGCAACTGGGTACAGACCTGTCACAGGAAACTAACCATCCTGAAATGACACGAGTCTTCTGCACTGTGTGTGTGTTTGTGTGTGTGTGTGTGTGTGTGTGTGTGTGTGTGTGTGTGTGTGTGTGTGTGTGTGTGTGTGTGTGTGTGTGTGTCTCATGTCAGTCTAGCACGGCATGGTGTTTGATCACAGCTGCATGTGTGTGTGTGTGTGTGTGTGTGTGTGTGTGTGTGTGTGTGTGTGTGTGTGTGTGTGTGTGTGTGTGTGTGTGTGTGGATGAGCATCAGTGCCCTGTAAAGAAACTCAACCTCCCAAATCCTCTTCACCAGGCACAGAGGCGCTGAGCTCGGCATGTCTTAGCTGAGCACCCGGGGGTCTTTCTGTCTCTCTCTCTCTCTCACACACACATTTCTTTGTGCATCCTGCTGGTGCAGGCTATGAACTATCCATACAGAAACACATGGGAATATTACATACATAAGTAATATCACATGACCAAGAGTGCTGTTGTACTAAATGCAATAAACTGAGGCTGTGATTCAGCCTTAGGTCAGCGAGTGTGATATTGCTTTTTTACAGCACAATACAATACAAAGTTTGACCAGTTAGTTTCCTATATATTGCTTACCTCCACCAAAGAAAGTAGTTTCAAAAGATTTTTTGTATGTTCTTTCTTTCATACACTTTCTTTCTTACAATTTTGTACATACTTTCATTGTTACATTTGCTCTTTCTTTCTTATATACACTTTTTAAATGTGAGAAATAAGTGGTAAATGATCCGTGCTAATCTCGCTGCTAGTCCTTAGTCAGGGTAGTGTCATATTTAATTTTTGACTGGAATGGAAACGAGGTTGTGAGGGATAGAATACAGTGTGTTCGCTGGATTGAATTGTTGTTTAACAATAATCCAATTATTCAGCTTTCGAAAAACAAAATTCACTTGTGAAAATTACTTGATCTAGGACCTTCATACAGTTCATGCCATTGTACAGACTGCAAGTCTATCCCTCACAGCGTTGTTTTTATCTGTGTTAAATTCAATATGGCGTCTAAACTGACTAAGTTACAGTACAGGGCTTTTATGGGTAATTGCCAGAGCATTGTTGTGTGGTTGATAAGTTGTTCAAATTGGTTATTAGATTGTTGCTATGCGGTTGCTATGGTGTTCTGGATAGCTGCAAGGTAGTTCGTAAGTGGTTGCCCAAGTCAAAATAACCCACCCTCAATGGCTTTATGACAATCTGGCCTTTTTTTAAATGGAAGTATATGGGATGTTTGGGCTGTTTTATTGTTTGCCTAATGGAAATCGTATTTCATATTACGTAGAAAAGTAATATCACACCTTTCTTCAACAAGCCACATGAGTTCTAGATCATGTCTGTAGCACAAACACTTGTCCTACCAAACACCACTAATGACAGAGGAGCGAGCTTGCTGTCATCACTGCAAGCTCTCATTCAGTTCTTTACATCATTGCTTACATTAGTACTGAAGTCATATTTTGATACAGGACCAGATTATAACAAAGCAAACTGCTCAGCATCGCAGATCTCACAGTGTTTATTGTAAATCAACTATGTTGCGTGACCGTTATGTATGCCTTGTTGGTGTCCTGATGTCTCCTTTTGAGATCAGAGCTGATCTTTCATTCTCTCTCTTTCTGGATCTCTCACTAATTGGAATGGTTTCATGCTGTGCTTGGTTAGAAAGAGAATGAGAGGGAGAGGGAGAGTGTCGGGCAGCTTTCGACAGCCTACACTGCATTTCTTTGATAAAGACTCTTCCAGTTCCTCCTCCCAAAATCTTCACTTACCCCTGCACACAACCACCCACTCCATTTGTTCCTCTGGGAGTCTACGCGTATATGCGTGATGACTTTAGCAGGCGGTCCCTGGGCTGTGGTTTTTTTTTTTTTTTTTCCCTCCTGAAGCAGAATTGATAATAAAAATAGACCTGCACATAAAAAGTTTGAGGGAAAAACATGTTTTGCTCCCTCCTTCTCCACCAGTGCATACTCTTCACCCTCCAATTATAATACCCGCCGGGGGACGACGGCTCCAATTTCTGTCAATACAGACAGGTAATGCCTCTAAATAACAACCTTAAATATTAATGAGAGAAGGGAAAGAGGAGAGGGATCAAGAAATGAGCGTATTTTACATTCATAACTTTAAAAGTCAAAGAAGAAAGTGAGACAATTTGAAGGTAAGACTGCATAATTTTGGGCTTTTGTTTGAAGAGGTTGCTGTCAGGTCATCTTCGGGAAAGAAAACACGAATTGATTTTCCTCTCTTTCTAAATGATTTGCAAAATTAATGTGTGCCGCAGCGAGTCCGAGGGCTGATGAAAACAGACGCAAGCCAAGCAGGGGACGAATTGGTGCCGCTCCGCTAATGCCGCTGCCGTCTGTCTGGCTTGGCGACAGCGGAGGAGAGTCTCGGTGGTTCTCGTATCGATTCGCTCGGCCACTGTCTGCCGGCTGGCACGGATTCCTCTCTGATGTCTGGTGGACATCTGGCTGGGGATGTCATTTCAAGAGAGAGAAACGTCAGTTCAGCTGCAGGTTTGTTTGATGCTTATCAGGATGTGTGTTGCCATAACACGTCCATTGGAGAGTAATCGCCGCGATGTGTGTCATATGCATCACTGAGCGGTACGTGGCAAGATGTGACACATCACGTGCCAGCTTTCATGCTAATCGAGATGCACATTGACGTTTGTTGACAGCCAGTCCTCTTGGAATTTCAGTGGGAAATGGGATGAGCAGGAATTGTCATCGGTGCCTGAATGAAGACTGATGGTGCTTCTTTCCACCATCATTCCCAGCAGAGGCAGCAGCGCAGCCCGCTGTGGCCCACCGGAGTTGTTCCTCCCATGGACTGACCTTGTCAGGAAGGCAGAGCCCTTGTGGCCGAAGCGGATCCCATTCTTCCTCAGGGATTGGCTGACTGGCATTGATAGTGAGAAGGTCATGACCTCTCGCTGACAGACCAGACACCCACGTGACACCAGATGCTTCTGATTCTTTCAACATATATTCACGCTGCCATTCCAGTGAGTAACAGATGGCAGTTTTACTTAATTTCTTTATTTTTAAGTTTTCATTTTAGTTCATTTTAGTGGTGCATAAATAGTTTCATGTTTGTAGATTTATATATTAATAACAGTATGTTAATATACAAATATTTATATATTTAAAAAAAAAAATTATTTGTAATTTTAAACCTTAATTATTTTAAGGTGCCCTTGTTACAGTGTAAATCACCCTTCGCCGGGAGTTTGATTGACAGGCGATTCATAACGCAGTTAGTAGATTAACGTCGGTGGACTTATACTTGGTGTGTACTGATGTCTTTCCAAGGTTGAAACATACCTTCTGATGTTCATTCATGTTTATTTTTGTGTGGAAACTAGTTGGAAGAGATGATCGATTCACGTGTTTCAACCGAGGTGCTACAGCGATCTGTCACAACACATTAAAAAGCCACAAAACAGTATTTATTAAAATTTCTTTAAAAATGACACAATTTGAAAGTTGAGACTTTGTTTCATATAAAAAGCTCTGTCTTGTCTGTCGGCGCATTGTCAGTGTCCTCTTTGCTTTGCGGTGTATTTTTCACTGCGTGAGGACATGATGTGTGGCGTGAAAGCGCCATGGCTTGTCAGACGTAGCAACAGTAACTAAAGGAGGTGGGACTTTGCAACGGTCAATAGAGTGCCCCAGGGATGACGCGTTTTTGTAGGCAAAACCCAGAAGCGAGTTAGCATTTTTGGACTTCCGGTTCCAACGCCGTAAAGTCTATGGGTTTTTTGAATGGGTTTTTGCTAAATTGCCTGAAATAAGGTCTGTGGTTATCAAAGCCTCTAAATACTTTAACGTTTTGATCTATGATATAAAACACACCAGTTATAATCCACTTGTGATTTTTTTTTTTTACTTTTACTGTGTCTTAAAATCGGCGGTTGCTAACAAATTGCTAAAAGGGACTACTTCCTTTGCCGGGGACTTTAGACGTCATCATTAAAAACGGGACATTTGGACAGCGTTTCTCATGAAAAAGTGGATAAGTATTCATAACAGCACAGATCATAATCAGCGAGCATGTTTGTAAATAAAGTTGTTTTTTAAATACAGTTTGAGAAAGCTTGGTGGTGACGACGTTGATCCGCGACCATGGTGTGCTGTAGTCCGTTTACAGCCTACTGTTAGCCTTTTATATCTGACAACTTTATTTAGGCTTCAAAATCTATAAATGTTGTGTTAACTTGTAAAGATTATCTTGATTGACAAAACGTGTAAGTGTCATAACCCTTTGTTAAACACAGAGCTTATTTTCTGCGATTTTCCAAAAGTCTATGGGAAAAATGCATAGGCTTTCGATCGAGGGAACCTGTGTGCCGCTAACTTCCGGGTTGGCCTACAAAAACGCGTCATCCCTGGGGCACTCTATTATAACAATAAGTACTGATTAAGTAACGTGTACTTACCATATGGTTATTACTATTTGGTTTGGGGTTTGTTGCTTGTAATTATGCAAAATGTACCATTATTACTATAGTATGTACATGTATGATGTGTAACATGGACACTGTAAAATAAAGTGTTATTGTTTTTTTGAGGTGGGCTTGTATTTTTTTATTTTATTTTTAGAGATGTACAACACAATTTTTTTATTATTTTTTAAAAATTACTATTGTTGGTTTTTATTTAGATTCAGTACAGTTTTGGTTTTCATCCTGATGCATATTAAGATTTATTTGTCAAGTTCTCAACAACACAACATACTGCAGTACTTGTTGTCAATGAAATGAGCTATAAAATGTGCCATTACTGCTACTTCTAGCATCTGGCATCTCTGGAACATTTATGATTCAGCAATATGTCCTGGATCCACTCAGATCTTGTGTCAGATGGCCCGCACCAGAGAACAATTAGTACAAAGTTCACAGCAGAGGACATCCAAAATATATATTGAGTTTTTTCCCCATTTGAATCCTAGGGTTTCCTACATTTTATTTTATTTTTTATTTTACTCACAGGTAGTCAGAAATCATATCGTCATTTTCTCTCTGTATTAGTATTAAGTTTTTGTTCCTATTTTGTTACATTTTATTTAATAATTTAAGATTAGTGTTCTTGTTGATGTTTTTTGCCAACCTTTTTTTTTTCCCACAGATTTTTCAGCTTTTGTCTCTGTAATAGTTTCACTTGACTGTAGTAACTTTAGCAGGCGCTCAGAAAGAGAAAAGACCAGTGAGGATTCTTCCATTCCATTTTTCATCTAATCCCAATTGAGGGTCAAAGTGTTTCCTGTCTGTCAGCTGTTTGTCATTCTCTCTATCACTCTCTGCCCTTGAGAAGACTTTGCCCGCTGCCACACTGGTATTGTCTGCATATTAATATCTTTCTGGGTTACTACGGTTACCAAAGTTCCCGCTCTTATCCCATCATACACTGATATTTTTCAGAGTAGATTAAACTTAAATATGTGGCTTAGGATGAGGGCGAGTGTGTCTATTTTATGAGGGATGATAATGGCCTCTGCACTGTCAGATGCGCCTTTCTCTCTTTCTCTCTCTGTCATCTGTTCTGCAGGGGCAGACCCTCAATAATTGCCCGACACTCCTTAAGTCCAATTCTAATTTAGCCCAGCAACAGCAGGGTGGTCACTCACTGGAAATCTAATTAGGAGCTCCTGTGTGTGCTTCCGCATATGTGTGTGTGTGTGTCTCCTGTGAGATGGCGAGTGAAATGACTGATAGCACGGAGGAAGCCATTTGGATCAGTGTTTAAAACACAGGCAGAATGTGTGCCAGGAATATCTGGCTTTTTAAAGCCTGCTCGAGCTATTCCTACCTGAATACTGACCTAATTGATTTCGATTCAAAAAACAAAACTGGGTAGAGGTTTGTAATCTGTTTATGTGCATGTCTGCCTGCTAGGTGACCCCTGGATCATGTGACGATATCATGGGACAGGTCAGTGATAATGATTGGTTGTTTTGGCATAAACAGGCCAACGGCTGCGGTCTCAAATCAACAATGTCTTCTTTGTGGTCGAAAGTCACACACACACACCGTGATAAGGTTTCCTGCTTGTTTTTCCCCTCCTCGAACCAAGGGCCCATAAGCCGTTTTGTTAATTTTTTTGTTTTTGTTTTTCTCGAGAGCTCAGTTCCTGACACTCACATTTGCCGGACTAAATACAAACCAGAGTCCAGGTTTGTGTCTCTTTCAGCCTTTTTTAGCTCACCATTTTAGAAAACTCATGTGATTTTCATTCTTGTAAATCACATAGTAGCGCCAAGATCATAGATGTGATTCACATCAAGGAATGTTTGAACTGATTATAACTAAAATATAAGTTGTCTAGATGTGTCAACTAAATGTAATTGTGACTGTATATTTTCCGGTTACTGTGAGGATTATTAGGATGGACTTGCAGATTTTTATCAAGCGTGGCTTCGGCTCCTATTCTCCTTCTCAGAGACCCGGATGCTTTATGTGCAATTCAGCAGCAATTAGCCTCAATCTCTGTGTGACAAACAGGCATTCAGTGAAGGCTTCTCATCATTGCATGGTTGAAGGGTATAATTTAAAGCGCAAGTGCAATAATGTAGACTAATCAGCTGTGTTTATCTACTGACAGGACCTTCAAGAGCCCATCCACACCCCTTTTCCACTGAAATGCTGCTTTGCCAGGTGCCTGGATGCCACATTTCCACTGACTTGAGAACCAAAGGGCAATACATTTAACCTATCCACAAACAAATGGGCAGCAGATAGCACATCAAGTCTTATTCCTAATTTTGAGACTGTTTTTAGGCTATTTTAAAAGTAAATCAAACATTCAAATTGAAAGGTGTTTTTAAAAAAAAAAAAAAAAAAAAACAAGAGCTTTAATGGAGCATACAGACATTATTTAAATATTAGTTAAACATTAGTTAATTGTTAAAAATAAAAATAATTTAATAGAAATAAGTATTCAATAGAAAATTATTTAATAATTACATAAATATTAGTTTATGATTCAAATTCTGTTATTTATATTCTGGCAGATACCAATAAGCAGATAATCATTTTGTTATGGCTGATATTAAAATTGTATACTATTTTTTTGGATTGACTTCAAAATAAAAGACTAAAAATGAATTGAATTTAAGCATTACAATATAAAATAATGTATAATATAACATAGTATAATTTACTGTATGAAAAGTAAATATTTATTTTGAGATTTGCAATCAACTACATTTAACAGTGTTATTAAACTATTATTATTATTATTATTATTATTTATTTATTTATTATTTTAAGATTACCTTTAAGTGAGCATTAGAATATTTAAATTCTGGCAGATACCAATTAACAGATAATCATTTTATGGCTGATATTAAAATTGTATTCTATTTTTTGCTTCAAAAATAAAACACTAAAAATGAATGAATTTAAGCATCACAGTAATATACTGAATGAAAATAAATATTTTATTTCAAGATTTGCAAACAACCACATTTAACTGTTATAAAATTATTAATGTTATTTTAAGATTACCTCTAGGTGACAGTAAAGGTAAAAAGGGAAGGGAGCTGCACAATTAAACATCTGATATTTGCTTACCGATAAACTAAAAAGTCACAAATATTTGGACCATAACCATTATGATACCGATATACTATATTGTGCATTCTCACTGAATGAATCTCGAATACAGCTTTCTAACCCAGATCTGCTTTGCTTTAGTGGAAACGCTCTGAAAAGGTTCATACCGGACACATATTGGTGGAAGAGGCTTCCCAGGGGTTTCAATTGGCTCATTGAACTCACGCAGGGTTTTTGAATCTTATCAACTCGGAATGAAGTTGTAGAATCTCTGACTCAGTTGGATTCTAGGAACTCTATAAGTATTGTGAGAGAGAGGCCGGCCTCTGCCCCTGTTCACAGCTACTTGTGGGTCGCTGACAGCGGGGTTGCTGGGTAATGGGCCGTGGAGAGCCAGAGCACTAATGTGCTTAATCGTGTTTGAAATGACAGAGGAGCCCAGGGACAACAGACTTTATTATGTTGGACCATGTATACAGAGAGGAGACTCATTCAGTTTCTGCTTCTGAGGGTGTGAAAGGGTCCCAGAGTGGAAGAGAATGGGAGCAGGAGGGAGAGGGAGTGAGCGAAGTGTGTCCTTTTTATGTGTCACTTGGGACAAAAGGGGGTGAATCACATTAAAGATCGCCTAAATCTTATTTGAATTAAAAATCATGTTTCTTTCTCCCTTCTTGGCTGACATGATGTTTCCTTAAGCAGGTATTAAACCGCTGATGGAATTTAAATTCATCCGTGTAAGATTTTAATAGTAATTTTTATCGTGAGCCAGCAGTGATAAAAGCCAGGCTTGTTAAACAGAGTCAACCTGTAAATGAATATAGATCTTTTAAAAGTGATACGACCGCATAGGTCGTGCACCATAAAAACTCGCCGTTCTCTTCCCTTCAGGGTTTCCATGCTGGCCAAGTGTTTTTTTTTTTTTTTTTTTTAAGTGCTGCAAGCCAAGCCAAGGAGCTGTTGGTAAATCCAAATGAATGTCGGATAATCAATCCTGAGCTCAAGAGATTTCTCCTCCTCAAACTTCAGTGCAGCCTTTTTTCTCCCCGCCGCCGCAACAACTCTGCCTCATTTACCAGGAACCCGCAATGGGGCCTGGTGCTCTTCCCACATCGAGCCAACAGAGAGCCAGGGCTGACCCCATGGAGGAAGTGAGGGATAAGCAGGGGTTTAGTCAAATATCGACAGCTGTCTGCTCATCAGTGCCTTGCGTCTCTTCGAACGCCACATGAATGCACACTGATTAGAAGACGGAGAGAGATGCAAACACGCACACACATTTGTGTGTGCCACCTGCCTGGATAAGGGGGGTAAACTACTGTTTCTCTTGAAGCCAATACGAAAGTGACTTAAACTGCAGTTCATCGATTGACCGCTAGGGACAGGCTCCAAAAGGGAGCAGAATCTCATTGAGCCCCATGTTAAAATGCCCAACTTTACAGCAGAAAAAAAAACATGTTAACAGCTGGTACAAATTGTGGTTTTGGTCTATATAGCTAATTATGCCCTTCATGATTATGAGGGGGGTAATTTTTTTTTTTATAACTCATCCGTTTAAATTAAGGGCACGGCCACTTGAGTGACAGGTGTATTGCCGTCACGACCCTCAAGGATGCGCTGCCAAGATGGCAACGGGAGGCTTTAGGTTTCAAAAATGCTCTTCGGAAACCTACAGGTGATGTCACGGACACTACGTCCATATTTATTTACAGTCTATGATTGAAACCTTTGGGGTCATTAGGATTTTTTTATGTTTTTGGAAGATGTCTCTTATGCTTCAAGTCTCTATTTATTTGATCAAAAATACAGTAAAAATGTAATATTGTGAAATAATATTATTGCAATTTTCATTTGAATATATATTAAGTTTTCATTTATGCCTATGATAGCAAAGCTGAATTTTCAGCATCATTACGCCTGACTACAGTGTCACATGATCCTTAAGAAATCATTCTAATATGTTGATTTGATACTAAAAAAGCATTTCTTCTTATTATCAATGTTGAATGAATGTTAAATGAATGCATCAGTGCAAACTTTTGAACTGTAGATGAATGTACTATAGAAAAATGTCCAAGCTGCACTTTTCCATTCAATAGAACTTAATGGTGACTAGAGCTGTAAAATTAGTGAATAATTTTTCGGCCTGTTTCTCGCACAAATGTATTATCTGCACTACATTCCAAGTCTTCTAAAGGCCTAAGTCATATATGTACTACACATACTATGTTTCTGTTTTGTTTATTGTTTGCTTTTTGGAGATGTTCACTATCCACTTTCATTATATAAAAAATAGCTGCTCCAATATTCTGCTAACCTACTCCTTTGACATTTTACGGAAGAATGAGGTGCCATTGTTTTGGATTGACATTGACATGAGTTGGTGTATTTTCATTTCTTGGTGAATCGCTAAAATATATATGGATGTGGTCTGTTTTAGAGTGATGTGGCTTTATACTCAGAGATGTGCTACGTACCAATCCTTGAAATTAATAGATTTTTGCAATTATACTTTAAAGCCTACCGAAATATCCTGAGATTTGAATGCAGCTCAATGAGAAACTTGGCTTTGTGAGCCATCAAGCACCCCCTTGAGGAAGACCACTTTGTGTAGAAACAGTTATTAGTTAGCTAATGTCTGCTTTATTATTGAATCTCTATAACTGAATTATTGAACTCTCTATTGGTTCCAATGTGCACTTCAAAACTGAAGTCAGTATGCATTGAAGTTCTGATATTGAACTAGAATCTATAGAGCAGTTTCTTTGGTTGTATGTGTCTATGCAGTGTATATATTTGCAAAGAAAATTAATATGGCTTTGAAAGATTATCTACCCAACAACTGCTCTCTGTGGCTGAAGAAGATCCTTTAGCTAATGTCAGATTGGCATACCATAAATGTCTTGTCAATGTTATTGATTAGCATTTAACATACGGTCAACCAAATAGCAGAATTTTTACATAATGGGGTGTTTGCTTCTCTGTGAACAATACTCGTGATTCTGCCTTGAAACTTGGCTGAAAATCATTGTGCCAAGACTTGTAAACCATTGTTGGAACCTGCATTTGCTTTAGCCTGGCTGTGATTTGCAGAGCTTTACAGAGACAGAGAGAGTGAGCTGAGGGGAAGTAATTAAGTCCAAATCCATTTAGGTCATTTAATTAATTGAGGGACACATTCACTGGTTTCCCAGTCCTATCAGTGTTCACATCAGCCTTGAGTGCTGATTGAGATGCCATTTGGAGCATATATTAATGGCAGCAGAGAGAGCAGCAGAGGAATGGGCTGTCTTGTCTTATCTACACAACACCGCTGAGGTCTCAAACTTTTGAGTCTCTAAAGAGGGCTTCGCCTTGAGTGAAAGGGACATCTTTATATTGAAAAAATATTAGGATGAGACTTTAGTAGTTAAAGGTGCCCTAGAATCAAAAATTGAATTTACCTTAGCACATGAATAACAAGAGTTCAGTACATGGAAATGACATACAATGAGTCTCAAACTCCATTGTTTCCTCCTTCTTGTGTAGATCTCATTTGTTTAAAAGACCTCTGAAGAACAGGCGAATCTCAACATAACACCGACTGTTACGTAACAGTCAGGATCATTAATATGTACGCCCCCAATATTTGCATATGCCAGCCCATGTTCAAGCCATTACACAAGGGCAGCCAGTATTAACGTCTGGATCTGTGCACAGCTGAATCATCAGACTAGGTAAGCAAGCAAGAACAATAGCGAAAAATGGCAGATGGAGCAATAATAACTGACATGATCCATGATTACATGATATTTTTAGTGATATTTGTAAATTGTCTTTCTAAATGTTTCGTTAGCATGTTGCTAATGTACTGTTAAATGTGGTTAAAGTTACCATCGTTTCTTACTGTATTCACGGAGACAAGAGCCGTCGCTATTTTCATTTTTAAACACTTGCAGTCTGTATAATTCATACACACATCTTCATTCTTTATAAATCTCTCCAACAGTGTGTAATGTTAGCTTTCGCCACGAAGCACAGCCTCAAACTCATTCAGAATCAAATGTAAACATCCGAATAAATACTATACTCGCATGATCCGACGCATGCATGCAGTATGCATGACAAACATCTTGTAAAGATCCATTTGAGGGTTATATTAGCTGTGTGAACTTTGTAAATGCACTGTATTATAGTCGAGAGCTCGGGGGGCACGGAGCGCGATTTAAAGGGGCCGCAGCCTGAAACGGTGCATAGTTAATGATGCCCCAAAATAGGCAGTTAAAAAAATTACTTTAAAAAAATCTGTGGGGTATTTTGAGCTGAAACTTCACAGACACATTCAGGGGACACCTTAGACTTAAATTACATCTTGTAAAAACTGGTTCTAGGGCACCTTTAATCCATAAAAAGGGGGGTGGGATGATTTTGGACATAACATTTGTTTCATTTGTTTAGATATACTCTTTCTCTCTCCTTTTTCTTTTCCCTCTCTTGTTCTTGTATTCGTCAGTTTTCACATGATCACCCCATCATCAATTCCTTGAAAAGCAACACAGCTTTTTGCTTTGGTTCTGCAGTCACAAGACATCCGGATGGCATAGATTGTGCTCATCTTGTTGTGATGTCTTGTTTGTTTGTCCATATGAAAATGACCCCATGATCCTTTCAGCTTCAGTCCGGGGAAGATGATGCCTCACATTTTGTGCTGTATTAGTTCTAGAAGAGCGTGTGTGTATATGCTCCATTAGGAGCGTACCACCCTGTCCCTGTACTCAGTTCTCTAAGTATAGCTAATCCATCAGACATAATGTCCCATTATATAGCCCTGACAGTGCGTATCTGTGTGGGCACAGGAGGTGATTAATACTGATCGGGCTTGATATAATGCTAAAGTGAGATGTTTATTTGAGTTGCTGATCCAAAATACAGGCTGATCATTAAAATTTAAAGGACACACAGCAGTGTTTCTAAACTGATGGGTCACAACAGAAATGAGTCACAGGTCTGTTCTGATAGCAGTCAGGATGGAAAAACATAAAATAAAAAAGGCAAATAATCATGTAATCATGCATAATTATGATAGAAAAATAAACAGACTTATCTGCTTCTAAAAGGAAGAGAAAATGTTTCTTGTATCTTTATGTTGAAGTTAAAGATTGTGCATATTGGCGCACATTCATGTCACTTGGAATAAGCCAACTTAGGCAGACATAGACTGGTTTCAGGACTTCCAAAGTTCAGAAAAATATGACCCAGACTACATTTAAATATTGGTATAACAAGGATAAATGCATTTTGTGCAGTCAGTTATTGAAAAAAGAATCAAAATATAAGAGAGATTTAGAAATCAGAATTGTGAATTTTCCTTTTTAGGCAGTCATGTTAATAATTTCGCGTATTTTAGACCAATGGGGTTTGTGATTATATTAATATATTTCTGTATTTCCTCTTAAGTACATTTTTGTTTATGTTTGTAATGGGTTGCCACTTGATTTCCGATGTAAAATCTGCATCCCAAAGCAAAACCAGTTGAGAAACACTGTATTAGAGGACAGTCCATCCTCTTTTTGTCCATTGCATTGTGTATAATATAACCTGATGCCAAACTCATTAATGTTAGTATCTCAGTCTATTATGAATCTAATACAAACACTCGAAGCGGCCATCAATAATTCAGCCTATTTTCAATAGAACTTTTTGGCAAGAGATTTTCATTTTTTCCATTGCCCTGAAAATAAGTTTTTGATCCATCCCTGTTGGCCTCGTGTAAAAGCTGACAGACTGAGACGGCATCCCAGCAGCCTTTGCGGTTAATTGAGTTAAGTCACCTGTGAAAGACTGTACAGTTCGAGTCAATGAGCCAGGTGTCCCCCAGGCTGGGGCCCCTTATAATATAACCTATTGTGCTTTCGCACACTCAGTCCATATCTCTTTCTTTCCTGAGCTCTGTTTCTCCATTATTACGTTGGGCATGTTAATAAGAGATATGCTGTCACTGTCTGACTGTAGGATGCTTGAATATTACATTTCATTAAAGAGATAGTGAAAGTGAAATATCAGTCATTATTTACTCACCCTGTTGACAACCTATCTGGCTCACTTTCATCCAGAAAGGAACATTGCACTTGTTGCTATATATTTTCCAGGCAGTTAGTCTGGATGGCGACTCTTTCAAGCTTAAAAAATGATGCAAAATAGTCATGGCAGTATCCTAAAAGATGTACAGTGCATGTGACTCCTCATGTGCTGCATTAGACTTCTGAAGTTGCATGAACCATTTAATGCCACTTTCTGAAGCTTGAAAGTCTAGGTCCCCATTTATTGTAATTGGATGTAAAAGCACAATTTTTAACATTTCACATTTTGAAGTCATAGATTTGGAACGACATGGCAATGACTTTCACAATCATTCAGTCACATGTACAGTACAAGTTGTTCAGTCAGGTAGAAGCATACAAAGTGATTTTTGCAGTGCTTTTTTTTTTACAGAAACGGCAGTTGTTGTCATCGCCCTCTTTCTTGTCTTTTCAGGTGGTGTTCAATCTACTCTGTGTCATGCTGTGTGGCTGACTTCTATGCTCTAGCTGAAATGAGGTTGGTGATTTTGGGTCGCGGCCCCTCTTGGCCTTGACCCTCACGCTCGCCCTCACCTGCCTAAAGCATCTGTGCCATGGTGCGACGCCCTTTCCTCAGGACCTGGAGCCCATCAGCACCGTTGGTAGTGAACGTAAGTATGAAACTATGAAACACCACTTAGCACTGCAGTTCCTGGGATAAAAGTGACATCATTTCACTGATTAGTTTTTAACTTCAGGCATACTAAAAGTGTTAAAACCTTAGTTTGTTTTCATATCTTTATAATTCAATCAAGACATTTGGAATGATGAATGCTTTATCTTGCATGATATATAGCAATAGGCGCATTAAACCGTACCCAGAGTTTAAAAGTAAACCGCCTGCCAAGCAATCAGGTCTTGGCAGGCATAAAGCATTTCACACGCCAAATACATATATCAGCAGCCACGGCTGCCAAGTCCATCCTCACTCCACCTTCACGTTCCCAGCCCTAATCTACCCCATCCTGGTTTTCCGCCCCATGCTACTCTCCAGCTTCCAAACCTATTGGGTCTGAGAGAGCAGCTTCACTCTGAGCTGCTGTGAAGTTGTTACTAATTGGCAAATAAAAACTCCTCAGTCTTGGCTGTGTAGCAAACAGCAGTGTGCAGAAAAGGCCGACTCAATTGCAAATGAGGTGTGATAGTGTGAAGTGTTTACTGTTTTATGTTGATATTTTGGGGACAACCCATTTTTATACAGACTATGCAATCCAGCACTATATTTTTCATAATTCTTAAAAGGTTAGTTCACCCAAAAATGAAATTTCTGTCATTAAGTACTCACCCCCATGTCTTTCCAAACCCGTAAGACCTTTGTTCATCTTCGGAACACAAATTAAGATATTTTTGATGAAATCCGAGAGGTTTACATAATTAAACATAATTACCACATTCAACACTGTTTACATTGTATAGACAGTGCAGGCTTCCGGGTTCTACGTCAGAACGCCGACTCGGTATTGGCCGACGCTGTACACGTGAGCAGCACGACCCATGCATGTGATGCTGATGCAGGAGACGCCCAATACTGAGTCGGCGTTCTGATGTACAACCTGGAATCCTGCACTGTCTATACAACGTAAACTGCATAGGAGAATGGCAGGGGAGAAGAAATTGTTGAATAAAGTCATTATTTTTGTTTTGTTTTTGCGCATAAAAAGTATTCTCATGACTTCTTAACATTTCAATGTGGGATAAACAAAACCTTGGATATCATCAGAAATATCCTAATTTGTATTCCGAAGATGAACGAAGACTTCCATGGATGCACAACGCTGTTTTCTGCCAGCTGGCAACCTGGGGTTTTGAAATACTATTGGGTAAATTGGCAGCGGGCAGGATCACACGGACCAAAACAAAAATAGACATTCCGACACGGAATGCACATTTCAAAGTAGAATAACTGGCTGCTTAGCATGTTTCCTAAATCTCTGCAAACATATTATGGTATTTTGTGCTGTAGTACAGTCAAAAACATTTCATACAGCACCTTTAATACAAGCTTTGAATGTTAGCTTCAAAAAATCTTGATTGAAAATTTTGAGGATGGATGGATGGACAAAATGAAAGATGGATGGACTAATGGACGGACGGATGGATGGATAGATTCAAGATTCTTCAATTCTGAATATTCTGTTAAATTCTGAATTGTACTTTTGCTTTAGCTATTAAGTCATGTGGGGGCTGCAAATTTGAAGTTTAAATCTAGCCTGCAGTCCCATTTCTCTTCCCCCCCCCCCCCCCCCCCCCCCCCCAAAAAAAAAAAAAAAACTGAATTCGGCATGATGGATGTCATATGATTGATAGGGTTGACTCGGGGGGGAGGACATGTTTGAGCAGGTACAAGAGCTATGCAGGGTCTTTTGTTCTGCTGAAATGAGTGGACCACTTTTTGGAGAGAGCTGGACTCAAAAACAGATACTGAGCCTCAGGGCCATCGATGTACAGATAGCTGGGCTAATAGAGCTCTCCAAAAGGAACATCACACGAGTAATGAGACCCATTTATCAACCATTTCCACCTGTGTGAGTGTTTATGTGCTTACTGTATGTGTGTGTGGTTTTACATCCTGAGACTTTGCTTTGTGCTAGAGCCTTTACACATTGTAGTCTTTAAACCCATTAGATAAGTGCGACTATGTTCACACTGTAGCTAAATATGGTTTCACTCCTCTTCTGAATGAAAAATCTTAACATAAAATTCTTTTAGGGGAGTGACAACTGCAACATGTAACCAACTGTAACAACCAGTGTTATGTTTATTCTTGTTAAGATGATGGTTTGAAACATGTTTGGTCTGGACTATAATATATGGGTTTCTTGTGGAGTGCAGGGCTGGTGGGAACAACTACAGTGCAGAGAGACCATATCAAAATATGCAAATGAGTCAGACAGGTACCTCCATTTCTGTGTTTTTTTTTTTTTTTTTTTTTTTAGCACAACAGCTCAGAAGAGCTGGCAGCGAGTGCTGTCACTGCACTAACTAGTTGATCAATTTGCTTGGACACATTACACATTCTCACTATTAACTAACTATTAACTATGACATTTGCCCGAATAAACTCCTAATTACTGCTTATTAATAGTTAATAAGGTATTTGTTAAGTTTTGGTATTGGGTAGGATTAAGGAATGTAGAGTATGGTCATGCAGAAAAAGACATTAATCTGTGCTTTATAAGTACTAATAAACAGCCAATATCCTAAGAATATGCATGCTAATAAGCAACTAGTTAATAGTGAGAATTGGACCCTAAACTACAGTGTAACTTTAAATTTAATTGTTCAATGTGATTGTCTTTGTTCTGAACCGAATTGAAAAACTAGTTGTTACTGCAGTTCGTGCATTTGCATATTTTGATACCAGTCTGCCTCTATCCACCATAGATGGTCCCATCAGCCCTGCGGTCTTGGTGCAGCCTACACATTACTGGTGGAAAAAAAAGGAGCATCTTAACAGGCTTTAACAAAATATGGCATCTTTGTTGATTTCACTGTTGGCATCCATGTTTTTTGAGCTGAGTTCGTTAAATCTGTGCTATATGAACAGAACCACACTGGACTAGTTGTCTCTCATGGTATCCAGTGCGATCATCTTTGATCTGTACTTAAAGGGATAGTTCACCCAAAAATGAAAATTTGCCATTAATTTACTCACCCACAGTCCAGTAACAGAAGATTAAAGTAGAACGGTAAAGAAAGTTTTTTGCTGAAACTGTGGTCCTTGGTGATTACAAAGACTATAGATATAGAAAGACTGTTTACTCCTATTAGTTATGTATGGGAGAAACTGCAAAGTGCAATATTGTGGAATACATCCCACCTTCTAAATAAAAAAGCCAATCGCTGATTAAAGTCATTGCATCATTGCAGCTGCCGTTAGAAGCTCCGGTTCCCATAGAAACCTGAGACTCGCGCTTAGGATTGCACATGCGCGTTGGCTTGTCTAGCCTGAAAAATAAGCTTTAGTAAAGCTATTTGAGCACAACATTTATGGGATAGCTCATGTCAGATTTTGTTGCTGATTTGAAATACGTTATTTAATTATGAGTTCGGCAAGCAGTTTTTGAGATTTCAGGATTTGCCTGAAATAGCTGCCCGGAGGTATTGCAAATATGGCCGCCAAGTTAACAGACTTTCCTTGAAAGGGACTTTGGTGATTCATATAGTGCAAGTCAATGGCTACCGTCACTTTGAGAGTTATATCAGCTATAACATGAAAATATTATTTGTATTTATTTGTTTTTAATCATGATATGGGCCTCTAATGTCAATAGGACATCCCTAGTTTATTGTTATTCACTGCTATCGTGAGAATAGAAACTTTGGTTATGTGTTCATCCAGACAGTATGTGAAACTTGGCAGACTGAAAATATATATTAGACCTGTTAGTAAATACCCTCAATGTGAATGTTGCCATAAGGCTGGAATACACTACACTGTCCAGATGTTTGTTTGCCCCAATTTATAATTGGGTGAGTTGATGCTAGTTGCTGAAAGATTTTGGGCAGTTGGAGTTGACAGATTTCCCAGACAATCGTGTAGTGTATGATGTATCAAACGTATTTGATATTTTGAGGCAATTTTAGAACACATTATTTTCATTTGTCATGCGTCTCCTAGCAAGGAGGCATATGTTTCTGTGGGAGTTTGTTGTGTTTGGAACAACTTGAAAGTCTGGTAGTGTGTGATCCTCAGTTGATTAGTGTAAGATGCTCAGTTTTTCTTTGTAACCGTTTACAAAGTCTGCAAGTTTATGATGCTTAGCATTTTAAAATCAAAGTTCAGATTCCATCCTTTAAAATGTATAACTTCAGTTTGGTTGAATAATCTTAAATTATTTTGAAGAATGAAGCTGAGAATTCTAGAATATTCATTCTCATGCAGTGAGTTCATGCAGTGTTTTTCAGACTTGTGAGAGTCATGTGGATTGAAGTTTCTTTCTCATATCACTGGTTCATTGGCTCTGGCTGTATGTTGAGATGCAGACACTCTGGGTGATCTTTATTGAGGGATGATCCTGCCGAGATCAGATGATGGTGTTTACCCAGTCAGTGTCTTTGAAAAAAGAGTGAAGTTTCTACTCCAGTTTAACCCTTACATGTTTGTTTACTGTAGCTCCTGAACATCAGAGCGAGCTCCAGTTCCTGCTGCGGCCACCTGTGGTCTGCCAAGCTAAGGAGAAACTCGAAACAATACTTTCATAATCTCTGAGTAACTGTAGAAACAGGAATCATTATAAAGTCCAGATTTTATTTCCACCCCAAGGTCATATTTCCCATCCTGTGTCTGCTACTTTTGAGCAGTTTCCAAACAGACCTGCAAATTAAAGGTCCCTGCAGGTCATTGTGAATGTCTCTGCGGGTCTGAAAATGTTGTGTAACCTACTCGACCTCTGAAAGAATGTGCATGCCAAAGTGACTTGTGACTCATCTTTGACATTGTGCTCGAAAGTAATCTTTTTAAGTGCAAATGAGATTAATTAGCAAATGACATTTGTGTAAACACACTTACACATCATAATTGCTAACAGCAAAGTGAGATCTGTGATATGAATCACTATAAACATTAAACAGTTTTTGATGTGGGAGGGTTTTTTTTTTTTCTTTTTTTTTTTTTAATCGAGGCCCCCAGGCAGAAAATGATTGGATCGAACCACCAAACTACGTTTTGTCTCCATCCACACTTCAGAATTTGTCATTTTTAATTGAAAATATGTATGTACACTGCCGTTCAAAAGTTTGGGATCGGTTTTTAATATTTTTAAAAGCAATCTTTTATGCTCACCAAGGATACATTTATTTGATTAAAAATACACAAAAAAAGTAATATTGTGAAATATTATTACAATTTAAAATAACTTTTTTATTTGAAAAATAGAAAAAAATGTGCATGTTTCTATTGTTGCTTCTGAAATTTTTATGACAAGATTTACTAGACAATACTTAAGACTAGACAAAAAGGTTAGTTCACCCAAAAATGAAAATTCTGTCATTAATTACTCATCCTCATGTCGTTCCAAACCCATACGACCTTCGTTCATCTTCGAAAAACACAAATTAAGATATTTTTGATGAAATCCGAGAGCTCTCTGACTCCTCAATAGACACTAATTTAACCACCAATTTCAAGTTCCAGAAAGGTACTAAAGACATCATTAAAATAGTCCATGTGACTACAGTGGTTCAACCTTTATTTTATGAAGCGACGAGAATACTTTTTGTGCACAAAAACGAAACAAATATAATGACTTTATTCAACAATATCTTCTCTTCTGTCATTGTCCTACGCTTTTTACATCCAGCGCTTCCAGGTTCTACGTCAGAACTCTAGCTCAGTATTGGCCAAAGCTGATCACGTAAGCAGCACGACGCATGCATGCAATGCTGATGCAGGAGCCGGCCAATCAGGACTCGCCATTCTGACGTAGAACCTGGAAGCACTGGACGTAAACGCCGTATGAGAATGACACAGAAGAGAAGATATTGTTGAATAAAGTCATTGTTTTTGTGCACAAAAAGTGTTCTCGTCGCTTCATAAAATGACGGTTGAACCACTGCAGTCACATGGACTATTTTAATGATGTCTTTAGTACCTTCCTGGAACTTGAAATTGGTGGTTAAATTGCTGTTAAGCTACACTTAATTTGAAAATGTTGATGTGAAAATAAGAATAATCCTTCAGGTGCTACACTGACACCAAGATGGTACAGAGTGACCATTTCTAGTTGATTTTAACTCAAGTCTTTTCTCTTCCCTATCATGAAGACACCTACCTATACCCCAGTTTCCAGGGGAACATGTCAGATAACGACACTGCCAGACTGGGGCTGGATTTTCAGAGGATGCTGCGCATTAACCACATGGTCTACATTGCTGCAAGGTATGTCATGTCAGTTCAATCACATGCTCGCACTGCACACAACACCACAGCCGCACACATTTCAAAAGATGCAACATCGACTAGGAATTCCAGACCTCTGGATCCATACAGACTAGTGCTGTTTCTCCAGACGCCTGCAGCGATAAGACCCACACACTAATGATAGAGGTCGTGTGATTGGGCCAATCAGTCTCATTCAGACCTGGATTGCAGACAGATGGATGTTCGCTCGCTCTCTGACACCTTTCTCACCCCTTCTATTTCCTCTGTGTCTGTCTCTTCACCACTCATGCTCTCTCACTCTCGTTTTTGCTGTCCTCTGCCCCCTTCAATTCAGCTCAAGGTGTTATTGGCACTGTATTGTTACTTATTGAAAGAAATGGCAAAAAAAAATCTCAGTTGCTCAAACACTTGATGAGAATATTGGCATTTCTGTCTGTCTCTCTCTGTGTCTCTGTAGAGATCACGTTTTTGCCATTAACCTCAGCGCTTCAGTGGAGCGAATCGTCCCCCAACAGGTAAGCTCACCTTTTTCTCAACTTTCTGTTTCAGGCTTTTCTAATGTTTTTCTTTCTCTCAGATCAGTGCTGTGAGTGCGTAAAGTGGAATATTCACTTTTATTCGTCTTTGGGGAAGGACCATTTAGAAATCCCATTTTTCAAATGAGCAATTCTCTTTATGGTGGCTTTAAAGGACGCATATTCTACACTTTTATAACATTGTCTATTTTTCCCAGAGGTCTACTTGAAATGTTAGTCAAGGTCTCTTACACAAAAAACAGCCGTAATTTAGTTTCGCACGACCATTTTCCACCCTCAGTGTGACACTTGGAATTAAATAGGCTGTTTAAGCTACTGTACATTCTGTAAGATATGTTTATGCTAATGAGCTTTAACAACTAGCTTGTTTTAAACACATCAAATGTCTGTATCTCCCAGTTAAAATTGGTGTTGTGGTCAGAGCGTACCTTTGCCGATTCCATCCCCCTCTCTTTCCCACATCACTTTCTGTCTACTCTACTATCCTATCTCAATAAAGACACAAACTCCAAAAATAAATCTTTAAAAAAAAAGAGTTTGTATATTGCCCTGCCCCACATTAAAGCTCTTGACCTTCTCAACTGCATCAGGCGATTCAAATTATACAGCAATATCATAATTTGGATAGTAAAACTATAGTAAAAACTCTTTCAAATTATTTACTAATTAATTATTACCAAAACATAATATTTAACTGTACCACAACACTGTCATCCGTTTTATTTAATATTTATTTCTATAAAGAAAATACAAAATTTTAAACTGTATTTTTCATAATAGGCCTCATATAAAATGAATAGAAAATAAAATCGTTCATGTACTATTTAGCATGACCTCCTGAGGTTCATGATCAACATTTCTCAAGGTTAAGCATCTGCTTTCACTTAGTTTTTTGAAAAAGTGAAGAAAAAATAGCTTTTTTTTTATTGAAAGTATACATCTTAAGGTGTTTAAGAATCTATTTTTGTACCTTATTCAAGGTAAGTGGCTGTTTTTCCCCCTGAAAGACCCATTTTTTGCTGTTACATAGACTGAGGAGGCAGTTTTGAGTTCTGAATGTTAAGAGTTATTTAGTTAGACTTATTAGTTTGCTATTTTAAATAGCAATAGAAATCTTTTTTCCATCCTACGGTGTTGAAACTTACAGCAGTCATATCAAATGTAATAGTGTTGATGAAGCAGTCTGCTTATGGATAGATTGCTCACTCATTTGTCCTTTGGGTCTCACTGACATTATTATCTTAACTGTTGAGAGTAAGATGTCACTGCAGCAAATAGTTGTGTTAGTGAGAGTGTTGTTTTTAGCTTGTCATGGTATGTGTGTGTGGGTGTTGATTGCCTGCTGTTCCTGTTGGGTGGGCAGACATGGGGCGGCCCAGTAAATCTCTGAAATACAGCCTGACCTAATGACACCAACAAGCACGCACACACACACACACACACACACACACAACACAAACACTCAGATTGTTAACAACCTGAGACATCTCTCTTTTCCTTCTTGTTGCTCAGTGCTGCTTGTCTCTCTCTGTCTTTCCTCCTTTTTATGTTTATGTGTGATGCTTATTGAAGTAAATGAGTTTTTCCTATTGCAGCTGTTGTGAATAGTGATGAGCCCATGATTGTTTGTTTGTTTGTGTGGCAGAAACTGACATGGAAGACAAAAGATGTAGAGAAATGCACAGTCAGGGGGAAAAACAGCGTGAGTACACAACTCTTTTATTTCTCCTTTCCTTTTCTCCCTGTAATTGTGTGATAGAAGTCAGCAACTGTTGCATTAAGTGGTTATTAGTCTCGCATAGACAGACCTTTATCTAAATGGCAGGTCTGGGCCACATTGCAGCTTATTCTGGAAAAGAACAGGAAGATAGACAGGAAGAGACCATCTGAGCATCTGACAACCACATTTCATTTTGTAGTTTTGTGCCCATTAGAGGTGGATTTATCTGAAATAGATCCTACAGTAATAGACTGGTGAGGAAAATAAAATAGCCCAGCAGTCTGAATCCATGAATGGTTCTGCAGTAAATATCGGTATGAAGAAATGATAATATATCAGTATTAATGGACAATATATATTTTTAATCAGATATATTTTTTAGTTTATCTTAAGAGATGTTTTTAAATGTATCTGTATTGGATGATTTTAAATATTTAATTGGGCATTCTAATTTTCCTTTTTTTTTACTTTTAGATGCTCTTAGTTATCTAACACTGTATTTTTAGCCCATCTTAAAATATCTCTGTTTTGCCTAAATTCACTCACTTTAAACATTTTAAAAGATTTATTAGATTTTAATGATTTATTTTCAATTTATTTGGACAAAATAGCATAGAATTTTACTATGAACCATTTATCACTTATCGGCCAAAACGTGAAAATTATCCTCCAGAATTTTAATATTATAAATCCCTAAAAAACAAACTTGTTCTTATTGCTAAATGTTGTGTCAAGCCAGCCAATCAGATTAGAGATTGCCAGATCAAGAAGGCACTTGCCAGTTTTGTAATCAGTACGCATCAGATGGTCAGTAAATGGTCTGAAGCTAAGACTAAGTGGTTCACCACAGGTGGCTGTATATACATGATGATATTTGAACACACACACACAGGTTTTATAATATCATTGTTGGTTGAAGACTGTGTTGCAGTGAGCAAGTCAGATCCTGGAGCTCAGCATAGGGATTATGGTAATTTGTATGTGGAAGTGAAGGAAAAAAGGGAGTCAGTAATGATGCTCGCTGTAAGCTTCAGGATGAGTCAGTCTTTGTATGTGTTTGTCATGCAGGAGTTATATATAGTGCGAGTAAAAGCCAGTGTCTTGTCTTTCACAGGATGAGTGTTACAACTACATCAAAGTGCTGGTGCCACGTAACGACGAAACTCTCTTTGCATGTGGAACCAATGCGTTCAACCCCACCTGTCGCAACTACAAGGTATGATGAGTCTATTTCTGTCACACGCATACACACTCACTTACACACAGTTATAACCTCCTACAGATGAGTAGATTTCTGAAGCTTCCCTTTAAAGAATCAAAACTGACAGTCTACATGCACACATCTACCTAAATTTGTAAGCATTAAAATGAATTTGAATATTAGGCCTCTTCAGAAATGTATGTATAGTGCTCTTTCTCAGAAATGAATTAATATCCTATTTTTTTCTGTGAGGGAGGTCTGTTTTGTCCCACCAACACTGGCTGTTGGCTGAAATAAACATTTAGTTTTTTGCAGTTGCACTGAGCAATATTAACGAATGTCAAGTGTTAACTGGGTTTCCATCCACTTATTTTTGGAAAATTAGGGGTATAAAAAATGCTGGATGGAAGCATCAATAAATAAAATCAGGCAAATAAAAATATTAAAATGCACATAAAAAATGAAGGTGGATAAATGTTTTATTTGGTGTGCTCGTAAACTATGACAGAAATGCATTTAATTAATAAATTCCTAGATGTGTGTTAAATTTCGTGACTTTGCTTCAAGTCATGTGAATAATTCACTTAGATGATTGGCTGCTATTATTTCGATCAGATGATTGACTATTATTATTTACTTGGTAAGAAGACGTGCACTTAAAATATGATAGAAGTGCATTTACTGAATAAATTCTTTGATGCGCATCAAAAATTAGACTTTGCTTCAAGTAATGTGACTGAATCATTTGCTCAGATGATTGGCTGCTATTGCTGCCAGAATCATCTGACATCAAAAACCAGTAATTTATTACGTTTAATAAAAGAGCCATTTAGTGACTACAACATTTGTGTTCTTGCACATGTTTTTGTTCTTTTGAACACATGGTAAATGCTGTTTTATTTGCTAGTTATTTATTTCTATTTTCCATTTTTTCTTTTTTTTTTTCTTTTTTTCATGACAAACCCTGCTTAAAAGACAACTTGAAATCAAATCCTTTTTACTTTCTTAATTAATGTCCCTAGTATTAATCTTTCATTAAAATTAACCAATAATATCATAGATTTTTTTGTAGCTTTTCACAATCCAATCAAATAGCTACCTTAGAGCAAAAAGAAAATCCCATCCTACTGAAATACTTTCATTTGAAAATGTCATAAAATGTTAAATGCAGTTTTTTTTTTTTTTTATTGTATTTAAGAATCTCAAGGCTTTTTTTTTTTTTTTTGCTCCTTAAAAATATAGTTTATTCTGTGCCTGCACATATATGCAACATATCACTAGTTTAGTGATGTGGAATCATGCCTGTCCTGCGATTGATGGTTTTCCATCAACATTAGCAGATCTGTTCCTGAGCGGTGTGTGTGCGTGTGTGTTTTTGTTTGCCAGAGAGCATGTAAATCTGACTTAACTCTGGAGGAGGCCAGCAGGGAGTCAGCTAAACTCACGGATGAGGCTCTGCTCTCAACTTTTCCATTTGAGGCTCTTTGGAGATCCTGATTTATGCACTTTACCCTGAAGGCATCTTCCTTCCATATTCCTCTCTTTCCTCCTCCTCTCCACTTCTTTCTCAGTTTGTCTCCATTTCTCGTGCTCAGTCTCGTTTTTCTGCATCTCTCCGAGGAGAAGCCCGTTCTGTTAGAGCCCTGGAGAGGGACAATATGTCATGTCTTGCAAATCATGTCGCTCAGTTCCTCTGCATCGTCTCCTCACGCATTCCTTCACTCTCAACTCACAGCTCGAGCTGTGGAGAACTTTCTGGAAAACTGTGCAAGGAGAGGTTGAGGAGAGATTGTTATAGTTAGATAGTTAGATGTTACAATATATAGTTTTAGACTTTGAGAAAAGTTAAATTTACTATTTTCTCACTGTTAAACTTTCCATATTATTACGTTTAGATTACATTTGCTGTCATCTATTGCTCATTTTAAAGTTTTAAAACACTAATAATTGAATTATTATTATTATTATTATTATTAAAGGATTAGTCCACTTTTAAATACACTTTTCCTGATAAATTTACTCACCCCCATGTCATCCAAGATGTTCATGTCTTTCTTTCGTCAGTCGAAAAGAAATTAAGGTTTTTGAGGAAAACATTCCATGATTTTTCTCCTTACAGTGGATTTCAATGGCTACCAACAGATTGAAAGTCAAAATTACAGTTTCAGTGCACTTCAAGGGCTTTAAACGATACCAGATGAGTAATGAGCGTCTTATCTAGCGAACCGATCGGTCATTTTCGAAAAAAATACAACCGTTTATGCTTTATAAACAAAATATCGCGTGAATGTACTTTCCGCTTCCGCATTCTTCATAACGCTTACGCTGAATGTCCTATGCCTTCCCTATTCTACTTACAGAACGAACGCGGCGCCAGTTTAGTTTTTTTCTGTAACTTGAATAGGGAAGGCGTAGGACATTCAGCGTAAGCGTTATGAAGAATGCCGAAGCGGAAAGTACGTTCAAGGCGATATTTTGTTTATAAAGCATAAACGGTTGTATTTTTTTCGAAAATGACCGATCGATTCGTTAGATAAGACCCTTATTACTCATCTGGTATCGTTTAAAGCCCTTGATGCTGCACTGAAACTGTAATTTTGACCTTCAACCTGTTGGTAGCCATTGAAATCCACTGTAAGGAGAAAAATCCTGGAATGTTTTCCTCAAAAACCTTCATTTCTTTTCGACTGACGAAAGAAAGACATGAACATCTTGGAAGACATGGGGGTGAGTAAATTTATCAGGAAAAGTGTATTTAAAAGTGGACTAATCCTTTAAATAGGTCTTATTATGGGTTCTTATTATTACATTTTCAACTTACTTTAGTGTGTAATGTTACTGTTTGAGCATGAAAAAGGTCTGCAAAGTCCACTTCAAAGGGAGTTATTCTCTATATCAGTTAGCACTGTTTCTGAACCCCTTGAAACACCTTGATTATAGTCTTGAGGTTTCTTCAAGGGAATGTACACATCACAATATTCCTCATTTAAATAATTCACGCCCAAGGCATGCACAAAAGAAGGGGTGAGCAGGGGAATCAATTGGGTATGGCAAGATATGGCGGCTGCTGTACCTTGTGCCAAGTTCACATTGCAGTTCTTTTCACACTGCACGACTATCTGGGGTGGCATTCAGTTGCTGCTGTGTGCACATTGCACGACTGATCAGTGACGGACGGGGTTACACATTGCATGACTTTACAAAAGGAAGAATGTCGGACATTTGTAGGCAATTTCGCAAAAAATCTGTCAGCGAGTAAAAATCGGGGCTAAAATCGTGCAGTGTGAACTCAGCATTGGCTGCCTGCCAGTCAATGCAAAGTAAACTATTTCTATTGCAGAATTAACAGAGGTTGCGAATTGCAACCAACGGCTCTCACCCCTCCGTTTCGGTGCCTGACACAGGATAAAGATGTTGTCGTCTGAGACACCAGAGAGTAGCTAGTCAAGCAATGAGGTTTTTTCTTTCTTCTAACAAAGAACGGTCTCTTGCTTCTAATAAACCAGATGATTACTACTACTACTACTGCTACTACTACTTCTCTGTGCGTATTCAATGTAGTGACGATGCAAGTTGCCTCTAAAAATACCAACAAAGACGAACAACAACAACATAGTGACGAAACACGCTATGTAGAGCAGTTTGTCCATTTAGGGTTACTGTAGAAACATGCCGGCGCAAAATGGCGACTTAACATGTAACGTACTTTGTACACCACTGAAAACATAGTTATGTATATTATATTGCATTTCTATCAATAGATCCTCTTAAAATTTACACAGTGCACCTTTAATAAAAAAAGAAAAGCGAGTAAATTGCTTCTGTGGCTTGATGTGTCCATGGATTTATGTGCATATTTGAGGGTGGCTGTTTTAAATACTGTTTTTGCAATTCACTTCTGTATGAGTAGGATTTAGGTTATTCACATTTATATTAAAGCTGCTGTCCACGATTTTTGGCCCTCTAGCGGTTAATAAACAGAACTGCACGCGTCTTGCGGAAGAACATTGTAGCCGGAGCAGAGGTTGCGTTAGACTTTAACATTGTCCGTCATTTTGACGGACATGGTCGTAAAAATTCCGTCATAATCTATTACTACCAATCATTTTAATTTTCATATTTTAATTATAATAACACATTTAATTGCTTTTATTTTTGTTCACATTTGAACAAAAATAAAAGCAATTACATGTGTTATTATAACATTTGATCAAAAATAAAAGCAATTAAATGTGTTGTTATAATTAAAATATGAAAATTAAAATGATGGGTAATTCACACAATTCACACAATTTCTCTGTACTATAGGCTACGTGTTGGTAGCCATTAAAGAAAACGTAGTTTCATATTTATGTTTAAATAGTCCTGTGTTATGTTTTAAATTCATCTATTTGATTATGAAAAGTGAACAGCATGAGTAAGATGCATCATAAGCTGCGCAATATATAGGGAGACATGGAGTGGGTCAGAAATGATTTTGACCACTTCATTAAGTTTCGTTTTGTAGAAAGCCTTTCTTTAAAGTGAATTTCGTTTTGTAAAAAATGTATCTTAATTTTAATCAATGTTTCATCAATGATTCGTAAATCCCAGTCGCTCTTTTGGTAGGCTATATGCTGTTTTCAGTTGATGAATAAACAGTACATAGTGCGCCTCCCATGCAATAAATCGCAAGAGGCTTAAAGCTTTGTGTTGCTTTTGATATGGAACAAAGTCTCAGATTTCAAATTCTGTCCATTTCATTAAGAAATTCAAGCAATAAATACCGTTTGGGCGCTCTTTAACGTGGCGTCATATATCGTTGTAGCTTCTGGGTAGTCGCCTGTGAGTTATTAAACCCATAGCAAAAGATTTGTGCCAGTTTCATTTTTGTTCTGGATCCAGTACTCTGCTGCTACATTGGAGCGCACTCGCCACCAACTGGACAGGGGTGTGAATTACAGTTACAATTTACAATAGATCACCCTCAGTGTAATCTGTCAGCGTGACGGACGGCCTTCAGATTTTTCCATCAATGTTAAAAAAATTCCGTCAATGACGGAAAATTTTCGGTTAACGCAACCTCTGAGCCGGAGCTACTTTTCTCTGTGTATGTCTATGGCGAGTCACGCAGTTACTGTGATACTCTGCGGCGAGTCCTACCAGTCCGGTCTGAAATAGTCCGAATATAAACACTTATTATAAGTGTACCATAATGATTCGGGATAAGACAAAAACACGGTTTGGAAAATGGATTCATGCTGTATATTCTCATTATATAATTTCTGTAAATTTTTAACACAAAAAAAGTTGCGGACTGCAGCTTTAAAGTGATATACAGCCACATAAAACAAACAAGCAGTCTTTACTGCACAGAGGTGTAC
This sequence comes from Megalobrama amblycephala, assembly GCF_018812025.1. NCBI lineage: Eukaryota > Metazoa > Chordata > Actinopteri > Cypriniformes > Xenocyprididae > Megalobrama > Megalobrama amblycephala. The sequence goes on from NC_063056.1 coordinate 27,549,827, forward strand.
AGATGGTCTCCCTTTGACATAGAACCGATCCAATGCTGCTCCTGCTTTAATTCCCCTCTATTCTTCTCTATCCCTATGAGCTACATGGCAGTGTAAGTGGTGGTGAGCTTCAGCAGGTTCAGTAGGTGTTAATCCGGTGGGGATGACACACAATGTGACCCTGAATACCAGAATGCCCACAGGACCCTTTCAGCTGCATTGCTAAATGTGTATTTGTGCTTGTGTGTAATCCAGCCGTCTTTATGAGGACGTCTCTAGCCCTGCAGGCTGAATATCTGTGTGGATTTGTACACATGTATGTGTGTGTCACCCAACACAGGCAGTTAGCACGCTGTTTTTTTTCTGTGAACACCACAGGTCGGAAGCTTCTGCTCTGCCTCTGACTAACAAGAGAAGCTGGCGCACTGTTCACACCTACAGTTCCCAAAGAGGAACAAAACAAAACAACCATGGAACACACACCACCCACCGGTCCACAAGCATTTATACAACACTGAATTCAAGCTCCCAAAAGTCTTTGCAAAAGCCACCAACAGGCATTCAAAACACGCACTAAACTCTAAACCATTCAGCAGTGCATTACTAATCTTTCTCAAAAGATTCTGGATCGATTCAAAAAATCAGAATTTACAATATTGAAAAACAATATTAAAGGGGTATGATCATTTACTCCCCCCTCGTGGCATGCCAAACCTGATTTAACCTCAAAATTTGAAAGCCGATATGATCCAAAACAACAATGAATTGAATAGACGTTTTTCAAACGTCTTTGTGCTGCATTTGAAGTGTTATTTATTTGCTCAGTGTGTGTAAGGGGTCTTTCTCTCTCTCGCTCTCTGTGGTCAGATGTCATCTCTGGAGCAGGATGGGGAGGAGGTGGTCGGTCAAGCCCGTTGCCCTTTCGAATCCCGCCAGTCTAACGTTGGCCTGTTTGCCGGTGAGTTGGCAGAGCACCATCCGTCTGGGGAGGAAGACACAAAATCTCCTGTAATCTCACTAGTGTTCCACTGACATTTTACAAAGTGCAGGAAGTCTCAGTGAGACAGCAGTGATCACAGACGCACAGAGATTTAAAAGGGACATGAGGGAGATGAGACGCGTCTCTCATTTTCTCTTTGTGCCATATACACGCTGAACTGAACTGAGCTCCGCTTTGCGAGGTTTTGTTGTTGTTTTGATTTATCAATACATATTTCTCACCTCACTTCACAGGCGGTGACTTTTATTCAGCCACAATGACGGATTTTCTAGCAAGTGATGCAGTGATTTACCGAAGTTTAGGAGAAAGCAGTCCTGTCCTGCGTACTGTAAAATACGACTCAAAATGGCTACGAGGTGGGTCACCTGTTAATCGGGTACCTAAAATGCTTTTCTCTATAATTTCTGTTCTTTTTTTAATTGTGTCTTTGTTTATTTAGAGCCTCATTTCCTTCATGCCATCGAGTATGGGAACTACGTCTACTTCTTTCTCAGTGAGATTGCAGTAGAGTACACCACCCTTGGCAAGGTCAGACACTTCAAGTACACTGCAAAAAATCATTTTTTCTAATTACTATTTTTGTCTTGTTTTCCAGGAAAAATATGTAGACATCCTTAAAACAATATAAATTTACTTGAAGCGAAATTGCATGAGATATTAAGATTTGTTTTAAGAGTATAGTCATTAATCAAGTTTATTGAATTCTTTTCAGACAGTTTTTTCTCTTGTTTTAAGATAAGTTATGTGTGTATATACAGTATATGAATCTTTTTTTAATTGTTAAATCAATCCTAGTGAAGAGGTTTAAAAGAGGTTGCACACTTATTTACATTACTTATGTCTCATTCACTTAAATCAGGTGGTGTTCTCTCGAGTGGCTCGCGTGTGTAAGAATGATAACGGCGGTTCTCCGCGGGTTCTAGAGCGCTACTGGACTTCTTTCCTGAAAGCACGGTTGAACTGTTCAGTTCCAGGTGATTCGTTCTTCTACTTTGACGTTCTTCAGTCATTAACCAACGTCATGCAGATCAACCACAGGCCTGCGGTGCTAGGCGTCTTTACCACTCAAGCCAACAGGTACCACAATCCCATCACAATACATTTTAAATTTCCATACACACTTCAATGACTGCCTAAATTTACTCCAGTCCATTTGGAATGATTTGTTTGTTGGATTAAGAGTTTCAGAAACAATAGAGAGAACCAAACAGAGTTTTTCTCTCCTCAGCATCACTGGTTCTGCTGTATGTGCATTCTACATGGATGACATAGAGAAAGTGTTTAATGGGAAGTTTAAGGAGCAGCGAAACAGCGAGTCAGCCTGGACACCAGTTCCTGATGAAATGGTGCCCAAACCCCGGTGAGTCACGATGGGTTATTACAATACTAACAATCCATTTGACACCAATATCGGTAAATATCACCTTTCTCAAAACCACTTTCAACTCTGCAAAAAGTATGCTATTGATTACATTATTTTTTTTCTTAAAATTTCAATATAAATATTATAAATACCATAGTACCGAGCGTAGTCTTCAAGTAGTACACCATTAAGTAAATACTGCTTTGAGATCTCGATTAATTATTCATGAAAACATTCAAAAATGAAAGAAAATAGACAGCAATTATAAGCAGCAGAGTTTAAAAAGAATACAAATACATTACCATTCAAAATTGTGGCATCAGTAATATGCAAGGGATAATCCACAGATAGCTGATCATTAAAGATTTTAATACACGACGTGGAGGCAAAGAACCACCCAATGCGAAGCCTCCGCAGATTGCATTCAAGTTGTTTGATGCACAGCTAGCCGTGGATTATCCCGCTTATACCATGGTCATTTGCCAGCATTGACAACTTAAAGCTGTTATTCATGTTTTTGCAGTGCAAAAATTGACCAGAAGGTCAAAAATTATAGTTATTTTTGTCAGTTACTACTCGTTAGTTCTAGAATTCTGCCCGCTTTAAATCAGAGATAAACTAGTGCGATAAGATTACATTTATTTAAAATAATGAATTACCATTTATTTGAATTAATTGTCCAGAGAGAGAGAGAGGGAGAGATGAGAGATGCGTATGTGAATTACCTCTGTCTGTGCAGCATCTTAACAATGAAGCTATGTTTAATTACTTTGAAACCAACAATGTTGCCCCTTGTTGCTGAGAAATGTAATGTAGAGTAGCAAGTAGATTCAGTAGCAAAGCTTTATTTATTAATACAAGTCACGGGCCAGGGTTGATACGTTTCTGTGATCCTAAATGTTTCTGTGTGTGCTCAGAGCGATCTCTGTTCTCTGTGTGCGAGTGGGGTGTGTGTGTGTGTGTGTGCGCGCTTCAATAAAAACAACGTGTTAATATAGAAAGGTGATTAAACTGACTTGGAATTACAATTAAACAATTTTAATGCACACCTTCCAGCCAATCAGAATCGAGTATTCCGACAGACCATGGTATAATTTTATTTTATTTTTATTTTTTACAGTGTTTCAAAGAAATTCTATTTAAAATAAATACTATCCTTTTGAACTTTCTATTCATTTCTAACATTCCTGAAAAAAAAATATACCACACAAAATATATCCACATAAATTTCAAGCAGCACAACTGTTTTCAACATTGATAAAAAGAAAGGTTTCTTGAGCACAAAATCAGCATATTAGAATGATTTTCACATATTAGAATGAATTATCATATGGCACTGAAGTCTGGAGTAATGATGCTGAAAATGCAGCTTTGCAATCACAGGAATAATTTACATTTCAAAAGATATTAAAACAATTTAATATTTCCCAACATTTTTTTATAAAATAAATGAGAGGGTCCTAGAGTAACATGAGAACTTTGCACCAAAGGATATATTAACAAAACAAATCCAACCTAAAACACTACATAAACATATATGCCTAGACCTGCTCTCTGGAGCTCAGAGAGCAGCTTGTTCAGCCTGATGGACTCTTAAAACAGCTTTTATTTAACAGTGGCAGATGGTTGGAATGGTTCTTGTTAATTGTATGTCTGTGAGCTGTTTTTGTTGATCATTTCCATGAGTCTTCATGGGAAAGTCTGTGCAGGTAGAAGTTTATTGTTTTCTTTCTCTCTCTGTGTCTCTCTAGGCCAGGATCTTGTGCCGGTGATGGCCCTGCTGCTGGTTTTAAGTCCTCCACAAATTTCCCTGATGAGACTCTTACATTTATTAAGTCTTATCCACTAATGGACGAGGCCATTCCGTCTGTCAACAACCGACCCTGCTTCACACGAACCACCAGCAGGTATGCACACGCAAACACACGTGCTCTAATAAAAATTAGACACTCATTATTTTAGCATGTTTTCTCAACATCTGCATCTCTTTCTCCAGAGAAAAGGAAACTGTTATTAATGCTGGAGAAAAAATAAGCATTTAGTGTTATGATGAAAAGACAAGTTTGTGATTTGTTTTATTGACTAATTAGCTTACGTTCCTCGCGCAGGTTCAAGCTGACCCAGATCGCGGTGGACACGGCAGCTGGCCCGTATAAGAATTACACCGTTCTGTTTCTGGGTTCAGAGAACGGACGAGTCCTGAAGATTCTCGCCAGCACACACCCAAACTCCACCTACAGCACGCAGGTTTTGGAGGACATAGATGTTTACAACCCCAACAAGTGAGTTATATTGTTACGACACGATATGTTATTTTGTCTGCCCATACTAAAAGCAAAAATACTATTTGTTATTTAATATGCAGTTATGAAGTGTTTTGATAGACAATAGAATTTATATAGTTCCTTAAGTAAAAATTATATTCATTTTCGCCACTGATTTTTAACGATGATTACTTATAAACCGTTAAAGACAAACCTATGAGATTGTTAAAGCCATCAACCTGTATTATTTTAACTCATTTTTTTAAATAATCGTTTTTAACAGTGGATATTCTGGTGGAAAAAGTACATTTCCCATGATTCAGCAAAGAAATCTCCACCAATCAGAGTATCACAACAAGCAAATTATGCCAAAAGAACACTTTAGAGCCCAACCCACTCCAGAGAAAACACTGCGAAAAGATGTAATAGAGTCAGTCTCTTAAACTATTTAAATATTTGTATGTATATTTTGTAATATGCATACAGTATTATGCACATTTTGCAAAATATACGTATTTTGCAATAAACATAAAATACTGTATATTTTGTTTATATAAGATCAACACCTTTAAATCAATAGTTTTATATTTTCCCATCATTTTCAATTGAGATTTCTTTTTTGGGACTGTGAATGGATGGGACAACTGAAAGGGTACTGTTATACTCTAGAAGATAAGTTTTTCAGGTAAAATAATCAATTATCAAGAATGAAATATTTTTGGGCTTTTATACCTTTATTTTGATAGGACAGTATGAGACAGACAGGAAACAGGATCAGGAGCAGGATCGGGGAAAAGATCTTGAGGACTCAAAGTCGAGTCGACCGAGGTGCTGCTGCACCATGTGTCAGATCACTGCCCGTGAGGTTATGGCTCTGATGCTGATCTGCATTTTGATAGAGTTTGCTTATTCTAGAATGCACATGACCTGGACAAGCCTGAGAAACAATGTGATTTTAGTGAGTCAATAGTGAGTTTTAGTGTGAATTGAGTTGAAGATGCAAAATCTTTGATGCCATTGAAACCGTTTCAGAGATTTCTTTATTCAAGTATATAAGAGCTGTACCAAGATGGCCAAGGGATTTTAGGGCTACCCAGTGAAAGAAACCAAGCAACAGATAAAATACCACTTGTCTGAGCAAACACAGCTTCACCTAAAAGGTCCTTTACAAACAGATCTTCACTGTTCCGCTCTTTTCTCATGCACTTCACACTCATTGACAGGTCTCAGGCAAATATAAACGTGTACACACATAACCCCAGCTCAATGTCGACAGAGGCGTTTGATTAAGAGAGAATCTCTCCTGTAGTAAATGGGGCGGATGGTACGTGTGGAGCTGTAATTGTACTCCTGGGATCTCGCCATGCTTGTGTTCCTCTTGTGTATCTGACAACAAGCCTCAACTCCAGCTGAGACTCACAAGTTCCACAACAAAATGTGACCAAATCTTCAGGCAACATTGCTCATTTTTCCCCTGAAAACCCCACCTTACTGACAAAGTTGTCCTTTGGGGAAAAACACTTTACATGACGCAAAGGATTTATTTTGATTATTGCAGATGCAGAGGAAGATGAATTACAGTCAACCTTTATGGCATGACCTTTTTCAATCAACTCAATTGGAGTGACTCATCTGTGTGACACATATAATGGATTTCTTTCTATATTGTCTTTTTCTTTTATTGGGGATTGCTTTTTCCTTCCATTAGAGATAAAGGTTTACCATAACCTCCTTTAAAACCACTTACATTCTCCTTTTGAACACAAAATAAGATGTATTAAAGAATTGCTGAGCTGCTCTTTTCCATAAAATGAAAGCATGTTGTGACCAGGAGAACACGTCAAGCCCAAAATAATATTTTGCTTTTGGTTCATTTGTCAACTACAAATCAATAGTCATGTTGAGCACAACGCAGGATACGGTATCCCATGCAGCACACTTTGGTTGTATACTGCACATTTTCTGAAATGTATGGGATAACCCAGGTATTCCATGCATTCAGAAAATGTGCCTATTGCATTCTTGTAGGAATGGTATGGTAGTATGCAATTCCAAACATAGCCTTTATTAGTATTAATGTTTAGGTACATATATGGTACTTTTGGATCCTCTTTAATAACTAAAATGACATACAAACACAAACCACCATTTCTCTCCTCAGATGTAATGTGCGTGGTGAGGACCGGAGGATACTGGGATTGGAGTTGGACAAGGACCATCATGCCCTGTTTGTGGCATTCTCAAGTTGCGTGATCCGTGTTCCACTCAGTCGCTGTTCTGACTACAGCAACTGCAAAAAGTGAGTGATAATGCACATGGAACCCAGAATCACAATCGTTCGCATTAAATATGTATTACATGTGAGAGCACTTAGTACAATGTTGTACTACACCTTTAAGTATCTTGTACTGTTTTAATCAAGTACACTCATAAGGGTTATTATTGTAGTATTTCAAAACATTTATTGAAGAAGGAGCCAACATTACAAACTCCATTGATGATGCAGTGCGGCAGCTCAGTCCTCTGAGAAAAATCTAGACAGTTGTGCAAGAATCTTCTAAAAAAGTCCTGTGCCAGTTCTCTTTTGATCTATTATGGATAACGTTCTCCATAAGTGCAGTGAAAGTGGTGTGCGTTTCCAAAGACATGCATTCATAAATGCATTCAAATTTAAACACGGATGCATTTTAGAGGGCAAAAGGTTTTAGCTTGCATTCCTGTTCAGTGAGAAGACACACAGACGGGTCGTCGTTGATGTAGACGTGTTTCCTCCTTTGCATGCTGCAGTCCTCCAGCCAGCATCACCACATGCTTTGACTACTCGCACGCAAATTAGAGCCATCTGATTGGCCACAGGCCAAAACAGCAAACAATTCCTTTTTTTTTCACACAGCTGTAGTATAAGCAAGCTTTTAAAAAGATCTCCAAATCCTATCAGGGAATTTCAGTCCCGATTTCTTTCCAAAAACAATCCTGATGTCTGATCCAGCCGTGTCTTAACGTTTTACCAATCTGTTAGCTCATGCCTGCTCAGCCTCAGGAGAAACACTCACACGGGATTCTCTGTGGACTTGTGAGAAAACATCTCTCTTTTTTTTTCCCCCTTTGTTTTTTTTCTTGCTGAATTGTTTTCACACACGACGAGTGCTGGATGCAAAAACAGCTGTCTTTGTTTAAATTCAAACAGTTTTTGTATCTAAAAGAACAAAAGAAGTTTGTTATGGTCAAAGAGAATTGAAGAAAAGAAAAAAACGGGTTGTTATCAAACAGGTTTCTCTGAACTATATTCCATTGGTTGGTCAAGCAGATAGCTCCAAAATGACACTATTGGTTGAGCCACTGTTTCTGTTTCAGGCTGGTCACAATGTTTTTATAGCGCCACAGAAGCTATGTTTCCATCCAAAGTTGTGAATTTAACTTAAGCACACAATTGGAATATCACATCAAACATTTGCCAATAAAGCACCGTTTCCATCACATGTGTTCAAGAGAACAACATTCACTTACTAGGAGAGATTGGCGCAAACTATCTGTAATAAAAATGGAAGTTGCTGCAATCGGGGAAGCCACTGTGGCTCTTTTGTCCTAAATCATAAATAACTTGCACCTCAGAGTGCACAGACGAAACGCAATAAACGCTCTCATGTTATCTTGCATTCGGACGTCTGATGTTTGTGAACACAATCATGTGAGGTGGTTCTGGGAGGTCATTATACCAAATAATTTTGATGACAGACTTTGGCTCAGGCATTTCAGAATAACTAAAACAAGATTTGAGATGCTGTGCAATGATCCGCTGGTTAGTCCAGTTATCCAATCAAATCCTCTGTTGAGTCAGTCATGGTTTAGTAAATGTGTTTCCATTGTCATTTATCAGATAAAAAAATTATCCAACTCAGTTTAGCACATAAATTTTTTTATGCAAATTTTTTGAATTTATGCGCATATTGGCGTTTCCATCCAGTGTTTTTTTTTTTTTTTTTTATGTGATCCCAAAATTCGCATAATTTGCATAATAGTTTGGGTGGGACATACCAAAGGGCTTACGAGTTTGTTTATTTATTTATTTATTTTAGCCAATAAGCATTAGTTAGCTAACTAGTGCTACTTGCTGGTTGGTTGCAGGTGATATAAGGTGGTTGGACATTGTCATTCTAGAGAACATTTGATTGGACAAAAATCTGTGTAGTGCAGGATGAGTCATCAATATTTTTTCTCAGTTCCACTTGAAGAAAAAGACTGAATTTTCAATATGTATATCAATGAAATAGTTTATTATCACCTTTTTTTCAGTATGTAAGTAAGCTATTTCCTATGAATTTACAAGACAGATCAAAGTGCACTAAACAGTAAAAGCAGTCAAGCGACATAATAAACTGTTTTTGTACAACTAAAATAACTGCCAGTAGCTTTCCACGTTCAGGTTAATAATTGGCCATATTAGTAATTTTGTCAACTTTTAGTAGGTCATTAGCATACAGTATAGATGACTTTAAACCTAATAGAGAGACTAAAACCACCCAATTCCATTTTTTTCTTGCATTTTTGCATTTTTTATTTAAAATGAAATAAGAGAAAGTATTTTATCATTTTAACACATCTAACCTTTAACAATAGATAAAGTGTTAAAGAATAGTGACCAACAGGCATAGCATGGAGAAATTAACAACCTGTGAAGAGGGAAAAAATAGCAGAAAGTGGAAGTGACCTCTCCTTTTCACTCTGATTCACATCTAGTCACCTCACACATGCTTTTTGTCCTTTCCTCCCTGTCTTTCGTTCTCTTTCCGTCTCTCTTTCTGTCTCTCTTTCCGTCTGTCTCTCTCACTGTTTCTTGGAGCAACTCACCAGCTTCGCTGTGTATCTGAATCTCAGTTGGCCTCTGGCAAACACAACACACCTGTCAATCATGCAACACTAATACACAAACACACACACACCTGACTCTACAGCAGTCAGTCTCTCTCCCTCTCTCTCTCTCTCTCTTCAGTCTGACTGTCTGACCAGCGAGAGGCATTAATGCTTTGTTATGGAGATGCCGTGTCTGGCTGTCCCTTCCAGCTTGTCACATACACTTGGAGAGAGAGGGGAAAGGGAAATTGGGGGGAGTATGGAGACTGTGAGCGAGGAAAACACACACAACCTTTCCAGGACATGTGGTACGAGTTAACTCTGTATGTGTGTGTGTTTTAGGAGCTGTCTGTCCTCGCGAGACCCCTACTGCATCTGGCTGAGTGCGGGGAACTGTGCCACAGTGGCGCCGGGATTCAAGTGAGTTAAAGCTACATCACACGACCCTTCTATTAGTCTTGCCACAGTAAACACTTTTACGGTTCATTAGAATAAAAGAGCATACACAGCTACTAAATTCTACACACAAGCTTTCTGTGCAACCGAAAATTCTGTGTTTCTATAGTGCGCATCATTGTCAAAGGTCTCTTAGGGCTTACGTTACTCTAAACATCCTTAAAACATCTGGTAAAAATCAGATGGCTGTAAAATGTCTTCAAAATTTATAACCAAGTGCAGTTACAGAATTTTACTAGACAATATATACAATGACCAGGATGACTTCATAGATAACATTTAACAGTACTAACAATACTTTTACAGCATTCATTAATCTCAATGTTAATTTCTACATAATACATTTTTAACATTTCAAGCTATATAAATGAAAGGGAAAGTTCGCCAAAAAATTAAAATTCTGTTATCATTTACTCACCATCAAGTTGTTCCAAACCTGTATGAATTTCTTTCTCCTGTTGAAAGAAGATATTTTGAAGAATGTCAGTAAGCAAACAGTTGATGGGCCCATTGACTTCCATAGTATTTTTTTCTTCCATACTATGGAACCCATTGACTGGACAGACAGAGAAGCAATAGAACCAAGACACATTGGATTCATTTATGTTATTTAGCAGTTGCAAAGATCTCTGGCTGAAAGGGCATGTTGACATACCCACCATTTTATGAAATATCAGCTTGTGTCAGGGATCTACAGTAATACTGCCTCTCCAATTGTCAAGCAGAAGTTCATTTCATTTGTGTGTGTGCGTTATAATGAGTGCAGATCGAGGGATTGAAATTGTTATTATTAATGTTTTGCTGAGTGGTCGCTGCAGTTGTGGAAAGCAACAGCGGCAATATTCTTCCCAGCATGCTCTAATGTTTCCCCGCTCCTGAGTCATATACAATACAGCTGCAATTTTGCTTTATTAAAAGAAGTTAGAACCCCGAAGTGAAAATGTTACTGAGAGATCATCTAATTCTTAACATACTACTCTATATACACACACACACACACACACACACAAACTAAATAAAGTTATTTTATTTTGCTGAATATATTTTAATTTAACATACACTTTCTCTGTAACCTGGTGACAGTGTTTAATTATATTTTCTGACTATAAACTTGATTATTGGTGATTATTGGTTCTTAATGTGCCTTAATGTGTCCTAATGTGAGTATTGACAGAGATTGGGAATCATTTCATCTTGAACTCATGAACATTATTACATACACAGCAGATTTCCAGACCGCTGCCAACAAAATGGACAGAACTTGTGAGAGTACTTATCAGTGTCCCATAAAAGCTTGGTTTACTCCAGCATTCAATTATATGCTTCCATAGCCAAACTCATGTCAGAGTCATACATCTTCTGCTGTCAGATGTCATAAAGTCTTCTGTAATCATAGAGCGCATTAGAATTATAAAGAGCTTTAAAATCTTGGCTAGAATCTAGAATTTTGGTTTTTGTTATAGAAACCAAAAGCAGCAACACTGAAAATGTAAAACTGATGTAGATTGAATAACAACATTTTAAAGTGTGTCAGTAAAATCTTAAAAATACAATAAATCAGATCAATTACAAACCAATTGAATTACACAATAAACAAATAAAATACACTACCACTACCATTCAAAAGTTTGTTGTTGTAACGTAAAGTCCATAAATTCTGCACTTTTGGCAATCAGACTTATTGCACATAAAATTGCAATATGTGGCTGAAATCAGCAGGTCCAAACTGATTGGCTGGAGTCATTTTCAGGAGTCTACAGAAGAGGATTAGGGCCAAGCAATAATAAAAGAATAAAACCATCTCGAGATTAAAGTGGTTAAATTTCGAGAAAAAAGTCGAGATAAAATGTTGAGAATAAAGTCATTAAATTACGAGAAAAAAATCGTTAAATTTCAAGAAAAAAGTCAAGATAAAATGTTGAGAATAAACTCGTTAAATTACGAGAAAAAAACTTGTTAAATTTTGAGAAAAAAGTCGAGATAAAATGTTGAGAATAAAGTCATTAAATTACGAGAAAAAAGTCGTTAAATATGAGAATAAACTCGTTAAATTACGAGAAAAAAGTCGAGATAAAATGATGAGAATAAACTCATTAAATTATGAGTTTATTGTCAACATTTTATCGAATTTTTTCTCGAAATTTAATGAAATTTTTCTCATAATTTAACGAGTTTATTCTCGTAATTTAATGACTTTATTCTCAAGATTTTATCTCGACTTTTTTCTCGAAATTTAATGACATTTTTCTCATAATTTAACGAGTTTATTCTCGTAATTTAACGACTTTTTTCTCATAATTTAATGACTTTATTCTCAACATTTTATCTCGACTTGTCGAAATTTAACAAGTTTTTTCTCGTAATTTAACGAGTTTATTCTCAACATTTTATCTCGACTTTTTCCTTGAAATTTAACGAGTTTTTTCTCGTAATTTAATGAGTTTATTCTCAACATTTTATTTCGACATTTTTCTCAAAATTTAACACGTTTTTTCTCGAAATTTAACAACTTTAATCTCGAGATGGTTTTATTTTTTTTATTATTGCTTGGCCCTAATCCTCTTCCGTAGGAGTCAGTGTTCACACGTCACCTTAAAATAAACTGTCATTGGTCACTTTACATTTTAGTCACATGACCCCTTTCCAATAGGCTTTTGCCCTGAATAAGTAAAAAAAAAAAAATCCTTTATGTTGACTTTAAGTCTGGCAATGTGAGACTTTAGAGAAGCAGAACAAGAAAGAAGACATGAGAAACTGTAGCTCCTGTGTGAACTGTGCGTTTAAATTCTAATCAATGAAATCTAATGAAATTCTGCTAGACTAAGAGGGTGAAATGTAAGAAAAGAGGGCAATAGATGTACGATGGTAATACTTTGGCTTTCTCATTTTTAAAATAGCTTTGCGGCTTGTTTTTTTGCGGTGTACTGCGGGTAGGAGAATATGAAGAAAAATATGACTTTATTATCTTGTGGGATATTTTCTTTTTGTGTTCTCCTTTTCCCTATTCGCTCTTTCCCAGGGGCAATTTAATCTCCATATGATGAGAGAGCGTGTTTGTGCTAATGTGTGTGTGCAAGTGTGTTGGCCAATTCAGGTATAATGAAAAGCATGCATCTCAAAGGCATATTGATGTTCAGATATTATGCACCTGCAAGATCCCAATTTACCACTTTATGCAGGAGACTTTTTTTTTTCTTGTCCTTCCATTTATCCTTCAATATGAGATGAAGTCATCCCCGCTCTCTCTCTCTTTCCCTCTCCTTCCCTCTCATTCTGTCACTCTCTCCCCTCTCAGGTTAATGGAAATAAGGACTTTAAATCATGTCAGGTAGAGAGGGCTGATTCACAGATAGATTGAATATGCAGGGCAGGGCGAGGCAGGAGAACGGCAGGTGCCTCGGCGGGCTGAAATGGGGTGCCAGCATTAGATGATAAGTTGTTTGTATGCTAGTGTGTTTTCCCTGAAGCTTTTTTTTTAAAGGGTCATAACATGGATTTTTTATATGTTCTTTGGTGTTCACTTATAATGTTAATAAAGTTTTTTGGGTTTTTTATTGCAGAAAAAAACCTTAATTTACAGACAAAGCACAAAACAAAAATGCTCTGAACAATCATATAATCCTCCATCACGATCCTGGACACCATTAAAATAAATCATATACTTGTTTCCGACACTGGGATCCTTCTCAATCGAACATTCTTTTAAAGCTAACCTTCTTTCACTCTTCCATTTGTCCTGTTGTCGACAGACTCTAGTGCATTGAGTATGTCAGAAACTGATTTCACATCTGTAAACTGTATCCAGTGTAGACAGTGTCAGTGATTATAAAGGGTTCTATTTGCTTTTGACGCATCACGACGCTCACACCCAGTGTAGGCAAATATCAGTCGTCGAGCGACTAAATGCCAGTGGGCAGGGCCTATGGTGTGATGATTTGTAATTTTTTTCGTTGATGATTGGCAGTCTTACGCAAATGTAGTTGCCCGTGTGACATCACAGATCCCGCACTATCAAAACAAGCTGTTTTTGGAGCTTGATTAAGTAAGTGGTTTGTTTATAATGAGGAGGACATTTTAAGCTATGCAACTTGCAGGATGTTTAAATGGTACAGAGACCTCTTATACAGTTGCAAGAAAAAGTATGTGAACCACTTGCAGAATCTGTGAAAATGTTAAAAATTTTAACAAAATAAGGGAGATAATACAAAATGTGTGTTATTTTTTATTTAGTATTGTCCTGAGTAAGATATTTTACATAAAAGATGTTTACATATAATCCACAAGACAAAAAAAAAATAGCTGAATTTATTAAAGGGCACCTATTATGCCCCTTTTTACAAGATGTAATATTGGTCTTGGGTGTCCCCAGAATGTATTTGTGAAGTTTCAGCACAAAATACCCCACAGTTAATTTATTATAACCATTTGAAAATGTCATTTTTGGGGCCTGTTTTAAAAAGAGCTGTTTTGGTGTATACCACCTTAAATATAAATGAGCTGCATATCCCCGCCCTGCCTTTGGATGAGGGCGTAACTTGCATACCTATGGCAATAAACAGTCGTTAGAAGCAGAATGGCTGAGAGTGAGAGACCCGCTGTTTTGTATGGCATTCAGCCGTACATGTTTGAACCGGAATCAGACCCAGATGATGAAGAGACTCCGGCAGAAGAAACACAATTGAGAATGGAGCAGGATGTCTCTGAATGGTTATTTGATACATTTATGTACTTATAGAGTTTTAATCGCGCCCCCTTTGCAATTATGGATGTGTAACACACACACACACACACACACTGTGATAACGTTCGCGCAATTTTTTGAAACTACAAACACAAATACTGTGATAACGTTTGCTAAGTAAACATACACAGTTTTTAATACAATATCTTTAAAAAAAAAATATATATATATATATACGTGTGGATACACACTATACAAACCAGGTTTAAATTATATACACAGACATTCGACGACGACGACAACAACTTTAGACGCATTTGTTATTGAATTGGCTGACATCGACTGAAATGACTATTTGCTCAAAAAACATTAAATACACTTATTTCTTCTGGAGGTGACGTTGGATCGCGAACAGTAGGCAACGATCCACACTTGAGGATTAACTTTGAAGCAAGACCTGCTTTGAATTGACCCTCGTTCTCAAAACAGTCAGTCAAAAAATGATTCGCGCAAACATAAACGTATTTTGGAATTTTGAGTGGCGCCTTTCCTTCGTAAATAAAATCCATCCACTGCGTTTTCAATGGCTCTGATGTCGGAAGTAAGTGAAAACTACTATGTTCATTATTACATCCCACAACAGAACACTTATGTTTCTTAGGAGACATTACCGGCTGTCGTTGAAACAATGGAGGATGGTTGACAGATCACCGAGGTCGGGGTCTATGCCAAAACCAGATTTTCAATCAAACCACGTGGGTGGGGCTTAGCGCAATGCTTATGAATTATTGAGATTGTAAAAAAACCACTGGGTGGATTTTTCTCATTCTAGGGTGGTTTTGCTCACACACTGCCAACACACATTTATGGTCAAACACCATGTAAAAGTGAATTTTGCATAATAGGTGCCCTTTAAAATAACCCCATTCATAAGTATGTGAACCATTGATTCTTAATACTGTGTGTGGTTACCTGGATGATCCACGACTGTTTGTTTGTTTTGTGATGGTTGTTCATGAGTCTCTTGTTTGTCCTGAGCAGTTAAACTGAGCTCTGTTCTTCAGAAAAAAATCTCCAGGTCCTGCAGATTCTTCAGTTTTCCAGCATTTTTTGCATATTTGAACCCTTTACAGCAGTGAATGAATGATTTTGAGAATGATTCTGAGGGACTCAAACACAACTTTTAAAAAAAGTTCAAACATTCACTGATGCTCCAGGAAAAAAAACATGATGCATTAATAGATGGGGGGTGAAACATTTGGAATTTGAAGATCAAAGTAAATTGTATTTAATTTGTCTTCCGGGAGACATGCAAGTATCTTCTGTTGCTTCCGAAGGGTAGTACTAAATGAAAAAAAGAAATAAGAAAAATTTGGACCTCTTCATCCTGTTCAAAAGTTTTCACCCCCCGGCTCTTAATGCATCGTGTTTCCTTCTGGAGCATCAGTGAATGTTTGAACCTTTTTTAATAGTTGTGTTTGAGTCCCTCAATGGTCCTCAGTGTGAAAAGATGGATCTCAAAATCATTCAGTCATTGTTGTAAAGGGCTCAAATATGCAAAAGATAGTGGAAAACTGAACATTTTTGGGACCTGGAGATTTTTTCTGAAGAACAGAGCTCAGTTTAACTGCTCAGAACAAACAAGGGACTCATGAACAACATCACACAAAAAACAAACAGTCGTGGATCATCCAGGTAACCACACACAGTATTAAGAATCAATGGTTCACAAACTTTTGAACTGGGTCATTTTAATAAATTCAGCTAATTTTTTTTGTCTTATGGATCATATGTAAACATCTTTTATGTAAAATATCTTACTTCGAATCTTCGATAGGAGGAGCCTGATTCGACTACCAATCTCAGAGTCGAATCGTCGCAGAAGTGTTATGAGAAGAGATATGGGGCAGGGGCTTCACGGCAGGGATTAAATCTTCAGCAATGTCTGGGATAAAGTGTACAATTGGATGCACTTTGAAATGGTAAAAGATGATCAAAAAAACGTATGATGCAAGTTGTGCCAACAGCTCATGTCCTAGAACTCAACAACGACAAACACTGCGGCGCGCTTCTGCCGGCCAACGAGCTGACTATAGCGCGCTATTTGAAAAGACTCAAACGGACACAGGCAGATCGCGTGAAAGACTGGATTTTTCTCTCTCAATCAGGTAGGGTAGCTACAAGTGATTTTTGGACGCTGTTAATGTTTAGCTAAAAAGACTGCCACTCCAGTTTAGCGTCTATTGTCCCTGCAGTTAAAAAGACAAGCTGACAATTCTATTACTTTCGTTATTTTAATAATTTCTTTCATTTTAATTTATTTATTGATCACTCTGGGTTATCTCTGGCTTGTGTTTGAATATGTTCCCCTGCACAGGCATTTTGCAGTTTGACTTGATCATATTTCATTTTTTTAAGTAGGCTATTTTTAGAACGGTATATTCTGTTCTAATTCAATTCTGTAAATTAATGTTTGATAAAAAAAAAATATATAATTTTTTTATTAAATTATTATTATTATTTTTTTTTTTTTTGGTGCATCAATGTTGCGCTTTAGATTAGTTAAAGCTTGCTCGCAGAGACAATTTAGACGATGTAATTTGATTTGCCGACATATGAAATGTAGCCTATATCTATCTGCAGTGTGGCCTTTCTGCAGATATTAATATATATATTTTAAAGTTTATTGATCCAAAATGTTTTTATTTATTTTCTTCTATATCTTTGAGAGTGTTCTGTATATCGTGGCTGTTTATCCACATTGCCTTTCACTTGTTCAAAAAAGATAAAATCATTGTCAGTTTCGTCTATCACTTGACAGGCAGTTTGGTCGGTTTATAGAAAGATGTTTCTCTGTGTTGTGTGTGAAAAAAAATAAAAGTTGTCTTAAGCCGCGGGTAGACTATAGCCAGGCCTTACTTCATTTTCCGTGTCCTGCTCCATCTCGTGCATATAGAATATAGACATCTCGAATATAGGCAATCTGATTCGAATCGGATTCGACTATGTAAATCCGTAGTCGAGGACACCCCTACTCAGGACAGTACTAAATGATATGGTATGATCTCTCTTATTTTGTTGAAATTTTGCACATTTTCACAGATTCTTCAAGTGGTTCACATACTTTTTCTTGCAACTGTATGTCAAAAGATCAAGGCAAATTTGAATTCTCATGTCATAACTGCCTTTAAAAAGTCATCATTGTACCCTGTGCTCCAAAGTTAGATAGATTCCACTCAGATAGATCAAATACACTCAAGTGAGACAAAATATTTAAGAGTAAATTAAGATATTTGCATGAGCTCTCTTTTTGATGCCAATATTAAAAATGTTATATTATATAAATGTTATATTAAAAATGTAATAATTGCCATTTATTTGATCATTTTACAGCTTTTTTAGGGTTTTTTTCTAGAATTTTCCTGCAGATCTCGTATACTCCCTTGGGCCGGTCTTGTTTCCACAGTTGAGCCAAATGAATTGCACCAAGCAAATAGCACTTTTTATGAACCGAGTTTTGTGAATAAACCTAATTTACATTAAAATCAAAGCATCTTTGCCCAGAAATTAATTATTATAATTATGCACTAATAATTAGGTTCATGCATTTTGCACCTGAACTTGATTGCAAGGTGCATAATGAATAAGATGCACATTCTTCCGCTGAAATTCCACACACAAAAGTGTTCTTGAAACCAAGTGTAATGCAGTGATTTTTGAGAATCCGGTAACACTTTATTTTACAGTGTCCGTTACACATCTTACATGTACTTACTATAGTAATAACATTAAATTATGCATAATTGCAAGCAAGTAACCCATAACCCTAATTATGTAGTAAGTACATGTAGTTAAATAATATTACAGAGTACTTAAATGTATAATTACACTGTAACAAGGACACCTTAAAATGAAGTGTAACTGAGAATCCTGATTTGGACTTACAGATACGTACTTCATTAGACCACGGCCCCACCAATCTGATTACATCTCCATGGTAACACTGAGAGGAAGCAAAAACTGACAGAACATGTTATGCGTTCGTGTGCGAGATGTCACTCAGGTGCTCGGCAATGAGCAGCAATGACACGCTCGGTTCTGTGATGCCAGGAGCAGTGGAACATTGCAGTCGCTCAGAGCAACGTGTCACCGTGGTTACGCTGTTAGGCTGCATGAGTCAGCAACGTCCCTCTCGGTAAACACATTCTATTCAAATTTGACTTAATATGCTGTTTTACCCAAACACTCATTTCCTTCACACAAAGGTTCTTACATCTGAAATAGTCAAAGCTATTTATTGCTATTCATGTGCTTGAATGAATAAAATTCCCCGTAGCTTGTTCAACTAATTTGACATGTGAACACATTAATTACATATGTGCACATGTATTCATTCAGCGTTTTTTCATCACTTGTAAATAACAGTGGGGCTTGATATTTGCGTAATGATTTGAACTGACGTGTGAAACGTCATCATGTGAAATGTTCTAAATTTAACTTTTTCTTACCGGCATTAAAGCTGTATTTTTTTTATTATTATTAAAATATATTTTTGGAAATTATAACAATAGGATTGTTGCAGTAATATTCATTAGAGATTTATGGAAAACAGTTCACTTCATTGTTACATGAGCTGCATCATTTTAAAGATGAGTCTCATTTCTCCTTCAAATTGTCTGTCTCAAACACATAGACATATTGTGATGACGTTCCTCTGTAATTTCATTTTTATGGTATAATGTCAGAAATATTTAATGTAAATGATGTTCTGTAGAGGTAAAAATGTACTTCGATAAGTTGTTGGAAGTCATGACATTTTTAGTAGATGGTTTGATTTGAATTGTGCATTTCACTTTATCTGCAAGTTTCAGACTTACAGTGCGATGTAAACTGAGTAATATATTGCAGTTACTATGAAATTGCCAAATTTACTCTCATTTGGCACTTGATTTAGAATTATTGCTTAAGTATATATGTACATAGGCCTACTAATACATTTGCATTTGCTTCTCATCTTATGGCCATGAAGACATGGCTGTCAGTCATGGTATAGAGGCAGTGTACTTATATGGCAGACACTCAATCCTCAATCATATTGTAGCATGTTATTTCCCTTTACAGTTGCTCGGAGAGGCAACAACAGAATGCTGACAGCACAACTAATTAGAAGGCTCATTCAGCGAGAGGCTCACAAAAGAATGATTGTCACTCCCTTGTCCTCTTTCTCACTCCTTCTCCTGCTCATTCTCTTCTTCTCTCTCCGTTCTGTCGTTCTTTCTCTCTGTCTCTGTCACAGGTCTGGATTTGAACAGTATGTGGAGAGTGGATATCCTCAGTACCCAGACAGCTGTCATGGTGAGTTCCAGACAGTCCGAGCTGACTTGCTCCCAGAGATCATAACTCATTCACACTATTATTACATCCCTACACATTTCTGCTACAACTCCACTCTTGTTCCAGAACTCTAGAACACTTTTGAGAGAATCTCATGGAACATGTCAAAAACATGCCTAGGTCATGTTTCTCTCCAACAAGGAAAGAGACCATAAGAAATGACATCTTGCAACCTCTTTGAACTGTGCAAGATTTTTGTACATTGTGAAATTATTTTTATGACAACTAAGGATTCGAACTGGCATCTCCTCTAATAATGCTAAGAGACCGCAGTCTCTAGCATCAGTCGCTAGCTTGCCTCTTGAGGTTTACATGCACAGCTCACACTAGCTTGCTTCCGTTACACTCACGCCCCCTAAATCTCACTCCCACCCGGGTCACGGCACCAAACGTAACCAGTTCTACTCGACCCGCTCCCAGCAGGATTCGAACCGGTATCTCTGGCATGGGAACTGGGCCTGCTAACAAGGACGCTTAAGACTGCAGTCTCTAATGTCTGTTGCTAGCGCGACTCTTGCGGCCAGGGGAGTGAGGTTTACACGCACAGCTCTTACTAGCTTGCTTCCATTGAATAAGCATTGAACCATTGATTTCTCAAAAATAATATATTATTTAAATGCTAAAGTATAGTATAATTTAATTGATGCTGATTTTAATTAATAATAATATAATGTTTGGGATAAGTATTTGTTTTGGAACAAATTAAAACTTTTACTATGCATTAAATTGATCAAAAGTGATGTAAATACATTTATAATGTTACAAAAGATTTATATTTCATATAAACTGTTCTTTAAATCGTTTGCTAAAACTGTTCATCAAAGAATCCTGTATGTTTACACAAAAATATTAAGCAGCACAAACATTTTCAACTGTGAAAATAATATAACATTTTCTTCAGCACCAAATAAATGGTAAACATACTTTCAAAAACATTAAAAAACATCTTACAGACCCCAAACATTTGAATAATATAATGCAATGTAATGTAATATAATATAATTTACATTACAATAATGAGAACTTGGGGATGAAATGTGCCTTTTTGTCATAAAATTTATGTCACACTGAAAAAAAAAACTTCACTTCAAATTACTTTTTCTTTCTTTATTTTTTAAGGGATGATGTACAAACTTAAATGTTACCATTTTATGCATAATACAAGAGTTAGCCTATGGCTAAGTTTGATCTGCAGTTCTGTATATATTAGATTAATGTATCATGCGTTCTTTTGCTGTAATTGCAAAAACCTTAACCGTAATAAGAGTACTGTAGTGTCTGCCCTTGAATGGCTTATTGCATTTATGCATCAAAATGGAGGAAGATGCAATATGTTATTGAAAGTCAACACTGTTCAGTAAATAAATAATATTGATATTCAATAAATAATTTTATTTATTAATGGTAAAAATCACAATAATCTTCTGCCAAGTATTATAGTTCATTAGGCTGAATGTAGGCCTACTTGATCTTATTCTTCTTTTATTCTTTCTGTAGATGTGTTGGCTACAACTCGCAAGCAGAACCCTGCGGTGGACTCTGCATACGGTCAGTGCACTAATTCAATCTCAAGCTTTAAATTTAGACATTCACATTGCTTTAGTAAATGATTACCCTTTGTCCAGCCATATTCACAGTCATGTTCATATCCATTGACCATTTTAAATCAGAAATTTTATGGCCAGCCATTATATTCAGTAAAGTTGGGCCTTGCATGCAACAATAGGCACAGATTGCTATTATTTTTTTCTACAATGTGTAAGTAGTGTCTTGGTGTGAATATTACATCATGTCTTTTTTATATCCGGCAGTTTGCCTTTCACGCACACATGCATAAATCTTCAATCTGTCCCGTTCTGACCTCTGAGCAGCTCTTACAACAGCTCTCAGAGAGGCGTTAGTTTCCCAGATCAATAGAGTCCGTTACACAAATGACCCGCAGTGAGGCTGCAGGCTGCAGATCTGGATGGCAGACAAAAATGTCCTGCAGGGCTGTGGGCCGTATTAGAGAGCTCTGAGCAAGAGCTTTGGAGGAACAACTGAAAATCACAATCTGACAAATTAATTTTCTCACTGAGTGGATGTGTGACGGTATGTCTATGTGTGTGTGTGTGTGTGTGTGAGAGAGAGAGAGAAATGTGTGTATGTTGTGATAGACGGTGCATGTGTATGAGAGATATTGAGAGAGAGAGAGCATATGTGTGTGTGTTTTGGAAGGAGAGAGGGGAAGCGTGTGTGTGTGTGTGTGTGTGTGTGTGTGTGTGTGTTGAAGAGAGAAATAGAAATGTGCAGTATTATATTTCAGATAGTCATGAGCTAATACTAGCTGACAGCTGGCCTGTGTGTGTGAAAGTGTGTGTTAACATCCCTGGGTGGTGGTGTCTGATTTTGCTTCTAAAGCGTGCCAGTGGATGCAGTGTGATCCGGGTCAGAGCATACAGCTATTGTACCACACACAATACACTCTGCCTCTCTCACACAAACACACATATCACAGCTCCCCATCCTTTGTGGATCATGGAGAAATATCCAGTATATTTCTCAAAATCCTTGTATTACCATCTGGATTAGTCACATGAGGTTATTAATACAGATGAGTTTTAGTAAAAATGAACTTTCCAAGTCACCTGCTTTGTTCTTTTCTAATCTCCAGCTTATGAATCATACCACTGTTTTTTTGAGCTGATTATAGTACTAATATATTTCTAAGATGGCTTCCAATCTGTCCATCAGCCAAATACAGAGAGGTAAATAACTCCCTGGTGACTACCTAAAAATGTTTTTCTTTTTGTTATTAATAATATTAAAGGCACAATATGTACATTTCGCCACTAGAGGTCGCTTATTCAAAACAAAGGCGTAGCTTGATGACGCCTTGATTTCGTGGAATCGTGGGAGGTGTTGTCTTCACGTCTACAGCTGGTGGAAAAGAATACATCCAGACTCGGCAGAAATCATATTCATGGATGAGCTGATGTATTAAAGATTTATTAACATTACTGTAATATGAATCAGGGTGTGGCTAAAAGAGCAGAACGAGGCCGCTGAAACGATCGCTAGTGAGAGACGAGTGCGATGCACGGCTCGAGAGCAGTGGAGCTTTTATTATGCCATAGACGACTGCTTCCGTTTCTTCCCGTCATGCGTATTTGGGGTAAAGTAGCACTGTTTTATCATATTAGATACATTTGTGTGTTGAAAGTTGTTATAATGCTACTGTGCATTCTCTCTGCGGCTACTGTTAGACAGTTGTTGCACACTGCAGTAAGCTAGATCGATATTAGGCATGGTAAAACATGGTACTCGCAGTAAATCAAGAAAACGAGATTTAAACAATAAGACTTACTGTGTTGAGCTATATAACAATAATTTGTTTTCTGCTGATGAATTTACCCAAACAGTTGCTCACCTGTCTAATAAAACACATAATATGTTAATATCTTTGGTGTTTCCATGGTTTCTACAAAATAAAACTGGAAATCAAGGGTAAAGCGGTTATGATGTCATTGATAGGCAACGGTTAAAATTGATTATTTCTCTGGATTATTTCTATGGAGTTGTGCATTCTTGGAAACATTTGGGATAATGTAAGTACACAAGTCAACCAAATAGGTCCCACTTTATATTAAGTGGCCTTAACTACTAAGTACTTACTTCAAAAAATAAGTACAATGTACTTATTGTGTTCATATTGTATTGAAATACACTTTTGCTGCTATTGACGTGGGGTACGGGTAAGGTTAGGGAAAGCTTTGGTGGTATGGGTAGGTTTAAGGGTTGGGGTAAGGGTTAAGGGATGGGTCAACAGTGTAATTATAAATGTAATTACAGAAATTCATTACAGATGTAATTACATGCAGGTGTTTTTAAAATATAAGTACAATGTAGAAACATGTATGTACACAATAAGTGCATTGTATCAAATGATTAATTTAAATGTAAGTACATAGTAGTTAAGGCCACTTAATATAAAGTGGGTCCACAAAATATATAAAATTATTCTGTAGTTTTTGGATATTTTAATCAAATAATCTTACATATTGTGCCTTTAACAATAATAATAAGTTTTATTTATATAGTGCCTTTCAGTAGCTCAAGGACACTTTACAAAACGAAAAAGATAACTGCAATAGGGAAGACAATAATAACAGAAAATAGAACACACGGAAGAGAAGAATATTACAAAACAGTAGATTAAAGCAAAGATAATACAAAGACAATAAAAGTGGCATTACAAAGAGGTAGCACACAGCAACATAGATTCATGCATAAAAATACAGAACACTACTTAAGAAAACAAATGGGCTTTGAGTTGCGATTTGAAATCAGAAACATTATTAATGCAACAGTGACTGGGGGAGAGAATTCTAGAGTTTGGGTGCGAAAGCTCTAAATGATCTGCCCTCCGTAGAAGAGAGGCGATACCCAGGGAAAAAGAGAAGGCCAGATTCAGAAGACCAAAGCGATCGAGTCAGGATGTAGGGGAGGAGCACTATTTTGTACTTGATAAGGAAGGAAGGAAGGAAGGAAGGAAGGAAGGAAGGAAGGAAGGAAGGAAGGAAGGAAGGAAGGAAGGAAGGAAGGAAGGAAGGAAGGAAGGAAGGAAGGAAGGAAGGAAGGAAGGAAGGAAGGAAGGAAGGATTACGAGAACACATGAAGGAGAGGAAGGAAGGAAGGATTACGAGAACACATGAAGGAGAGGAAGGAAGGAAGGATTACGAGAACACATGAAGGAAGGAAGGAAGGAAGGAAGGAAGGAGAGATTACGAGAACACATGAAGGAAGAGATTACGAGAACACATGAAGGAAGGAGAGATTACGAGAACAAATGAAGGAAGGAAGGAAGAAAGGATTACGAGAACACATGAAGGAAGGAAGGAAGGAAGGAGAGATTACGAGAATGCAGGAAGGAAGAGATTACGAGAACAAATGAATGAAGGAAGGAAGGAAGGAAGGATGGAAGGAGAGATTACGAGAACACATGAAGGAGAGGAAGGAAGAAAGGATTACGAGAACACGTGAAGGAAGGAATGGAGGATGGAGAGATTACGAGAACGAAGGAAGGAAGGAAGGAAGGAAGGAAGGAAGGAGAGATTACGAGAATGAAGGAAGGAAGGAAGGAAGGAGAGATTACGAGAATGAAGGAAGGAAGGAAGGAAGGAGAAATTACGAGAACGAAGGAAGGAAGAGATTACGAGAACACATGAAGGAAGGAGAGATTACGAGAACAAATGAAGGAAGGAAGGAAGGATGGAAGGAGAGATTACAAGAACACATGAAGGAAGGAAGGAAGGAAGGAAGGGAGGATGGAGAGATTACGAGAAGGAAGGAAGGAAGGAAGGAAGGAAGGAGAAATTACGAGAACGAAGGAAGGAAGAGATTACGAGAACACATGAAGGAAGGAGAGATTACGAGAACAAATGAAGGAAGGAAGGAAGGATGGAAGGAGAGATTACGAGAACACATGAAGGAAGGAAGGAAGGAAGGAAGGAAGGAAGGAGGATGGAGAGATTACGAGAACGAAGGAAGGAAGGAAGGAAGGAAGGAAGGAAGGAAGGAGAGATTACGAGAATGAAGGAAGGAAGGAAGGAAGGATGAGGAGAAATTACGAGAACGAAGGAAGAGATTACGAGAACACATGAAGGAAGGAGAGATTACGAGAACAAATGAAGGAAGGAAGGAAGAAAGGATTACGAGAACACATGAAGGAAGGAAGGAAGGATGGAGAGATTACGAGAACACATGGATGGAAGGAAGGAAGGAAGGAGAGATTACGAGAATGCAGGAAGGAAGAGATTACGAGAACACATGAAGGAAGGAGAGATTACGAGAACAAATGAAGGAAGGAAGGATGGAAGGAGAGATTACGAGAACACATGAAGGAGAGGAAGGAAGAAAGGATTACGAGAACACATGAAGGAAGGAATGAAGGAAGGAAGAAAGGAAGGAGAAATTACGAGAACGAAGGAAGGAAGAGATTACGAGAACACATGAAGGAGAGAAAGGAAGGATAGATTACAAGAAGGAAGGAAGGAAGGAAGGAAGGAGAGATTACGAGAACACATGAAGGAAAGGAAGGAAGGAAGGAAGGAAGGAAGGAAGGAGGGAGGGAGAGATTACGAGAACACATGAAGGAGAGGAAGGAAGAAAGGATTACGAGAACACATGAAGGAAGGAAGGGAGGATGGAGAGATTACGAGAACGAAGGAAGGAAGGAAGGAGAGATTACGAGAATGAAGGAAGGAAGGAGAAATTACGAGAACGAAGGAAGGAAGAGATTACGAGAACACATGAAGGAAGGAGAGATTACGAGAACAAATGAAGGAAGGAAGGAAGGATGGAAGGAGAGATTACGAGAACGAAGGAAGGAAGGAAGGAGAGATTACGAGAATGAAGGAAGGAGGAGGAGAAATTACGAGAACGAAGGAAGAGATTACGAGAACACATGAAGGAAGGAGAGATTACGAGAACAAATGAAGGAAGGAAGGAAGAAAGGATTACGAGAACACATGAAGGAAGGAAGGAAGGAAGGAAGGATGGAGAGATTACGAGAACACATGGAAGGAAGGAAGGAAGGAAGGAAGGAAGGAAGGAAGGAGAGATTACGAGAATGCAGGAAGGAAGAGATTACGAGAACACATGAAGGAAGGAGAGATTACGAGAACAAATGAAGGAAGGAAGGAAGGATGGAAGGAGAGATTACGAGAACACATGAAGGAGAGGAAGGAAGAAAGGATTACGAGAACACATGAAGGAAGGAATGAAGGAAGGAAGAAAGGAAGGAGAAATTACGAAATTACAAAAACAAATGAAGGAGAGGAAGGAAGGAAGGAAGGAAGGAGAGATTACGAGAACACATGAAGGAGAGGAAGGAAGGAAGGAGATATTACGAGAACACATGAAGGAGAGAAAGGAAGGAGAGATTACAAAAACAAATGAAGGAAGGAAGGAAGGAAGGAAGGAAGGAAGGAAGGAGAGATTACGAGAACACATGAAGGAAAGGAAGGAAGGAAGGAGAGATTACGAGAACACATGAAGGAGAGGAAGGAAGGAGAGATTACAAAAACAAATGAAGGGAAGGAAGGAAGGCAAGAAGGAACGTATGAGAGATTAAGAAAAAGAATGGAAGGAACGTTTAAAAGAAAGGAGACAAGAAGAGAAGGAAGAAAGGACAGAGCAAGTTTAAAGAAGGGATAAATGAAGGATGTGAGAGATCAAAGAAGAAATGAGGAAGGTAGAAAGCGAGGTTTGAGAAAGATCATGGAAAAAAGAAAGAGAGATGGAGGATGGCATCATGGCATTGGGCTGTACTGTCATGGATGTGTGGGACGCTGGATGGCTGGATGTCCCTGTGCTCCTCTCCATCTGTGTGGTGTGAAAGAGCACACAGTGGGTGCACACATTCAATGAGCATTCCCACTGCTTCATTCAGCCACCAGAGCTCCTCTTCCAGCCACTGGAAATGACATGGCAGTGCAGCTTCTCACCTCACGCTGAGACAAAGCCTCCCACGGCACCTCGGCATGGTAATTAGAGCTCTACCTGCATTCAAGAGGAGTTATTACATCCTCAGAACTCTCGCCGTCTTCCCACTGTGTGATAAAGCCATCCCATTGTGAAAGGTGGACGAAAATTCCCACAATGCACCACTGTTTTCCGACAGCTCTTTTCTTCCGGCACCCTTTAAATAGAATGGAAACGGAATGATAATAAAAGCATCCCGTGTGCCAGCCCCGAGCTCCCCTGATGAGCGACCACTGTGTGGCACAGATGGCAAGATGACAGGCTTTATTTAGAGGTGGGCAGGCAGGGGATGGGCTCCGCGCTTGGCCCTGGTCAACTGGCTGCTGCTGCTGATGAGTACTGTGTGCCGCTACATTAAGCATTAGTCCGGTGATGGAGCTCCTCGCAGCAGCCTGAGCCCAAGGACAACGAGTCTTTCAGAAAGAGAACTCCGCAAGGTCGCCTGTACTTTAAGTCGCCCAGGAATGAGGAGAGCTAAATCTCCGAATCAGACTTATGAGGATATTCTCAAAGTATGTGGTCCGCAAGTATGTTTAGGATCAGCATTGTGGGGGATGGACGGAGAAGGGAGGGGAAACTGTTCAAAAAGAGGCTTCTGTGAGATTAGCTCAGTTCAGATCAAATGCCTCCAAGTTTCGATTCTGCCAGCTCTGGGGTTGGAAATTCATGTGGTATCACACAAAAACAAAGAAAATGTAATATTGATTTTGCTGCAAGACAATGTGTTTTGTTTTTTCATGTTTTACGTGATTTGTACTGTGATTTCTATAGCACCCTTTATAATCTATTCACCTTTATAACTTCTGAAATCTTTTTACTAAGCTATTTAAAGGAATGGTTCACCCAAAAATGAAAATTCGATCATCATTGACTCATCCTCACGTCATTACAAATCTGTATAGTGTTCTTGCTTCAGTGGAAGGCTAAAGAAGATTTTTTTTTTTTTTTTTTTTTGTCCAATCAGTGGAAGTCAATGGTGTTCAATGTTGTTTTCCGTGTTAATGTAGTTCCATTATATATACTAAGAATATTTTGAATTAGCTTTTATTTTTCGATTTTTTGTTTTCATTTTAGTTTTAGTTTACGTTTGAGTAATCTTAGATTGTGCTTTTGTTATTTTTATTAGTTTATTTTTTAATATTTATTTTTATCTTTATTTTTAGTCATTTTGGCACTTCAGTTTAAACTTATTTTAGTTCAGATAATTGTCAAGGCAACATTTCTAATTTTCATTTAGTCTGAGGTTTTTTTTTTACATTTGAAAAAAATAATAGTTTTAGTTTCATTATATGGACAAAAAAAAAAAATAATAATCTCCTTTAAACCCTAAAATGAAAATTCTGTCATAATTCTGTCATCACTCTCATGTTGTTCCAATCCTGTACGATGTTATTTCTTCTATGGAAAGTGAAAGAACGTATTTTGAAGAAAGTTTCAGCTGTTGTTGTCCACAATGGAGGTCAAAACAACCACACTGGACCCCATTGACATTCATTGCATGGACAAAAAACACTGAGACGCATTAAATTATGATTATAAACAACATTGTACAGGCTGTGAATGACATCAGGGTGAGTAACTGATGACTGTTTTTTGGGTGAACAATCTCTGATACTGTACAAAATGGAAATATGCTGATCTAATATATTTAAATGGATGTTTTCCTGATTTAAAATGCATATTATGGGTATTTCTGATAAGTAACTTTGCCTTCCAATACAACTACAGGAAAGACCTCACCCACAAGCGCCAGCACAACCAATCAGGGGCCAGCTCTGCCTAAAGTCAAGGGTGTCTCTGAGACAGGTACCCACCCCGAGGAGGGGAGGCGGGGAGGGCAGGGTTCTCCTGACTTGGAGCCAGGCAGTGTGGAGATGGAGGGTAAGGGGGTGGGGAGAGGCCCTTGGCCCATTGTCTGTCTTCTAGCTTCCCTTTATCCCAAGTTTAAACTTTTCTAGCGCTGTATTGGATTCCGCTGCATGACCCCACAGCTTCGCACAACACAAAATACACTCGCAAAGAAACAAAGTAAAAGAATCACAAAGAATCAAAGTAAAGTGCACACTCACACATAAACCGACTTTGAGATGCAAACAAATTCTCTTTCTTAAAAAAAACCTTTGAGTCAAGCAATCTGCTAGTCTGTGCTCATCGCGTTCGACTTTCCCTGTTGTTCCATCTAGACAAACAAAAAGAATGAATCATCTGCAGTCGTCTTTGTTGTTTTAATGCATTTAAGTCTGCCCTACATCTCCAAAGGTACTTTGTCTGGTTTCCACTCATGTGTGCCTGGCTGAAGTTTGCGAGAATGCAGCAAAATGATCATAAATCCTGTTCCTGCCGTTATGATCATCCACTCAGCCTGTAATGAGAAGCACCAGCAGTCGATAAATAAGCAGCAACTACAAACCCGCGGGCAGACGCCACCTGATAGAAATTTTCAGCGTGCAATCTATTCAGCCGCTCGGTCAAGAGCAGTCGCATGCTTGTGCAATCAAACGACCTGCAGACAGGAGAGGTGCGGTGGTTTATACACAATTCGCCTTGTATCTCCCTCTCTTCACCTCTCAACTCATCCCTCAACTTCTGTATCCTTGTTGATGGGGGGTAATGTGTTGATACACACAGAACCTCAGAGGGCTGATGGTTTTTCACACCCGGCCTCAATGTGACATTTAGTCATACTGATTAATTTAAAATTATACAACCGTTACTTCCAGTCTAAGCAACAGTTCCTTGTCTGTTTTCAGCATTTCAAACCAGAGTATGTGAGAGGTGCAGAGTGGAGTGCAGATAATTTCACATTCATTAATTTAGTAATGGAATCTAATTTTAGTCTACAAAAATATTAGTTTGATGAGAAAAAAATATAATATAGAAATAATATCTAAACAAATATTCAAACATTCTGTATATTAAGATGCTTTTGTTTTGTTTTTGCGGAAAGAGAATATTCACAGTGTGACTTATCTTATTTTAAGTTCATATGTGCATTTGTTTCATTTATGTCATGTATTTGGGTCAATGACGTGACGGGTAATTTTTTTGTCCAAAGGCCTTAATAATAATAATAATAAACAAAGATAGGACATCCAAAGTATGTAAGGTAGTACAACTAGATCTCTTTTATTGAATCCAAAAGGTTTTAATTATATTTTCCTACCTATAAAGGTATTTTAAAGATTTTGAAGTGTCAAAAGGTCATTCGGTTTAACCATTCAAAGGCCAATACAGCCATTTCATTTGTGATTAAAACATCTTAAAATGTGATGTATATATTTTTATTCTGGCATGATTTTATAACATCATAAATCAACATTGTTGCAGTTGTTGCTTTGTTATGAGAAAGAATGTCCGGAAAAATGAATTTCATTGATGTTATTCGGAGTAACCAATAAAAAGGATCAAGTAATGCTTTCAATATCATGTGACAGGATGTGACATCATTCAATGACACCTGCAAAGGACCACATGGTCATGAAGCAAAGTAACTAACTCTCTTTTAACTATTGAAAAATTCATGTTCACTTGCTCATATGCATGTCCCGAAACATCAGGTCATTTGGTACAACCGCTATAAAACATGGAAAATGTTATAATATTTTAAAAACTTGTACTAAATATAAAATGTTTAATTTGTCCTTTTGCTTGCTAGCTAGCTAGATAAGCCTGTTTTAACCAAAAGTGTCATTTGGTAAAACCGAAATTGCACCGAAATGACTTTTTGGTAACAAATTTTGTCCGTCTTGTAAAAAATGACAAAAGCTGTGTTAATTGATTATAAAAACCACATAATCTCATTGTTAACACTTAATAAAACTTCAAAATGAATTATATGTCCATTGTTTATTTACACTTTTAAAAACCTTATTCGTCAATGACCCATATACTGATTAAACTCATTAATAGGATGCATTTGGGTGACTTACCTAATTCCTCTAGAAAAGTGCTTCAGTTTACCAGTGTTCATTCACTGTTCAAATTTGGCTCAAGCGGTTCAGCCCCTGGCATTATTGACTTTGGTTGGATCATTTGAAACAATCATATTCAATCTTAGATTTTTCTTCTTCATTAACATTGTTAGCATGCTCAGGTCAGTTATTTGAGCTTAGTTAAAATGTCATTTGCTAATGATTCAATCTTTGCCTTCATTCAGTCTGCGTCATTAGGGTTTATTTTAGCAAGCAGGGTCAGAGTCAAGCGATCCATTCCATTCCTACGAACTTAGGTAGTGTTGTCTTAAGCATGCATGGTTGAATCTCTCTCTCTCCCACTATATATATAAAAAGAAAGCGATAATGATGTCTGCCGAAACTAAATCTCTATTTGTTCTGAGGTGGCTGCTGCCTAGTCCACGCTGCTCGTTAATGTTATTTTAAACACACCTTCTCACAGGTCATTCACACACTCGAAAAAGTGCTATGATGGCAGGAACTCTGGCCCCTAGATAATTTGCGTGAGTGTTAGAGGACGGACTGCCATGAGGGGGTGGGCGGATTCTGAAACTCATTAAAACACAGTCGAAGATGAACTGACAATGAACTCCGGCTGAACTCCGGGCTGAAGACGCATTCGGTCCTGCAGAGATGCTATTAATACCGCAGCAGGAAGAGAAACCGAGAGAGACTGAGGTTTAGGGAGTCAGCGAGGGATGGAAACATGTTGAAATTGGGTGGAAGACATTGAGGCGTTCACATCGAGGAAGTGGAAAGATAATGGAAAAAGACGGAGTGAAAAATCTGCTGATTTTCAGTCCAATCACACACCCAAACAAGACTCCAATAAAAAAAATAAAAAATCCACTCAGTAAAGGCAGGTGTGGTAACGGTTTTAATCGACTTTATAGGAGCTCTGCTCCCGAAAAGAGCAAAGTGACGTCCTTCTCATTAAATCGTTTCACTTGTAAATGTCACAGTCAGCCTGCTGCCCATGTAGCCAGAGCCAGGTAATAATGTTCATCACCAAAGGTCACAAAAAATGGATCCTGTTTTCCCCAAAAATTCTCCTTTATATCAACCAAACACATGCCCTCACACATGCAGGCTCGACACACACAGGCTAGTAAGTAGTGCACACAGACACACGCTAGTTATTTCTAAAGAACTGTGGGCTCATACGGTGCTCGAATCCATATAATGCGCTTCCTAAAACCCTCTGCCCCCCTCTCCTTTTCCTTGCCCCCTCCCTCTCATCCTCCGGCCCTTCTGACTGGAGAGATGTAGTGTTCTGTTAACCTGCCTGTTTTTTCAGACTAATGCTTCACCTTCTTATGTTATAAAACCTTCCTTATTTTCCCCCTCTGGGTTTAGTTTAGAGTCTCGTAAAGCCTGAGCGCTGTAGTCCGACTCTAAGATTATTGCCTTCAGCTTTTTTAGTTCTTCTAGAACTCTGTCGCCCTTTTTTTATCTCAAATAGTTCATAATTTTCTTCTAAGGATTAGAGATACTTGAACTAGACATGCAACTCAGGCTTCAGAGTGAGACTGTATAGAGTTCGATTGCTTCCCGCATGCTTGTTTTGTTCGCTTCTCTAAGGTTGTAAGATCTCGAGCTGGACCAGCTGCTCGCTTCCCTTGAGTTTTCGCATTTGTTTTCCTATCTGCTTGTGTGGTGTGTCAACAAGTATGTTTGAAACCGCTGCATGAATCTAACGTCATCTACGTTTGAAAGCGCATCTTCCGTTTGCTTAAGCAAAGTCGCTCTCTAGTGAGAAATCTGCTTTTTTGGCTTTGAATGCATGATGCATCGAATTATGCATGATGTTTTGAAATGTGATATTCTATAAAATGTATTGACTTCTGTGGATTCTAAAGGTCTTTTCACATGATTCGCATCAAACTTATCTAATGCATTGAAGTCTACACCATTACCCCCGACACTGTCTTGCAATGCGATGCTCAGACTTGTTCGCTGCTGACCTTTTAAAGCACAGCCCGTGATTACTTGACAATTTGCATGAGGTATCATTACATAGACAGTATTGTCATAGAAATTAGTTATACAGCAACCTCAAAAAACATATTTTATGTTTTGTTATTAATTTTTAAATTTTTAAATATATAAAATGTATATGATATAAAATGCCTTTTTTTATTTTATTTTTTCCGTTTTCTTATAATAATAAAACAATTGCTGGGACTTTTTTTCTAAGATCGAATGCATGTTAACTTGTTCGTTTGCTATCATATATTACCATCTAATATTTTTTTTACTACCTAGAAACCTCTTAAACCGCTCCAAGACTATATTCATATAATTTTCTCTTGGAGGTAAAGGTGGCGCATGCGCTTCTGTTGAGATCAAGCCCTGATGCGAGTTATGTGAAAAGGACTTAACAGATTTTTAATTGTATTGATATATGAGATATATTTTAAGAAGGATGTTAAACATGTTAAATACTATTTCCATGTCAATTCCTGTCAAATTATGAACAAAATGACTTCATAAAAGCTTCTGCAGACTCTATCAAATACTGCATTTAGGGAACAAGAGCGCTGAGCTGAAAATGCTAATCCATTTAGGCTGAATATTTTTCCCATTTTCTCATTTCCTGCGTTCACGGGTTCAGACGCGCTCAATTATTTACTTTTGTTTGCTGTTCTCTGTGTACCTGCTCATATTGTCAATTATATTCCATCATGGGATGAAGTAATACTCATCCGTGTTTAATTTTCCAACAGATTTTGCACTTCTTTGTGGAGATCAGAAGATGTCAGTCACCTTTTGACTGAATTAATTTGCTTTCATTTCCTGGTATTTGCTTGGGTCGAGCTAGATAGAAAAAGGCTAGATTTCAACTTCTCATGGCCTTCTGTAAAGCAGTCTGAAAAGTCCTACAGACAATGCAACAGGAGTGAACTTGCAAAAGCCTCTCTCCTGAGACCCTACAGACATTCAGTTCTGTTTCTGAAGGCTGATCAGCTACTTCATGATATACAAATTCAATTTGAAGCTTTTTAAAATTAAAGATGTTAAATCCCCTGCCCTGAGCTGCACAACTCTTACTACTACTAAAGAACCTTTTGATTCAAAAAAATCAATACCAGTTGCTTGAGCAAAGCCTTAAAAACACGTCTGCCTAATTACAAGAACTACATTGCTCCCAGATGCAGGATCTTGGTATATCCTGTCTATTCCACTTGCAGCCAGAGAAAAAAATTTTATGATAGCATTGCTACTTTCACATCAGAGTAAAAGCACTAGAGGTTAATTGGGTATTCAAGAATCAAGACTATTGAATACCCGCGAAAACCATAAGCCCATAGGTGTAATTTTCAGTGGGATGGGTGGGACATTCCCCCATCACATTTTGTCGATATTGTCCCCACCACTTTTTTTGAAACATCTTGTGGCACAGATGTACTTAGTACAAAAGAAACATCTCCATTTGATTAGCAGTTTCTTCATTTGTGTTAAATAAGAGGCGATTTGGCGCTAGAATGTGTTGTTTTTGAAATCATGCTGAGTGTTCGTTGCCGCTGTTATCAGTGGCGGAAGACAACATTGCTCTCTTGGCTCTTATGCACACAAACAAGCTCTTCAGTCTATCGCTTAAGGCTGTTGCGGAGGTTCTTTATTCAGTCTGGTGAAATCACAAAACAAAGTGCACACAAATGTGTCTCTGCTCTTGATATACAATCACTGATGGGGAAAAAAATAAACTATTCAAGGGTGGATTAGATCCCAGAACCTCTAGCATGCTTAATTTCTACCACCTGTCCATTAGGACATACAAATGTTTATTCACTAATGTAAATACTCTAAATAACTAACAATATATTGTATTATAGAAGATGTAAGGATGAAACTTGTCACATTAAACATGAGTTCTGCATATGCCTAACTCAAATAATTATTAAAGTCTCCTAAATACACAGTGAGTGATGGCGAATAATACTTAAAATCTACAAAAATACAGGTTTCAAAAGTGGGTTTTTGAAGCGATGCCATAGAACAACAATTTTGGGTTCCCCCAAAGAACCTAGTGAACAGTTCTTCCCCAAAGAGCCAGTCTTAGTGTTAAATACATTTTAAAAACCTAAAGAACCTTTTGTCCAGTGGAAATGTTCCAGAGATGCCAGTAAAGAACCTTAATTTCAATGAGTATAGTCTCCTTACAGATGAGATTCTACCCCTTCCTTTTAGCGAAAGCAGACACGCACAAAAACAGAGAAGCTTAAAACCTACATATATAGTCCCCAAGGATGAGGCTGTTTTCTTCTCGCCTTTGTTCTGGGATACAGTGCATAAACTGAACAACAATAACCCATGGAGCTCTTTGACTCCTAGTGTCCCACTATCGCAAATGCCTGATCTATTCAGTGATATCAAATTTATGGTGCATAAAAACTTCCATTCCCGAGCCTTTCGCAGGCAATCAGCCACACACAGGGCGCAAAAGAAAAATAGACCAAGAATGCATTTATAGAAACAAATGTTTTTGTGTGAAAGAATTATAGGCCTCTTTTAAAGAGGATGGTTCACACAAAGATGGAAATTCTTTCACTGTTTACTCCAAACCTGTATGACTTTGTATGGACAAAAACATATAAAACATTCTTCAAAATGTTCTACAGAAGAAAGAAGGTCATAGAGGTTTGGAATTGTAACAACATGATGGTAAGGAAATGACAGAATTTTTTATTTTTGGGTGAAATATGCCTTTAAGAAAAGAAAACCCAAATAAGCACACAGCATTTCATTTAATGGTGTTATACTCATAGGTGATATTTCATATTTGTTGAGCTTCACGAAAAATGAAATTCCTAAAGACTTTTGATAAAAGACCCATCTAAATGTCATTTATATATAAATTTTTCATTAAAAGGTCTTCATGAGGCAAGTTTCTCTATATTTTACAGATAAACAAGCACCAGGTTGAGATTGTTTGTATTGCACATGGAGACTTTATGCTGCTGCTCTAGCAAAGGTTCCAACAACTTCAACTAATCTTTTGAATGAGGCCAAAACAGAAGCGTTTTTTAAGTCATTATTATATAAATGGTGATAACTGAATCTTTACAGTATTTCTTTCATCTTAAATGAACATGTTAACTTTGGCAGCTCTAGTGTATACACACTTATATTAGAGCAGAGCTTTGAGAGACTGCTTAAAATTCTGCTTTCAATTAAACATGCTTTTTTTGCCCTTCGGCATTCATAGATGTCTCCAGCACTTCTTTCTCCCACTCTCCAACTCTTTGAGAAGGAGTTACTGGGGTTTTGACAGAGGCCTACACAATCCCTCACACAGCCGAAAGGAAGATTGAAAGACTTAAAGTTTTCACCACTGAAAAGCTGTCACTCATTTCTCTTCACCACTTCACTCTATCAACCTCTTTTCTTCTCACCCACTCTTACTCCCAGTACCATTCATTTTTCTCTCTCCTATCCTTTCTCAATAAATCTGTCATTCTCTTTTCTTACAGTAGTTATCTTCCTCAGTTCTCTCTATCCCTTTTTTCTCCTTTTCATGCTCGTTCTATCTTTCTTTGAGTCAATGAGGAGTTATTGGATTTTTGATGAGGCCTATGCAATCCTTCACACCGCAAAGAAAAAGTGAAAGCACCTTTCCTCTGTTCTCTTCTCCATACCTCCATCAGTCTCTTTTATTCTCACCCGCTCCCATTTTTTTCTTTCTTATCTTTTGTGTATTTATTTTCTATATATTTGGGTTTTTTATTTTATTAAATGTTCTCTTTCATTTATTTATGCTTTTAAATAAATGCTTTAAATTTTATATATATACTTTTTTTTTACTTCTCTTTTTTTTACTTCTTTTCCTACAATAGTTTCTCTCCATCCTCTATTCCTCTGCTTTTTTATTATCTGGCTGATTGTCTTTTGGCAAAGTGAGGTCTGTCTGTATTATGTCTGTCCCTGTTCTTCACATATTTATGCTATATTTAGCCTCTGTTCTGCCAACTTTCTTTAAAAGAAAGATAGAGTATACGCCGGAAGCCAAAAACTCTCATATGTCTTTTTTTTTTTTTTTTTTTTTCACTGATGATCATCTTGTTTGCATGGCCCTGAAAATAACTGACCCGATTACAAAGTCAACTAGATATATTTAAAGTAGCACTTTATCTATTGTATTTATTTATTTATTTTCCAGTTTTTGTGTCAGTGAAAACTCTACTATTCCATTGTTAGCTTAAATAATCTGCAGTGCTATAAAGTGTTAGCATATATGCAGCCTGGTATTTTATTTCGATATTAAGAAATTCATATTAAGATTTGATATCTTATTTGTTTGTTTTTTTAAATATTGATATATTTCATATATATATTGTCATTGTGTGTGTACCAGTATATTGTGCGAAAAGCTATTGAGTCATGAAAGAGAACTACGAACCTGTTGTGACACTAAAAGTGTGTGCATGTGAGTCACCCATCATGTACCATATGCCAGCCCTCAGTGCTTCCCAGGGGCCAAAGACCTCAGTTTATAGACCAGCAGAGAGCAGAAGAATGAGTCAGAGAAAGATAAAGGTCCCTTATATTATTCATAACGTCTTCCATAGTATATTTGCACATAAGTCTGTTATAGCTAGAGAATGAAGCAAACTCAGGTCAATTAGAAGTTTTTTTCTGAGTTGTATAAAAAGTTTAAACAAGTCAGTTATGGTGACTTTTTCTCACCTTTAGATAGTTTTCTTTGTTAGACTCAGGGGCGGCGCCAGCCGATTTTGCCGGGGCTTCAGCCCCGAATGTTTTGAGTCAAGCCCCGAATCTTTCAGGTTTGAGGTTTCTTAACAGTGCTGTCAAAATACCATTTTTCTAAACATATCTCTCTATTAAAATATGTTAAACAGTTCAATACCGCTTTTCTACAGTACTATCCATACATACAGCGTTACCGGTAGCGCTTTCTCTCTCTTCTCTCCGACAGCGAGTGGTTCACGCACACCGCAGTTGTACAGAGACACGCCTCCTGTCACTCACTCAGAGCAGCGGCAGGCCTCGAGACTCTCTTTCGGTCCGGTTGAAGGGTTTTTGTTATGATATAACAGCTGATAATACAACTTTGGCACATTTGTTAGCTAAACGTTCATTCAGTGTTTCCCATTAATGACCAGGTGCCACCGTTTCATAATGAACCGAAAATTTAAAACATGTAAATGGTCTCTAACGTTGTATTTTGCCAACGAACTAAAATCGAAACCGTGA
Source organism: Megalobrama amblycephala (assembly GCF_018812025.1). NCBI lineage: Eukaryota > Metazoa > Chordata > Actinopteri > Cypriniformes > Xenocyprididae > Megalobrama > Megalobrama amblycephala. The sequence continues at coordinate 27,588,507 of NC_063056.1, forward strand.
TATGGCTTTGTGCCTTTATAAAACAGCAAAATACAGTGATTAAGTATATATACCTACAGTCTATGATATATACAGTCTGTCTGCGCTGCAAGTGCGCACATTTGCTCACGCGATCAGCTGGTGATCAAAATAAAAGCTCAAGGATTTAGGCCTATCTTAGAAATTAGTACAAAAGTCTTATAATTTCTAATAAAAAGTGTCATTTATTTAGAGAGCTTTTTTTTTTTTTTGCAATATATAGATATTAGTCATATGAATAATTATATAGGCCTAAACATTATTATATTATTATTTCATTGTAATAATTGTTTGGCATCCTAAAACACCTAAAACGATGTAGACACTATATCACAACTAAAAAGATGATACTACAGACTAAAAAGAACTAAACCCTCTTTCATGTCGAGGTACAATGCTGTTTCTTTGGTCAATTTGCACACTGTACATGGATTGAAGCTCTTAATTTTGAGCTTCCAAAGTGCCCCAGATTGATGCATTTAACCTTAAAATGTACTAAATTTTCTTACGGGGGAGCATTCCCCCGGACCCCCCTAGAGGAGGTATACCTAACAAACTTTTACAAATTAAAGTGCCAAATCATGTACACTTTATGAACTTTACTCAAGCTTCTTTCATGTCAGTAAAGCTGTTAACAGAAAATTAAAATGTCATTGGAAAAATATAGATTTGGGCTAAGCCCCGAATGTTAACAATGTCTGGCTCCGCCCCTGACTTAATTTAATAAAATGTATTTTCTTCTTAGTCCGATTCTCTTTCAGAAAGCAAAATTTCAAAGCATAAGATGTGTTTATGCAAATCACATGTGAGCAAAACTGTCCCCTTATTGGTCAAAGTTCACCTTTCTACATTCCTCTACATCATCCATCAAGATGGATTGACAAGTTCGCTCCGCAGGGTTTTTGTGGCTTTAGCTGTCATGACATGCAAACACTATACGAATCTAGCCTTGATTCCTGCTCTGACTGATAATTTATATATATTTGATTATATTTAAAACAAATAAAATTTATAATGCAATCAGACCAAGGCTTCACTGGGAAAGCATTCTTGTAACGCATGGAGAAGAGCAATTACTCAATTAATTAAAGATGAAGAGGTGCTCTTTGGTTTTCAACCACAAAAACTCAGAATCAGACACTTCTGCTTTTTATATAACACATTTCCCATTATGAATTTTGATACTGCTTAGTTTGTTGGTTTTGTTGGGTCAGATTGCTTTCTCACTTTAACCGAACCATCCCAGAGTTTTTCAGTCGGACCGAGACCACCTCGTTCAGGGGCCCGTACCATGATGGTAGTTAAACAAACTCAGGGATACAGGATTAGTTTCTAGTTGACAAAACCAAACCAGTTACTATGGCGATGAACACTGCTAAAAGCCAAACCACTTTCATGGTGCCTAAAACTCAGGGTTGGTGCAAACTAAACATCCTAGCTAGCTAAACAGACTTTATGGTATAGGCCCCCGGGCAATCTCAGAGTGATTGTTTTAGTGCAGATCCGAGCATGATTTCTGTGTTCGTTTATGCCTAAAGGAACCAAACTAAGGCAGAGAAAATGCACCAGGTTCCGAAACAAATGCTCCAAATAAGCCAGGTGTGAAATCTGCCTTAGAAACTCCATCTTATTTATTAAAAAAAAAAAAAAAAAAGTAAAGAGCTTCCAATAACTGTGAGACATGCACACTGGGCTACTCTTTCAGAAGTTTACTTGGCTATAACTCATTCTGGTTTGCATCTATAAACAGTTAGGGAGAAAAAATTACAGTAAAGAATTGAGTTGGCGGGAAGCTTTCCTTCTCCTATAGCTAGCATAGCACAGTTGCTGCTCAGCTAATGTGTTTGTATTGATGCCTGAAGGAAGATTATCCTTGTTTTTCTCACATAGTTATTATGCATTCATAGTTGTATTTTTGCTTGCAGCTGCTAGAAAAAGCACAATAGCATCTCTCTCCCGCTCTCTCCCTAACTCGATAGCTTGCTAACGGTGGTCCACCCACTCTGTTCTTACACAGTGTTGTGTTTGCCATTGCTGTTCGCTGACGTGAGCATCAGTGAGACTTCGTTGGCCTTGCCAAAAGTCTTAAGCCGGTATTGCTTCACATCTTTTAAGCTATCTTTAGTTTTGGCTCTCTGCAATCTGCAACAAATGTTTCCCATAAAGATCCCCTGTGGTGAAAATCAAGTTTTTAATGTTTATATGTCTCTGTGGTGTTTTTAATTTGCTTTAAGACAAACCATGTGCAAATTCATCAGTCAACACCATTGCTGAGTATTTTCTCTTTAAAACCGCAATGAACCAAAGACGGTCTCAAAAACACGTTTTGAAATCGCCATTGTTCTCTACATTACAAATATGTTGCAACCAATTCCATCAACTTATGGGCGGGCTTTAGCATATCATTAACCATGCTGTACAGCTGGGGAGTCTCATGAGAAGCCAGGTTATCCCGGTATATTTTTCTGTTGATATGAAAAATCGTGTAGATTTAGGAATATGGCGGTTGTATGATGTATATTACGATGTTATGCCTTTCTCCACTGACGTTCTAAGTTGTTCAAAGCGTTTCTAAGGATACTGATTTTTATAAGGCAGGCTGAGATGGTGAACAGCAACATGGTTTGTGCAACATTAGCAACACACTATTAGGTGTTTGATAACGTAGTCAAGCGAAAGGCTAATCATATTAATTACCATTACGTGTCTGATGTTGTAGAGAGCGATACATAAAACGCATTACCATTCTGATACATCGACTTGTAGACGAGCCTGTATAATTCACTCTTCCACTTCTTCTTCTGAATCAGTTTCTGGTTCAAATATAAATGGCTGAATTAAACCAGTATTTCCACTTGTCATTGTGCAGAATTTACTAAAGTAAATTTAACAAAGTGAATCAGGTATTCTGAGCTTGTGTGATTGAGTGGAGGCGGGGCTAATATGCATATTTATTGATCCGTGTATACTGAATGAAACAAGGGTGAAGAGTTCCATTCAAGCTATTTTATGGGTTGAAGAAATTTGAAGAATATGTCATTTTGGTGATCAAAGATGAGTTTTGAGGGATAAAATTATTGACTACAGGGGGCTTTAAAACATTTTCATTTGATAAGATAAAGCTGTATTAAATTTGCTTGCCATTTTGCAAAGTGTTCCCACACTTATGAATATCTTTTTAATAAAATAAAAAAAAAATTGTAATTCAAAATAAGACTCCTGTGGCTTTAAGTTCCTGTAAGTTATCTTTGATTAGCCAGTCACAATTAGCAAATCTTTAGCAAATCATACACTGCATTTGAAATCAAATACTTCCCTGCTATATAATATGTAAAAAACTGTACGCCAACACAATAGTATGTCTGAATGCATAGTATTCGAAAACAGTAGGCGAAAAGTCTACTACTTCCGGCGAGATTCTGAAGTGTGCATTCATAGACTATAACATGAGGCCATGGGAGAGGATTTATGAATGGCAGTGAAGCAACGCAACTGATGCTGGTAGGTCACGTGACAGTAACAACATGATGGATGTAGTACATCAGAATTTCATTCATACTATATAGAACATACTTAATACTGGTAAGTAAGTTCAAATGCAATTGTAGCACCTACCTACACAGACAGTATGCGATTTCGGATGCAGCAATAGTTTATTTCTTTATTTTCATCTATCTATCTTGCTTTCACCTCTCTTCACTTTCATGATGTGTCACAATTTATGTCCCACCCAAACTTTCAGTTTCAATAGGTAACACATCAACACTGTAAAGGAATATGTGCTCTTTAAGTTATTTCACAGGGTTTTTGAGGTTATATTAAAATTAAGACATAATATTTAGGTTCCTAGCAGACACTTTTTTTTACCAAAGCAGCTTACAGCTCAGTGTAAAATATCTCTCTATGTAAAATATCTCTAACAGCATATTTTTCCATTTACTGGCGCTCTTATAAATAAGAAGAAACAGAAAGAAATACAGAAAAAGGAGAAAAACAAGGAAGGCTGACTGTGCAGATGGCAGTGGGAGTTACTAATTATCTGAGCGTGCACATGTTAGCAAAATCACCTCTACCCTCAGCTCATTAAGACCGTAAGGTGGTCTGTGCATTCATTTTAATTTGTAGTCACTGAAAACATCTCCATGTCATTTTCGCACCACCTTAACGCCATATGCAGCTCAGTGTAGAACAGCACAATCAGCTGTGAGTCAAGCACATAGCGCTGCTGCTCTTGAGACTGTGGCTAATGAGAGAACCACTTAGCTCCCTCCAAGACCATTAGCAATTGTTCTTGAGGCTCTCGCATTATTTGATGTTGAACCAATGAGCATTTGCAGATTGATTCAGAACAGCCCGCTCAGCCAGCGCTCTGCTTTGTTTGTCAGCAGTTTCTAACATGAATAGAAGTCTACTAAGAACTCTGCAGTCTCGCTCACTGTTAAAAGCTAACCTCACTGGCACCTCGCTGTGTCTTTACAGTGCACTCATCTTGCTCTCTTCCCCTCTCTGCAGGAGTGCGCCGACCCCCTGAGGTAGATAAGTCCAACCACAGTGTTCACTACACTCTGCTCATTGCATGTGTACTGGTGGCGTTTGTCCTGGGAGCTTTCCTCTCCGGATTCCTCGTTTCCTGTTACTGCAACCACAACGTTAACAAGACCAAGAGGCTGTCGAAAGATCCAGAAGCACCGATCCCACATGCTCTATCCCTGCGCAGCCTAGCCAAGCTAAACGGCTTGCTAGAGAGCCAAAGCAAGGATGACAAGCTGGAGGTATCCTCACCCAAACTCTACAACTCTTTCTTTGCTAATGGAAAAGAGCAGGCACATCGCAGGAATGCCCACCATGCTGCCATGACAGAGCTCATTCACCCACATCATCACCACTCTGCTGAGCTCTCCGGCCTTCCCACTCCTGATTCAACGCCAGAGCTCCCAATCAAGAGTATGAAGGCCTTTAAGAACCAGTGGGAGAAGAATCAAAACTGCAATAATGCTAAAGAACCCAAGTCCCATAACATGGGAGCATCTCGGCCAACCACTGGGATGCAGCATCAGATTTTCCCCTTCTCCCAAGGACTGACCAACGGACAGGTACTAGGCGGCTCTGCACACATGGAGGAACGCAAAGTCCACAACGCAGAGCGTGTGGTAAGCCAGCCGTATCACTGCTACCCTCACAAGATTGTGGACGTCACTTCGCTCGATGAGCTTCTGAAACACATTCACGAAATCAACGTGGCCACGGGCAAGAGTCCCACTGTACTCACCTCTTCCATGTCAGCTAACGCCGGTCAGATGGCGTTCGCAAATCGTGTACAGCCACATATCCCAGAAACAGAGTCTGCGCCGTACTACAGTTCCTCCACGCTTCCTCGGGACAGTCTCACTCGCCGCATGGACGTCCCACCAGAGATTCCTCCCCATCATCAGTCCACCTTAGAGAGAGTGTCCCGTCATCCGTCACAACGTCACTCTTTGATAACCACCCCCAAGATGCCCAGCGGGGGCGTGGTGCCACGGCAGCACAGCTTCAACCAGCGCAGCCCTCATCAGCCCCTTCTGCTCTCCCGAATGAACTCTAACGGCAGCAGTTCAGGTTGTGATGTACGGCACCCGCTCATCCCTAACGGATACCTAACTCGCCAGCATAGCTACAGCGAGCAGCCAGAAGTCCACCGTGGAGCTATTGTCCGTCGGACAGCTTCGCTCAAGCCTGACGTCCCACCCAAACCACTGTTCATCCCTGCTAGCTCGCCCGTCAACCAGGCAGGGAAGTTCAACTACTGAACAATGGAGAAGAAAAGCCTGTGGTTTTTCGTAAAAGGCTACGTGACCTCTCAAAATTAAGAACAATTGAAAGACTGGACAAAAAAACTTGCCTTTATGGGTGAAAGATTGGCTGCCAGTGTTGTCGACTTTACATTTGAACTATGACCTGTTTTTCTCTGTTTCATGAATATATTTGTACCATATTGGTATTGCTCAGCTATTGGCCATTAGGAGGGGAGGAGTAACAAGAGTCCACATAGATTTAGGCTGCCACAGTGATAAGTGTGTGGCTTTACGGTGTTACTTTGGACTGTCTAGACAGGTGTCACTGATCCTAAACTCCGGACCTGAACTTTTATCCGAACAAGTGTAAACACCTTGTTTGATATTCTGATATTTCTTGCTTTGGCTTAACTATTCTGTTGATGTAGAGTTGATGAACTGTGCTGATCCCAATTAGAAATGTGTATATATGCATGTGTGTGTGCGTGTGTGTGTGTGTGTGTATATATATATATATATAAAAATATATATGTATGTGTGTGTATGTACATATACATACCCAGTGTATGTATGTAGATTACTGAAATGGTTTAGCCCCCTCAACAAGTTCCTTCGCCTTATTTTGAAAGCAGATGTGCTGTGAAATGCCCACACAACCTGAAAGAGATCTCTGTAAAAACCATAAGCAATAATATTCACCCCATCCTGTCCACTCCAGTGTAATGCAGCTAGACATCTCAAACTCAATAAAGTTAAAATTCAGATGATTAAATGTGGCTAGAGAAACAGTTACATCAAAATGCTTTGTTCCCAGTGAGATCAATCGGCCTTAGTGTTATGAAGGAGATGTATGTATATACCTAAGAGGAATGTATTCTTTGTCTATACGCTGCAGAATCAGTGTGAGGTGCTCCAGTATTTACCCTCTGTCTCCTCTGTTAAAATCAGTTAATCTGTGAAAGTGAATCAAATTTTTTCAATCTTCTACAGTGGAATCATTGAACACTGTCCTAACCAGGTGTGATAAAGTGATTAAAGCTATCTCTACTATATAAATCTTGAGTCCAACCCTGACCACTTGCTGTTTTCTATTATATATAGCCCCACCCACAGTGAAATCTGACTGGTCTATACTTCTGCTCCATTTAGCGGTGTTTTAAACATCAAATACCTGCTGATTGGCTCTAAATGTGTCGCGCAATGAAGCGGTTTGACACACTGAAACTGGTCACACCTGGCTAGGACACCGCAAGTCGAGAACAAAATTATTTCTTACTTTTGTCCTGAGTTATTCCTATATTATGTTAAAACAAACAATGTATCAATATTAACACTAAAACTGTTTGTGTAAATAGATGAACAATAACTAGCCAAATTTTAATTGTGTAAATTTGTGCCTTATTTAATATGATGTGTTATGGGGGGTTGGCGGCAGAGTGGGAGAGGGGACATAAGAAAAGGGCAAAGAGGCCGTCATTTATCTTTTTATTTTTAACATTTGTATTTTTTTTAAGCTTGGTTGTCTGTATGTGTCATAACTATTGTAGATATATATTTCTAGATACTTTTGATATCCCCAGGCTGTGTGAGGCTTTTGCATTTGGATCAGCATCTACATAGTTTTCCCTCCAAAGAGATCTATCTATCTATCTATCTATCTATCTATCTATCTATCTATCTATCTATCTATCTATCTATCTATCTATCTATCTATCTATCTATCTATCGTTCTATCGTTCTATCTATCGTTCTATCTATCTATCTATCTATCGTTCTATCGTTCTATCGTTCTATCTATCTATCATTCTATCTATTTGTTCCAATGTTCTGATGTTCCACCGTTCTATCGTTGCATTTTTATTTATCCATCGCTCTATCTATTTGTCTGTCTGTCCACCCATCTCTCTTTCTGTCTGTCTGTCTCTTTCATGTTTTCTTTCTTTTCTTCTTGTTTAACTCAACACCAGTTTAAGAAACCCCTGCCCTCACAGAACTGATGGGTTTGTTCTGAGATGTATGAAGTAAGATGTAAGATGAACTTTTACAATGCAGCATTCAGATCTTACGTTTAATGGCGAGAGTGAGACTTCTTAGGCTTTGCACTCTGTTTGGAGGAGAGACTTCTGCGTGTGTGTGCTTCATGAGGAGACCATATCAGTTGGCTGTAGTTCAAACACAAACCTCCTTTTGCTTTTTCTCAGTACTTCAGTCTGGCAGAGTAACTCAGAACAGTTCCTCTCCTCAAAGTCATCTTCATCATCTTATTCTGTGATGTGTCTGCTTTTGCATAAATTCTTGGTGCTGGTCTGAAATACAGTTTTTTTTATCATGTACACTTGAATGAACCTTTCAAGTTGGCTGCCTGTAACTATGTGCTCTGTTGCCCCTCACAAAACCAAATGCAATGTCACATTTTAATAGATGGCTACCGCATCATATGCATCCCAGGTGGAAAATGGACTGAGGATTGAATCCCTGCATCATACTCGACGGAAAACCGGCGCGAGTAGACTGAGTGGAAAGAGACTGGAGTAGTTTCTTTGAATTTCTATAGATATTATGATGGAAAGGGAACTGCGTGTGTCTGTTTTATCTGCTTTAACCATTGAGGTTTCTGTTATTGCACAGTGTAAATACAGTCCTGGAGTTTCCCAGGATTCAGTGCTCTGTTATGATTACTATTGGGCAAAGCCCCATGGATTCTCCACCTCTGCTTTTATGGAATACTGTTGTATTTTCCTTATAACAGAAATAAATGAGAGATCATAACATGCACATTGTTTTAATGATTGTGTGGTTTGGTCTTACATGCTTTTTTCTTATTGTTCGACATGCACACTCCATGATGGCTTCCACTTTTTAGAAGGCTTGTTAAATTTTCCTTCAAAATCAGTTTTTTAATGATTATTTTTTTGCCACAAAATAAGTAAATAATCATGTTTGGGTGTAGTCAAGGAGAGCCAGGGGTCTCATGATGTAAAACACAGCTGTTTCAGGCATTGTTTGCCAACCCCTGCTGTACTACAAGAATGCAACGGATGATGTTTGCCGTACAGCTCAAGCGCCAAACATGACTAATCTAATAGCCAATTAGCTCCTCTTGGCCCTTGATTTGAAGGTGAATATATATTAAAAGAGACTGCTCATTCCCATCCAGCCAATGAAAGCAAGGCAGAATCTGATCAGTTTCCCTCAGTTACTTGGGAATGGAAAAACACTCAACATCCCATACCAGACTTTATTTATCCATGGATTTATGTAGTGTTAGGTAATTTTGCAATAAGTTATGATTTTCTATCATACTGCTCTATGTGGTGTTCACTTGCCCTCTTTCTATCCATAAAGACTCAGGTGCAGATAAGTGGCTCTGGATTCAGGCAGCGGACACACTAACTGCAGGTTGTCTGACAGGTGGAGCTGAACAGTCTCAGTTATTACCCACAGTTCTTAGTTCAGTACTCATCAGGTGTCATCAAGAGCGCTACTACCTGATATCACCCCCATGAGAATCATCAAATTCACACCAGAATACACTTTCACGTCTCCTGGTTTTTCCTCCATCACTTTAGCCCTCTTTCACTTTCATTGGCTCTGTTTCTCTGGCTGGTTGTCAGAGCTCAGAGTGAGAGGGCATTAGAGAAATGTATTCTGGGAGATGGAATGAACGGATTTCATCTTAGAACTGTCAGGAGCAACCGCATGTTTCTGTAGATAAAATCGCATGCATTTTGTTGTTCAATATGTAGAATTTCATCATAATGGGAGGAGAACCGCTATATTCTGCTCATTGGATCTGAAGGAGAACAGGACCACACAAAAAATGTTGTGCCCTTTGAATTTTAGCAATGACCCTAAACCTTCTCAACATCTGCTGTTCACTCTACCTTGAAAGGTTTTTGTGAAAATGCTGTAGTGGTTTGTAGTGAATAGTGATATATTTGGCTCCTTGAGTTTGTTTGTCAGCATCTGTTTTTTTGTGTTTCACAATAACACAGCTGAAAGGATGTATACAGAACCGTGTATGACAATAGACACTGCTGACATTGCGACATGCAACTCTGCTGACTACATATGATTGTGTGATTCTCTGTATGTGTGTGTACTCATAGGCTCATTGTGTAAAATGGGGCACTATTTAGCTGTGGATGGATAACATTATTTTGCCCCTTGTGGAGTGTGGAGGCTTTTCTGGTATTGATTAGTGTTGGTATCAGTGTCAGAAATTAAATTCTCTAATATATGCCAGGTGTATTTTTTTAATATATTTTCCCAATATGTTCTTCAGCTAATTTAATGTGTCATATTTTTGTCAAATACATAAATTAATAAATTCATTAACTTAATTTCTCAATCTGAATAATTGGACTGAGAATTTATTACCTCTTACCCATAAAATTAACTCGGCATCAACATATTTTATGTGATATGTGCCTAGAACATAAAATAGATAGAATATATTAAAAACAAAATCAGGTGTTAAAAAATAAAAACAGGAATTTACTACATTTTTGCTTCATTTCTGACATTTCTGGTATCTTAATTCAAGGAAAAAGTAAATTAGTAAATCCCCGTTGTGCTCAGAATGTTTCATATCTCTTTTTTTAAAGAGTTTTTTATCTTCCCTTCTCTTTCTCAGTATGCTTTCTTTTACTTTTGGGTCTGTTTCTAATATCTTTGAGATCATCTTGAAAGATTAGCTGATAGTCATGGTTATGATATTGCTGCCGTGTTTGGCATAAATATACAGTGCTACACTCCTTCGTTTGCATTATTTTTTATTACAAAGAGATGGATGGTTCTGATATTAATATGCCTCCCATTTATTGTTTTTTATTGTTTTCTGCTGAGAATATTGGTTGTATCATTCATGTTGATAGATAGTATTTACTGTAAATGAAAAACATTAAAAATAGCCTACTCCAGCGGTAGCTTTATGAAATTGAACTTGCTATTTTAGTCAGGAAATATATTTTTTGCTGAGGTCTTCCACGTGATGTTAGATATTAAACAGACCCATCTGTGTTTCCTCAAACTGAGTTTTTTTAATGTTCACCTTCACTTATGTTCTATATAAGGTTATCAATTCATGTTATACAACTACAAGCAACATTGTATTGAATCACTCAACTGATTTGTTCAAAACCTTTGATTCGTTCAGTAAAGTAACTAGTAAGGTGTCTTTGACTTGAAGCAGCGCTGCACAGGCCGATCGGTGTATGACATCTAAGTACCCCGAGAGCGACTGGAGGTATGGAGCCGTCTGATCTCTAATCGCTGTCTTGCAATGATCGAACATGCATTCTATATGAGTGGGTCATTCATTCATTTAATCAACTGATTCGTTCAACAATAGGGGTGTAATGGTTCTCAGTAAAAAAAGAAAAATAATAAAATCGAAGTCTTCACACGGACGGGTGCTTCAATCTATGGCTTAATGCTCTTGCGGCCAGAAACTCTATTCGTTCCGGTGAAATCACAAAACAAAATGCACATAAACGTGTCCCTGCTCTTGATATACAATCACTGATGAACATCTTTGGTTTTAATGAGAAATAAAAATGACACAAAATTACACAGAACCTCTGGCACGCTGAACAAAAGTTCTACCCACAGTCCATCAAGACAATCTAATATTAACTGCGGATCCACATGTTTATTGGCTAATGTAAATACTCTCGAGACTAACAATATATTGTATTATAGTAGATGTAAGGAAGAAACTATCATATTAAACATGAGGTCTATGTCAATACATTTTGTGTATTTATTATTGTAATGATACAAATACAATACATCCCTCCACCACCACCACCACACACATTCCTGTCCCACCCACTTTTTAAAACAAAGTTATGCCACTGCCCTACAGCATCAGTTCCATTCATAAATCCCCTCCCGTAGCTTCATAGGATAGTAAAGTGTCTTCACTTCAGAATCTCGGTGGAAGTAGTAGGTCATCCGGAGACTTTTTACCTACTGTTTTTCGAATAATGTGTATTCAGACATACTATGTTTGCATAGTGTTTTTCGCATACTATATATTCACAAGTTCACACTTACAAATAATCATAGTAAATAGTATGCGTAATAGTATGCATATTTGGCGTGCTATCCGAGGAACCCAGGGTTCCTGGCCCGAACCCAGGGTACTCCCCCCATATTTCTGGTTAGAAAAGTAACAAGGCGAGTGTGAGGAGACGGGGTGGTGGAGGGATGCTGAAAAAACTGTTGAGGAATCGACTGTGTTGACTGTGTTTATATAGGCCTTCACTCATGCTGTTGATTACTGATTGTTGACAACTGGCTGAAATGACTTAATGATTAGTCAGATTATTTGAACTTTGCTCCTCCCGAACTTTGTTAATAAAACATCATTTAAGACGGGTGCACACTGTGTGATTTTGGCCGTCTGAGACAAATTTTGAGAATCCTAAATCCTAGGCAAAAATCTGTAGTCTTTGATTGATCGCTAGATTGAGATGTTCACCGACAGCCAATTAATGACCGTTGTGATCAAATTTTATCTCCGACGAAATTCTGGCAGTGTCAGAAGTTTTGGCGCACAGTTTCTGCAGTGTGACTTCTCCCAAAAACAAACCTCAAATTGTCTTCGTTTTTCAAGATAAGCCGTGATCAAAATTAACTCTAGAGATGTCTTTGTTAGCCACCATTTCAGTCCCGTGTGTAATGGAGCTCACTGTCACCGAATGTGTGTGGGTTGATAATGTAAAACTCCAGACAAGTTTTCAAGCACGTGTCCGTTTTTAACGCGTCTTGACTGTCGTAGAGTCTGATATATAGGACAGCTGAGATCCCACAGTGTGACATGAGGATCATGTTCATACAGTCTGACAAGCAACAATCGTAAAGGACTATTATAAATCGCACAGTGTGCACCCAGCTTTAGAGAAGAATTTGATTTCAGACAGCATGTTTCTGCCGATGGATACGCTCCGCATGCGTTTCACGTGAGTGTAGCTGTCCAATCAACTGTTGTTGTTGCAGTTCAGAAAGGCAAGAGAAGGATACAAGCCACTGATAGAGCCACTACTATTTGCAGCATATAAATCTCCTGCCTGGGAACATTCTGGCTTCCCAATATGTTACAACAGTGATGGTCAAAAAAAAAAAAAAAATGACGAGTGCTGTATGCTCCAATTTGACCCATCCTTTACGGTGAACGTGATTTCACCAAGTACAACATGTTCAACATCTTTGTTGATCCTGGAACAACATTCCAATCAACCAATCAGATTTGAGGGGAAAATTTACAGTTTATGTCAAGTTTAGGATTACAACTTGAGTTAGGTGCTTCTACATAAGTGTTATTTACACACAGATTTTAGGAATAAGTTATGGGTAGGGTTAGGTTTAGGGATTTAAACTGGAACGAGATCTAAACCGAATGTGATTTCAACCAATGGGGATAAATTAATCTCTATTTAATTCATACAGTGAAGATTATATGCAATGTTATTTTACATTTGTTTCTTTATTCAATTTCTGTACCTGAAAATGCCTGAAACCGTGATCCTAAAACTGTGATACAAACCAAACCGTAAGTAATTTGAACCATTACACCCCTATTCAACAATACTGATTTTAGTTGGGAACAAAAGGAGTTATGAGTGAGTTAATGAATCTCTTTACTCAATATTTACTAATAATTTAAAACATTGATTCATTCAGGAAGGAACAACTACGGTGTGTTGCTCGGAGACGCGCCACAGATCTGCTTTGACTTGCAGAGCAATGGTAATCTGCAAAACTGCAACACTCAATACTTTGTTAAACTATTGTATAAAAGCGTTATCACACTTCTGTTGTTATGAATATCAAATTATCCTATTATTTTGATATCCTAACTATGTGCGATTATGGTTTGTTGAATTGCACTGTTCTAGAAGTGTAAAATACACAGCACTGGTCTGTGTTCAAACTTATCTTTAATGCAAAGTTGTAAGCATCTGTATCATCCCTGAATGTTTTAGCAGATTCTCGGTCTGGCTTCCCTTCTCAGAGAAACTTTTACATGTTGCAGCACCGCAAACCACACAGCATTTGGATACATTTATACGAACCATAAACTAAAAAGAACCACATGGCTCCATGAGTGTACTAGGAGACAGACAGCCAGTGGACTGTGTCCTTGCTGTGTAAATGGCTCTTCAGAATTGCAGTTAAAATATGGTGTTATAAGATTCTGTTCACTGCTGGATGTTTGTCTCATTTATATTTTAATAGTTTGAGTTAAAAGAGTCATCACGTCTTCTGGTTTATTCTGAATGACGATCAATTACATATGCATTTGACAGAGTAAATAACCTCATGAGTGGATGTTCCCCAAAAATGGAGCACTACAGCATATTCTCTTCCTGTTGTCATGGTAATCTTGTCCCACTATGTCCTCTTCCATAGACTTACAGACCAAACATGGCTGAGGGAAGCCTTTTTAAAATCAACAAATGCTTTTCTTTGCCCTCTATAACACACCTCTAGCATCTCCACAGTGATGCTCAGTGATTCTGAGTCTCTCTCTGAAAGCCAGATGGATCTCGACCAGAACTAAGGGATTCCAGTGACTAGAAGAGTTGCACATAATAGCCAAGTAGACCAATTTTTTTAAGGATTCTTTACAGATCCTTAAACAACATTTCTATTAAACGATTATAAGCCAAATGGTGATCTATAGCCATAACCTGCCCGTAACAGCAAAGGGAAATGTTGGATTGATATTAAAGTTTTTGAAGCTTCTAACTGTAAATCTGATTGACAGAACCAACAAGGACGCTGATCCGGGAACGTGTTCTACCTGTGTAAATCACATTAAAATCAGAATCGGATACAGTTGAGTTATTCTAGTCCTAAATCATTATGGATAAAAAAAAGTTAACTTTACAGCTTTCAGTTATATTTCTGGGTTAAATACCAGAAAAGTTTCTGGAAAAAAAATACAGTTTCTGATGAACTGTAAATATCACTGTCTTTAATCTGGCTCTATCATTGCCCTGAACATATGATCCATTTGGCTATACTTGTGAGGGAAAATGAAATGTCGATATAGTGAAACATTAAAGGGATAGTTCACCCAAAAATGAAAATTTGATGTTTATCTGCTTACCCCCAGAGCATCCAAGATGTAGGTGACTTTTTTGTTTCTTCAGTAGAACACAAATGATGATTTTTAACTCCAACCGTTGATGTCTGTCAGTCAAATAATGCAAGTCAATGGTCACACAATCTGTAAGAGTCAATAAACACGCACAGACAAATCCAAATTACGTTAAACCCTGCGGCTCGTGACGACACATTGATGTCCTAAGACACGAAACGATCGGTTTGTGCGGGAAACCGAACAGTATTTATATCATTTTTTAACTCTAATACACCACTATGGCCAACTTCGTTCAGCAATCGCTTGGTGAGGTCTAATCGCGCTCTGACAGCGGCAGTGATGTCTCGCGCATATACTTCAATGAGAGCTAGACATCACTGCCGCTGTCAGAGCGCGATCAGACATCACCAAGCGATTGCTGAACGCAGTTGGACATAGTGGTGTATTAGAGGTAAAAAATGATATAAATACTGTTCGCTTTCTCGCACAAACCGATCGTTTCGTGTCTTAGGACATCAATGTGCCGTCACGAGCCGCAGGGTTTAATTTGGATTTGTCTGTGCATGTTTATTGACTCTTACAGATTGTGTGGCCATTGACTCGCATTATTTGACTGACAGACATCAACGGTTGGAGTTAAAAATCATCATTTGTGTTCTACTGAAGAAACAAAGTCACCTACATCTTGGATGCCCTGGGGGTAAGCAGATAAACATCAAATTTTCATTTTTGGGTGAACTATCCCTTTAAAAACGAACTTATGAGAACATTCGAAACAAATGATGCACTGTATATCTGTACTGTACTATAGTAGCTATTTCCCTTATTAGATTTTTTTTAAATTAATCAGTGTCAGTCCATATTGGATATTTAATCATGCAAATTTCCTTTATTTTTACATTTAGATTACCTTTGCTGTCATCTAATGCTCCCTTAAAGTTAAGGCAGCGGCTATTTGCACTAAGTGCAAATAGCAATATATTCTAAGTTAGACTAAGTGACATTAGCAGCATTTTCTTAGCGATATGCTATTTACACTAGGTGAAAGATAGATTCTCTTTACACCATGTAAAAGTATGAGTTCTTTGCAATAAGAGTAAATAGTAATTAGATGCTATCTATAATTTATTTTGGCAGATACTGTTTGCACCTTAGTATTTTTGTACATTAACAGGATGCAATAAAATCATAGAGTGTAAATGATTAAAATTATTAAATGGATGCTGCCTTATTGCGAGCGCGACAAAAGGTGGATTCCAGGTCTGGAAAGCCAGGTCTGCGAGCCTTACTCACTATACTACTGCACCACTGAAGACGTTGAATTCTGTGCATCTTTTTTAAAACTTGTGAGTGGCCTAACCAGACATCGGTGGGCGGAGCTAGTGTAAATAGCGTTTGCCAACAAGGGACGCTATTTGCACTTAGTGTAAACAGACACGCCGTAAGGGCAAATCTTTAAAAACACTAATCATTTAATAACACTGTTAAATGTAATCTCTAGCGAATCTTAAAATGAGTATAATTTATCATACATTACATTATAATGTTGTAATGCCTGAATTCACAAGTGATTTTAGAGTTCTACTTTTAATTTATTCATATTTCAAAATAGTATTTGTAATAATTATCGGTTATGAACCATAACATAAATATCATTATCAGCTTGATTATTTTAAGGGTTTAGGGGTCAGCAAATACCATCACCTCTGTATAAAAACCATCACATCTATGAGATGTCCTTACTAATATAGTGAAGCCAACACATGTGTGTGTGTTGAATGGGGAAGTCCCGAGCAGTAGTACAGTAACTGTTAGGTCAGTGGAGAATTATGTGCTATCTCCGGCATGTCCAGAATGCCAGACAGCCATGGCACAACCCCTATTACAGCCAGGACTGGTTTCAACCAGTTTTCTCTGGTGCCCTGATGCCTTTACTCAGCACTTTTACATAGAGCCACAGTAACACACCTGCCACTGCCGGTCACTCTAACACACACGCACACATATATAAATATACTCTCCCTGACCATCTCACACTAAATTGGCAGTCTACTTGCCCCAACCTGCTCACCATGTACACCCTGCATCTGTCCCCCAGAAGCTTGAATGATTCCCAGCCTAATTAGCCACATAAACTCAGCCCACACACGCATATATACACATTCTTCGTCTCTCTACCCACTCCTAATTAACCTACAAAGCATGACCCCCATCCCAACTAACACACACACTCACAGCTTGCTATAGACTGGCATCCGTCAAAGCACCAGACCATCTAAATAACTTCTGCAGGGCACACGTACATCACCAGCTGTCACAGGACATCTGTTCTGTCACCTGGTGCCGGTGATATTTTTTTTGTTTAATAATACACATTTTTGATTATTTGGGAGAGTTGGGTAAGTTTTTACACTAATATTCCTAATAATCATGTTTCAGGTTGTTTATCAACTGAAAGTGTCCATAACAGAAAAAAAAGTGGTCCAGAGACACAATTTGCCCCACATTAGGGGGTAAGATGTGTCATGTCAAGGTGTTGAATAATTGTGAAATATGTGAATGATTTACACTGTGAATAAAAGTATGAACATAAACAAGAAAAAAAACTATTTATGAAGGCACAATGTCTTATTTATACACTCTTGCTAGAACCGGGTTGAACCCCTTTTGCCTTCAGAACTGCCTTAATTCTTCATGCCATAGATTCAACAAGGTGCTGGAAACATTCCTCAGAGATTTTGGTCCAAACTGACATGACAGCATCACGCAGTTCCTGCAGATTTGTCGGCTGCACATCCATGAAGCGAATGACCCAAAGGTGCTCTATTGGATTGAGATCTGTAACTGTGGAGGCCATGAAGAAAAGTAAACTCAATGCCATGTTCAAGAAACCAGTTTGAGATGATTTGAACTTTGTGACATAGTGAGTTAACCTGCTGGAAGTAGCCATTAGAAGATGGGTACACTGTGGTCATAAATGGACATGGTCACTCAGCAATAATACTCAGGTAGGCTGTGGTATTTCAATGATGCACAACTGGTACTAAGGGGCCAAAAGTATGCCAAGAAAATATCCTCCACACCATTACATCACCAACATTTTTCCAATCTTTTACTGTCCTGTGTGAATTGTAGCCTCAGATTCCTGTTCTTAGCTGACAGGAGTAGCACCGGTGTGTCTTCTGCTGCTGTAGCCCATCTGCTTCAAGTTTCAATGTGTTGTGCATTCAGAAAGGTTCTTATGCAGACTTCAGTTGTAACAAGTGGTTATTTGAGTTAATGTTGCCTTTCTATTAGCTTGAACTGGCTATTCTTCTCTGGCATCAAGGCATTTTCACCCACAGATCTGCCACTCAATGGATATTTTCTCTTTTTCTGACCGTTCTCTGTAAACCCTAGAGATGGTTGTGTGTGAAAATCCCAGTAGATCAGCAGTTTCTGAAATACTAAGACCATTCCCATCAGGCACCAACAACCATGCCACATTCAAAGTCACTTAAATCAACTTTGTTCCACATTCTGATGCTCAGTTTGAACCTCAGCAGATGTCTTGACCATGTTTACATGCCTACATGCATTGTGAGCTGAGTTGCTGCCATGCTGATTAGATATTTGCATTAATGAGCAGTTGAACAGGTGTACCTAATAAAGTGGCTGGCAAGTATAGGCTATATATATATACATATATAGTACTGTGTAAAAGTCTTAGGTCACCACCAGCTTTGTTGTTTTAGCAAAGTTTTAATGACCATCCTTATTTATTTTTTGGTCTGTATTACAATACAAACAGAAAATACAGGAAATATACACAGAAAAATCAGAACAAAATGGTTTCTTTAAGCAAAAATTTAGTATTTGTATATGTGACCTTCTGGACTTCTTCCAGTTTTTCAAAGAAGAATCTCTGAGAAACTTCTCATCATATTTTGAAAGTTTTCAATTTCTGTCCTTTTCCATTCCATTTAGGTTTAAGAGAGCCTGTTCCTGCTATTGCTCAAGTGTAAGGGGAGGTCACCAAATACTTGCCACTTTAGCCTATAGAAGTCTTCTCTTTTTTCTGTATTTTCTGGTTATATTCTAATAAAGAGAATGAGAAATAATTATATATGATCATTAAACCCTTGCTAAAACAACATCTAATGGTGGCCTAAGACTTTTGCACAGTACTGTATGTATGTGTATATATATATATATATATATATATATATATATATATATATATTTTTTTTTTTTTTTTTTTTTTTTTTTTTCTTCCAGAATTCATAAACAGACATTTTTATACATTAGCAAGTTTGCTTTGACATCATAAAAGCATAAAACATGTTTATCACTCCATCACAGACCTGTATTTGATGAAGTCATAATAATTAAAGGGGTGACAGAACTTACCCACTGACACATCTTAACCCCACTCCTCCCTACTGTATTGACTGATGGTGAGATGTATTTAAAAAGTGCTTAGAAAGATAAATTGGATTTAAAAAAAAAAAAAAAAAAAAAAAAAAAAAAAAGAACAGTATCAGTTCAGAGTCCAAACAAGCAGTGACTAATGGCCTCTGTGCCAAGTTGTTGTTGGTTCTCGCAGGGTCCTATCTCATACCCCAGATCCGGCTTTAACTCCTGATACCTGTAATCACTGTTTGCCTCTCTCCTCATTCCCATTAAAGCTCAGACTGGAGGAAGGGGATGGAAATAAAAAAGAGTGATCTGATGAAACGAGAGCAGACAGATTGAATGTTCCTATCACAGGCTTTTAGAGGCGGTCTGCAGTGCGGTGGTCCCTGAGGCGGGCCCTGTTGAGGAGACTTTGAAAAACAACTAGGTGCCTAGACTCCACAGACTGAAGTAATCCAGAAGCAGCATGAGACTTTCTAGGGTGATTTTGCTTTTGCACCCAATTAGCTTGAAATTCTAACAGGCTAAAAATGGAACAATCTGGTTGCGTATTCTTGAATATGAATTGCGACTATCAGTGAAAGATGGGTAGCATCTGGAGAAGAGTTATCTTCCTGCTGTGCGTGTGTAATGGTGGAAGAGCGCCAAAAAACATAGCGCAGGGAAGACATAAAGCAGAGAAGATACTGCTCTGAGACTCCCTTTCCGTATCTGTGGACAATGCAGGCTGGATTTCCAGTGAATAAGGAAGAAGGTCCAGACAGAATGAGATAATGTGGTGTGTGAGGGAGCAAGAGTTCACACCTCCTCTTGTAAACATTGTTCTTGCATTTGAAGCTGCACTTGATCCAACATAAAGAGAGTTTTGTGAACTGGAAACAGTTATAAATGCACACATGTAGAAGAACTGAGACACTTAAAGGGATAGTTCACCCAAAAAATGAACATTCTGTCATCGTTTACTCACCCTCATGCCGTTCCAAACCTGTACTTGGACCCCGTTGACTTTTATTGCATGCATAAAAAGAGTTCATTCTTCAAAGAACATTCTTTTGTGTTACACGTAAGAAATAAAGTTAGGAATGCCATGAGGGTGAGTAAA
Source organism: Megalobrama amblycephala (assembly GCF_018812025.1). Taxonomy (NCBI): domain Eukaryota; kingdom Metazoa; phylum Chordata; class Actinopteri; order Cypriniformes; family Xenocyprididae; genus Megalobrama; species Megalobrama amblycephala. Next base: position 27,608,911 of record NC_063056.1, read on the forward strand.
TGATTTTTGGGCAAACTATTCCTGTAATAAGATTAAACCCTTCTTGTCTTCATTTTTGTAACTTTTTCCCTCTCACCCGCCCACCTGGTTTTGCTGACACTGCACCTGAGCTCTTTCTCAATGGCTCATGCTGACATTCAATTAGTTCCCTTAACCAGTGCACCTCCCCGCAGTTAATGACTCAGAACCACAATCTTCCACAAGTATCATTTCTTTCCTCTTTTTTTCAATTAAATCACTTGTCTCAAAATGGAAGACAGAAAAAATGGCCTGAGGGTCATCGCAGTCAGCGCGAGAGCGTGGAGATGATTTCCCCGTCTTTTCGGCTGCCGCTTTCTTTCTCGCTTCCCTCTTTAAAAAGATTTCACTCTGATGAAATGAAGCTAAAATATTTCAAAGTGGCTTGCACACTTTTGTTCAGCTAGAGCTGTATTTGAGTTCTCTATAAACACGTCATTTATCCAGCGCTTTGATGGTGAGGGAGACGTGTTTAGGACAGTTGATTGCAATGAACACAAGTGTCAAGCATCAGAGAGGTTTGAGCTAGAAACATTTGGAAAAGAAGCAATTATTTTGTCTTTCATCACCCTCTTGAGAGGAAATCCAACAAAGGTCACTGCAGGCGTGTCACACATGGATGCTTGGCTGTGGCTGTGGCTAAAAAGACTAAGAGATATGGACAACAAGAAGAAGCAACCACAAAAATATTGTGTGCATTACAGCACGAAACGATAAATGTAGGTCGTTAAATGCAACACATTATGGTGTTAAATGTTCCTTTCTTGTGTTTTCATTTTAGCATTCCACATTGAATGCCTCACACCTCATTAATTCAGCACTCTCAGCTGAATAATAACGATCGATAAGATCATTAATCTTTGGAATATATGATCAAATATCTGCGAGCTACCCACGCTTTTCTACCATTTGCATTCATATTAGAATAAATGGGAATGAAACAGTCAAATGTTTCATTACTGTAATATTTCTGCTGAGGATGTACAGCAGTAGTGTTCATAATTGAAAACAAAGAAGAGAGAGAAAGCAAAGATTGAAAGCTTACTGGATTCATGTTGTTTTTGATTGGGCAGATGTGAGGATTTTAATTAATGGTGGTCAGTGATTACTTGTTGTCTCAGTGGAACCCTTACTCAGCCTTAACCGAATGGTTATTGTGTGTTTGTTGTTAGCATAAAGTCAAAAAACTAGTACAAGCTTGGTTTCATTTAATTAATTCACTATGCCAAAGTTACGAAACAATCAATTTACTATGATTCTGACTAAATAGGCTACAGCCTATACTACAGTAGCCAGCATACTTGTTTTTAACAAACTATAGGCTTCACATAAAATCTGAGTCTGTTTTAAAGGCTTGTGTTTTCATGTAGTTGTTTTCCTTTTGTCTTTGGAAGCCGCTGGCACAGAAGTAATCCAGAGATATCGAGCGCCATCTATAGAACTACTTTTATAAAACAATGAGGGGAAAAGAACCCAAAGGTGGTGCCCTACTGCCACCCAGCGATCAGGAATAGGAAAGTCATGTAATGTTCTCCATGCTTCATTATAAAGCTTCTTATTTTTGGATTTGACACATTAATCTAGTTGTATCAGACCTCTGGTGAGTTTAATACCAGTTTCCACACCATCTGTTACCAGCATGAATGAATCTTACAGATTGATTAGCCTATTAAAAATGAAGGTAGAAGATCGTAATTAATTTACTTGTTGACAACCACAGCCATACAGACAAGGTTTAAGCCAAGTCCTAGACTAAACTGCATGTTTGAGCTGTCTTAATTGAAAGCAACTTGCACTGACATATCTTAAAATATGTCAGTGCCATTGTTTTGTCTCAAGAGATGCAAATCAGAATGTTTTTATAAGGCACGTTTATAAAAGCTGCTATAACTAAGGCCTTCTCCAGGCTTAAAATAAGCCATGCCTGTGAAACCAGGCCATATAAGCCATATATTGTTTAGGTGTTCTCTGTGTCCCCTTGGAGGAAACAATGAGTTCAGGTGAAGTGAACTACAACGGACATCGGGTAGGTGGCGCTATTTCAACATATTTAGACGAGAATAGACCGAGCTTTGAGATGGCCATTCTTTGACTGGAAATTCTCTGACTGAAGTTTATGTCTAAACATGTCAAATAAGATATGGTTAGAAGACGTAAATCTCAGGTAAGTTATTAAAGTTTATTCCTATTCAAAGGTGATGGGTTTTAAATGAAAAAACAACAACTTTTAAATCAACCATCTGAGAATAAAACGATCTATTATCTAAAACTACATACAGCATATGCTGTGTGTTTTAGATAGCTAGGTTATAGGACAGTTTTGTATGTCGAAAAATAAAAAAAGGTCTGTCAAATTACACTGTAAGAAAATAACGTGGATTCTACGGTTAAAAAAACGGCAGCTGTGGTTGCCAGGCCTACCATTAAAAAATACAGTAGCGACATTTTAGGTTTTACCTGTTTTGTACTTTTATAATACACTGAGAACCACCAAAAACAGGTGGTTATGAAAAAGATGATGAATCATAGGTCATCACAAGCAGTTTTTCCACAAGCTGAGGACGTCAATGCTAATATGTAAAAATTGCACAGTGTCATTCACACAAATAGGCTTACTAAACACCATCATGGTGACATTAATAATGTAGCTATTTAACATTCATTTAACAACATTAGATGTAACATAAAACCCCGATGTAAATGATTAGGAAAAAAAAAAAAAAGATAGTTATAAACAGAGTTATTTCTATAAAAACACATCAATTGTGTCACGCAGAGAATTCTGGAATGTCAATTTAAGTTTTTTCACTATATTTTAATGATATAATCTTTTTCAATTCCCAAAACTGTAAATTTAACAGTATTTTACTGAAAAAATAAGGATAGATCTATTACAGTTATTCACTGTATATAGTATGGAAACTTACTGTTTGCCAATTAACAGGTTTTTACAGTAGCCTAGCATTTTTAGTCTAGCTTTTACCATTAAAATTTCGATAATTTTTTTTTACAGTGTACAGTAAAACAATGTTATAGGACTTCATGCAGTAATTTGTATAATATCTATAATTATTTATAATAAATAGACTTTTCAATATGCTTAACTACTTACTATTGCCCATTTATAATTGAGATATTGATCCCCCTCCCCCATAATATTTATAGTGATCAGACTGTGTGTATTCATGATGTTCATCATCAGAATCAATAGTATCAGTTTCATTCATAACACTCATATTATTGTCCTCTGAGGCTTTTACAGATTGTCAATAATACATATTTATTTATATAATAATATATTATACTCATATATTATACTCTAAAATATCATATATTCTGTGATATATATATTCTAAATTATAGGCATACAGCTTATCAATTTAGTTAACTTTCATTGAATAAACCATGATGACTAAAAAACACTGAATCATAGTCATGAATTATTATCTTCATAATAATAACATCACCAATAATAGTCCCACCCTGTCTTTCTCTAGTGGTTTACACACTATTTATTCCTTCACAAACATTACCTATTATTTAAGATTATGTGGATCATTATTACATCTCACATGCATCCAAAACATTCTGTATTTTTAAAAACCTCATTGATTCACTGTGATGGAGAAGCCTCTCTGCACCATTCAGGGCTGGATATTACCCTGGCGTCACAGTTATTTCTCCACAGCCATCAATCACACAGTAAATAAATAAATCAGTCAGTCAGCTGATCTATCACTAATGTTTAAATATATCCAGTTTATACACCTACATTTATAGAACTCGTACAGACTGTGTTTCTACTGACAGTGCTGAAGATATGGAGACTGGGTGTACGTACACACAGACATATCAAATGACAGCAGCGTGTCTGAAAGCATGACATTCCCCATTTAAGCTGATTGGCTGACATTCATGCGCAGCTTGTAGTAGAGACGTATTAAAATGTGTTAATCCTGCAAAGTTAAAAGCGGCCACTATTTTTAGCCACTGTTGTTATCACACATCAGTGGGTCTGTATTAAATCCTCCGCCTTCACAGAAACACACGTTTACACTGCGCTTTGGCTGGATCACACTTGTCTCTCACCAGCTCAGCTTTACTGAACACACTTGGAGGGATTGCTATGGCAACTGGTTGCTATGGGTGATGTGACACCACTACATGCTCATCTTGGTGAGGGAAAGAGGGAGTTGGACCACAGAGGAGAGGAATGGAAGCGGAGAGTCGCAGATTTTATTTTGAACGCTGAACAAATCGACGAGCTGGGTTGAAAAAGTTGTGACAACCATCTGTCTCTGGGCGGACAGCCGTGATGGAAGCCGTCTCTCTCCCTGCTTATTTTGGGTCTCCATCACCCTCCCACTGATGAATCCTCTTCAGTAACAACAGGTGAGAAACTAATGCTTACATTACATTCACAGCCCTGTGTGTGTGTGTACAGACGTCACCGGTTCAACTGTCAGAGCGGTGAGAATGCAGTTTAGCCGATTTTAGGAGGGATCGATTGGATATTTACATGGAAATTCGATAAACAAAATCACAAATGGAGACGTGTTTGTGTCGGGCACTTTGTTTCTGTAATCCAAACCCCAGGTACCCAAATGCTGATGTGGTTGGATTGTGAACAACACATTGCCATATCATGCGTGCGACTTCACGTTGTTCAAGAGAAATCTTCACGTTTGGGGAAATTGAGCCAGGCTTTATAGGGAGTGCCAGGGCAGATCGTGAGCACTGGCATCAAAGAAGTGAACCATTAAAGGGTCAGCGACTACCACAGAAACCGACGCTTTGAGAGAATGAATCAGGGGGCATGACAAAACCAGTCAGAAATGGATTCGATCGCCTTAAGATGAGAGAGATAATTGACTCAAGGCTACTTACTGTCCTCAGCGAGCTGAATCATTCCACTCATGTGCATCAGTAATGTGAGCTGGAGGATTTAATTCTGTAAAACATGTACACATTAATCTTATATAACAGCGGTGGTGTATGTCTTTAAACGCGAGGCCTGCGCCGACTGTGAAATTGTTGTTGTGAATTCTCAGTAATGTTGTTAGGTCCTCGAACTGAATGTATGTGAAGTATTTGTTTTGAAACGATTGTAATATTGGTGATATTTCATGTTCTTGTTGTGATTTTTCCAGAATGCCTCTAAACAAGAACCTGTTGATCACGAATGTGGCGAAAATGGCCACGTGCCCCTGACCCGTGCCGACAAACTGGAGAGGATGGCCGAGCATCTTCACAGCAGCACGCTGTCTGCGTCTGGGGCCAACCAGCCCATCCCTTTCCTCACGCTGGAACAGAAGGCTGCCTTCGTCTTCGTCCTCCTCCTCTTCATCTTTCTGGGGCTGCTGATCGTGCGCTGCTTCCGAATCCTTCTGGATCCGTACAGCAGCATGCCGAGTTCCACGTGGACAGACTATATGGAAAAAGACACGTTCGACTACCGCATTGCCTGAGCTGCTAGCCAGATTTCGGGCTGGGAGACATGCGATGATTACCTCACACGCGCACACACACACACCGACACACACAACCACCACCACACCTCCTCCACCTCAGAGCCGACTGTATCCCTCAAGTGTTGTTGTTTCGTGATGGTGGTTTTGTGTACTTGTGGGTCTGGATTTTTCCATTTGAAAACTGCACTTAAAACCCACTTTCATGTCTCATGTGTTCTGACAGGGTTTTTCAACTCATAGCTTCCACTACTGATGTCACGTTCGGCATGGCTGAAAAGTCTTAGCGATGAATCTTTTATGTTCGAAACCAGCCAAATAGCTTTATTACAGACAAACAATATGGTTAATTATTTTCTATGTCCAAAGAATGACAAATTAACAATTCCGAAATTGGAAAATAAAAAAGTAGGGTAATCCATTTCTCAATGATTCATTCCACACTTATCATAAAAGCACAGTGCATTGGTTCCAGGATGATTACATTCTCTGAGCTCTTCGGTTTGGGACTCTTGAGCTTTGCGCCTTATAAATCCGTGTGTTTACAGAACAGCCAGAGAAACTGGCCCTGCTGTTATTCAGCTAAATGTCAATCAATGTACTGACCTACCAGCCTCTGTGGGCAAATTGAATGTTTGATTTGCCAGGTCCTTTCCCTGCCTCTCTCTACAGTGTTCTTAATAGGATGAGTCGGATTTCCTCTCTGTTGTTCTTCAGTATTTGCTGATGTTGAAATGGACTGTTCTATCAAACGTTTGCCGTTCTGCCCGGGCTATCAGCGCAGTGTTTCTTTCCTTCTCAAAGTCTGGTTCACCTGTGATTTGCTTGACTTACATGTTCAATAGAAATGAAGCTGAAATAAACAGGTGCGATATGTGTCTTGCGTGCAGAGGAGGTCAATATTGCCATTTAGGTGCAACTTAGCTATTGCTTTCGAGTCAGTATTGCGGCGGTGTTATTTCTTAATGACAACGACCTGCTGTTCTCACAACGCACATTGTGTCTTAGCTGAGTGGTGTGTACAGTATATTTGAGCCTTTAAAATGCAGAGAGATGCTGGTGACTTTATGAGAAAATGTGCCATGTAGTTTACAAGTGGCTTTTGCATTTTAATGTGCTTTTATATTTGTTTCCAAATAAAAAAAAAGATATGTTTACATCTCACCCTAGTGAGTGTCTTAATACATAAAACAACATTAAAATGGAAATGAAAGCACATGTGCATGACAGGGATGTTTATTGATACTTTTAAATTCCAATTTAGCTGCTAAATTTGAATTGAGGTAGCAAAATTGCAGAATTGTAATTCAAATGTAGTATTAAAGTGAACTAGAAAAGCAAACGTTTTTAAAGTGTCGTGTCATGTCACCTATAGAAATTTTCATCATATTTAAAAATTAACTTTTATGGGTGAGGTGGAAGAACACCTCTTTTCCCAGAATGTATTTCCAGTGTTGAATCCTTAAAAACACAATTCAGTAAATTCTGTTATTCCAATTCAACTTCTTGTGGGGTGTTGCCAATTCAATTCAAATTCTCTGTCAGGAATTGAAAGGGAGCCATTTTTCATTCTTCAGTTCTGAATTCTGCACAACCCTGGTGCATGAGAAGAGTTTTTGCAATTATCAATTGATTCATGTAATTCTATGCATTATTCATGAACAACTCCATAAACCACACATATAACATCATTAAGTTCCAATTCAAAGGCCTGGTCAGATGGCAGGGAACACTCATCCCTTCACTCTGACTCTTTTTGGCCCAAAAACGTTTTTTCCTGTTGAGAAAGACATCAGATCGACCCTCCAGAACAGCATGCAAACAGCCTTAACCCCTTCATTAGCATTATGCTAACAGCAGGCACACATGCTGGCAGCAGCTTTCACAGGAGGGAGTATGCAGCAAGACAACATCTCAAAGTCATCTGTCTTCATCTTCTCATGCCACCATGTACAGATGTGCTTTCACTCAACCTCAGGAAAATAGTGACGGCTCCATTTTACAGCATCACATCCCACAGGGGCTCTTTGAGCTCAGAACAGCGTATTGGGGTGCAAAATGAATCAGGCCTATTGTAGAGAGAAAGGTAATGAGACATGTAATGTAGAGAGAGGAGTGCTACTTCATCAAGCATGTTGTGCCATTTACGGTCATGGCTTTCATTGACATCATGTTCTCATTGAAACGTTGTAACGGTGCAGAACTGAATCAATCTTTTGTGCTATATTGTTCGGCCTCATTTGTTTTTGAAGTATCATAATTTATATTTACATTTATGTTCTCGCAGATGCCAAAATATTACCAATGTTCCTTATGTCTTGAGTACAAGTGTAGCATTGTTGGGACATTTTCCTTGTCTTGTAGTTGAAAACAAACACACTGACTACTGTGACAATCGCTGACGTACCAATATGATGATAGTACCTAAAGAGGAGTGAGCTGTTAAATTTATTTTCAAATAAATCATATACAGTATCTCACAGAAGTGAGTACACCCCTCACATTTTTGTAAATATATCTTTTCATGTGACAACACTGAAGAAATGACACTCTGCTACAATGTAAAGTAGTGAGTGTACAGCTTGTATAACAGTGTAAATTTGCTGTCCCCTCAAAATAACTCAACACACAGCCATTAATGTCTAAACTGCTGGCCACAAAAGTGAGTACACCCTAGGGCTGGGCGATATATCGCATGCGATTGTCACACGCATTTCGTCAGTAAAGCCGGTACCTCGATTACCGCTAAATCGCCATCACCTGCTTTCAAATGGAGCGGCATTTAATAAAAGAGCCGTAGATCACTGATAAGCTACGCAATATCGCGTTCATTATCGAAGGCATCTGCGATAATGAACGCGATATTGCGTAGCTTATCAGTGAGCTACGGTTCTGCCTATTAAATGCCGCTCCATTTGAAAGCAGGTGATGGCGATTTAGCGGTAATCAGGGAACTGGCTTTACTGACGAAATGCGCGTGACAATCGCATGCGATATATCGCCCAGCCCTAGTACACCCCTAAGTAAAAATGTCCAAATTGGGCCCAGTTAGCCATTTTCTCTCCACGAGGACTCGTTAGTGTTACAAGGTCTCAGGTGTGAATGGGAGGTGTGTTAAATTTGGTGTTAAGACTCTCACTGGTCACTGGAAGTTCAACATGGCACCTCATGGCAAAGAACTCTCTGAGGATCTGAAAAAAAGAATTGTTGCTCTACATAAAGATGGCGTAGGCTATAAGAAGATTGCCAAGACCCTGAAACTGAGCTGCAGCACGCTGGCCAAGACCATACAGCGGTTTAACAGGACAGGTTCCACTCAGAACAGGCCTCGCCATGGTCGACCAAAGAAGCTGAGTGCACGTGCTCAGCGTCATATCCAGAGGTTGTGTTTGGGAAATAGACATATGAGTGCTGCCAGCATTGCTGCAGGGGTTGAAGAGGTGGGGGGTCAGCCTGTCATACGCCAAACCATACGCCGCACACTGTGTCACATTGGTCTACATGGCTGTCGTCCCAGAAGGAAGCCTCTTCTAATGATGATGCACAAGAAAGCCTGCAAACAGTTTGCTGAAGACAAGCAGACTAAAGACGTGGATTACTGGAACCATGTCCTGTGTTCTGATGAGACCAAGATAAACTTATTTGGTTCAGATGGTGTGTAGCGGCAACCAGGGGAGGAGTACAAAGAAGTGTGTCTTGCCTACAGTCAAGCCTGTGCTTTAGTCAATGATGAGCCAGAAACACTGATGTTCTGCTGCATGTTGCAGTTACATTAGCTTATGCATGTGCTGTTGTCAGCTAATGACTTACTGCAAGAGATTTGCATTTTAAAGAAAAGGTTTTATAATAATAATCCAAAAAATACCTGTAAAGAGCTTTTTTTTTAAGACATTCAAGAAAAATGTGTTTTTGTTTGAACAGCCACTTTTGTTAGTCAATTTATCTCTAATTTTCAATTAAATTTTTTGACAAGGGCAGCAGGCACATTCTGAGAACATTTCCAAGTATAATATGGTTCCCTAAACATTCCCAGAATGTCCTGAATGTTCCCTGATGGTCCACCAAATAACATCCCTCAAACCTTAAAAGAACTCCACATCGTGACCGTCTCTGAACATTCTAGGAACATTACTAGACAACGTCCTTAAAACCAGTGGGGACGTTCTGAGAATGTTCTGGGAATGTAAAATTTCTAGCGGGGAAAGGCCAAATTCCCCTTTGATGCACAAGCTATGAAAACCCCTTCTAATACACAACATGGGTCAAAAATGACCCGTATTCATTTAATTTCCTATGCTATTTCAATCTTGGCTGAGTGTTTCTTTGCTGAATCTTTGATGTATTTTATCATTTATTTATTCCAGGTATTCCTTAAATATCTTGTTTTTGATTTTCACGAATCATTATGTTTAATTTTTCTTTCGTACTTTATAAACAAAAACAGTTTTTGTCAATTGTACACAATTTTACACACATGGGTCAAAAATGACCGATATAGAAACCTTTGCATATTTACTGCAGAAAACTATTCATCCACCACACATTTCACGTCTCAACATGGCTGCATTTGTATATTTGATGGATGTAAGTATATTTCATATAATAGGCTATATATTATATTTCATCTTTTTTATTTTTTGTCACAAATCAATGCTATCAAAACTATCAGTGTTCCTGAAAAGTAACAGTTTTGAACAAGGTTTCCGTCCAACAGTGAAAATATATAATAAGTGCATCGATCAACGGTTTGATGTGTATTTGAAAATATACTTGTGTTTTTGATTTTCTTTATCCATAAACCTGTAAACCTTTCTTTAACCTGTTAGTATGGCTGGTCCATACTATAATGGTTGAAATGGTTGTAGAGATGCTGCAAAACAGGATGAGGCAATTCTTAGTCCTGATTCAGAGTATGAAATATCTGATGCTGACCTAGACTTAAAAAAAGCTGAAAGTATACTTTGCTCACAGTCAAACGCAATTTAACCTGCACATACAAAGTTACAGAAATCTGGCGGAAATTAAAAAAAGTTACAAAAAATCTTTATGCTGACCCTCGTGTACGCGAAAAAGTGAAGTACTGTATACTTTGGCCTTTAGAAAGGTAACGACACACACACAAAAAAAATAATTCAAAAAGTAAGGAAGGAAACATTTAAATAAGGATTTGTTTATTGAGGAATACCTGGAATAATGAATGGTGAAATTAATTTCTTGTAATATATGCAATATAGAAAATAATAACTCATTCAGGTCACTTTAGACCCATGTTGTATATGTCCAAAACTGTTACTTTTCAGGAACACTGACAGACATAAAGGATGACCAATAGCATTGATTTATGACACACACACACACACACAAAAAGAAATATAATACATAGCCTAATATATGAAATATAATATGACTTACATACATCCATCAAATATACAAAAGCAGCCATGTTGAGATGTGAAATGTGTGGCAGATGAACAGTTGTCTGCAGTAAATATGTTCCTACTTGCAAAAATTTGCAAATATTAAAGATTTCTATATGGGTAATTTTTGACCCATGTGTGTAAAATTGATGTAGAAATAACAAAACCTGTGTTTGTTTGTTTATAAAGTGAGAAAGAAAAATAAACATAATGATTTGAAAAAAATCAAAAACAAGATATTTAATGAACACCTGAAATAAAATACATTTCTTTAAAATATTCAGCAAAGAAACACTTCAAGATTGAAATAACTTAGGAAATGAATATGGGTCATTTTTGACCCATGTTATGTATTAGAAGTGTAGTAATACAAAAATTATTTTTATTCAAAAAGTAAGAAAGAAAAAATGAAAATGAGGATTTGTGATGATCAAAAACAAGTTAATTGAGGAGTACCTGGAATACTGAATTATGAAATTAATTTCTTGCAAAGATATAGAAAATAAAAAGTCAGGTCATTTTTGACCCATGTTGTGCATCAAAGGGTTAATCATTCATCACAATCAGTAAAATCAAAGAATATATTTCTGATGTGCAGCAAACGATTGTTGAGATTCACAAAATATAAAATGGCTATAATAAAAAAGCTAACGCATTGAAAATCCCCATTTCCACTGTCATGGCAATAGTTAAGAAGTTCCAATCAACTAAAGATGTCACAAATCTGCCTGGAAGAGGATGTGTGTCTAAATCGTCTTAATGTGTGTTGAGGAGGAAAGTTTGAGTGGACAAAGACTCTCCAAGGATCACAGCTCGAGAATTGCAGAGATTAGTTGAGTCTCAGAAAACCTAAAAAAAAAAAATTAGCAAACATCACCTATATCACCAGATGTTGTTCGGGAGGGTTTCAAGAAAAGTCCTCTGCTCTCATCCAGAAACAATCTCCAGCATATTCAGTTGTCAGACAAGTCTGGAACTTCAAACAGGACCGGCTTCTGTGAAACTAAAAAAAACAAGCTTTTTGGCAGTAAACCCATAAGATGGGTTTGGTGCACACATGGATAAAAAGTACCCCATGCCCACAGTTAAATATACTGCTGGATATTTAATGCTGTGGGCCTATTTTCTGCTGGAGGTCCTGGACATCTTGTTCAGATACATGGTATCATGGATTCTATCAAATACTAACAGATAAAAATCAAAACCTGACCGCTTCTGCTAGAAATCCAATAATGGGCCGTGGTTGGATCTTCCATCAGGACAATGATCCAAAACAAACATCAAAACCAACACAAAATTGTGTCTCTGAGCACTAAATGAAACTTCTGCCATGACCATCCCAGTTCCCTGACCTGAACCCTAAAGAAAATGAGTGGAGTGAATTGATGAGAAGAAGCACCAACATGGAGCTGGGAATCTGAAGGATCTGGAGAGATTCTGTATGAAGGAATGATCTCTGATCTCTTGTCAGGTGTTCTCCAAACTCATCAGGCATTATAGGTGAAGACTCAGAGCTGTTATCTTGGGAAACGGATATTGCAGTAATTGTGGCCAACGTGAACTAGAGAAAAACATTTATTTCATAATGAGCTTTTCCCCCCATTTTCAATTGTTTTTCTTAAATGAAAGGTTAAAATTTTTTGATTTTTTTAAATGAAAGATCAAAAGGATAAATAATGCAGTTTTATTTTCACAGCCACCTTCGCTCATATTTACCAAGGGTGCCAATATTTGGGGAGGGCACTGTTTGATATATATATATATATATATATATATATATATGTATATATGTGGGGGGGGTGATGATGATAAACATCGGTCAACGAATATATACAAACCTCTTCCGCAAGCTCAATCGTGCTGCGTAACACGAGAATGAACCAATGAACCTCACTGGTTCTAGCACGTGTCAAGCAAACATGCTTGAGCTTCTGTTTACCACAACTGATGTGAGTTGATGAATGTGAATAAAAGCCTAAATTCAAACTGTTCATCATATAAAGCAATTGTGTCTCTTCAGAAAATTAGGACTAAACCATTCAATTATGGATTAGTTTTACTATCTCTTTATGAATTTTTTTAAAACGTCAATGTCTATGGAGGTACAGAAAGCCCTCAGATTTCATCAAAAAGATCTTCATTTGTGTTCCGAAGATGAACGAAAGTCTTACGGGTTTGGAACCACATGAGGTCAGTAATTAATGACAGAATTTTCATTTTTGTGTGAACAAACCCTTTAAGGATGGCTGGTCTTTTTGATGGTTTTAGAGGGAGTTACAGTTTTGAGGCACTTTTCAACCAGGAAACCAGCTAGCCAAAGACCAACAAACAACCTTAAGCTGGTTTCTGCAGGAAATTGCAGGGGAAATTATTTTCTGTAATTGTGCTGAACAAACTTGTGGCAGTAATCTATAATTATACAATTAGTGTAATTGTATAGTACACTTAGTTCTATAATTAAACTACTTAAGAACTAAACACATGCCAGAACCCTTTGGTTTGCTTTGAATTTTATCTACAGAGTTAATAACACAAAATGATTAATAAAGTAATATGGATAGATATATATGTGTATGAACAGGGCTACACACTTCACTTAATGAGTTTATACGTGTGTAAAAAGGCTCATAGTGCAAACACGCTGATGACACTGTAAGAACCTGACAGAGACAAACTTCCCCTTTAAGAGTCTGTCCCTTTAAAAAACTTCACCTGGACACACCTGAACTTCCGCTACGGGACTTTCATTTCAATAGAGGAAAAACAATCCTGAAAAGAAAATATCCTGCGTTGAAATCTGGGTAAGCACATTAGAAAGTTTTACTGTTTTACTTCACATGATAAATGTTCCACAAGCCGTGTCGCTGCAGTGCGTTTTACCGTTTCGACTGTTTTGACGTGTTAAATACACTTATTTTGGCCTGGTTAAGGAAACTTCATCTTGTCATTATTAAAATAAGCTCGGTGCACACAATGAAGATAATATGTGTCCTGTAGACAATAACAGCATGAGAATGGCCTAAGTGCTGTCGTTTAGAGTTATTATGTGGTTCTTCTGAACTCGCTCTGTTTATGTGATCATGTGTCCATGTTGTTTTGAGGCCTCGCTCACGTTGTCTCAGTTTTTCATCTGCGAACTAACTTAATCGGGCTAAATACGAGAGTAACGTATAGTGACACTAATTATTCTGGCTTAAATGTCGTATGACCTAATTTCATGCTAAATAAATATTCTATTGGCTTAATAAATTGGGGAACTCCGCTTCCTTTTACGACTTTGATAGCTTATTTATAGTTTTTTTTTTTTTTTTTTTTAATTTAACTATTTAGCCAACTTTTTTCACAACCACTACTATCACTTTGTTTTATAGAAATCATAGGCCTGGTTTCACAGACAGGGCATAGATTAAGCCAGGAGTAGTTAAATTAGGACATTTAAGTAGCTTTTTTAAAACGTGCCTTAGAGGGGAAAAAAAACAAAAAAACATTGTGTGACATATTTTAAGATATTGCTTTCAAAGCTTTCAATTAAGACAGCTCAAACATGCATTTTAGTCTGGGAATAGGCTTAAAGGGATATTTCATCCAAAAATGAAAATTCTCATTATTTACTCACCCTCAAGTTGTTCCAAACCTGTATGATTTTTTTCTTTTTTCTTTTTTTTTTGCTGAACACAAAAAAAGATATTTTGAAGAATATGGGTGACATCCATAGTGTAGAAAACACATACTGTGAAAGTCAATGGGGCCCATTAACTATTTGGTTTCTGACATTTTTCAAAATATCATCTTTTGTGTTCAGCAGAAGAAAGAAATGTATACAGGTTTGGAACAACTTGAAGGTAAGTAAATAATGACAGAATTTTCATTTTTGGGTGAACTATTCCTTTAAACCTTGTCTGTGAAACCCGGTATTCTATTGATTTGTCCTACCTTGTCAGATTTAGTCTCTTCCCATTAAAATGGCAGGTAGCACAATTTGACAGCGAAAAATGCTACCTATCAGATTCAGCTACCAGCATCATGTTCATGTGGTTTGAAGCTTTATTAACATCCATACCTAATCGACTTGGGTAAAGTTGGTTTTATATTCGCAC
Source organism: Megalobrama amblycephala (assembly GCF_018812025.1). Taxonomy (NCBI): domain Eukaryota; kingdom Metazoa; phylum Chordata; class Actinopteri; order Cypriniformes; family Xenocyprididae; genus Megalobrama; species Megalobrama amblycephala. The sequence continues at coordinate 27,623,911 of NC_063056.1, forward strand.
ATTCGGACTTCTGATAAATTCAAACTTTCCAATAAATGTGCAATAAATTAATGTTTGCGAATTTTAAGCAGCGACATGATATTGACAACCAACAATTGTCAACTTACAACATTTTTCACAGTCGATCAAAATAGGCAAGTATTGTTTTAATGGCATATTTACTTGTGAATGTCCACTGAATGTCCAATGTAGTGTGATTAACAAGGCTATTGAATACGGATGTCCGAATGTGTGAATATAAAACCAACTTTACCCAAGTACCTACCCCTACCCTGAATTTACCCTAAAACAATGCTTCTTAAAAATACAATAGGCAATATTTTTGTGCGCATGTGCAGTTAGCCCTGATTGGACAATTTGGCAGGTAGGATGAAATGTCAGGACATAGTTACTTTAATTTGACTTTGTTAATGATCCATGAATTTAATAAATGTGGTTTTTATAGTCTTGACTAAAAATATCACAGTTTTAACTATAGAGCTACTTTATGTATTATAATAAGAACTGAGGTAAATTTTCAAGGTGATACTAGCTTATCTATTTTATTTTCATGTATTTATTTACAAGGGAATATAATAATGTAATCTTGTGGTTCAGACAGTAGACTGAAGTTAGAGTCTTTGTTTGGGTAAGTTCTTGCTCTGCTTTGTTGTAATATGAATACATTTCATAATTTATTCTCCCTATAATTCATTACGAATTAGTTCCTGTAGGAGATTACCTTTCACAGAATTTAAACCTCTTACAAAATTACTCAGGCTTTTTCCAGCTTCTCCATTTCTTTCACTGCCAGAATTTCTGTATTCAGGACGAGGGACAATGGACACGGGCCCTCCTGAACCAGCAGTGGTGCTCCAAACCCCTGAATGGGTAGCAGATGTGGACAAGTTAACAAAGGATGTGAACAGCAATGAGGTGAAGGAGGAGGAAGAGGAAATGATCAAGTCTGCAAATATGGAATCCAGTACCCTACCATGGACTGAGAATAAACCTGAACCACAGATTCTGCCAGTCCAGGATGGAGAGAGCACAAGCATGAGATCAGATTGCATCTCGCTCCGGGGCGGAGTGAGTCGGACTGAGAGTGAGAGGGAGGAGTTTGGGATGGGAGAGAAGAGGAAGACAGGTGAAGAATGGAGAGAAATGAAGATGGGGAAAGAGAGCATTTCTGACTTTGAGCTGAGAAATGGAGTGAAAAGCACCTTTTCAGAAATAGAGGTGGAGGAGATGAACATAATGCCAGAGAACGCAGCCCGAGTCTTCAGCCCCAGCGTCACCATCCTGCGCTCCACCAGCCAGCAGGAGGATGCAAACCAGTGGAGAGATGATGAAGAACAGAGAAGCCCCTTCCTCGGGACGCATGGGACACATGGAACACCACTAGAAGACTATTACCACGACTGGCCAATCACATCCAAACCACGGTGCTGTAAGTTAAATCATTAAGTCATGAAGTGTTTCCTAACTGTATCAGCCCAATATAGGGTGATATGCATTACTGTAGCTCAAACAACAGCATGGCGCTAGCAACGGCAAGGTCATAGGTTCAATTCCCAGGAATGCATGAATTGGTAAAATGTATGTCTTGAATGCAATTCATTCTTAAGAATAAAGGTTCTGTATTAACATTGATGTTTCCATGTGAACCTTAAACATTCATGGGACCTTTCCATTGCACAAAAGGTTCTTTAAATTATTCAAATGTTCTTCACACTAAGAAAACTGTTCACTGAAAGGTTATGTATGATAAGAACCAAAAAATGGTTCTTCTGTGGCTGCAAAAAATAAAATAAAATAAATAAATAGAACCTTTATTTGTAAGAGTGTTGGAAAAAAGCATGAAAATCTTAAATTTAAATATAAAAATTATATTGGTTATTTAATGCATACACAGTTCAAATATGGTCTTTGCCAAATCTCAAAATGAATATGTATTTTTGGATATTCATTTATACTGTATATTATGTCTAAAATCATTTGTTGCATGTAACTGACTTTATTTTTATTTTTAATTTATTTACATACCGGAATGTTAATATTGCATCCCTGACTTTTATCAATTGTATGTAAAATCTTACCAAAACAGCCCTAAAAAGGAATGGCAGAGGGCTGTAAGACAGGAATTTTTTTTTTTTTTTTTTTTTTAAATGTACTTTTACAAAAGCATGTAAGGTTTAATATTTTTTGTTTTGTTTTTCTCTTTCTCCCAGGTGACTTTGGTGGATCTAGTCGTGATGCTCTTAAACTGGGTGCGTCCATGTTCACGTCAGCTTTGATCTTCCCCTTGTTGGTGTGGGGAGGGTACGTCTTCCTGCCCTTTGATGCCCCTCTGCTTGACAGTGCCCCCCTAAGGCTGGTCTACACACTGCGCTGCTCTGTTTTTGCGGTCATACCTATTGTCCTTGGTAAGCAGGAGGCTCCCAGATGAATACAGGGCTGTTGTAACTCTATTAAGATGACGTGACATTGATAGATACAGCATATCTTTGTGTTCATTCATCCGTACATTCATTCAGAGCTGTTTTGAAACTGTTTTTCTATCCACTCTTAGGTATGTTGGTACTAGGTGTGTCTCGTCTGTGGTATCGTTCCTTGAAGCCACGGTTTGAGGGGGAGAGAGAAGTTAAGCAGGTGGCAGTTCACCAGCGCTATGTGGAGGATTCTGTCTCCCTCTTCCTCCTTTACTTCCTCCAACTGGCTGTCATGGCTGCTTACCTGAATCAGGATCTGCTGAAACTAATTCCTCTTCTCACCATCGTCTTTGCCTTTGGCAGGTACAGAATCCCTCATTAAACTTCCTTCTTAAAGAAAATCAGACTGAATCTCTGATTTAGAAAAGGCCGCAAACATGTTCTGAGACATTTCCCATATCTAGGATTGGCAATGGCTAATTCACTTATTTTTCATTTTTTGTCATGTTTATTTTGTTTTTGTTTTTTTAAAGCTAAACTTTATTTATACCAGGGTTTCTGCGGGCCTTTAAAAAGTCTTAATTCGCCCTACACAAATTAATGCCTTAAAACAGTGCAAAAAGTTGGCATTAAATGTTGCATGCATTGCAAAAAAATTAATATCTTCCTCAGTATTTATGTCCTGTATTCCAATACAAATATCTTTAAATGAAGATACGTTTATTCATACTTTCATTCATACTATTTATATAAATTAGTCAATTACTCCTCATAAACCATATAACTTACATTTTAAAAGCTAAAATCCTTAAAGGGATAGTTCACCCAAAAATGAAAATGAAATGAAATTGAAAATGTAAAGTCATCATTTACTCACCCCCAAGTCACCTGTATGAGCTTGTTTCTTCTGCTGAACATAAAAGAAGATATTTTGAAGAATGTCAGTAACCAAACAGTTGATGGACCCAATTTACTTCCATAGTATTTTTTTTTCTCCAATGGCCCCCCAACTGTTTGCTTACCCATATTCTTCAAAATATCTTCTTTTGAAAAAAGAAAAAAGAAATTCATACAGGTTTGGAGTGACTTGAGGGTGAGTAAATGACAGAATTTTCATTTTTGGGTGAATTATCCATTTAAAGTTGGTTATTCAGTCAATACATTAGGCTTATAGTAGAAATAATAGTTTAAAAAGTGAAAAGAAGCAGGGTTTTTTGACAAGAGACATGTGTTTTAGCGTATCTGTTTTGCAGTTCCGATCATTTAAAACGGCTAAACTCTGGGAAAGTTTTCTCTCCAAGGATCCAATAAGCGAATCCATTCAAGCAGTCAGTCCAAAACTGCGCTAATGCAAAAACCCCAGCCGATTACAGCAGAGAGACTAGAGACTCGTGTCTAGTTTTCAAAAATTATTCATTCCAGTGTGTATTTAGCATTAAAAACAACCTCTTTCATATTCAGAGATTTTTCTCTGTTATTATGTTTCTCAGCCGTGCCAGTGCTGAATGAAATACAGTCTGGTCAAAACATGAGCATTTTAAAAGGGGGTTTTTTTATGTTCTGGAATGTTTTCCATGTGCGCTTTGGTTTGCACATTAGTTTTGAATCATTTGGGTATAAGGTGTCATTTTGAAGTCTCCATGTGTCCTTTTCAGTTTTTAATTTCATTTTTATCCCAGATATTCATTGTGTATTAACAATATTTTTATTATATTATTTAATTGTGTGTGTCTTTGTGTCTATCGCAGGCTGCTGTACTGGGTTGCAGCATCGTGTGGCAGCAGTTTGAGAGGTGTTGGCTTTGGGTTCTCGTTTCTGCCGATGCTGGCTATGCTGGTGGCCAACCTCTACTTCATCTTCCTTTCCGACTCCGCAGGCTCCATTTTCGCCCCGGACATCCCAGAGTCACCTGTTCCTCAAACCAAACAGAGGTTCTGGGGCTAAACAAACAACATCTGGCACCTCTGCTACTGCCAAATGTAGACCAGATCTCTGTAGGCTTAGAGCCAACTTAAATTGGACTACAAGACTTTTGTGTCAGAGAATGTTTAATCAAACTGTGATTTCATTTTTCACTCCTATTCTTTGCTTTCCTGATTACTTCTATATCATGACAGGAGAGTCAAACTCGCCAGAACTCCAGTCAAGGGAGAGAGAGGAGGGGTGGAACGAAGGAGGGAATCTGTTTTGGTTTTGTTTTTTGTTCTAGAACTAACTTTTAAATAGAAGTTGTGTAGTGAAACTTTAAACGCTAAACCTCGAATTAAAATGAACTACCCTTTAGTACAGCCAAACATGAACAAGCAGGTGTAGAATAAGCTTCTTCATCAATCTCAAGAGCTCCACATGGTTCAAACTCATCTATTTTAAGATGTGAATGTCAACAAGAAGACAACAAAATTCCAAATATTTATTCCACAAGTATGTGTTTTTTTTTTTTTAAGTTGGTTAGGCATTGTTTGCTTATTCAAGTCTAAAATATTGTGTGGTGTGTGAAGTTAGTGGCTTGCCCAAACTTGTAATTTTCCACAGCCACTCCTTTATCTCCCTTTACTAATTTAAGGGCAGTGTGATGTTTACTTTGTGCAAAGTGTAGACATGCATTTTTAACAGATTTGTAAAAAGGTATAGAAAGTTCTAACTATAGTTATCTCTGTAAAGAGCTTGTTATTAAATGGTTATAATTAAATCAAAGCTGCAATGACATTAAAAAACCTGTTTAGCGCAAATGACTGTATTAAGCTGGAAGTATTTCCTGTTATATTTTCATAAAGATTTTTTTAAACAGAACCAGTCTTGACTATCTTTTCTTTGAGTGACTTTTTGTGCATAAATTAAATATAAAAACGCAGTTCAGTGTTTGTGACGGTGGTCCTCTCTAACCTGTTCAACAAGTCCTTGGCTGTGTCCGAAAACTGGAAAATGCTGCCTTCTGAGGACACATTTCAAGGAAGTAAGGCATCAAGGCACGTCCGAATCCAATGTTAGCTTCACTTCCTGTCTCATGAGATACCTTCCTTAGATCGATTTTTGAAGGAAGCATGGATGTATCCATAGGATGTATCCTTAGCTGCCTTTGATATCCCGCAATCCTGTGCTTTCTATTCTTTGACAGTTGAGCTAGAAAAATAAAGATGGCGTCCGAAAGTTGCGTTTGCTGCTCAGTTTTTGTATAAATGTACAATTTTGACCAACATATTTCAATTTTGATATAATTTCTATCGAGAAATGACTACTGTAATAATTAAATATTTGTTTAGTTCTCACCAAAGCTCGCGCTATATTGCTGTAGATCATTAAACTGTTACGCTGCCTCAGAAGTCTGTCCGAAATCAGTTTCGTGAGGTACCTTCATGCACAAACACTGCCGTACAAGTCATTCTCTTATAAGACAGCGAGGCAGCAAGACAGCTACCTAGGTTTTCGGACGCAGCCCTTGTATAAGTTTTGTCGGAGGGCAAAAAATATTTCCTACTACCTGTTGTCATTTGACAGTTCGAATACATGGAAAGTTGACGGCAGACCACCAACACTTTAATGATAATACATTTATTTCATACTGTATAAGTCTGAGTCAGAATGTCATCCCAAGGGCGAAGGAAACACAGCGCTTGTCTGTTTCGAGTGAGGGAAAACTGCCCATTTCAAAAGCTAAGGAGAAACATGTGCAATGGTAAGAAGACCGATGACAACTTGATTTATCAACTGTTGTTTTATTCATGCAAGCAATTAAATCCCACCATAATAATTAAAAATGTGCTCTTGAGTTGTTTTGAAGGGATAAAGTTATGGTTTGGTATGCAAGATATTTATCGCAATATAAGTCTGCTTTTACCCTCGACGATCGTTTTGTCACTTGTGCATTTAGTTGTTTTGTTTTGTTGAATTGCTTACGAGTAATTTATTTGTTCATTGTACCAGCTGCCTATCGGAAGTTGGAAATCAAGTTATGTAACACTTGTTTTATCAACCACATTGAACAGACTCCAGGAGCACGCTAGTGCCCACTGGAGGCCAATGGCGAACGTGTGAAACCCCGCCTCAGGCAGGACCCTCCGTGTCAGACTCCAACAGAGCCGTCGACGTCGAGACCTTCTCGAAACCCCCACAGTCTGCTTCACATCTGCAAGAGTTCTCCGGTCAGCGTGAATGTAACAATTTAGTTTGCAACAACTAGCAGTTTACGTGATTAACGTCAGCAAAAAAATTTAAAAAGTGCTGTTTGTAATCTTTTAATACGTTGTTTACATTTTAATAAATGTTAATTCAATATAGCATTTATATATAATATTAACATTTAAATCTAGTACTTCAATGTACATTTAAATACATTAAAAAACATTTAAATATTTATTTATATTAAGCTAGAGAGAGAGACCTTAATATTGTCCAGTTTTATTGCATTTGATGATCAAATCAACTAACAGCTAGGAACTAACAGCTTTTCTGTTTTTAAATGACTTTTAACTAATTGGTCCCAAAAATGTGACCATGCATGGTATTATTAAAGCTATTGTTCCCCGTCCATCTGAACAGCCATGGACACAGATATGGATCCACCAACTGGTTCGAGTTACACAGTATCAGACGATCCAGGACCTTCCAACTTCAGCCTCATTAACCACCAATGCCGCCTGTCTTCCAACAATACAATCATGGGTAAGAGACTCAGACCTTGGCTCTGGCAGTGATGTAAAGTGATCAATTTAAATGCCCGATACATATTTTGTAAAGGTTCATTTTTTATGCTTTATCCTATTTTCTGTCAGATCTGGACAGTGGAGTGGACCCAGAGACAGGAGAGCGAGCCCAGGGGTGACATCCTCATCCCTCTCTCATGATCACAAATCTATGGCATTCTGTCAAGTGTGAATGCTGGATATTGCAACCCATGATTGATAGTCTGGGTAAATTTGAATGTAATTTGTCTCTAGGCAAGCACTGCAGACAGATTCAATACTCGTGGCGATAATGACGATTAGGTCTGAGTGCCATTCTGTGACACGAATGCTTAATTTCTGCATTTGAAATATTGTCAAATAACGTGCAACCTATGCAGACTTGCAGATTAACTGATCTTCATGTCATTTATTGGTGCTCTTCCCTTCTAGATGATTTGAAGTTAGGGGAATCTGAACACTTGAATTTTCTTTATCAGTACAAAACTACAGTAAAAAAAAAAAAAAAATCAAGAGTACAATATATTTTAAGGGTTATGATTCAGAAAGAACTGTAATTGATTCAATGGTTACGCATTTAGAATGTCCACTTTAGACATTCTACTAACTATAACTTTTCAACTACGTCAACTCACTCAGAGTACTGTTAGGTTAGGGTTAGTAGAAAAAGTCGACATGTTACTTATAGTTAATAGAATATCTATTGGGGAACAATCAAAATAAAGTGTTTGCAGATATTAAGCAGCCAGTCTACTAATAATATGCTAATGACTGCTAGTTGACACATAGTTGCAAGGTTACTTATAATTAATAGAATGTCTAAAGTGGACCAACAAAATAAAGTGTAACCTATTCAACTGTTCTATTTCAATGTTTTTATTGTACATTCTTTTACAGCTCCGTTGCTAACATATTGTAAATGCTGTGTTTGGTAGCAAAAATCATCCATAAATGTTTTCAAAACAGTGTTTCTATTAATGTCTGGTGCCTCAATATTTGTTGACAAAATATCTGCATTAAATATTAAATGCACTAACCAAGAGTTACAGCATCTAATAAAGTTAGACAACATACTTTCACATTAGCTGTTAATGTTCATTTCCACATGTTTTAAATATTCGTAGCATTTGTATTAATATATCATGAATGAATAGTATATTTATATGAACCTGCATTAATGTAGTAAACTTTGTTAATTGTCAGTTCATGATAACTAATGCTATCAAATTTAACCTTATTGTCAGGTGTTGCATTTGGGAAAATGGTAGTTGAACTTTGATGCATATAAACTTTTGTAAACTTTTTGTCAAATAAATCTTAAAATAGTGTGGTTCTGTTTGCAAAGGTTGCAGCTTTCTTGATTTTTTTAATTGCCCTACAAATCATGGAATCATGGTAAACTACCAAGGTGTTATAAATACCTTAATTTATGTACAATTTGTAGGGGTTTCAGCACAAAGCAAAAAATTCAACACCACATGGTTAGATTTTGAAATTTATCAACGATTGAAATTTATCACCGGTAGGAAATACAAAGTAACGATACCAGCAAAGTGAAGCACAGAGATACTAGCACAAACACATCCTAATCCAATCCAGAGTTGTTTCTTTTGCCAGAGGAGACAAAAATGAGTGAGAAGAGCTTCTGGCCTAATGACATAAAGCAACAGTGCAAATGGCTTTCTGATGAGAACATTGTGTTGGAGAATGGTGTTTTGCACAGATAAATGCTTGTGTATATTTGCTCTTCATTTGCTGCATAACTGTCCTTTCTGTACTCTTGTTCCTTCATCCTCTGTATCTCCTGTTCCCTCTACTGTTCCTCCATCGGCGCTCCACCCGACTGGTTATCTCCCTTCTTCTTGTGACCAGAAACAATGTCATCAATGCGCAGTAACAGGACGGCCGTCTAAATGATAAGGAGAGAAAATTTGTTAAGTCATATAAAAAAAACATTCCTCCAGGTGTTTAGAATCAAGGTATTTTTTTTTAATCAACAGTTAAGGACCTTAAGTTTAAGACCTGTACAAATAAAATTAGTAACACATGAGCATGTCTAACATACTAAATCATCATTTAAAGGGGTCATATATTTGTTGCACTGGTTATGTTCCCCAATGATGGTGGCTCTGAAATAATCATTAGGTTATTCAATTAATCGACCCCTGTATGCAAAACATTGGGCATTATATGGAGGCAAGATGAAAAGAAAATGCCACTGAAAGATTTCTGAAGACAAAATTACATTCATATAATGCTGAAGCAGCATTGTGTTTTTACTTTGATTCAAGTGCTGCAAGTTTCAGTCTTTTGAAGATTAATAATCACATGTCCTCTTGAAATAATAATTAAGATTTTTCTTATACCATTTAAGACCCTTTGTGGCCTTAAAGGTTTAGTTCACCCAAAAATTCTTCAGTCAAACACAATCATTATATTAAAAAATATTCTGGTTCTTTCAAGCTTTATAATGGGAGTGAATGGTAACCGGTATTTTGAAGCCCAAAAAAGCACATCCATCCATCAAATAGGGATATTTTTCTTACAAAATGCATCGCTTCACTTCACTTCACTTCAGAAGGCCTTTATTAATCCCCTGGAGTCATGGATTACTTTTATGAAGGATGGATGTGCTTTTTTGGACTTCAAAATCTCGGTTACTATTCACTCCCATTATAAAATTTAAAAAAGAAAGTCATATACAACTAGGATGTCTTGAGGGTAAGTAAATTATGGAATAATTTTTATTTTTGTTGTGAACCCTTTAAATTTGATAAAACTGAATTTAAGACTTAAGGACCTGCAGTGACCCTGTTCAAGCAGATTTTTCTGTTTGTCTTTACCTCCACTGCAGTTTTGTAGGTTTGAGCCTTAACTGCCAGCGGTTCACAGATCCCCAGCTGCTCCATATCAGCAAGAGTTCCTGTCTCTCCATTGACACCCCATGAGGTGTTGCCCTCCTGAGTGTGCTTGGCCTGGAAAAGAGACAGAGACGTCAGAAACACTTTAATTGAGTGTCAGTTACTCAGGAGAGGCAGCAACGTGCTGACAGAAAAATGCAAGAATCTAAATGTGCGTTTTTTGAATCAACAAACCCTAAGGGAAGTGAGCACACGTATTGCTGATGCTCCACAGTTCTGGATAAGTGTGCGTGGGATGACCTCCAGGGCATGAGCCACAGCGCGGTAAGGCCACTGCTCCACACCGGTCATTGCTCGCGAACGCTCCATCAGCCGACGGGACACATCCATCTCCACTGCTCCACCGCCTGGCAACAGATGCGGGTCCAACAGGACATTACGACAGACCTGCATGGCATCCTGTAGGTTTCGCTCCACTTCCTGAGAAAGCAGAGAAGGATCATCAGTCAAATGGTGACAAGTCAATTAACCTGCGCAAAATCCCCTGGTACCAAAGAACTCTGGCTGAGCTGATCAAATATTCAACAAATGGCCTGTTGAAATATCTAAGCACCTCTTCCTGAGGGATGCTCTGACTATAGAGACCTTTGTGAGACTCTTTATAACGATTAAAACACATTCTCATTAATCTTCCTCGGAGCGCTGCACTCTCATGAATTTTTAACAATGGCCCCAGAGTTCTTATCTCTCTGGTACCCTCTTCTTGTCATCTCTCACCGCTAAGATCTCTTTGCTGGCTCCTCTTAGCAGAATGGTACAGGCTTTGGGGTCTTTACACTCTGTCACAAAGGTGAAATACTCATCGCCGATCTTCTTCACTTCAAACAGGCCTGCTCCCGTACCCACATCCTCTTCACGGAGCTCGTCCGTTCTGCTGGCAATACGTGCCCCACATGCTCTGAGAGAGACAAGCAGACGTACATTTAAAAGGGTTGCCACACTTTTTGACCAATACATTTTCATAACGTCTCCAGTAGTTTTTGATTACTGGTTCAGGGTTTTCAATCATTTTGATTCAGAACCATCAGTTGTAACTATTACATTTGTTTTGGGTAATTGAAATTAATCTAAATTAATTTAGCAAATAACTGAAATAAGTTTACATTGAAGTACTAAAACAAAAATAATTAAAGCTATATAGAAAACCAACTAAAAAAAAAATGACACGGGCACATAACCAAATTACAATCAAAACTGAAAGAAAAAAAAAATGAATAAATATAGCTGTATATAAAGACTAAAATAACAGAACTATTCATTGATGAATCATTAGTGCCGATTTGCAAAACAACTTGACCAATTCATTTAAAAGAAAGATTTTTACATTTTAAAATTTCCTATCATTTCCAGGTTTTCCCATGACCATGGGAACCTTAGAACAAAGAAAACGGTTCACTTTGTGCATGTACCTCAGGTAAAATAACCATTTATGTAATAAATTACAGAAGAAAAATAAAATATATAGACAAAAGCAGATATTTCTGCACCTTGCAATGCGGTTGTTGTCCGTCTTTCTGACGCGACGGATTGCAGTGATGTTTGCTTTCATCAGATAGTGCTGAGCCAGATCTAGAGAAATGACAAAGAAATTAACAATTCACATGTGATCTGAACGAATTATCATTCCTTCTCATAAACGCATGACTGCTCATAAGTACCAGAGATGCCCTTCTCAGTGAAGATCAGGTCAGGTTTGAGACGAATGATTTCTTCACAGATCTGCTGGATGTACTCTTCCTCCATCTGCAGGATGCGGGCAAAGTCTTCCTCACGAGTGATCTCAATATCAGTCTGACGGGGGAAAGAGAGGGTCAAAGGTTAGGGTTTTACCAAGTCTGTAAACATATTCATTGGGGATTTATGGATTCAGACAAAACCTCACCTGACTCTCACCCTTCTTGTACTCCAGAGAGCAGTCCAGCAGAACAATTCTGGGGTTCTTAATCAGCCTTCGCATACGGGGATGAGTTACATCCTTGTTTACCATCACCCCCTTCAGTACACATGAGTCCTCGATGAAGCCACCAGGCACCTATACACACACACAAACACAAAGTGCAATTTGGTACAGAGACACAGCATAACACTTGATCAGTTTAAAGCCAAGGTGAATTGCAACTTGTATAAAAAATTTTTTTTTTTTTAATTTATCCATAGGGAATTGGATCATCTATTGGTCTTTATTTTATTTTGGCTAGATCTGACTATTGTTTAAAGGGGTCATAAAATGCCATATAATGCCACTTTTACAAGATGTAAAATAAGTCTCTGATGTCCCTAGAGTGTGTATGTGAAGTTTTAGCACAAAATACCCCCTCGACTCCAAACACAACTACGCAGAATGCTTACAAAATCTTTAACACATTTTTAATAATATTTAAATAAAGGGTAAAGATGTCAAATTTCCTAGGCCAGACATCACTTTTTGCCACTACTGTATATGATATACTTTAATTTCATGTTGACTTTAAAATAAGAGAAGTAAAACCAAGAAGAAAAATTAAAAATCCTCTCCACTGTGTCCTACCTTCTCGACTTTGGCGTAATTCTTAATGTCGATCTCTTTGCGCCCGTTTTCCTCCATCTCAACAGTACGGACAGCATCCAGAGCGATGTTACAGGCCAAGGTGGACCAGCGGCTGAGCGCTTTGGTATTGATGGCGGAGTTTATTATCTTCAACATCATGTCACGATTATTCACATCTACTGGGGTGCTGAGAGAGATAAGCGGTAGAGAAACTATTAGACTCCAGAGCACAGGAACATCTCAGCCCACTACAGCCAATCATCCACCTACCAATCAAACTCGATTTAATGCTTAATGATTGAGAGCTCATACAGAACAATTAAACTGTTTGTTTGTGTGTGTGTGTGTGATTACCTGATGTCTTTGAGTATATTCAACATGTCATCCAGAGCCTGTCTGTATGCACTGATCACCACGGTAGGATGCATCTGCTGTTCCAGAAACTGCTCAGCCACAGAGAGCATCTCACCCGCTGTGCACAGAACATTACGTTAGGATTTGAGCATGTTAAATGCTATTAAAAATTAATTTGTTAACTATTTTATAAATTATCTATAAGATTTATTTATATAATAATTATATGATTTACAATATTACAGATTTTCAGTAATATTATTTTAATATTACTAAAATAGGAAAGTAATTATTCAAGTAAACATTTAATCCAACAACTAATTTTTTCTGTATATTTCTATGGTTACACAGACTCTGTACTACTGACACGCAATGAGAACACAGATGTCCCTCACCCAGAATAATGACAGAGGTGGTCCCATCTCCAACCTCCTCATCTTGTGTGCGGCTAATCTCAATCATGGACTTGGCAGCAGGGTGCTGGACCTGGATCTGAAAGCCAAAGCGAGAACATTATGTTAAAATTTAATAAATACAAAACAGACATCTTAGTTGACAAATCAGAGTTCATGATCACCTCTCTCAGAATGGCATTGCCATCATTGGTCATGACAATTCCACCCATGGGATCCAGAAGCATCTGTACACAGAGAACAAATAATTTCCTTTTTAGAGCAATATCACCTCTCACATTTCACAACAGACAATGCACCAAAACATAAATGTGGACTGAACATTAAAACCACACCTTCATCATAGCCCTTGGTCCCAGACATGTCCTGATGACATCTGCTATGGTCTGAAAAGGGAAGATGAAGCAGCAGGTTAGCGATTTTGTCCAATTTGGCATGTCAGCCAGTTGTTAAAAAAAAATAAAAAAAAATAAAAGAATAGACCCACTTTAGCCGCAGTGATGTTTCCAATCTGGACCTTACGTCCAGATTCCCTCTTGACGTTCTGACCTGTTAATAGAGCCAATGTGCATTGAATCAGCTTCTCAATCTTTTATTCAATAAGACAAGATGGTTTATAAAGCACACACTGCTTTAAAATCTAACACAAAACCAATATCTGCTATATGTCTATTCCTAAACATGAACAGGGTGCAGCTCTGGTCAGCACACCCTCTGCGCAGTTATAGGACTGCTAGCTTATTCATTACTTTAAAACCTCCGTTAGACAGAACCTATTGCCGGATAAATTTAGCAAATAACTGCGAATTGAGTAGCGTTCGTTTTATTATTGACAGTGTAACTTGTGGTAACAATTCTTAAATAATATTACTATTAATAAGCCATGTTAGCTAAGAGGCTAACACAATGACTAATCTGAACACTGTCAGACACGCGAGGCCCCCATGCCACACTAGTTAGCTTAGCATACTAGCATCGCTGCATGAATAAAACTCTTATTCAAACTGTCACCGAGTCCAGCAGTGGGTCATACGAAAGCCACAATTGCACATTTGCACAGGGAATAATGAAAAAATGCACTCACTAAGCACGAGAACCGGTCGGCCCATCATATTTGCGGCGTGGTTTAGATCACCGGTACCGGACAACGCGCACAACGGAAAGAGGAGAGGATGCACGAGGCGTGGCTGGGGATTCAGCCACACAGTAGACCAATAAGCAAACGAGACGCCTTTGACATACACTTATCTCCACCAATCAAAGAGAGCTCAGCAATGCTTGTAGGTGGGGCTAGACTGGAGCAGAACTGAAAAGTTCTCGAAAGAATCCTAGCTGTCAAGATGAATAATTCCTAGATAAAAAATAAACTTACAAATAATTAAAATGAAAATTTAAGTGTTAATTCAAAATCTACATCTTGTTAAACAATTATACTATTTTATTTATATAATATATAATAATAATAATAATAATAATAATATATATATATATATATATATATATATATATATATATATATATATATATATATATATATATATATATATATATATATATATATTATATATGCTTATATATATGTTACCGGCAATGTGTGAAAATGCTTCGGGAATATATCGAATGCGTGAAGTTTGTAGGCAAAGTATGAAATGTCTGGTTTTTGTGATTATGTTGAATACTTTTCCTAGGCATTCTATAAATTACGTAGGTATTATACAGAATGACAAAACAGCTGGCCCTTTGGCGTTGTATAGAGTGCCTAGGAAATGTGTGAAATATAAACCATTTCATACTTTGCCTACAAACTCTTGGCATTCTATACAATGCCGGGTTTTCTCACTCACTCACTCACTCACTCACACACACTTTATATATATATATATATATATATATATATATTATATATATAGTAACTATGACCAAAGAAGGCTGTGAAAATAAATCTGCATCGTTAATACTTTTGATCTTTTATTTAAAAAATCTACAAAAATACAACCTTTCATTGGAGAATAATAATTTTAAATGGGGAAATTATGAAATTTTCATAATGAGAGAAAAATCTCATTATGAGAGAAATGATTTTCTCTAATAAACCAAGCTTTTGCCATGGCCATCCCAGTCCCCTGACCTGAACCCTAAAGAAAATGAGTGGAGTGAACTGAAGAGAAGAAGCACCAACATGGAGCTGGGAATCTGAAGGATCTGTAGAGATTCTGCATGAAGGAATGGTCTCTGATCTCTTGTCAGGTGTTCTCCAAACTCATCAGGCATTATAGGAGAAGAGTCAGAGCTGTTATCTTGGGAAAAGGAGGTTGCAAAAAGTATTGAATAAAAGGGTATGATTAATTGTGAGCAATGTTAGAGAAAAACATCCCCCCCCCCCCCCTGTATATACAGTTGAGCATGACTGTATATACTGTATATATATTTCAAAATGTATGCCAATCTATGAGTACACTAAAAATGTAATTTTAATGTGAAAAATATTATTATATTATTATATTTTTTATATATATATATATATATATATATATATATATATATATATATATATATATATATATATTATTATTATTATTTTTTTAAATATTGTTATAATTATATTTTATATACAACTGTTTTGGATCATAAATTTACAAACATAAAAGCTCATATTGCTGTGTAACTTTAGAACAGTACTATAAAATATATAACAAAAAATATGGTACAATACACAGAATAAGGTGTCTGTCCATTTCTTTATTGTGTCTGCAAACACAAAACACTCCTCTTTGTGATTACATAAACAGTTCAAGAAATAAGTGTCAAACTTCTAAACGATTACTAGCCTGGGACAGTTGTTAACATCTCATGTCCTCAAGTGTGTGGATGGAGGATGCGATCCAAGATAAGCCCTTACAGAAGTTTGATTTGATAAGACAGGCATGAGGAGGTAGTAGAGGCACCCCAACTCTTTTCACAGACTGTTATTATACAGTCGTCAACTGCTTACAGAATCTCTAACACATCCTATAGACTTGAAACAAAGTTTTATAGTAATATCTGAGTGGACTATGAAGGGATTGTGTAACTAAAGTACCAACACAGTAACACATTTCAACATTTTGTAAACTAAACAAGCCAGCGAGCAGTGAATCCTCTTAACTTAAATAAAAGCATTCAGTCAACACTTTGGGATGCTTCCATAACATGTATGTGATAAGTAACCTATAAACAGTCTCTCTTTAAATATAGAGACAGGAAATTAGCATATTTCACATATGCAGTGCATTTTGTTATAAAAGACAGTAAAAGAAAACTAGGGCAACTTGGCAGCAGATTATTAAATAATAACTGATGTAAAAACAGTATTTTAACTATAAATATAGTAAACTACATTCTTTATCATGTGTCCAGTTGTGTACTGACTAACATTTTACAAGTGATGAATTTTATCATGTGCTTTGATGATCCCAATGGATGTGAAGAATAGCTGCGTGTGACATATTTGGCTGAAGTTCAGTGTGGGTCGGTGCATTTCTCCACCTGCTAAATTCAGCATCTTTATGTCTGTTTACAGTTCATCCCTTGATTCGTCTAAGATGAGCGGATTTGTGGCCTCTTTCTTCAGGTAGGTGATGAAGTCACTAACCTCACGGCCACCCTGCGGGACAAAAATGCATAAGCAACATTGTAGTAATTTGTCTTTTAATCTGTGTGTGCATGATTATATTCACCTCATATCGCCGTGGCTGGTCTTTTTGTCCAGAGGGCACAAAGTAAATGGTTGGAAATCTGCAGTTTAGACAAAACAGGTGATTAATATCACAATGTCTGTTGTAATGGACTATAAATAGATCAGAGACATAAAGAGAGAGACAGAATGTTACCCTTGGACATCATAATTTGGAGGCACATCATTAGCTGTGGCGTCCATTTTAGCAATGACGATGTTTGGATCCCCAGAGAGCTAAGACACACACACACACACACAAAATCCAAAAAATTAGCTCATGGTCCACGGTGGCTTTATTTCTTGACATGTACTACAGTTCAAAAGTCTGAGGTCAGTAAGATTTTTTTTTTTAAATTAATACTTATTCAGCAAGGCTGTAAAGTGTTAAGACATTTTTAATGTTTCAAGATTTCTATTTCAAATGAATGCAGTTTTTTGAACTTTCTATTCATCAAAGAATCTTAAAAATGTATCATATTAAGCAGCACAATAGTTTTAAACTGTCATAAAGTTAAGAAATATTCCTTGAGCAGCAAATCAGTATATCAGAATGATTACTGAAGGATCATGTAACACTGAAGACTGCAGTAATGAATGCTGAAAATAAAAGTTATTGTAATAATAATTCACAATATTACTGTTTTTACTGTATTTTTGATCAAATAAATGTTGCCATGGTGAGCATAAGAAACTCTCTCAAAAACATTAAATAATCTTATAAACCCAAACTGTTGAATGGTTGTGTATACCTGATAAAAA
Organism: Megalobrama amblycephala; assembly: GCF_018812025.1. Taxonomy (NCBI): domain Eukaryota; kingdom Metazoa; phylum Chordata; class Actinopteri; order Cypriniformes; family Xenocyprididae; genus Megalobrama; species Megalobrama amblycephala. The sequence continues at coordinate 27,641,690 of NC_063056.1, forward strand.
ATAAAATATTTATAATGTATAAAAAATGTATGTATATAAAAAAAACCTTTTCTCCAAGCTCCTTGTATTTGGGCTCCAGGTTCTTGCAATGGCCACACCAGGGAGCGTAAAACTCAACCAACACATCCTTCTCTGGATCATTCACAATCTCATCAAATGTGTCAGCAACCACGACCTATGGAACCACATGCAAATATTATTATCTTAAAGGTGCCCTAGAACTTTTTTTAAAAAGATGTAATATAAGTCTAAGGTGTCCCCTGAATGTGTCTGTGAAGTTTCAGCTCAAAATACCCCATAGATTTTTTTTTTATTAATTTTTTTAACTGCCTATTTTGGGGCATCATTATAAATGAGCCGATTCAGGGCTACTGGCCCTTTAATTCTCGTGCTCCACGCCCACGGAGCTCGCGTTTGCCTTGAACAGTGCATAAACAAAGTTTACACAGCTAATATAACCCTCAAATGGATCTTTACAAAGTGTTCGTCATGCATGCGTCGGATTATGTGAGTATTGTTTACTGTTATATTGTTTACATTTGATTCTGAATGAATTTGAGGCTGTGCTCCGTGGCTAACGGCTAATGCTACACTGTTGGAGAGATTTATAAAGAATGAAGTTGTGTTTATGCATTATACAGACTGCAAGTGTTTAATAATGAAAACAGCGACGGCTCTTTTCTCCGTGAATACAGTAAGAAACGATGGTAACTTTAACCACATTTAACAGTACATTAGCAACATGCTAACGAAACATTTAGAAAGACAATTTACAAATATCACTAAAAATATCATGATATCATGGATCATGTCAGTTATTATTGCTCCATCTGCCATTTTTCGCTATTGTTCTTGCTTGCTTACCTAGTCTGATGATTCAGCTGTGCACATCCAGACGTTAATACTGGCTGCCCTTGTCTAATGCCTTTTATAATGTTGGGAACATGGGCTGGCATATGCAAATATTGGGGACGTACACCCCGACTGTTACGTTACAGTCGGTGTTATGTTGAGATTCGCCTGTTCTTCGGAGGTCTTTTAAACAAATGACATTTACATAAGGAGGAGGAAACAATAGAGTTTGAGACTCACTGTATGTCATTTCCATGTACTGATCTCTTGTTATTTGACTATGCCAAGATAAATTCAATTTTTCATTCGAGGGCACCTTTAAAACATTACAGACAAAAACACCTTTGTTGGTCCATGTACCTTGACAGGGCCATCGTTGGACTCTGGAACAGGTTCAGACTTCACATATCGTTTCAATCTTTTAGCAAAGTAATCCTCTAGGAACCTCTCCAAGGACTTGCCATCTCGCCTACAGAACCAAAGTTTTAAACCTTTTTAAAACTTTTTTTCTTAAATCTATTGATTGTGCTAACAGAAAAGCACTGCGTGGAGACTGGTGTGTTGCAAGACTCACGAGAATTCTTCCCGCATGGAGTACTTGTGTCCCGCAGTGGTCCGGATGGTGACGAGGGGAATGTCTCCTCCCTCAAACGAACCCACACCAAACTCCTCCTCAAGCTCATCCTGGAACTCCTGTCGATCTGCCACTGCAAAACTCAGACCTCGATCCTGGAACTGTGTCGCCACCTTCATTATTCTGAGAGAGACAAAGAAAAGTGAAAAGATATAAAGAGAAAGATTTCACTGAGGTTCCAATAATTGGCCGCTCACCTGTTCCTCCAGTAGTTTGTGCCTTTGAGATTTCGTAAGTAATCTACATTGTAATACGCTGTAAGCAGGTCACTTCCTCTCAGATTGTCCTTATTTTCTGTGGTTAGATGTGGACATAGACCAAATCTAAAAGCAAAGCAAGAGGAAAAATAACAAAATCATGAATAGTAACATATGGGCAAACGAATTACCTTTGTATGTGGGGTCACAACTGTTTGACCAATCACCCACAAAATGAAACATACACATTGTCTCTGATGAATGTACGGAGAGAGGAGATCGAAACTGATTCTGTGTATTTCACCACATTGTCCTCAAACTTGCTGTTTAAGCGAGGGGGACGAAACAGCAGAACACACCTGCAATGCAAAAGAGATGTAGAGATGCATACAACATTAGAGCAAACAGTAGCTGCAATGCAAGTAATGGGTTGTACATTTTCTGTCATACTCTATTTTTGACCAATTGTTTTTTATTTTCTCTAAATTGTACAAATGTATGCCATTCCAAATGTTTTCTTAGATGCCACACTGAGGATGGAGAAATCTGGCTGACGGCTGTTCGCTCCCAAAAAAAAAAAGAAAAAGCTTAAAATCTCTGAGCCCCTAATGAAAAATTACATTTCAAAATGTACATTTTGTCTTAATATATCAAATGTACTGAAGGGGGTGGATTCTAGAATCCACTGCTGCTTCAATACATATATTTTGAGTGATTTGTAATCACGTTCAACATCGTGAATAAATGTTGATGTAAATAAATCAACATTTATCCTTCTAAATATTTATTTGAATGACTTCTTCAACATATGTTGAAGCATTTATTTTCCGTTTCATCTTCAAACACTAGAAAATAATGGTGAATATTGTCTGTAACTCTCAATGAGAGAAAAGTACAACTTATCAGTATGTTTGGGAATGTTTCCTGTTATAGTTAAAGCCTGGGCCAACTTCAACCTTGAAGAAGCTGTGAATCCTGTGTATCTGTGTATGTGTGCTAAAGTGTTCTGTGCAGGTTCTTTATGGGTGCTGGTGGACAACTGGCACTCTGCTTGAGACCTGCAGACACCTTATCATGATCTAAAAGGACATCCTGTGCCTAAATCCAGGGTCAGAGCGTCAGCATCATGATACACTTCTGTCTATCTGTCCATGTGTGGAAGATTACTAATTTTATCTATTTTTCTTGGCCAATCATAATCGGTTAACCTGAAGTAATGACGTAGTTAGTAGACTCTGTTAGTGTATGATTGTTGTGGAAATGTGAATGTACGCAGAGCGGCCTACGAACTCCTTGTGAGACTTAAAGCTGGCTTCTGCTGATGAAACTGCAAACTATTCTTTAGTAAAATTTTCTTCAATTTATTTATTTTTTAATTTTTTCTATGACTCCGGGTTCATCATATCTGGTCTTTTGGGTCTTTAACTGTAAAATTCCCCTACAGTACTCAAATACCAAAATGTACATTTCATCTTCATCTTGATATACCAAATGTACTCAAATACCAACATATATATTTCATCTTGATATACCAAATATTAAAATTTCCATTAATTAAAAAGGACATTTCTAGGCCTACTTGTGTACAACCCCTTAAACCATTTTACCTATGGGAATCTTATCTTAACAGTATCTGTGCTATCACATACTGTATGGTATTTGAACAATTTTTCAGACTAAATCATTTTCAGGTTTTGGTAGAGACATTTTTGTTCAGTGCAATCTCGGACAGCAAGTCGAAAAAGGGACATCGAGGACATAATTTAACATGAAATACCAAGGGTGTGACGAGATCTCGTGTCACGAGATCTCGCGAGACTAAAATGTGACGAGATTTCTCCTCGAGGCGAAAAGTAGTCTCGTGATATTGCCATGACAGAGTGGTTAGGATGATTAGGAAAGAATATGCCACCGCTACGTTTACCTTATGCCTCCACTGTCGTTTTGCTTTGTATTTAAATAAAAAACATTTAATTCAGTTGGATAACGGTCGCCGCCGCTCTATATTTACAGAGTAGGCCTACGCGCGAAAGTGAAAGTAAACGCGAGGGCACATTCAAACGCGATTTCAATGGCCCGCATTTTGAAAGCGGCTCCCTGATGCATGCAGGTATCTTCCAATATGAAAGATATTTTAGGCTGGGCAGTGTAGTTGTAACCATCTCTCAGCTCTGTATCAAAGAAAAATTTTGTCTTATTTGCACTTTGAATATTCATACTCAGAAAGTAGAACTGAAATGACATTCATTACTAAGATGATTAGTTAAAACATTTCAAATACACCTGCAGAATATTTTTTCTAGTCATGTATTTTGCCATTGAGGATTTCTTAAAAATAGTGTGTAAAAATCTCATCTTGTCTCGTCTCGCGAGATACCGGTCTCGTCACACCCCTATGAAATACTGATCATAGTTTGCTCAGTTTCACAAATGGATGTTTCCTTAATGCTCTATGTCATACATACTCTTCATCTACCCCGTATTTCAGGCCTGTTCCCACATCAGTGGAATGAGCAAATCGATAGCTGTCCCTCAGGGCACTGGAGACCTTTAGAAACTCTGCAAGTTGTGCACTATCTTCCCCAGAGAAAAAGCCTGAGATGAACAAAGAGACAAAAGAGCAAGAGAAGAAAGGAGAGATCTTCAGCCTCTTTCAGTTCCAAAAGATGAATGCAGAAGTCAAACCTGATTTGTTTTGATCTTCTGCTGCAGGAGGGATTTAAGATGTTTTGGCAGGTATTACAAACTCAACTCACCCACCACACTGGCCTCGTAGTTGTCAACAAAAGAATCCAAATCTGCCTCACTGTGCAGAGCCACAGAACTTGGGCCTGCTTGCTTCTTCATGTAGCTCACAATGCCATCTATTTCAGATCAAGATATAGGTAAGTAACTAAAATAATTACAGCCAATGAAGGGAACCACAAAATAAAACATACAATACCATTCAAAAGTTTGGGTTCAGTAAAAAATTTTAAAAACTAAATGTATACTTTTATTCAGCAAGGATGCACTGTTCAAAAGTGACAGTAAATGCATTTATAATGTTAAAATATTTCCATTTCAAATAAATGCTGTCCTTGTGAACTTTCTATTCCTGAAAAACAAACGCATCATGGTTTCCACTAAAATATTAGACAGCACAACTATTTTCAACATTGATAACAATAAGAAATGTTACTTGTGCACCAAATGCTTTCTTAAGGATCATGTGACACTGAAGACTGGAGTAATGGCTGCTGAAAATTCAGCTTTACCATCACAGGAATAAAATACATTTTAAAATATATTAAAATAGAAATCAGTTATTTTGAATGGTAATAATCTGTCACAATATTTCTGTTTTACTGTATCTTACCAAATAAATGCAGCCTTGGTGAGCATAAGAGACTTCTTTTAAAACAACAAAAAAATCTTAACCTTTGAACATTACTGTATGCATAGACACAACAAAGAATCAACCTGCTGTTCTGGGTCCATCATAAGATCCAGCTTCCTCTCCATTGCGGAAGATTTTAAGGGTAGGGTATCCATTCACTCCAAAACGTTCACAGGTCTCGGAGTTCACAGTGCAGTCAACCTGATCAATGAACAGGAAAGAGACACTTTCACTATAGAAATATGTGTAAAAACATAATCTTGCAGATTACGTCAGCTGTGTAACATAAAGAAGGCTGAAGATTGAGCTAGGTAACAGGAACTGACAGGTCCATCACCACTCACCTTTGCCAGAGACAGCGTCCCTTTCAGTTTTGTGGCAGCAGCCTCGTATTCCGGAGCGAGCCGCTGACAATGACCACACCTGTGGAAACATCATATGAGAGGTGCATTTAAAGCATTATACTATTTTAATTGACAGTTTCAGGTTAAAAATGCATCTAAACCCTAATGTTTTAGGCATTCATTATTGTTTAACTCAGAGAATTGTGAATGTGCAGCATAATTTAAGTTCATGCACCTCCAAAAATCATATTTTAGATTAATGCACTACAATTATCATAACCATTTTCACTCTCTACACAAAACCAGTCATAAACATTAACCCAGCTTAAGCTCTGGTCGCTGTACAAATTATTAATTACAACCAATATACACCCTGGCTGCAGCTGAAATTATGCTTTGTTTTAGACAATTATAACATCTGGCAATATGACATACCAAGGTGCGAAGAACTCCACTAGCAGAGTCTCGTGCACGGCTGCGCTCCGGTCAAAGTCAGAGTCTCCGAGCTCGAGCACATCGCTGCCCTCCGCACACCACACAGTCAATACTAGGCAGATGATAAACCAAGGTAAACGCATTTTGACTGGTGTCAGCGGAGACCATGAGACGCGTGAATGATAAAGTTAGCCCCGCTGCGTGAGGTGCTGAGCCGAGTAGCAGATGTATGTATGGGTCGCCTGGAGGCCCACAAAAGCTCCGTTCTCTTGGAAGAACGCGTTTGATAAATTCGGCACATTGCTACGAACTCTAACTATAACCTATAAACACACTAGAGAAACAAACTAATACCAATACTAATAACAAAACGGGAATCGGAAAGTTTGTTTATTATATGTAAATATATAGCATAATTTTTTAATAATTATTTATAAATAGATGCTTAGAGATTCACAGTTTAACCTTTAGGTGCATTGTTTTTAAATTATAGCAAACAGGAAATCCGGCGAAACATGCACCATAGAAATGCACCAAAGAAGCTCCCTTAGGGTACAGCAACTTTTTAACATTTAATCAGCAGGTGCAGGATGAATACTGTTTTGGCTTAAAGTGGCACATTTATATAGGCCTAACATCATTGTTCTGAGTTGTCCTTAATTGATATATAAAATAAATAAAATAGTTTATATTTATTCTTTTATATATATACATATATTCATATAAAATATGTACAAACACAGTATTCTGGCAGGCACAGGTGCTCCCTGTGCAAAAGTGTGCAGATGCTCAGGTATCCCAAGTTTTCCTCTTTGTTGGGACCTGTCGTGCACAGGCTGTTCCTCTGCTTTTCTGCCTCCGCTTTCTCCACTCCTTCATGGTCTTCAGTGTTGCATCTGAGAAGCTTGAGTGCGGGGTCTTTTCAGATGCTTCATTAAATACCAGGGATGAGGTGGCATCCCTCTTAACTGGCTCCCTGTGTGGACCTGGCATGCACGAGTACTCCCCTTGTCTTCTGCCTCCACTGTTTCATGGTCTTTTGTGTTGCATGAGAAGCCTGAGTGCAGAGACTGAGCCTTTCAGATGTATCACTGAAGACCAGGGATGTGGGGCATTAAGTTTCTGCTGTCTTGCCTGAGATGAGGTCCTCATTCTCAGGCTCCTCAGATATGGGGAATGAAACCTGCATTATTAGTCATATGGTAGTCATATTTTAATGTCATACATAGCATAACAGAGTGCACAGAGTTTTAAATATTCAGTGATTAAAATTAAGAGATTTAATTTGCATCAAAGAACAAAAGTTAGTCAGCAAGCATTTTCGGTTTTAATCTGTGAACCTTTCTGCATTAATAACACACACACACATACACACACAAACCCTTTAGGCTACTTGGCAAATCATGCGACCTGCTGCAACACATGGGATTTATGCTCATCCAGAGATATTACTCTTTTAGTTAAGGCTAGTTTGAAAACACGTGTTTAATATATGTATATTCAATTCTAAGAAGCTATGCAGTGAATTATTTTAGCACTAGGGGTCACCATTAGAAGCACCATATCAGAAAAGGCTTATCTGGCAAAACGATGTTTGACTTGGCAGTTGAGACTGGACAGATATATAATATAATATAATATAATATAATATAATATAATATAATATAATATAATATAATATAATATAATATAATATTTAAGAAATATCACAGGACCAAGAGTGCTGTTATGAATAAGATGTACTCTGATATTCAACAAGGTCTGACTGTAACTGTGATATTGCTTTAATGTAACAAAAGTCAATATTGGGTAATTTAGACATATTACTCATCTTGAGTAGTGGTGGTAATGTTTTGAATGTATAGAACCCTATATGTTATTAAAATAGCCTATATATATATTTTACATCACTGTTTTCAAAAGGGATGGTTAAAGGGTTAATTCACCCAAAACATTAATTTCTGTCATTAGCCGGCATTCAGATGTAAACACGGAAGCTCTGCAATGCGTTCACTGTGCCAACTGCATATAGACTGACAGGGAAGAGGAAAAATTGTGGAATAAAGTTGTTATTTTTGTTTTATTTTTGTCACTTCATAACATTAAGGTTGAACCACTGTAGTCACATTGACTATTTTAACCATGTCTATACTTCTCTGGACCTTGAAAGTGGTAATTTCAATGCTTTCTATGGGATATAAAAAATATCTCTCAGATTTCATCAAAAATATCTTAATTTGTGTTCTGAAGATGAACGAAGGTCTTACAGGTTTGGAACGGTAAATAGGGTAAATACTTACATAAATTTCATTTTTGGGGGAACTAACCCTTTAAGCGAGCAATTAAATGACAAATAGTTACTTGTCCCCATCTACTGGTGTAATGATGTTACCTGCAGAAATGGTCACTAAACAGGCCAATCACTGTTGAAAACTGTAATTAACTGCTGTAAAATATAGTATAATATATTCAGGGTGCATTAAAGAGCATATAAAAAAAAATCAATACTTATTTAAAGATTTTCAACAATAAGTTGTAAAAGGAAACGGATCACCTGGGGAATTCAAGACCTACAATGTGCAAGTGAAGTTCCTGTTTTCAGATGATAAGCTGATGCCAAAACTGACTCAGGCCATCTTTTGCTGAGTGTCTTAGTGAAAAGGAAACTCTGTTTTCCTTCATTCTCTATTATTTCCTAAATTACAGAGTGTTATCTGTTAATACAATGCATGATGGGGGAAATACATCCCAGAGCATCACTTATCATAAAAGCCAGCAGGAAACCATTCTCACGGACCCTTCAGTGCAGTGGCTTACCAATCATAGCTGTTAGCCTTCTTTTGGACAGCTATTTTTGAACAGACATTCTGAATAGTAATTAGAAAGAGGGATGCTTTGTTGGTGTTCCAGATCCTGAATTTTCCATTTTACACCCCCATGTATATTCCTAATTGAACTTTCCAGACCATACTAAAACAATCATTTTGAGTAAACTATAACTATAATACACTCCTGCCAGTTTCTTATTTTGATTTATTTTATTGTATTAACAATGTTTGACCCCAAACAGAAACGACTAGAATGGATACAAGTCACATTTCAGAAAAGTGCATAAATATTTTGTGGTAAACCTTCAATAATATTTTCTTACTGAGTTTTATTAGGTCAAAGAAATGTATTTTAAAAGAATATGTTAGAAAAATATTCATTACTGAATTACTCCCATTATTTTAGCCCATCTTTGGGATGTCTGGGATCCCAAGCAAACAAATAATGAGTACATTTCAACAAAACATGAGGGTTAACACTTATAAACGTTAGTATAGCCTATAATACCACGTGTAGTGTATGGAAATGTCATGAAACATGAAATATTTCAATGTACATCCATTTAAGAAGATTTCTTAAGATTGAAGTATTGTATTATTATTATTATTATTATTATTATTATTTTATTTTTTTGTAATGGCTTTTTAAAGTAAGCTCTATATATTCTATATCTGTTAATTGACGCTAGAATCGAACACTAAACAGTGGGAGGGACAGAATACAGTAGGCGTAAGCGCGTGCCCACTCCTCGCGCACCAGCGACTTGTCTTGCAGTTCTGTCACTGTCGCGCGCTCTCCAGGACATAGGATAGAGATACAGCTAATGGTTACGCGAATACCGGTTTAGCGGTCACTTTGCGAGCAAAGCTTCAACATTTATTTACAGGTTTATAAAGTACACAAAAGGACGTACGTCTGTAAGAGAGTCTTCATTGTCCTCAGGACGCAGCACCCCAGAACTTCGATTAATAAAATTCAATGCCACTTCTCCAGTAAGGTAAGAAAGTTTACGTTACGCTACCCACAACACAACTGCAATGCAATTTAATACCTTTCATAAATTAGGTAAAGACTACTTTTATTAGCATCTTTGTTCTGAAGTTTTTGTCTACTGAAGTTTCCATCTTCTTCCCTGACCTACTTCTTGAAGTCTGTTTTTGATGTGATTATGTGACTGCTTTTTCTTAGGGTAACTCTTCAGTTCAAACAAACCATATAATTCATGCAAACTAAAGTTGTATAATCAATAATGTTTACTGTAAATGCACACTTCAAAACATTGTAAACTTATATAGGTTGATTTATAGGTAGTTTTCGTTAGCTCACACATTGTTCTTATTGTAAAAATAATGGGTTTCTTGTAATTATGGTGCAATTTAGCTGTTGAAACAAAAATGTCCGTTGACTTTTTTCAGAACAAATCAGGGACAGATGTGATCTTGAGCAGGTGTAGAAAGACTGATGCTCCTTTATCCATCATGTGTTTTTGTCCTCAAAGATGACAAAAAAAATCCATAATATGCATAATAAAACGTGTTATATTTGTAAAGAGTTGTACATATTTTGTATTTAGAGAGTGAATTGAGCTTGATGATTGTCATAATACAAATATCTGAGTCATGGCTGTGTAATGTGAAGGACAATGGTGGAATGACACACTGCCCTAAACATATTTTATCTTTCTTTGAGTCTCTGAGTCATATCAGAGCCATAAAGTTTTTGTTTTGTTTTCACTTTTGTAGTTGATCCAGCAGCATTGCATCCTATTTGAGTTTTGCTTGCTTCCTCACCTGACACAAGCAAACCCCAGCGTCGCAAAACCATAATTGGCAAAAAACACATTAACCCACCCAGGAGATGTTGACCTTGACCTTGGATCTAGTTAATTCCAGACAATTAAAAGGAGTCCACTACTTGTTTCTCCATCCAGACCACAATATCCCATAGAACAGGACAGACTTATGAATAGGAGTGCAGAAAGAATTACTAGTACCTGCCAATGGTTCCACATCTGGAGAGCAGAAACTCTAATTGATTTCCACAGGAGAAACTTTTCACCTTGACAGCAGCATACTAAGGTCCTCATAAAAAAACATCTGCTGTTGATATGATTTCGCTGTTGGGTCATGAGCACTGGGTTGGCAGTGACTCTTTAACTGAAATTCTTCTTGGTTCGGTAGTTCACAGCTGTTTGTGTTATTAGATAATTTATGTGATGATATTAATTGTAAATTATCAGCTAATAAACTAGAATTGATTTCTGTAAAGGAATCTGATATGTAAAAAGAGAATTTAACATTTGAATTTACGTTTTGCAAATCTCTAAAGTGACTTTATATGAGTTCAGCATAAAAAAAAAAAGCATAGAGAAAAGAACATGCGGAGGTCAGTGGTGATGAGATGGGGGTGTTTTGTTAACGGATGAGGACGGTGGGTAATATTTTCACCACATGCTTACATAAGCCTCTCTAACTCATGCTTTTTGCAGGCAGAGGCCAGAGGAGGGCTTTGGATCTGTTGGGTTCTGCTTCCCATCTCTTTATACAATAAAATAAAATAAAAATATTAGCATTGATGGTTCCATGAAGAACCTTTAATATCATGGAACTTTTTCATTACACAAAAGGTTCTTTAGATTTTTAAAATGTTCTTCACACTAAGAAAAAATGGTTCTTTTAAGAACTGTTTACTGAAAGGTTCTTTTGGGGAACCAAATTTCTTTGATGGTATCGCTGTGAAAACCTTCTTTTGGAAACTTTATTCTTTTATCAGTTGTTATTTTTTCAAAGGGTCATATAAAGATGTAAAATAAGTGTCTGATGTCCCCCAGAGTATGTATGTGAATTTTTGCTCAAAATACCCAACAGATCATTTTTCATAGCATGTTAAATTTGTCATTTTTTGAGGGTGAGCAAAAACACTCCATTTTTGTGTGTGTCCCTTTAAATGCAAATGAGCTGCTGCTCTCAAGAAGAGGGCGGAGTTTCAAGAGCTCACGTTAGCAGTGCCGACTACCTCATGCAGACTCACTTAAAATGTTAGAAACTGTTCAGCCTTTTATGTTCAAAACAGAGTTAGACAATTGCATTGCATTTTTGGTAACTCATTTCGCAATTTGTTTACTTTTGTTTTCACATCCCTGTTTATTTTCACTGCAGAACCACCACAGAGTTGTAGAGTCAGTGACAAGATCTGTGATCTTTGCTCCGATCGGAAAGTCGGTGGTATTGGAGAGGCTTGAATCACAGCCGCAGTGCTGGTAGTCATTAGGAGAGGGGAAAGTGATGTTGTTTTGAAGGGCCTGCTTGCACGGAAGAAAAGAAAACAACCCATCTAGGGTGAAATATAAAATCATAGCCGTGTTTGTAAATCTTATACAAGTGTTTAAGTGGAGAACTCTTGAAAAATGATAATGACAGCCAACAGTAAAGCTTATATTTGTGATTATAGTGTTTCAGAACAAGTTTATGATCTTAAATCATTGTATCTGAGGAGTGGTTACAAAAAGTTTCTTATTATATCAGTCAGAGCAAAGTCATTGTTACATAAAAATCCACTCCTTCATATTTGGGATTGACATTTGAAGCGATCGATTCTACCGCTGTTGTCCCGCCGTCTCAGAGTTGTATTTTAAATCAGGTAGACGACAGGGGAAAAATAATAACCCTCCTCATTTTTTCCTTTTGCTTTAGCATTATGGAAAAGGCATATTGGCACCGTGCTGAAGTTTGTCCCATGAGGTCCAATCGGAAAATTCATTGTGGTAAAATATGAGGTCAGGACACACTGTCTTTTATATGTAAGAGACAGAAAAAGATAGATTTGACTATATGCATGTGTATTGTGAGAGTGCGTGTGTGTAGTGTCTAATGATGGGAAATGGTCACTGGATGACAGACCTGTATTTTCTCTCAAGATGTTTCCTTTTGTTTGTTTCTGTTAAACTCCCTGGTGTTCTGCTGAATGAGAGGAGGGGACAGTAGAGACCTGAGGACTCGGATATTGTTATTTATCTTACAGACAATCAATTGTAAACACATTGTACGTTAAATCATAGATCCTCAAACACAAGCACATCCGATGGAAATGGAAGAAAGATTTAGATGGAAATTTAGTTTTGACACAGATTTTGTTGGCAGCACAGGAAATTACCCCTCTGTTTCCTCTTTTCTTCTCTTGTGCCCAGGACATCCTGAGTCCAGCATCTGGCAAATACCTGCCCTCTTTCTCTGTCTCTCCTTCTAACTCTCATCCTGTTATTTCTGCCTTGTTGTCAAATATACATGACCTACACATATCATTAAAGGGTTAGTTCACCCAAAAATGAAAATTCTGTCATTAATTACTCACCCTCATGACGTTCCACACCCGTAAGACCTTCGTTTATCTTCGGAACACAAATTAAGACATTTTTTATAAAATCCGATGGCTCAGTGAGGCCTGCAGATAATTATTAACACTTTCAAACGCCCAGAAAGGTACTAAAGACATAATTAAAACAGTTCATATGACTACAGTGGTTCAACCTTAAAGGGATAGTTCACCCAAAAATGAAAATTTGATGTTTATCTGCTTACCCCCAGAGCATCCAAAATGTAGGTGTAGGTGGGTGAACTATCCCTTTAATGTTGTGAAGCGCAGAGAATACTTTTTGTGTGACAAAAAAACAAAATAACAACTTTATTCAACAATATCTAATCAGTGGTTCGGAGCGTGTATCAAACTGCCAAAGTCACATGATTACTTTTATTCAGCAAGGGTGCATTGAACTTATAAAAAGTGACATTAAAGACATTTATGATGTTACTAAAGATTTATATTTGGAATAAATGCTACTCTTTTGAACTTTCTATTCATCGAAGGATCCTTAAAAAAAGTGTATCACTGTTTTCACAAAAATATTAAGTAGCTAGCACGGCTGTTTTCAACATTGACAATAACTGAGCACCAAATCACATATTAGAATGATTTCTGAAGGATCATGTGACACTGAAAACTGGAGCAATGATGCTGAAAATTCAGCTTTGCCATCACAGGAACAAATTAGATTTTAAAATATATTTAAATAAAAACAACAGTTATTTGAATATTTAATAATATTTCACTTTGTTTACTGTATTACTGATTTATTTATTACATTACCGAGTGCACCTTTAAAGTTTACATTCCATTCAGAGTTTTGAAAATGCATTATGTCAAGGGACACTTTAACATTTGAGAAACCTCTGGATTGGGGTTAAAATAATATTGTCTTCATTGTCATGGGAGTGAGAGGAGAAGGAGGAGAATCTAGAAGCATTTCTTTGGAGTCATTTTAGGGGCAGACAGAGAGTGATGCGTTTCTTTTCCTCTGGTGAAAACCTTTTTACTCTCAAATGCTCAGATTCAGAAACATCTGGTTATTTTTTCAGCTGTAAAAAAGGTGATAAAAAGATGGTTTCAATAAGCAGCAGGCTTCCTCCTCACTCTCCAGAAGGGCTCTGCAGCGATGGCCAGTTGAGTAAATCAGAAAGCTTTAGGAGGAATGTACTGGCAGCGAGTGGACTTCCTCTTGGGAGATGAATGATGGCAAATGGGTGATGCAGTGATATTGTGTGGTACCAAATCCCTGAATTGCCTCATTCAAAGCATTATCCTCTACATTCTGTCAAAAGCTAAGAGAGAAATAGCAGATCTTTAAGCTGGCAAACAGAAAAAATATTTTAGCATTGCTTTACAAAGATATTTTGTTGGAAAAATACGAGGGCTTTGGTTTCATCATGCACCTGGATTCTGTCCTAATGCTTTTTCTGAGTGCTGCACTCCTTTTTGCACTTAGGGGAGGCTTGGCGTTGTATGTCACACTCGATTGAATGGATCCAGGTCTGGTCCAAATCTCTGAAAATGCAATAAATAAAATTGCGAAAAATATGAATAAATATAAATGTAAAGATAAGTACATGAATTTATTCATGACAGCATTAGCTTTATCATCAACCTGCTGCAATTTGTCCATCTGTCTCCTCATTCTTCTGATCCAAATGTTTGCTATTCTGTCCCATAAATAAATGGGCCTCTAAAGGTAAATTCCTGTGTGGGACAGCTTTACTATACCCAGGACATGCAGTACTGCCCAGACCCGTACAATAAAACAACACAGAGAAGGGGAAAAATAGCATACATATGAAAAGTTCCTTAACTGCGGAGAATGAGCTTGAGTCCATATTAGTGTTTGCAAATAAATTTGCCAGCCAACAGCGTGTTGATTTAGACCAGATGCAGGGGAGGTTGGAGTCTGTTATCTCACTTCACTCTTGTGGCAGTTCATTAACCAAACTAAAGCAAAAAGAAATGGCGATCCTCTAAACAAAGTGAGAGGACTTTAGTGTACTGCTGATATATGATGCCTCCTCTCTCACGGAGATGATGAGGACTGTCTGAACAGCTGTCAACTGAGCAGCGAACAGCTAATTATAATTAAATAAATGAAATGAATTGTAACCAAGCTACATTTTCTTCCTGAATAGTGAAGCTAAAGAGGTTTTCTCTGCATGGACGCATGTTTTGTCTAAAAGACTAAATGATATTTAATGTAAAAAATTATATGACCGATAAGTCATAATTTAACGCATCAAAATAATTTAAGCAATTTCAACTTTCTTACAAGTTAGCTATACAAGATTCAGTTCAAATTGTTTAAAGTCAGTTTAATTTCAGTTATTTAAGCCAATTTGATTATACTTAAAAATTTAAGCAACTGAACTTAATTTTTTAAATTGACATACATTACAGTCCAAAAGTTTGGAACCACTAAGATTTTTAATGTTTTTAAAAGAAGTTTCGTCTGCTCACCAAGGCTACATTTATTTAATTAAAAATACAGTAAAAAACAGTAATATTGTGAAATATTATTACAATTTAAAATAACTGTGTACTATTTAAATATATTTGACAAAGTAATTTATTCCTGTGATGCAAAGCTGAATTTTCAGCATCGTTACTCCAGTCTTCAGTGTCACATGATCCTTCAGAAATCATTCTAATATGCTGATTTGCTGCTCAATAAACATTTATGATTATTTTCAATGTTGAAAACAGTTGTGTACTTTTTTTTCAGGATTCCTTGATGAATAGAAAGTTCAAAAGAACAGCATTTATCTGAAATACAAAGCTTCTGAATTTTTATTTTTATTTTTTTGAAAAGAAATTAAAGAAATGAATACTTGTATTCAGCAAGGATGCATTAAATCAATCAAAAGTGGCAGTAAAGACATTTATAATGTTACAAAAGATTAGATTTCAGATAAACACTGTTCTTTTGAACTTTCTATTCATCAAATAATCCTGAATAAAAATATTGTACACAAATATTTTGTACAATTGTACACATTAAATGTTTCTTGAGCAGCAGATCAGCATATTAGAATGATTTCTGAAGGATCATGTGACACTGAAGACTGGAGTAATGATGCTGAAAATTCAGCTTTGCCATCACAGGAATAAATTACTTTGTGAAATATATTCAGATAGAAAACAGTTATTTTAAATTGTAATAATATTTCACAATATTACTGTTTTTTACTGTATTTTTAATTAAATAAATGTAGCCTTGGTGAGCAGACGAAACTTCTTTTAAAAACATTAAAAATCTTAGTGGTTCCAAACTTTTGGACTGTACTGTATTTGGAATTTTTTTTGCAGCCTTGTTAGATGGACCATACTGTTGTTGTTTTTTATCTACCTGTATTGGAAACAAATAATATCAAGATTTATTTCTTCCATTGTAATATCCAGATTTGAATATTAAAATATTTTTTATTTTTTATTTTATATCAAAATTCACTGTACTGTTTTTTTAATGCCAGATTTCAAAATGGTTTCCAACGGTCATGAAAAACCTGGAAATATCAAGGAATTTTAAAATCTGAAAAGCTGAAATTCAAATTAAATGATATTGATAACCAAAATAATCTAAAATGTGACCCTGGACCACAAAACCAGTCGTAAGTCGCAGAGGTAGCAATAACTGAGCACCAAATCACATATATTTGTAGCAATAGCCAACAATACACTTATGGGTCAAATTATTTTTCTTTTATGCCAAAAATCATTAGGATATCAAGTAAAGGTCATGTTCCGTGAAGATATTTTGTAAATTTCCTATCATAAATATATATATAAAAAAATTGTTAGTGGATATGCATTGCTAAGGACTTCATTTGGACAACTTTAAAGGTGATTTTCTCAATATTTTGATTTTTTTCACACCCTCAGATTTTCAGATTTCCTAACAAACCATACATCATTGGAAAGATTATTTATTCAAAACAATTGACCCTTATGACTGGTTTTGTGGTCCATGGGGGTCACATATATTTAAATTTGTAAATAATAATAAAAAAAAAAAATTAAATCTCTATAAAATGATTTTAAAAAAATCTCTAAGGATGAGTAATTTTTGGGAACCCTTTCTGAAGTACTACTAATCACCTGTTTTCATGTTTTCTATTGTAAATTTCACATTTTGATGTATGATGTCACTTTAAAAATCTAGATTCGAGCTCATATTTCTTTAGGTCCTATTATTTCACTGCACAGTTCCACAGTTGTTACGTTTGATGGTGCTGACAGAAGTTCTTTCAGGAAAATATCCCTCACTGAGAGGTTGCTCAGCTGACTCCACAGCTGTGATTCTAGGTCTCCAGCCTGGAATGATGTTCCTTTGGGTCCTATTGGGACCGCGGCACTCTTTTTCTCCTCCTTTCTCTCTCTCTCGCATGTGTTCTGACAGTACGCCCAGACTGAGGGCCTCACACACATACACAAGCCAGCTCTGCACTCATGGAAATCTGCAATCAATTTAGCCAGCAGAGGAGGGGGCGTTATACTAGAGACCCCCCATTTTAAGAGAGCTGTGTATATAGGCATACGTGCACGTGGAGATCGAGTATGCTCATGTAGGCTTGTGACGACTGGCCTGGCTGTTTCTTTACACACATACACATTTGTTCAGCATTTCCTCTCTATGGATGACATACTGCATGCTTTGTTGTACTGACAGGGGAAACGCAGCTCATCTCTGTGCTGCAGTCTACTGGCCAATCATTCATGAATATGTGATTGACATGCCAGCACAGCTGGAGCTAAAATTAAACTTAATCTTCTCCCTATCAGTCTTTTGGCCTAACAATCATTGTGACAGAAATTTCAGAGAGCAATTAACTAAACTGGGTCACAGTCCCAAGTGCAATAAGCAAAAAATTATAAGAGCCTAGACTTTTAGGGTATCCAGCTTTCCTTTTATCCCTGTAATGGAAGAATAGTGTCCATGCTTGTTTATGCTGTGTGTATTGGAAAAACAAGGAGGATAAATCATGTTGAAGCAACGGTCATGATGTCATGTTTGGCTGTGTCACTGAAATTAAGAGGGTAACCTCACCTCTCCCGTTGGGAAGAAACAAAAACTGAAAAACATACTTGTAATTCCTCTCAAAGCCTCTTTCTTAAACAAAAGCAGTTTACAGAACTTAAAATCTCAGACCATCCTCTGTGATCTCATTTATTATATGAGTTTCTCATGCCTTTTCATTTGTTTAGATTGAGAATGCTCACATATTTTAATACTAAAACTCCTTGGAGTTCATGGTGTTTTGATGAAGAACTAACAAACAAGCCCTTCTGTATATTTCACAGTATATTTTGCATTGATTTGAGGTGAGGGATTATACAAAACAACCCAATCTGGGTTAAATATGGACAAACCCAGCATTTGGGTTGTTTTGACCCAACAGTTGGGTCAAATGTTTATCCAACCTGCTGGACAGTTTTATTTAATTCAACTATTGTTTAAAAAATTACTATATGGCTAGCTTAAAATGTACCCAAAATAGGTTTGAATTTAAAGGTGCCCTAGAACTTTTTTTAAAAAGATGTAATATAAGTCTAAGGTGTCCCCTGAATGTGTCTGTGAAGTTTCAGCTCAAAATACCCCATAGATTTGTTTTAATTCATTTTTTTAACTGCCTATTTTGTGGCATCATTATAAATGAGCCGATTCAGGGCTACTGGCCCTTTAATTCTCGTGTTCCACGCCCACGGAGCTCGCGCTTGCCTTGAACAGTGCATAAACAAAGTTTACACAGCTAATATAACCCTCAAATGGATCTTTACAAAGTGTTCGTCATGCATGCGGCATGCATGCGTCGGATTATGTGAGTATTGTATACTGTTATATTGTTTACATTTGATTCTGAATGAATTTGAGGCTGTGCTCCGTGGCTAACGGCTAATGCTACACTGTTGGAGAGATTTATAAAGAATGAAGTTGTGTTTATGAATTATACAGACTGCAAGTGTTTAAAAATGAAAATAGTGACGGCTCTTGTCTCCGTGAATACAGTAAGAAACGATGGTAACTTTAACCACATTTAACAGTACATTAGCAACATGCTAACGAAACATTTAGAAAGACAATTTACAAATATCACTAAAAATATCATGATATCATGGATCATGTCAGTTATTATTGCTCCATCTGCCATTTTTCGCTATTGTTCTTGCTTGCTTACCTAGTCTGTCGATTCACCTGTTTAGCTCAAGACGTTACTGCCTGCCCTTGTCTAATGCCTTTTATAATGTTGGGACCATGGGCTGGCATATGCAAATATTGGGGCGTACACCCCGACTGTTACGTAACAGTCGGTGTTATGTTGAGATTCGCCTGTTCTTCAGAGGTCTTTTAAACAAATGAGATTTATATAAGAAGGAGGAAACAATGGAGTTTGAGACTCACTGTATGTCATTTCCATGTACTGAACTTTTGTTATTTGACTATGCCAAGATAAATTCAATTTTTCATTCGAGGGCACCTTTAAAAATTCAGACACATAATTACTAGAGGCAACAGTCATGATCAAAAGGTGAACATTTATTAATAAGCAATTTAATAAATGTTTATTATTTAATTATTATTTATTAAACATATAAATAAATGTTCATTTCAAACCTATTTTGGGTTAATTTTAAGTAAGCAATATAGTCATTTTTAAACAATAGTTGAGTTAAATAAATCTACCCAGCAGGTCGGATCAAAAATGTAACATTAGGGTCAAAACAACCCAATTGCTGCGTTTGTCCATTTTAACCCAACTTGGGTTATTTTTAACCCAGCATTTTGTATGGAAAGGCGAATATTTACATGTATGCATTAAGCAGACACTTTTATCCAAATCGGCTTGCAATAGGGGAAAATAAAATCAACATTGTCACAGTGCCAACAATATTCATAGTGTGCAATGTCAGGTTTCATTAGAAAGCTAGACTAGGAAACAAATAAACTGAAAATTATGATCAATCCTTTTTTAAAGGTTCAAAACGAGTAATGAGTTCATAGTGAAGTGGCTCTGGAACAATGATTCTGCAGTTATGAACAGGTTAAATGACTCACTCACAGTTGGCATCTGTCTTGATATTTGTGGGTGGACATCTCTGACCACACTGGAGGCAGAGGGGAGAGGAGGAGTAGAGGAAGAAGTGAGTAGTAGGAAGAGGTAAGCTAGGAAGCATTTCCGGTGAGATAAGGATGTAAAGAGTCACGCTGCAGTGTTAATCAACATTCCATTGAAATTATTATCAATTTCCTGTTCAGAAAAAGCATTCGTAACAGGAATAAATACTCCAGATGTCATAGTTTTGAGTCATGGAGGTGGATGTTTCATTTTCATTTTTATTTTTTTTTTTAAACAAGAAATCTACAGGCAATAATAACAGTTATAGTTAATTAAATGACTTTCAAATTCGAAATTAACATTACAATTAAATTTAAAACAAAAAGACTAGTTTTTTTCTGCGTTGGTTTTTGCCTCTACATGTTCTGGGCCATATAAATTATGGTCCATGTAATTATGGTGGTGCTTGGTCATGTCTTTTTAAAGAGTGCAAACCTCAGAAGTGCCCATCTCTTTAACTTCTCTGCCTCTGAGGGTTTGGTTTAGCATTGCGACAATCACCATGGTTTCTGAACACGAGTGTGTGCTTTTATGTGAATATAATTTGATTTTTTTGTGGTTGTGTGCACCTATACGTGAAAAACATAATATAAAAACCCTGTATTTTTATATAAATGTGTTTTGTTTGTTTGGCCACCACGTGCCTTAGGCCCCAGTAAAGCCACAGTCATGTATTCTGTGGTTATATGGTCTACAATGTCTAGCAGGAACCAGCTGTCAAACTGTGAGGTCCCCCACAAGGCCTCAGGACCTCTCGGCTCCATGCCTTTAAATGGCAGAAAACTTAACACCACTTAAAACACTCAGGCTGAAATATCACTACAGACAAAGCCAAAAATAAAGCTTCATCTGTCCATTTTTGGTCGTACTGACCTGGCTTGCCTTTTATCACAAAACACACCCTGATGAGAAACTTTTTTCTGTTTATAGAGTACTGTTGTCTTTCCTGACTCTTAAAAATATACATCAGTATGACCGCAACACAACTGTTGTGATGACAGCGGCCTTATTGTTGTGTCTGTGCGACTGTAGTTTCCTCCAGGCGTGAGGTCATGCAGATATAGCGGGTATGACATAAGCCAGCTGGGCAATACCCTCAGAATTAGAATCGGTTACCGCTCACCAACACAAACACACAAGGTCAAGTTTGCCTCGGAGATACATGAAGCCGATGCAGGGGTGTGGTCTCTGATGGATATCTGGAATCAGTTCTCTTTGATGTGTGCCAGGTCGGTTTCTGCGGTCCGTGCGAGCGTGGAAGAGTGGTGTCTGACCCTAAAGAGATGGCGAGTGTTAAGAGAGAGAGCGATAAAGAAGGAAGGGCCCCCACATATCCTGTTTTTCTCTTTTTAGAGAAGCTACAGACCGGCCACAGAGCAGAGCATGACATAAGCTTCTGTTCCACAGCCAAACCCAACGAAGCCAGACACTGTCAGTCTCACTGAATCCTAGAGCTAGATCTGAAACAGAGTATTAATTGAACGGATGTTCATATACTCACCCCCATGTCAGTTAAACCAGCTGACTTTCTTCTGTGAAGCACAAAAGGAGGAAAGTTGAGGAAAGTTCATACAATTAAAGTGGGACTAGTATAATTTATTAATAAATCATTCAGGGGGTGCGTTTCCCGAAAGCATCGTCGTAAGTCCCATTGAACTCTATTGGTAATGACGGAACTTGTAAACATAGTTTGCTTTGGGAGACACACACCAGATTAATTGACAATCATTCATTGATTCATTGAAAAAATCTAACACAAATGATTCAAGACAGAAAACAACTTAAATTTGGGTCTGTTCCTCACACAAAGTTAAGACCCTCAAATATGATGGTCCCCTTGTAAAAGATTACCTTTCTAAAATATATATGTTTTATAGCATTTATGCTGTGCGTTGTACTAAAAAATAAATGCATATATATATATATATATATATATATATATATATATATATATATAATGGTTATTTTAAAATAATTTAGATAATTTGACCCTCTGTTATTGTTCATTTGGGGGTCACACTTTTGTTGTTTACGGTCAAAAGTTAAACTTTTTTTTCTTCAGTAAAATCAATGTAATATATTTTTGTTCAATAATATTTTTTTCTTTTGTATTTTGAGAGAATTTCATGGCATTAATTAATATTTGTGCAATAACTATGATCAATTTTTTCTCATTGAAAATAATAAAGAAATTCAAATTTTTGATTACTTTTTAATTATAGCTGTATTTCATGTTAAAATAGAGACAATGCCTTTAAAATCCAATTTTTGAAGGCAGATTAGTGCCATCTGGTTGGATGAGAAAAACATCTGTAATGCCATGGTGTAACCACTAGATTCATATATATAAATCTTATAAATTCTCTAGTTATTTTTGGACATAAATTCTTATTTTTATTAAGTTGTGGATTCGGATATTTAGACATTCTCAAAGACTACTTTTTGTCAAGGTTTAGGTTTTTTTTTGTTTGAAATGTTGATTTGAAGTGTCACTTTTTGCATTAATTTTACTAGGAATTGTGGCAATTTTATAGTGTCACCCCTTCATTGCTGTGCACTTTTTCTGAATCGTGGCTGATTTATAGATTGTACACAAAAAAATCTCTGTATTTTCATATTTTTGCCTATTTCCCATTCATTTTTGACCATGAACAACACAAGAGGTCTAAAATGACCAAACATCACCAGAGGGTTTATTTCATAATTATTCTAAATAATAAAAATGTGCACTTTTTTACAAAAATATTTGCTTTGACAAATACAAAATGTTTTGAAATAGAAAATACATAAAAGGCACAGGCACATATATACCCAACTTAGAATGCTAGTCTTACAATAGGACTTGATGCTTATTTTAGGAGACATGTTTAGTCATCCAGATTTTCTTTCTCAAGCAGTTCTTTCCAGCAGTGTTTGTATGGTTTCCATCACAATTACTTGGGCAACAGCATGTGAGAGCTGGGTATAGGGGTGTTTTAGCTTAAGGGTTGGCAGACAGCAGCCAACATGTCACTTCATCTGCTAAGAGTGTTTGGGTTTGAGACCTCTGTTACTCATACTGTAAAGAAAAGTATTACAAATCCATCTGTGCTGTGAACAGCCATTCCCCTCCAAGCTCTGTGTTTTGTCTTTCTGTTAAAAGTAAAAAAAAAACAGAAACGTGTTGCTGTTTGCAGAAAGGAACAAACTGTGGTACTGCCTTTACAGTATGTCATAAGCTAACAGTAATGTTAAAAGCGGAGAGATAAAGCTTGTGAAGAAATTAGTGTATGTGAAAATTTAACAGTGTCTAATAAGGCCAACTTTCCAGCTATTCCTATACATGTAAAAGAATGTAAAATACTAAAATCAAATATTCAATTTAACCCTCTGGAGTCTGAGGCTGATTTGGGGCTTGGAGAAGTTTTGACATGCCCTGACATTTGTGCTTTTTTCAGTTGTTCATAAACATATAAATGACAAAAGTGTCATTACACTGTATTCAGCACAAACTAGGCTACAATAATATGTGAGGAACATGTATGTGCATGTTTGTATTTTTGAAGGAATAATGTTTATTCGTGGTTATTGAAAAAACAAAAACTTAAGTCACTGAAATAAGGCCAAAAAAAGTATATTAAGTCTGTGTTCACAAGACTTTTGGGTATTGGAGGTTGTAGACTAGAGTTTTTGCTTCAGAATTATGTAAAAATTATGCTGCCTACTCCTTCATATAAAACAATATATTGATTTAGTTTTTGTAAGACACCTTTTGTCAAGAAACACAGTATGCGTGGGGGCGTGAATCTGCATGAATAATGGGCCATTTACACCTGAGAAGACAAAGGAATCACATAGTAATGATCTGAAATGACTTGCATATAATGAGGCCTATCAGTCAGGTAGGCTGTGAAAAAAACCCTCTGTAATAATGTCTCAGCTCATCATAAACAGCAATACTGTGAAATATTATTACAATTTAAAATAATGGTATTCTATTATATTCTTTAAAATATAATGTATTTCTGTGGTGCAAAGTGTCTGAACAATTATGTTACCTCTATGGCATTTCATATAGGCTTTTAGCTTAAAAGCATGCACATTTGGAGAAATATTGATGGATTCTTATATATTTATGTCAATTTTCTATACTAAGAAGTAATATTTATTGTCATCACTATGAGTGCTGGATACTGTGTTTTTAATTCATACTTGCAGCCGGAGGCCGCTCTTTACACCTTTAGTCCACAAATTCATAATATAAAGAAGAAAAGGAACTAGGAACTAATGGCATGTCTTCTAGAGCTCGCTAACCATTGCTTTAACATCCAAATAAACACTTTTCAAGACAATAAATACACGATTGAGACGATGAATGCATGTATTGCCTCAGAATTTGCCTCTGAATAGCGCTGGCTCCGTGGGCGTGGTCGCATTAGCGGGTAATGAGCTGAATCACAGACTTCTGACATGGCTCTCTTTTTATACAAATTACATAAACACAGAATGTTTGTTTTCGATTTGACTTGCACGATTTAAAACCTGACATTTCAACGTTTCTTTAGACGTAAGTGTCATTTTTTTTGTCATTAGTATTCATAAGTTACAGTTCATTTTCTGAGAACTATCAGATTGGACTTCGTTCAGAGGGAGAGGAGAGATCACGCAACATGTTAGTTTTCTTTATTTTACAAAAAGCACAACATTGTGTTTTTACTCTGAGTGTACACAAATAAAAGAAGATATTCTATAGTTTCAATTGATATATTACTTATGTCTCTATGACAAGAAATGACGGAGTATTCTAAGTCTGTTTTGCTGCAATGTGAAAAAAAACCTGCAAAACGCGCCGGTGCGTTTTCAGACCTCAGGGAGTTAAATGTATGTAAATTTGATCATTTATTTCAATAATTGAATAATGACAGACAATTAAAATAATAGAACCCCAGAAACTTATCCATTGTCACCTGAGATGCACCAGAACAGCCTCTAGCTGCCAGTTTATGTATTTTTCCAGTGCAATTATGGCTTGTATGGCTCGTAAGTGGATATTCTGGCGGTTCAGACCCGGCACCTATATGACGCCTTCCCACAATCCCACCAAACTCTGCTGTTCTTGTGTGGCTGCAATGTTTTTTATGAGGTAGGTAATGTACGTAAACAAAATTGCACCAAACTGCATAAAACCAGCCAGCAAAAATTGTGAAGCGTTTGGCATGAGAATTATTTTTCTAGTAGACATAAACAATTCTTTTACAGTATGAAACTATAATACAAAATACAGCGGGCTTGCCAAACCCAAGCGTTTACCATAGAAATACACATCTCCACAGTCTTTGAGATTACTGAAGCATTAAACATGGAAAAACGGGTGGGGTACAATATTGTACTGACTCACTAACCCCTGGTTTATTGATGAGGGGTTGACTACCCCCACACTTAAAGACAGATAGACAATGTGGTGCTACACTGAACCCAGACCACAGCCAGCAAAACACTCTGTGGTGCAGAGGCTGAGAGTGTGTTTTGAAATTCAGCCCCAGATGTTTTATATTATGGGGCTTTTATGCCAGTTTACCGTAACTGAGATTTACTGGTTTAACTGGAGTTAGTGTGTCTGAGCCAGGACTGGGTTTTTGGTCAATTGACAGTCAGCTCTGCATTATTCCTTGACCTCACCTCTCTGTCTCTTTCTGGCAAGGTAAACAACGGTGTGGCAAATAACATACAACCGTGCTGCCAGAACAGGAGCAGGTCAGCAGCAGACCATGGTTAAAATAGTCTGTAGTAATCCTTCGCTCACTCAATCTCAGTCTTTTGAGATGTTTTTATGAGGTTGTTTTGTTGAAGTTGAATGTGGATGAAACTGAGTTTGACTATAATTTGAGTGGTTACTGGAGTCATGAGCTCTGTCTCTTTCTGGCTTTGAAGATTAATGTAATGTTTAGCTCAATAATGTAGAGTCTGGTGATTATGTAAGGGATAATCCACGGCTAGGTGTGCATTAACCAATTTTGATCCACACATGAAGGCAAAGAACCACCCGATGCAAAGCTAGGTGTGTATTAAAGTTTATTATATGGTTACTTGCCAGCATGGACAAATTTAAAGGATTAAAATTTCCTGATAATTTACTCACCCCCATAAACATTCAAGATGTTTATATCTTTCCTTCTTCATTTGAAAAGAAATTAAGGTTTTTGAGGAAAACATTTCCAGGATTTTTTATCCATATAGAGGACTTCATTGGGGTACAACGTGTTGAAGGTCCAAACTGCAGTTTCAGTGCAGCTTCAAATCCCAGGTTTGACTTTATTTTATTACTTTACTTGGTGATTAGCTTAGAGCTGCAGCTAGGAAAATAATACAACAACTGGCCTAGCAACAACATTACAGTATTAATTAATATAATATTAATCTGCAATCCAAGTTATTGCAGTTATTAATTACTATATGGACTATTTATCATATAATTAGGCTTATCAAGTCAAAAGATGGCACTATTGTAATGAGCTATTCTAAGTTTGAGGAGACTGCCGAGTGATATACTACTTTTGCTGTCTACCAATAAACGTAATCTGTAACATGCATTTTTCTTTATTATATAACTTATTAAAATTATAAAAAGAATTTTGCCATGGACAATGAAGTATCATTATTATGCAAAAAATATTTGACTGCAATTTACCAATCAGAATCAAGTACTAGGGCAGTAAACTGTTCTCTTTTGTGTGCAACAAACTATTGAAATTGAATTAAATTGCAAATTCATATAAACTAGGGCTGCACAGTTAATCGAATTTGTAATCGTGATTACAATTACAGATGCCACTATTATGTAATCATTCATAGGCGCAATTACAAAAAAAAGTCCACTTAGATTATTCTGTGCTTAAGATTTTTTTTTTCTACGGGTTATCTTAAGGGTTTTTTCCCATTGTTTTAATTGTAGTTTTAGTATAATACCATGCATATTTTTACTTTTTTTATTATTATTTAAAGAAGAAACCAAACCAATGTATATTTGACATTTTGCTATAGAAAAGCAATAGGTTTTTCAGAAAGAGTGTTTTCAGCTTGTTTATTTTATGCAGTTGCTTCAAACAATGGTATAAAGCTATTCAAAACATTATTCCGTGTAAATTGTGATAATCGTAATTAATATTCACAATTCCAATTTCAAGGGAATAATAACAATAATCGACCAATTGTGCAGCCCTGATATGAACTGCAACAACAAATTGTGCGTTTTAACAGACACTTTGAGGAGCAGACACATGACCTCACTCAGAGATAAGCACCCTAACCCATGGCCAAAGATCTGGTTACTGTTGTGTTCCCACTATATTTCTTAAAACAGAAGGGCTGAATACACTTGCTTTCCAGCTGTATAGTTCGCTCATTTTCCGAATGGTCATGAATTTGTGTTCAGTCCTGCGTCTTCCAAGTCCTGATGTCAGCTTTGGATGCTCTCTGGAGGGGCAAAGAGGTTTATGTGTTATTTTAACGAATAATACACAAATCTCATTCTTTGTTGAAGTGGACTTCTACAACAGTCGATTTAGAAAGACATGTTTAATGTTTAAGAGCTTATTTTTCTCATTTTCCAGTCTTTCCCCAATATATTTCACTGCAGGTTTGGCAGTTTTTGAGTATATGTGTTTCTTTGCTTGAATGAGCGTGTGTTAGTTGGATCCTGCCAGGATATCTGCTCTTTGCTACATTTGTCAGTGGTCTGTGGAATTGGTGGAGAACTGGAATGATTATTATGAGTTGTTATATGAGAGACTATTTATGCATGAGGGTCCATAGGGTCCAGAGCTATTATGCAACCTTTCTCTCTCTCTGTCTCTCTCCTTTTTTGTTTCCCTCTCTTTCTGGCTGTCTTTTTTGATGGCTCATTTTTCTTTTCTTCTTATTTTCCTTTCCCCGTGTCCCTCCGTTCCAAATAATGACTAATATTTTCTCCTTAAATTAGCATGTGGCCCCTAGCAGTCGTGGAGAGGGACAGGAAAGGAAAGAAGGAAATCTGATCAATGCCATGTGTCCTGTGTGTATGATACTCCTATGCGCCAGCATTAAAACCTAAAGAGTTTTAAATCCAACTTTAATTCACTCCAATCAGAGCTGAAATTAACTTATGAGAAACTGTGACTGCGTGTTCATTTTTTTTTCTTTTTTCTTTGTGTTCCAAATATAGTTTGAAAAAAAACAAAAACATGTGCAATGTACTGTAGTTTAAGGTTCATCTGACCTCAAACGGACACGTTTCAGTGGCTGATTACATAAGATGCTAAACAGAACAGAGTAAAGGACTATTTTTAACTTGACACAGTGTCTTAAAACCACAATGCACATGGTGAGATGTTTAAAAAACAACATGAGACTCAACAGTACGGCCAAGCTCCAGACCAGCAACAAAAAAAAACCTACTAGAGCCAATAAATTAAACATAGGATACTATGTTCAAAAGTGCTTCAGTTCATTCAGTTCATTTCCAACAAACACTGCAATGCACTATTTATATAAACTTTATATAGGACGTTTTTATATAAACTGTTATTCTTGTAGTGAGTCTGATTCAAAACATTAATTATTAATTATATTAAACCATTAATTATCTGATTCAAGGCTGTTTTGTGAATCTTTTTGAATAACTTATGAAAAAGAACTGGTTCAACCAAGTCATTTTTCACTAGTTTTTAGTTAGTAAACACTAACAAGTCTAACAAGATATCGACACACACAAAGTTTTCCCAATTGTCTGTGTTTTAAATGATTGTTGTATAGAATCAAACAGTTAAAAACCATGAAAATTCAATCACAATATCCAGCTGCATGAAAAGCTAATATCTGCGTGAATTATTTGCTTTCGTATTCACTTAAAGGGTTAGTTCACCCAAAAAATGAAATTTTTGTTAGTAAGTACTCACCCTCATGTCATTCCAAACCCGACTTTTGTTCATCTAAAATAATACTGAGCCGGCATACGGAAGCGCTGCACTGCGTTCACTATGTCAACTGCATAGGAGAATGAAAGAGGAGAGACAAAATTGTTGAATAAAGTCATTATTTTTGTTTTGTTTTTGCACATTCTTGTCGCTTCATTATATCAAGGTTGAACCACTGTAGTCGCATGGACTATTTTAACAAAGTCTTTAATACTTTTCTGGACCTTTAACCCTTTCGAGCGTGAGTTTAAAATATTCTAACTGTCCCCCCAGAGTGAGTTTTTTTAAGGCGACCGTTATTTTAGAACGTTTGCCTTTAATGTTTCCATAGCGACGCGTCTTGCTTGTCACGAGCGCTGAACGCAGCCACAATAACACTGTATGACAGATGGATCTCTATTATTTTGTTTTTCCTTGTTTATTTAAAATATTCACAAACTTGCTTACCATGTCATCAACTATCTGATATTCCGATCCTCAAATATGTGTAAGTGCGTGTGTTTTGTCGTTTAAAAGCCTTTATAAATGATCTTTATCTTGATCTATAATGCGAGATGGGCGCCGCCATCTTAGTTTGCCCTGCATTTCACAGAGTCCTGTCAGTCGGATTTACAGCAGGTGAATTCATCCGTTTCTCCCGAAATATAAGCAAGTAAGTGGCTGGTGAACTGGAAGAATAATAGAGTAAACTTTATAGTTACTTAGACCCATAATGTGTGTCTGATATGAATAAATGTCGGCAAATTGTATTTGAATGGATTGTTATTGTTCCTTCCACTGATGTCTGACATCAGTGTGTATTTTATAAACTCTAAATATATTGTTTTAATGGTTCTTGTGCGTATTTAAATGTCTGAAACCTTAAAAGAAACGTTCTGTGGCTGAAAACACTGCATAGTTGTGATATATGACAAGAGCTGCGCGCGTCCGTCTCGCAGCCAGGGCGCGAAAGCACAGTTTGAATCTGGCAGTTATGTGATGTCACTGAACGTTCGAAATCCCATATGTGGGACCGTACGCCCAGGGGCACTGAAATAAAAATCCCATATGTGGGACCGTACCGCTCAAAGGGTTAAAGGTGCCCAAGAATGCTTTTTCACAAGATGTAATATAAGTCTAAGGTGTCTCCTGAATGTGTCTTTGAAGTTTCAGCTCAAAATACCCCATAGATTTTTTTTAATTAATTTTTTTAACTGCCTATTTTGGGGCATCATTAACAATGCACTGATTTACACTCGGCGCCGCCCCCTTAAATCGCGTGCTCCCTGCCACACCAGCTGTCGTCTATATTACAGCGCATTTACAAAGTTCTCACAGCTAATATAACCCTCAAATGGATCTTTACAATGCATGCTGTATGCATGCTTCGAATTATGTGAGTAAAGTATTTATTTGGATGTTAAAGTTTTATTCTGAGTGAATTTGAGGCTGTCCTCCGTGGCTAACGGCTAATGCTACACTGTTGGAGAGATTTATAAAGAATGAATATGTGTTTATGCATTATACAGACTGCAAGTGTTTAAAAAATTAAAATAGCGACGGCTCTTGTCTCCGTGAATACAGCAAGAAACGATGGTAACTTTAACCTCATTTAACAGTACATTAGCAACATGCTAACGAAACATTTAGAAAGACAATTTACAAATATCAGTAAAAATATCATGCTATCATGGATTATGTCAGTTATTATTGCTCCATCTGCCATTTTTCGCTGTTATTCTTGCTTACTTAGTCTGATGATTCGGCTGTGTGCAGCTCCAGACGTTAACTGGCTACCTTTGTGTAATCCCTTTCATAATGTTGGGAACATGGGCTGGCATTATGCAAATATTGGGGCGTACACCCCGACTGTTACGTAACAGTCGGTGTTATGTTGAGATTCGCCTGTTCTTCTGAGGTCGTTAAAACAAATGAGATTTATATAAAAAGGAGGAAACAATGTGGTTTGAGACTCACTGTATGTCTTTTCCATGTACTGAACTCTTGTTATTTAACTATGCCAAGGTAAATTCAATTTTTGAATCTAGGGCACCTTTAATGATGGAAATTACATTGCTTTCTATGGAGGATAAAAAAAAAAAAAACTCATGGATTTCATAAAAAATATCTTAATTTGTGGTTCCAAAGATGAAAGAAGCTCTTGGTTTGGAACGACATGAGGGTGAGAACTTAATGACAGAAATGTAATTTTTGGGTGAACTAACCCTAAGTACTCTTCCCAAGCACGAGGACAGCGTGTTTTACCGACCCAACCAGAGGCAGATGACTACATGTGTTTTCTTTCTTTTTCCATTGTGCCCTTATCTTCACCCAGGAACATCATTGTGGGGCCTTATAATGACAGAACATCTTTGGTTTGGGTTATCAGAGCACTCTCATTCACGCTACTGCAGATGTGGAGCGTTTGACATTTGTGAGCACCATTACTGAGCGTGTCCCCTAAAAATATCCTGCCGTATGGTACTCATTTTTAATGTGGCACCAATCCTTGGTGTCAGATGCAAACAAAATGTTGATGAAAGAAATCCCTCACTCTCTCTCCCTTCTTGTTTGTGCCGTGTATGCGTCCTTCCCATAATTTGTCCACATGAAAGCAGTCGAGTGCGGGCACAGCATCTGTTCGGCTCATTAAAATCCGCTCATGGTTTAATACTGCACCTTTTAAAGCTCTGCAGTCCTGCAACAGTTTAGCAAGAGCAATCAATCTTATGGGTTTTAGTCTTCTAGGTCATCAGGCTGCCACTCAAATGGCCAATGCTACAAAAAATAAACATTTGTGCCAGTGTTTTAAAATCTACTTGGCATTGGTGACAGTCGGTAAAAAACTTGTTTTCCTGCAAAC
The DNA here is from genome assembly GCF_018812025.1 of Megalobrama amblycephala. Taxonomy (NCBI): domain Eukaryota; kingdom Metazoa; phylum Chordata; class Actinopteri; order Cypriniformes; family Xenocyprididae; genus Megalobrama; species Megalobrama amblycephala. Next base: position 27,673,618 of record NC_063056.1, read on the forward strand.
AGCAACGAACAAACACAGCACAAGTCGTATGTCCGATTTGTGCACATATGACTCTTTTTAATTAATCACTCAGAAAAAGATTCACAAAACACGTGTTAGTTAGTGGCTTGAATTAGTCAGTGAATCATTCAGAAACATTACTCAGGTGCTCCATCATTGTCCTTTTTATTTTTGCCAGGAACCATTACTGTGATGTGTATTTTAAACTTACATCAGTATATTTACTGATTTCTTGTTTATTTGACAACACATTTTGATGTAATAAATTAATAAGTAGTATTCTAAACATTAAAATACAAATATTTATTGGTTTATTGTTTAATGTAATGAAGTGTAATTGTATTGTTGAATCAAAGGAATCTTATTCTGGGAGTAAGACCAATTCCAGTTGTTTTTGACTTCACTTTTTCTGGGATAAGAAGAATATTTTTATATTAACGTTGCTTGTGTCATGAACTTATGTGATGGATTTTGTATTGAGGTAGCATGTGAACTGTCAGCATCCAAGCCAAATCCCTGCTGGAGACAAGTACGCAATTTCCAAAAAATTCATCTGCTCCTGCATAAAACTGTTGTTTACTTAGACGTAAATGTAATTAACGCAGCTTCAGGTTCAGAGTAGATTTAAACCACTTGTTTGTCACAGACGCTCTGTCGCGGTGCACTGCTCATTAAGCACGCTCCTAGTTTCTCAGCTCACAGGAATCCTAATGTGGTCTCGAACACTTTTTCTAATGAAGCCCTTAAAGAAAAGAAAAAACCCCAGAAAGAATAGGAATAATATACTCCAGCCCAGTAAGGAGACCTATAAAATCCTATAGCTCTTTAATGAAAACTTGTCATCTACCCGGAATGTTCTGGTCTCTTTCTTTCTTTCTGTTTGTGTCTATGACTTTTTCTTTTTATTTGTTCTCAAACTAAAACTGACAGTAGTGATTTATGATTCAATATAATTTTAAAGAGTTTCCTCCACTCATAAGGTCTAATAGACCTGGGGTTGAAACATTTTTTTGATGCCATGGACCCCCAAATATAATGGTCCCCTTGGAAGAAACCCCTTTCCTAAAATATAAAGGCAACCATATATTTTACATTTCATTTGTGAATAAAAAATATTATCTAGGAAATTTGAACTGTATCTGTCAATAAAAAAAATTAATAATATTAATCTCATGATATCCAAGAATGTTTCATTTATTTATTTAGAGCTATTAATATTAATATTTTTTATTTATGTTTACTTTTTTTCTCTCTGAAACTTTCCCCAGACCCTGTACTACACAAAAAAAAAAGTTTTACATTTATATTTGGGGAATTATGTTCCGTGTGTTCAGTGGCCTATATAAGTACTATCTCTCTTTTTCAGATTGCTCCTTTATAAGTACATTTTTCATAAAAGACAAAACAACATGTTTTTGTTCCATTTTTTAACCTTACTAAACACAATTTCAAAAGTGGTCTGGACAAGGAAGGTATCTGCAGGGGCGCCGCTAGCAATTTTGGGCCCTATGAAAGAATTTGAGGTTGGGGCCTCTACCGCACCAAACATACAATTCAACCTAGCTATCCAAATCTTTGTCTGCAATTTAAAGGTGTCCTAGAACCAGTTTTAACAAAATGTAATATTTAACTGCCTATTTTGAACCATAATTATATATGCACCGATTCAGTGCACGGCCCCTTTAAATCTCGGGCTTCCCTCCCCCAGAGCTCGCGCTTGCCTTAAACAGCATAAACAAAGTTCACAGCTAATATAACCCTCAAAATGGATCTTTACAAAGTGTTTGTCATTCATGCTGCATGCATGCATCGATTCCTGTGAGTATAGTATTTATTTGGACGTTTACATTTGATTCTGAATGAGTTTGAGGCTGTGTTCCGTGGCTAACGGGCTAATGCTACACTGTTGGAGAGATTTATAAAGAATGAAGTTGTGTTTATGCATTATACAGACTGCAAGTGTTTAAATATAGTGAATACAGTGAATACAGTAATAAACAGTAATAAACGATGGTAACTTTAACCACTTTTAACAGTACATTAGCAACATGCTAACGAAACATTTAGAAAGACAATTTAAAAATATCACTAAAAATATCATGTAATCATGGATCATGTCATTTTTCATTTTTTTCGCTATTGTTCTTGCTTGCTTACCTAGTCTGATGATTCTGCTGTGCACATCCAGACATTTTGCCCTTTTGTAATGCCTTGAACATGAGCTGGCATATGCAAATATTGGGGGTGTACATATTAATGATCTGTTACATAACAGTCTGTGTTATGTTGAGATTCGCCTGTTTTTTCGGAGGTCTTTTAAACGAATGAGATTTACATAAGAAGGAGGAAACAATGGTGTTTGAAACTCACTGTATGCCATTTCCATGTACTGAACTCTTGTTATTCATCTATGCCGAGGTAAATTAAATTTTTCATTCAATGGCACCTTGAATAATAACGACCTATTACTTTTGCTATTGCTTTTGACCACTAGGTATCAGTATTTAGTCAGAGACTTCCCATGGCTATAGCTAGGACTAGCAGATTATTTATTATGCAAATGTAAATGTAAAAGAAAAATACAGTACAGTAATCAAATATTCATATTTATACATTCTTAAACAAAACCAATTGTTTAGTCAAAAATTCAGGAAGGTCCATATTCTAAAGCTCTAACTTGTACTCGGCCTTAAATAACATAGTTCTTGTAATTGTTAACTATAGCATTTGTTACAATAAGGATGCAATTACAGGTAAGACCATTTTTTCTTTCTTTTTTTTATAGCATTTGTTATGAAAAATAGCAACACAGACACTATAGCTACATGCCACAGCTGTAATATAAATCTTTATTGAAAAAATCAATTCTAACAGATTATCTATTATAAATTCTACAACTAATCAAAATTTGCCACAATAAATACAATAAAACATGATCAATTCTAGTAAATGTGGTCTTCAGTTTAAAAAGCTTGCAGGATGATGATTTCCCCTCTTTTCATCAGTCATTTTAGTGGCTGTTTTAGATCATGTTCGACTTTCTCTGTAGAGTTTTATATCCTCAATAGAATCCAAATGGGTTGCACATTTTATCATCAGCGTCACATAGGAATGGCTCGTGCAAATCTTAACACATTTGGAGCGCGCTGGTGAACGCGCTTACAGTGATTCGTGCGCCACTCGTGCAAAATTAAACAACTGGTCTTCAGTCACAGTCATATTGCGCAGACAATCCGTTCAGTTCGTACAGCTTATAAAAGCTCCGAAAGCGCGATGTACAATTAATTAATAGTCTGATGATTCTACGTTTCGGTGTGGGCGTTCAGAGGAGAGTAACGTACGGCAACATGTGAGAAGTGCCGGTGCGCGAGAAGTGCCGCTACTGCGCACCGGTGAGCACTGACTGTTACTACTAATAAAATCGATCTCTGGGGGCCCCCAAAAGTGCTTGGGTCCTTAGAATCGTCCTAACTTTCCCCCCTTAGCGGGGCCCCTGGGTATCTATTTAACACTGTGACACTCCATAGGTTCACAGTTTTCCTAAGAAGAGACAGTATACTGAGAATAGTATATTTCAGTATACTGAAGACTGTGTGTGTGTGTGTGTGTGTATTTGTGTGTGAGAGAAGAGAGCATGTGCTCATAAAGTCTCAGAAATCTTCACCATGGGAGACTTGTCTGTCCCTTTCCTACAGCGTGCCTAAAGCATCCTCATAAATAAAACCAGATGGCTTCAATATGTCTTGAAATGGAAGGAGAGCTTTGCACTGGCCTTGCAGTGTCACATCAACAGTTCTGAGGAGCAGAGTTTTAATGTTTTATAAGGCAGTTGACTGTTTTTCTCCTTACAGCAGAATGAAGACGGCGGAGATCTGTGTGGTCCTGTTTGTCTTGGGCTGTGTTTGTGAACTGTCATTGTCTTTGGACCCCCGAGATCCAAATGTGTGCAGCTTATGGGAAAGGTAAGCATCATCTCCAATACAGAGCTCAGAAAGACACTGCCAACAGCCGATCTGCTCCACTGCATACTGGCAACCAAAACTGCTGTTGTAGATCATTTTTTGCAAGTCAAACAACAACAACACTGCAAAAATCCAGTTCCCAGTTAATATATGTGTCTTGTTTTCCTAGTAAAACTCAAACTAAAGCATCTAAGTATTGTTAAAACCAGATAAAGTTGCAGAAGTAGCAAAACTGCATAATATATCGTGACCTGCCTCAGACAATATAGTTTAAGAGTTATGAGAATGTCTTTTATATAGTAAGTGTAAGAATATTAGTCAATGTCTTGTTCTATTGTGTTTCTGTGAACTTAATTTATTTAAACTAGATGTCACTACTCAACCTTTATTGGTAATAATTTCTGCTGCAATAATATTCTTTGGAAAGATTCAGTGTCGTTTAAGGGTGGTTAGACATTCTGGACATCACAAGAAACTTCGATCACATGAAGCGATCACACTTGACTTGGGCTCCACTGACTTCCATGCAAATGCGGGAGACATGGGCGGAAGTTTTAAAGCTTTAAAACTTCAAAGCTATAGGTTTGCAGTGTTGCAGGAAAGTCAAGTAGATGGTATATTTTCATATTTCGAATATATTATTATTTGTTATTTTTTATTTATAAAACAAGCCCTAGAGCATGACATAATATCCTGTTCATTGCGGTTTCTGAGGAAATTTTGACTGTGGCTTTATACTGATGCCTAGTGGTTTTCCGATTTCCGATTTGTCAATCACATTTCTGGGATGTTTTGTTTCTGGAAAATTCACTTTGGCAAGCTGTTTCAAACTCCTGAAATGAACTCCAACCAAACTTTGTTTTGGCCTGAAATTATGTCTCACCAGTTCCTTCTTCATTTTTGCTTAAAATATATCGTATGGAAGCTTACTTCAGCAACTGAATAAAACTTTTTAATCTCGCAATTCTGACTTTTTTTCTCAGAATTGCGTGATATAAACTCCAATTATTATAACTATATTACTATATAACTCCAAGTTATAATGTCAGAATTGCGAGAAATAAACACAATTGTGAGTTATAAAGTCAGAATTGTGAGATATAAACAATTGCGAGAAAAAAATGTCAGAAATGTGAATTTATATCTCACAATTCTTACTTTATTTCTCGCAATTGCTAGTTTATATCTCGCAATTCTGACTATATAACTTGTAATTGTGTGTTTATATATCGCAATTCTGAGAAAAAAAAAATAATAATATCGGGTCCTTAAGTACATAGCAACTTTTATTTTTTTTAGCACACAATGGTTTCAAAATTCAAAGTAAAATAAAAATGTCAAATTATTTTAAAATGCCAGAGACCCTACATACAGTAGGACAAGCTGTCTGGAGAATGGATGGATGGGAATTTTCAAAATCATTTTAATGGCGAAAAAACTGAACTGAACTTTTGACTGAAACAAGTCAGAAAGTCAGCATTTTTGAGAAAGACCCATTTATGGTGTGGGAGCCTTTTCAAGTAATCTTAACCACAGACCTTATTTTACTCATAAATCAAAAACTGTAATTCTAAAAATGCATTATAAATCCCTAAGGGAACCTATGGCCCAAAAAGAAGCTAATTCTCTTGGTTTTATCACTACAAACTGAACACATGAATCATGATACCCTTGAGCAAGACACTCTACTACAGACACAATTCCTGCACTTAGTGTGTTGTACATTACACTGTTAGCCCGGATAAGTTGAATTTACTTAAAATAATAGGAGGAAAATGGTTGCCCTAAAAAAATTAAGTAATGTTAACTTAATAATTCGAGTTCATTTAACTTAAAATGTTTTGTAATATATTACTTTGTAGTTATTACACCTAGTATATTTAAGTTCAGTGTACTAAGCAAGTTAACTTGCCACCAATCAAAATTCATCCATGCCTCCCATCATGCATTGCTGCATGAATAAATTATGAGCTGAATTGTTTTAGTAATTTTCTTTATTCTCACTATTTAAATTTTGCTGTTTTTCTGTGACTTTTTAGTAGCTTGTTTTCTAATGTTCAGATTTGATCTGTTGATCAGAATATGTTGCTTGTCACTGTTGTTGAGATTCATACGCTGATTCTTGATGTCTGTGTGTGCCTAAAATATTTTTTTTTGTGATAAGGACAACTTAAAAAAAAAAAAAAAAAAATTCTATTGATAAAGTTGATCTTCTGCTGTAGAATCACAGTGCTGCTGTAATCAATAATGTAAATCTAACTCAGAGATTGGGCTCTAAATGAGTTCAGTGATTCAGATCAAATAATGATTATGTGAAAACATAATCAACGCCACCTGATCATCTTTTAACTTTGCTTGTCTGGTTGGTTTTAATGCAGTTAAACCCGCCCAAACAAAATCTAATATTAAAAAGTCAAGGGTCAAGAGCTCAACTAAAACAAACCCTGAACTCGATGATGGTAACTTAAAAATTGTGATTTTCTCCTTTGGTGAAAAACTAAAAAAAGGTAAATGTTTGGAAAAAATATGTGCATTTAACTTACATTTATTAACACATTCAAATACACCCACAAATTAGTAGAATATACTTATATTTTATAAGTAATGCAATCAAACTTAAATATTTTAAGTATATTGTAATTATATTTTTAAGTAAATATAAAATCCGGGCTAAGAGTGTATGTTAAATGATGCAAAATAACAAGCGACTGGTGAGCATGACAAAATCTTTGTTCCTTTTTAGTTTCACCACTTCAGTGAAGGAGTCATACGCTCAGCCTTTCGACTATGTGCGTGAAGAGACCTGCTCTGAACCCTGGAGCGCTAACAAATGCACCCGGCACAGGTGACATACACTGACAAACACACATGCACTCAAACATTTACTCACAGTTACACTGAGCTGACTTAGACTAAACGCAGCATGAATTCTTTCATCCTACTGAGCTGCAGAGGTTTTTCGGTCTTCAGCTTAGGTCATTGGAGGGATTGTTTGGTTTGGCAGTGGAGGCTTAAAATTGCTTCGAATCCAAGTAATTGTGATGCTGGCGTGCACACATGCTCCCTTTATAATAATGCTGGCATGGATCACTCTCCCTGCCGGTCTTACGGCGGTTCCCAAAGGCCTTTTAAGTTTAATCTGAACTAAGGCAAATGGGAAGGGCACTGAATGTTTAATACATTTCTAAATATTATACGTTTATGTTTAGAAGTTGATCCAAGACAACTACCGAATCTTACAGAAGTCTTACTGAGGGACTTTATATTCCAACTACAGCTGATCTGTGATAATGAAATAATGAATTTTGTGTGGTCTTGCATTTTCCAGTGTTTATAATGGAGGTTATTAAACTCTTTCTTATTCACTCTCCAGGATCACCTATAAAACACTTTATAGGCAGGTGGTGAAAATGGACTATCGAAAGAGGTATCACTGCTGCAGTGGCTTCTATGAAAGCAGTAATAAATGTGTTCGTGAGTATTACGTTGACATTTTACCTCTAACTGAATGGTTTTGAACGGTTTGTTTTTGTATTTTTCATCTCTCTGCGTGTTTATTTTTTCCTTCCTGCTCTATGTGTGCGTAGCACGTTGCACTAAGGAGTGTGTCCATGGCCGCTGTGTAGCACCTGATCGCTGCCAGTGTGAGAGCGGCTGGCGTGGAGACGATTGTTCCAGCTGTGAGTTATGCGTCACAATTTCTCTCCTTATTCTGACACACAAAAACAACTAAAAAGTGCAGCATTTAAAGGCATTATCAGTGTGAAAGCTGTTTCAAACAAGCAGGCAACATCTTTGCTTATGCTCAATTCTAAGGCAGCAATCCTATATGCTTTGCAACAAGCTATGTTAAAAAAATTAATCCAAGAAGGTGAACAGAGGAAGAACAATCTGGATGGATTATAAATAAATGTTTAATTTATCCAATACTGGAAACTCTTTTTTCTTCTTTCTGTAGCACACATGGTCATGCACAGGGTTTCATAAGGAGAGACTTTTCACTAGCCAGTGTTCTGGCTTCATTTTGAACATGTTGTCATTTGTTAGTGTTGCTGTGCACATATTTTTTTTTGGGCCCCATTTTCTCCCTTTTCTTTTTCCTCTTGTTTTCTTTTTCCCTCTCCTCTCTGCATCTGTTCTCACCTTAACTCTACTCCTTTCTTTTCTTTTAGTATGTGTATGCATAATCAAAATGAAAATAAAATAAGAGTTTTGCACAGCTACATTTTCTAGTGAATCTGCAGTTTTTCTCATCTAATTTGGCACATTTCTCTAAAATAACTTTAAGAGATAGTTCACCCAAAAATGAAAATTCTGTCATTAATTACTCATCCTCATGTCCTTCCAAACCCGTAAGACTTTCCTTCATCTTAGGAAAACAAAGGAAGATCATTATCTGATACGGTCCCTCCATTGACAGTCTACGCAACTACTTTGATGCTTCACAAAGTTCATAAGATCGTAAATAAAAGCCTAAATTCAATCTGTTCTTCATATAAAGCGATTGTGTCTCTTCAGAAAATTTGGATTAAACCTCTCACTTCATATGGATTAGTTTTCCAATCTCTTCATGAACTTTTTGAAGTGTCAAAGTGGTAGTCACATAGCTGTCTACACTGACAGCAACATAGTGTTGGCCCAGATCTGGCCCACATCTGGTCCGTGTGTAATCCACATGTACCAGATGTGGGCCAGATCTGGGCCACACTATGTTGCTGTCTGGGGGACAGAAAGCTCTCAGATTTCATCAAAAAGATCTTCATTTGTGTTCTGAAGACGAAGGAAAGTCTTACGGGTTTGGAATGTCAAGAGGGTGAGTAATTAATGACAGAATTTTCATTTTGGGGTGAACTAACCCTTTAAGTTTTAGTAATTTTGTAGTGTTGCACTGACCGTCCTTGTGTATGCCAGTGACACCATTGGGCGTTTACTGTAGTATCTTAGTCTGTAATAGTGATTTGATTTGAAAGACTGTGGTTTCAGAGGAGTACAATGCTATATAGGCTCTTGAGTGGAGTTTACATAAGTGAAATGGAAACTCAAGACTCTGGTTCTAGGCAGAAGACCTCTCTCTAATTTTGCCTCGCTCTTTGTTTGGTTGGACTGTGAAACCCCATTATTAGCTCGCTTTGGCAAGAGGAGGCTTGACACTTCCTGAATGCCTGTGTGTTGGGAGCTTTGTGGGAAATTAGAGAGGTTTGAGGTTTTAAATACACATTTCTTTCACTCTGTCCTGAGAGACTAAAGGCCAAACTGCTATAAGACTTCTTGCCTGTTTAAAACCATGCAAAAGAGATCATTGATAAAGTAGAATATACATAACATCATATAGTATATACACTAAAAGGCAAAATGAATGCTACACAAAACAAAAACAGCGTTTGGAGTGGAATGTCCATAATGTTCAACATTTTCGCATTAGAAAGAAATTCACGGTTAACTATTTAAGTAGGGGCTTCTGGGAAAGTGCCCTTCAAGACAAGACCGTTAACCCAACAACAACTTTTCCCTCTTGGATTAGAGAGGAATTTTCCCACATCTCAAAAAGTCATTCCATTTTTACTGGAAGCATGCTGTTTAATAAAACTGTTCTTATTTGAGTTTTCATCTTCATACAATATAAACAGACTCACATGAACTAAGAGAATGAAAGTTCATTTGTATATAATATTCCATCACAAGTTTGTAATTTCAGATGATGCAGATTTATCCTGAGGGGCTTTAGGGCATGGGGGCTTGGGAACAAAAATTTGAACTTGTAGTGTAGCTCAATTAAGTGTCACCATTAAGGAAACTGCTTTGAGCTGAAAAAAAAAAAAAAAAGTTCTGACGCTTCCTCTTGTCTTTTTAAAGTGGTATGCATTTGCTTTGAGAACTGGTTGGACGTCAGCTTAGTGTTTGAATCAAGACAGCTGGTGAGCTCCACTTCCTAAAGTGTGATATGTGAAAGTGGGATGTTGGAATCATTCACATCCCCCGTTGTCAGAGTGTCAGACCCCAAGACTCTAAATCTCTGCCCTGAAGTGGAAGGACAGAACAGACATTTCTCAAACAGTCTGCAGAATATATAAAAAGTATAAAGTTTGGGGTCAGTAAGATTTATATATATATTCAGCAGGGACACATTAAATCGATCAAAAGTTGAAAACATTACAAGATTTCTACTTCAAATAAATGTTCTTGAACATCACAGTTTTCATCTGTAATGATAAATGATTCTTGACCATGTTAATAAATGTGATAATAAATATTTCTTGATATTAGAATGATTTCTGAAAGATCATGTGACACTGAAGACTGGAGTAATGGCTGTTAAAAATTTAGCTTTGCCATTAAAATATATTAAAAAACAGTTATTTTCGATTGTAATAATATTTCATAATATTACTTAATTTTTTTCATAATTTTTACTGTATTTTTGATCAAATAAATGTAGCTTTGGTGAGATTTATTTCAAAAACATTTAAAAATCTTTCCAACCCCAACTTTTGAATGGTAATATATGTATTAGATTTCTATAAAAAATTATATATTATATAAATGTTCATATATATATATATATATATATATATATATATATATATATATATATATATATATATATATATATATATATATATATATATATATCTTTTTTTTTGGGGGGGGGGGGTATCCCTTTAAATCAAAATAGAAAGAAACCCTTCAATGCATTGAAATACAGAAGTTAAGATGTATTGTTGGAGACAAATGAGCTCTGATCCTCACTGATTAATGATCTCTTTAGGTTCCAGAGAAGTGTGTGTGTGTGTGTGTGTGTGTGTGTCTGTGTCTGTGATGGATTCCTCTTCTTAACCCGTAAAGGGTACGTGTCATCAGTTTAGGTTGTGTCATGAACGAAATCCAATCCCTGTGTGAGCTCTGGCCTAAGCTCTCTCTGAGGTCCAGCCAAACTCCATCTGTTAAATTTCCCATTTGAAACTCATTCCTTTTGTTGAGCTCCGTACAAATTCTCCAGTCAATCACACTATCAATTTGTTATGCTCTAAATGCCAGGGATGCTTAAGAGAATCTCTAAAGTATATAGAAAGCCTTTAGCACTAATTTCCTCAAATGCCCAAAGAAAATTAGACCAACTTAAGACAATAAGAAAACCACCTATACAAGAAAACTTTGTAAATGCATTAAAACAGATTTCATAATATGCGTGTTTGCTGATATCTCAGATTTAGCTACATTTGGAATTCGTGTTTGTGTTCAGCATGTGATGCCCAGCATTGGGGTACAGGCTGCAGACGACTCTGTGAGTGCCAGAACGGGGGAGAGTGTAACGCTCTTACAGGAGCCTGTCAGTGCCCAGCCGGATACACTGGTGTAAACTGCCAGGTATGGCTGCACCAGCAGCCTCTTTATCGATCTTGATATGGTAACATGTAAATAATGAACTGGTTTTATTCAAGTCAAATATATTATTGAATACCATATTAAAATGAAAATGGTAGCAACTGCACATTTTCCATTTTTACTGTGTGATTTTGGAGAAGATATTTACAAAAAACTAAAGCTACAACATACATTATAATAAAAGTCAAATCATTTTAATTCAAGATTTTTTCTTCCTGCCAGGACCCCTGTCCCACAAAGTCGTTCGGTCAAGGCTGTCTGCAGGAATGCCAGTGTGGAACAGGAGGATTCTGCAATAAAACCACTGGAGAGTGTGTGTGCAGAGATGGATTTACTGGAACTCTGTAAGTACAGGAAGTACTTTCTTACTGCTCTCTGTATATTACGGAGGGATGTTTAAATGCTAAATTTAGTCACTTAAGCCTATAAATATTTGCAGAGCATTGCATTACATACTGTACATTTGTATTCCATGTCTTTTCTGCAATTTCATTTGGGTGTTTTTAGTGGAAAATGTAATTCCATGTATAGTCTTAATAATAAGTTGGTTCACATAACCATTGCCACTAATGGAGCTACGATCAACTTAGGCTTACGATGCGTTTGGGAAATGCTGCCCTGCTTAGTGGCCAAAAAAGTGTGCAACTGAATTCTTTTTTAAACATTTCCAAGACAGCAACATAGTGTGGCCCAGATCCGGTCCACATCTGATACATGTGGATTACATGCGGACCAGATGTGGGCCGGAACTGGGCCGAAACTATATTGCTGTCAGGGTTTACTCAATAATGTTCCAATAATTAAATAATGTTAAATAATCTCAATAATATTTTACATTTTTACAATCCTAAAACAATTTTTGAATGGTGTCTCTGTCACTCAGGTGCGAGAAGCCGTGTATGAGGTCGAATCGCTGTCCTGTACGCTGCTCATGTCAGAATGGAGGCATCTGCCAGGGGAGAGGGGTGTGTTTGTGTCCACCCGGCTGGATGGTGAGAAATCTGTGTCTTGGTTTTGTTTTGTTTCCTATTATTCTTCGTTGGTCATCCATTTTTCAGCCTCTCTCTCTCTGTTTCAGGGTGCAGTGTGTACTGAGCGGTGTCCACCGGGCCGTTTTGGTTCAAACTGTGCTAAAGAATGTTTTTGCCATAACGGAGGTCACTGTGATCCAGAAAAGGGCCAATGTCAGTGCGATGCAGGCTACACTGGAGAAAGGTCTGTATAATGTACTCTCAGATTATACTAGGGGAATCTAATATTCCAGCACAGGTGATAGACAGTTTTATTTCAAATTATGGCTAAAGATGAAGCATTTATAGCTTACATAAATTAAAAAAATACATAGTTTAAAGGTGCTCTAAGTGATCCTGGGTGGAGTAACTTCCTGTTGACGTTCGAAGTGTTGTCAAACAAAACAGAGGCTAGCTAGACCCTCCTCCCTCCTTTGTTTTTGTTGCCGTTTTCGGAGCTTGTGGCGACTACAGAGACCGCGTTTTTTTACAGTGTGTTCAGGGGACAGGCAGCTACCGGATAGTGAGGAGATGTTTGCTGTATGTGACAAAAAATGTTTTGGCCTAAAAATGCGTGACATCACTTAGAGCACCTTTAAACATCAGGGTTGAAAGGATGCATGAGGCCCATAAGTATCAAGCTGTACTGTAAAGCCACTTTTCCACCATTGGGCTAAACCGTTCTCATTGCTTAAATGGTTAGTTCACCCAAAAATGAAATTTCTGTCATTAATTACTCACCCTCATGTCGTTCCAAACCTGTAAGACCTTCGTTCATCTTCAGAACACAAATTAAGATATTTTGATGTAGTCCGAGATGTTTTTTATCCTGAGCCGCTGTTCGGACATAGAGACGGGTAGAGACGAATTTGTTGAATAAAGTCATTCACGAGTTCGTGTGCACATATAATCTTAGCGTAAGTGGTAAACAGATTTGGCTTGCTTGGTCTGCTATAGAGGGGCTCGGAAAAAATATCCTACTCGAGCTCCGATTGCCCCACTATAACAGGAAAAATTAGTACAAAAGGAGGAGAAGGGGAGGAGGAGGGATGCCAAAAGAACTAACAACAGGAAGAGGTAAGATGCTGGTTTTATACCTTGGTATTAATTGGAAGATTAGATGGGCGTACTCCTCCCGAAATTACGTTTATTAACTTCACTTATTTTTGTTTTGTTTTTGCTCAAAAAAATATTCTTGTTGCTTCATAACATTAAGGTTGAACCATTATAGTCACGTTGACTATTTTAATGATGTTTTTACTACTTTTCTGGACATTGAATTTGGTCATTTTGTTGCTTTCAATGGAGGATAAAAAAAACCTCTCAGATTTCATCAAAAATATCTTAATTTGTGTTCCGAAGATGAACAAAGGTCTTACAGGTTTGGAACGACATGAGGGAGAGTAATTAATGATTTTTGGGTCAACTAACCCTTTAACCATTCCAATCCATGTCAATCCAGCCCAGCCAGTACGGATATTGTTTCATTTTCCACTGTGAGGCTGATAACAGAGCTCTTTGGAAAGTAATACAAATGCTTGGTAAGGCAACAGATTACAGACGATATGAGATGTAAATAGCAACCGCAATATGGATGATCAGATATTTCTTTTAATTTTATTATTAACTTCCGTTTACTTCACTCAAATTGCACACTTACACCAACTACAGAGAAACTGGCAGCCAGGCAACAGACAAGTTACCAATCCTGAGTGGTGATGTCACTACACGCATTCTACCAGCACGGTTCAGCCAATCTTGCTGAGAATTCCAGGCCGAGAACAGTTTGTAAACGTGCCATGCTGAACCAAGCTCAAGTGGAAAAATAACCAGAACCGCTCCTCACAGTTCTTAGAATCATTCGGACCAATGGTGGAACAGCGGCTTAAAGGTGCAATATGTAAGAATTTTGCAGTAAAATATCCAAAAACCACTAGGCCTCTGTTATATATTTTGTTCACTTGAGTACTTAAAATATCCCAAATGTTTGCAACTATTTGTAAATCGTTAGAAAATTGCAATTTTATCCAAGGATCCGGGACGTGTGAGGAGTTGCCTGTCAATTGCGTCATACCCGCGTTACCCTCGGTTTCCGGTTTTATTTTGTAGAAACCATGGAAACACCAAAGATGCTTTAATATTTACATGTTTTAATAGACAAGGGAACAACTGTTTTGATATATTTATAGACAGAAAAACTAATTATTGTTATATAGCTCAACATGTTTAGTCTTATTGTTTAAATCTAGTTCTCTTGATTTTCCGAGAGTAACATGCTTTACCATGCCTCAGAGAAAAACACTATTTTGTCATAATACACTAATTAACAGCATAATCAGATTCAGCTTTATTTTTTAGTAACAGTAATACAGAATTTTCTCTATCATACATTACGTTTTAAAATTAATTGCATGCCATTTATCAAGACAAGCCATCCAGCATTTAATATGATATTCTAAAATCGATCTAGTTCACTGTAGTGTGTAACAGTGTCTCACAGCAGCCGCCGAGTGAACACACAGAGTAACATTATAACATAATTTTCAACACACTCAAATGTATCTAATATGATAAACAGAGCTGTGTTACCTCATACTCAAGACCGGAAAAGCAGAGGTGGCGCCGGCGTCTGTGGCATAATGCATAAAACGGCGTGTTCAGCTCCCACAACACTCGGTCCTGCTCTGCTTTATACTACAGTAACGTTAAAAATCACATCCATGAACATGATTTCTGCCCGAGTCATATCCTGATTATTTTCCATCGGCCGTTGAGGTGAAGACCACATGTCCCAAGATTCAAACTTGGCGTCATCAAGCTATGCCTTTGTTTTGAATAGGCCTCTAGTGACCTCTAGTGGACAGAAAATTTTACATATTGCACCTTTAAGCGTCCTTGAGTGCAGTTTCTTCTTTTTCTTCTGGGACAAGATTTTACATTTGACATGAATAATAATTTTACATTTGTCAAAATCATTTTACATGAATAAAAATAATATATAATATAAAATAAAAATATTATTACATAATTATCAATAAAATTGTATTATCAAATAAATAATATAAATCTCTGTATTTTATCTGCATTTAACAATGCAGGTAATTGTATAAACTTACTGATTGTATTTGGCCATTTAAAGTATTTAGTGATGGAACTATGGATTTGTAGCTGTAGAAAAGCTAGAAATCCACAGTAAAACCTGTGATAGTTATTTGAGCAATGTAGTTATATGGTTTGTTTCCTGTGAAGGTGTAACGAGGAGTGTCCAGTGGGTACGTATGGCGAGGACTGTAAGGGTGTATGTGACTGTGCTAACGGAGCCCGCTGCTATAACATCCACGGCGGGTGTCTTTGTGAGCCGGGGTTTAAGGGTCAGCGCTGTGATCACAGGATGTGTCCTGATGGGGCCTACGGCATGCACTGCGAACACCGCTGCCTCTGCAACTCACAAAACACTCTCAGGTGTGCTTGTGCTTTGATGTCCTTACTGATGATCACTAGCTAGCTGATTTGCCAGTGTGAACACAACTACTACTAGAAAACTACATGCATCTTTGTTCTCAGAGCCAATTATAGTGGTAATATTTAATAGTTTTAGTTAACAATAATAAATCTGCTGAGAACAAAGACTCACTATTTGTGTTGACCTCTATCCATCAACTGGTCATTCTATTAACCAAACGCTGTTTGATAACAAAAAATGAGCTTGTCATCATATGTTTTGATTGTGTCGTGGATGTTACAGCTGTCACCCTCTGAAGGGAGAGTGTACCTGTCAGCCTGGGTGGGCGGGGCTGTACTGCAATGAAACCTGTGCTCATGGTTACTATGGTAACGGTTGTCTGGAACCCTGCCTCTGCGTGAACGGAGGAGTGTGTGACACGGTGACCGGCAAGTGCCACTGTGCGCCCGGATATACGGTGAGTGGGACAGTCATGGTCACAAACAAAATAAATTCTGCAATAACTCACTATACAGGTAATTAATGGCACCTCAGATGTTTAATATTTTTACTAGTGGGTGCAGGACACTATAGTTCATTTATGTAAGTGAGGATAGCCAAATAAAGTAAACTGTGACATATTATACCCAAAAATTCTTCATACAGCGGACTACCAGTAAAATTGATAAAAATTTGGAACTAAAAATTATTCAGACACTTTGACCTGACCTTGTTTTGCTTAAGTGTTATCAGACATAATTAAGATTTATTTTTTCTGACACAGTTGTCGTATCATTTTTTTTAAACTATAGTGAATAAACTGTATTAATGAATGAAATGTTCAAGGTGTCTAAATATATTTTGGTTTGACTGTACCTATGTGTGTGTGTAGGGATCGCACTGCGAGAAGCTCTGTGAGGATGGTTTCTATGGGAAGGGCTGCTCGTCTCCCTGTACATGTGTAAACTCTAAAGCCTGCTCTCCCATTGATGGAACATGTTTCTGTAAGGAAGGTGAGCTTTGGTACACTACACATTAAAAGAAAGAACGGACTTATTAAATTGTGAATAAAACTCTTGGTCAATGAATCTAGAGCGTCAGTGATTCAGTAAACGAGTCAACAGTGAATGAAAAGACTAAATGAAGGGAACAATGCTGTGAAATACTGTTTACGAATGCCCTCTTGATCTTTATATTATTTATGGTTATATAAGGCCGTAACCAAGTCTTGTACATTGGGGGGACCATGATTTCCTGTTATTGGGTACATTTTTTAATTAAAAGGAATTAAAAAATTAAAAGATTAAAAGGAATTTAAGGGAATAATGAAAAATAAATAAGAACGGTAAAAGTTCCAGGTATATATAGTTAAGTAATCAATTTAAACTATTTGCAAATAATATTATTTTAAAAATATGTTTACTTTTATTTGTATCTCTAATATGTCAAAAACGCAAAACGTTTTTGTCTCTTCACATTCTGTTATGAATTACATTAATCATACATTAATCATTAGTCATGCCCTCTTCTCAGAGGGCTTTGAGGCTTCAGCTCAGCTTTGGCCGTAGGAGCCTGGTGTGACCAGAAGGAGTTGAGTGCTTGGCTTTCTAGAGCCTCTTTTTCTCAGCCATGTGGCATGCTCTCCTCTTGGCATGGCAGCGTGGGTATTTCGTTCCCCAGTTGCGTTCTAGTTGCGAGTTCCCTTTCGAAAGGGAACATCTCAGGTTACGACTGTAACCCTGGTTCCCTGCACTGCAAAAAATGCTGTTCTTACTTAGAATTTTTGTCTTGTTTCCAGTCCAAATATCTAAAAATTCTTAGATTAAGAAGCATTTTCTTGACAAGTAAAAATTATTTTCTTGTTTTTAGGAAAAATAACTCAAAATTAAGTGAGTTTTTCCTTAAAACAAGCAAAATAATCTGCCAGTGGGGTAAGTAAAATAATCTTAATCCAAACTGAAAACAAGATTATATATCTTATTTTTGGTTTGATATAAGATTATTTTACTTACCCCACTGGCAGATTATTTTGCTTGTTTTAAGGAAAAACTCACTTAATTTTGAGTTATTTTTTCTGAAAACAAGAAAATAATTTTTACTTGTCAAAAAAATGCTTCTTGATTTAAGAACTTTAAGATATTTTGACTAGAAACAAGACAAAAACTCTAAGTAAGAACAGCATTTTTTGCAGTGTGAGAACAGGGAACGAGACATTGTGTCTCTTTGCCATGCCTCCATTCTGCCTGTTGTCAGTCCCTTCAGACGATAAGTGGATGACATTTTCTCCAGGTGCCTCTTTTATATTTCCTGGTTACACCTGTTTTTGTCATAGGCTGTCGCCGGCCAGGATTGTCAAGATTGGACAGATTGTTTCAGACACTGGTCATGTGAGGGCTTTCCCCAGTTGCGTTCTAGGACTCAGTGTCTCGTTCCCTGTTCTCAGGGAACCAGGGTTACAGTCGTAACCTGAGACGTTTCGGAAGGATCATATGACACTGATGCCTGGAGTAATGGCTGCTGAATATTCAGCTTTGCCATCAATTACATTGTTATATTTTAAAATATCTTACAACTGAAAATAGTTATTATATTAACTTTTCAAATATTTTTCCCTTCTGTAGCCTCTCTTCTTAAGTATTGACTGTCTGATGGGAGAAATGAGAACTACAGAGCCCCGCACATGACATGCAAGAAAAAAAATTAAATTGTGCGCACGTTTTAGTAAATCGAGGGAACGAATTAATAAATCGAGCGCACGATTTAACTATTTTTTTCCTGCATGTCATGTCCGGGGCTCCGTAGAGAACAATGTCACCCCAACCAATTTTTTTTTTTTTTATGTGTGTGTGTGTGTTTAGGGTGGAGAGGACTTGACTGTTCCATCACATGTTCAGAGGACACATGGGGTCCTGGCTGCAACTTCACCTGCCAGTGTGCAAATGGAGCATCCTGCCACCCAGACGATGGTTCTTGCAGGTGCACCGCAGGCTGGAGAGGAGCTTCCTGTGATGAGCCCTGTCCAGTAAGTCAAATATCTTCTTTATCCTACAGTGCACATGTATTTGATCTACAATAACCAGTTCAGAAGATGCAGTCACACTTTTTCCACCCATGAACTGAATTTGACATCTGTGTTGTTGTCGGTTCAGCATAGCTGTCTCCTAAATCAGCTTCAGTAATTTTTACACCATCAGCATAAGTTATTAACCTGATGGCAAATGCATAACACTCATATGAGTATATGTTGCATGGCCATCATTTAAATTAAAGTAGTAATTTTGTTAGAGCTGTGTAATCTCACTGGGCAGAGTCAGAGTTACTTGATCATTCTGAATCAGTATTTCCATTCTGGTTTAAACAGATCGGGACATTCGGCCCAGGCTGTCAGCACAAATGTGACTGTCTGCATGATGAAGGATGTGAGAGTGTTACAGGCCAGTGTCTGTGTTTACCTGGTTGGACAGGTATGGACTTCATTCACATTTGCAAGGCCTACTGTGTATACGGCCTAATAAATAATACACAAAACTATACAGTTATACAGTGATGAAGGTTTAAAGGTGCCCTAGAATTAAAAATTAAATTTACCTCGGCATAGTTAAATAACAAGAGTTCAGTACATGGAAATGACATACAGTCTCAAACACCGTTGTTTCCTCCTTCTTATATAAATCTCATTTGTTTAAAAGACCTCTGACAAACAGACGAATCTCAACATAACACCGACTGTTACGTAACAGTTGGGATCATTAATATGTACGCCCCCAATATTTACATATGCCAGCTCATGTTCAAGGCATTACACAAGGGCAGGCAGTATTAACGTCTGGATCTGGATCAAGGACAATAGCGAAAAATGGCAGATGGATCAATAATAACTGACATGATCCATGATATCATGATATTTTTAGTGATATTTGTAAATTGTCTTTCTAAATGTTTCGTTAGCATGTTGCTAATGTACTGTTAAATGTGGTTAAAGTTACCATTGTTTCTTACTGTATTCACGGAGACAAGACTGTCGTTATTTTCATTTTTTAAACACTTGCAGTCTGTATAATGCATAAACACATCTTCATTCTTTATAAATCTCTCCAACAGTGTGTAATGTTAGCTTTAGCCACGGAGCACTATCAAACTCATTCAGAATCAAATGTAAACATCCAAATAAATACTGTACTTACGCGATTAGACATGCTGCATGACGAACACTTTGTAAAGATCCATTTTGAGGGTTATATTAGCTGTGTGAACTTTGTTTATGCTGTTTAAGGCAAGCGCGAGCTCCGTGGGCGGAGAGCATGAGAATTTAAAGGGGCCGCAGCCTAAATCGGCGCATATTTAATGATGCCCCAAAATAGGCAGTTAAAAAAATTAATAAAAAAAAATCTATGGGGTATTTTGAGCTGAAAGACACATTCAGGGGACACCTTAGACTCATATTACATCTTTTAAAAAGACGTTCTACGGCACCTTTAAATCAGTAGCAGCTTTTGGTTGATCAAATAATGAGTCAAGCAGGAGGTAAAAATCATGATTGATAATAAAAGGACATGCCAAGAGCATTGCATTATGGGATAGAGTATTGTGTGCAGTATGCCCTATTCAGTATTTACGGAGCCCTGCACGACATGCGGGGGAAAAAATGTGTATACATAGCCGTGAATTAACACACATTCCCACAACTTACTAATACGTCAGCATGTTTTAATTCATTCCCTTGTTTTAAGTAAATCGTGCACATGATATAATAATTTAATTACTCGTTTTACTAAATCATGCGCATGTTGTAATAATTACTTCCCCTGCTTTAGTTAAATCAAAACAAGATAATTAGTTCAAAGTGGCCACAATTTACTAAAATGAGAGAACAAATTAATAAGTCTTAATTCTTGGCCACGATACACACAGTAAATAGTTTACATACTACAAAAATTAGTAGAAGTAGTATATTGCAGTGTCATTTTATATATTTTTAATGATTCCTCTCTATTGATATCACTCATAATGAACTGTAGACATTTTTAATTATTATATTATATATTAATATTAACACCCTGTATATTATATTCATATTAACCCCCTCATTTTCTTTTTAGATTGACTTGTTTTTGTTTTGTTTTTTTGGTGCCATTGATGCACATGTAAATATAATAATGGTAATATTGAAATCTCTACAGTATACAGTACAGTATACAGTACACTAGTCATAGAGATTCATAAAAATATATCTGAGACCCCAAACATAAGTAATAAGTGACAGTTTTTATAGAAAATGGTTGAAGTATATTATCAGTCTTGTATATAATCAGTTCTCAGAATTTTAGGAAAAGTGTGAAACTGATGAAACTTAGATTTTTTTTGAAGCACTACACCTCAAACAGCACATAAGAGTTTAAGCAAAGATTTAATTTTTCTGCAGGACTGCGGTGTACACAGCAGTGTCCAGAGGGAACGTGGGGCCTTCAGTGCAACCAGACCTGCTCCTGCCTCAACAGCGCCACCTGTCAGGCACATACGGGAACCTGCCTGTGCAAACCCGGATTTTGGGGAGCTCAATGTGAACACAGTAAGTATATACATTCATCCTCATCCCTGTGAGTTAAGGTCACATTAGAGCTGGTTTAGAGAGTGTTCTCAACTTTTCCCTGTAGTGTGTAGTGCTGGTCTATTCGGAGAGAGGTGCAGCCGTCAATGCCCATCGTGTGTACATGCCGTCTCCTGCCATCACATTACAGGCGATTGTATGTGTCAGCCTGGATATACCGGACAACTGTGTGAGCAAGGTTAGATATACACCTGCACAAACACACACTTATCACACAAAATCTAAATTTTGTCATTATTTACTCAACCACCTCATGTAATATCTAACAAAAAAATCAAACACAAAAGGAGAATTTCAAAGCAGAAATTTTACATGCAATGACAGTTCATAGTGACCTTATCTGTCAAGCTCCAAAAAAGGCCAAAAAACACCAAAAAGCACCATAAAAGTTGTCAATTTAATTCATTATTCACTAAAAACAAATAACAGCATAAAGGTTTGAAATTATATGAGGGTGAAATAATAGTTAATGAATTTTCATTTGTGAGTAAACTATCCCTTTAAACCTGCTATATCTTCCATAGCAGCAGACTGTCTTCAGTACAATCCTCTATTTTAAGGCTTGTATGAATGCTGTTTTTATCTTATTTCTAGCCTGCCCCATTGGTCGGTATGGAAGCCATTGTAGCAATGTGTGCAGGTGCACCAACAATGCAACATGTCATCACCAGGACGGTTTGTGCATTTGTCCTTCAGGATGGACTGGACCGGACTGCTCTTTATGTGAGTTTCTGGACAACAGACCTTATTTGAATTCACTGGCTATTTGATTTTTAGATCTTATGCAAAAGAACATAAGATACTGTTTGCTTTCTAAAAGTTTTTCAAAATGAAGGGAAGAAAATAAAATGTTCTCTGTTTCACCTTTGAATTTGAAAGTTGATTGTTTTTACCCCATTGGTAGATATTTTTCATTTTATTTCTCAGAAAACAAAACCATTTTGCACCTCATGTTTAGATATTTGTACTGGAAAACAAAATTACTGAATAAGAAAATGACTTTGTGCAGCATGTTACAACGATTACATTAAAGCTGAATATTAGCGTTGTTTCTCCTCGAAACGACTGTTTGCCAGATTTCCTGGATGTGGTTTCGGAAGAAATACCTCATATTGTGATTCTCGGCTGAAAATCATTTTTATTCCTGGATCAGTCTCTATAATATGTCTCTCGCACTCTACAAACATTGTGCCAAATGTTTGTCTTTGTAGTGTGTCAGACTGGGACATTCGGCATTAACTGTGCTCAGACCTGCTTGTGTCCCCCAAACCATTCCTGCGACCCTCACACCGGACACTGTGTATGTGTACCTGGACCAGGCGAGGACTGCAAACTAGGTATTAAAAGCAGCCTAGAATCCATTTGCTTTCAGTAACACACATTTATTTGTTTCAGTTATGTTGACATTGTCAGTGCTGTTTAGTGTGTGTAATGTGAACGGTTGTGTGTTTTTCAGAGCATGAGCTGAGTATGATGGTGCCTGTGTCTCCGGTGGAAAGGGACTCGTGGGGTGCGATCGCAGGCATTGTGGTGCTTGTGATTCTGGTTGTGCTCCTGTTGGCTGTTCTGCTGTTATATCGGCGCAGACAGCAGGACAAACAGAGCAACACACCTGTCGTGTCTTTCTCCTCAACCCGCACCGTCAGTTCAGAGTACACTGTGCCAGGTATGAGCCACGGGAGTTTCTGATACTTTCAGTAGTGCCACATTTATTTGTACACAAATTACACCAAGGCTACAAAGAATTGTTATAGTGAATATCATCTGATATATTTGTGAAAAGTTTGGGATTTTTTTAATGTTTTTGAAAGAAGTCTCATATGTTCACCAAGGCTGTATTTAATGTAAATACAGTAAAAACAGTAATATTGTAAAAATTATTACAATTTAAAATATATATTTTTATTTTAATGTATTTAAAAATATATATACAGTGGGTACGGAAAGTATTCAGACCCCCTTAAATTTTTCATTCTTTGTTATATTGCAGCCATTTGCTAAAATCATTTTAAGTTCATTTTTTTCCTCATTAATGTACACACAGCACCCCATATTGACAGAAAAACACAGAATTGTTGACATTTTTGCAGATTTATTAAAAAAGAAAAACTGAAATATCACATGGTCCTAAGTATTCAGACCCTTTGCTCAGTATTTAGTAGAAGCACCCTTTTGATCTAATACAGCCATGAGTCTTTTTGGAAAGATGCAACAAGTTTTTCACACCTGGATTTGGGGATCCTCTGCCATTCCTCCTTGCAGATTCTCTCCAGTTCTGTCAGGTTGGATGGTAAATGTTGGTGGACAGCCATTTTTAGGTCTCTCCAGACATGCTCAATTGGGTTTAAGTCAGGGCTCTGGCTGGGCCATTCAAGAACAGTCACGGAGTTGTTGTGAAGCCACTCCTTCGTTATTTTAGCTGTGTGCTTAGGGTCATTGTCTTGTTGGAAGGTAAACCTTCGGCCCAGTCTGAGGTCCTGAGCACTCTGGAGAAGGTTTTCGTCCAGGATATCCCTGTAATTGGCCGCATTCATCTTTCCCTCGATTGCAACCAGCCGTCCTGTTCCTGCAGCTGAAAAACACCCCCACAACATGATGCTGCCACCACCATGCTTCACTGTTGGGACTGCATTGGACAGGTGATGAGCAGTGCCTGGTTTTCTCCACACATACCGCTTAGAATTAAGGCCAAAAAGTTCTATCTTGGTCTCATCAGACCAGAGAATCTTATTTCTCACCATCTTGGAGGCAGGCTTTCATGTGTCTTGCAGTGAGGAGAGCCTTCCGTCGGGCCACTCTGCCATAAAGCCCCAA
Organism: Megalobrama amblycephala; assembly: GCF_018812025.1. Classification (NCBI taxonomy): domain Eukaryota; kingdom Metazoa; phylum Chordata; class Actinopteri; order Cypriniformes; family Xenocyprididae; genus Megalobrama; species Megalobrama amblycephala. Next base: position 27,697,837 of record NC_063056.1, read on the forward strand.
CTGGTGGAGGGCTGCAGTGATGGTTGACTTTCTACAACTTTCTCCCATCTCCCGACTGCATCTCTGGAGCTCAGCCACAGTGATCTTTGGGTTCTTCTTTACCTCTCTCACCAAGGCTCTTCTCCCCCGATAGCTCAGTTTGGCCGGACGACCAGCTCTAGGAAGGGTTCTGGTCGTCCCAAACGTCTTCCATTTAAGGATTATGGAGGCCTCTGTGCTCTTAGGAACCTTAAGTGCAGCAGAAATTTTTTTGTAACCTTGGCCAGATCTTTGCCTTGCCACAATTCTGTCTCTGAGCTCTTCAGGCAGTTCCTTTGACCTCATGATTCTCATTTGCTCTGACATGCACTGTGAGCTGTAAGGTCTTATATAGACAGGTGTGTGGCTTTCCTAATCAAGTCCAATCAGTATAACCAAACACAGCTGGACTCAAATGAAGGTGTAGAACCATCTCAAGGATGATCAGAAGAAATGGACAGCACCTGAGTTAAATATATGAGTGTCACAGCAAAGGGTCTATATACTTAGGACCATGTGATATTTCAGTTTTTCTTTTTTAATAAATCTGCAAGCATGTCAACAATTCTGTTTTTCTGTCAATATGGGGTGCTATGTGAACATTAATGAGGGAAAAAAATGAACTTAAAAGAATTTAGCAAATGGCTGCAATATAACAAAGAGTGAAAAATTTAAGGGGGTCTGAATACTTTCCGTACCCACTGTATATTACTGCAACAGCAAAGCTGCCCCTGATCGGAAGCTATTACTCCAGTCTTCGTGTCACATGATCCTTCAGAAATCATTCTTATATGCTGATGTGGTGCTCAAGAAACATTTCTTATTATTATCGATGTTGAAAACAGTTGTGCTTATTAGTATTTTTGTGACAACCATTAAACTTTTTAGTAAAAAAAACAGCATTTATTTGAAATACAAATTTTACTGTCGCTTTTAATCAATTTAATGCATCCTTGCTGAATAAAAGTATTAATTTCTTAAAACAAAAAAGCGTACTGACCCATAACATTTGAACGGCCATACATATGTTCAGGTGCTTATTGCCGTTTTCTAAATAGACAATAGCTATTTGTTTGTGTCAGCCTCAGCCATAAGCCAGTATGTGCTAACAGAAATGGATTCTTTAAAAGAGTAAAGCTCTTTCTATTCTATTCTATTCTATTCTATTCTATTCTATTCTATTCCTCACAGCTATGCTTTCATTTACATCAGAATAAATATGATTTATATATTGTTACAAGCAGGTTAGAAACAGCATATTCAAATATTACGTGATAATTTAGTTGACATTTGCATTTTTCTTGTAGATGTTCCACACAGCTATCATCACTATTACTCAAACCCGAGTTATCACACACTGTCTCAGAACAGACCTCCACTGCCACACCTGCCCAACAACCAGGACAGAGCCATCAAGGTAATACTATGTTCTGAATAGTATGAATATTGTTAGCTCTGTGACAAATTGTTTTTCATTTGTAAGTCGCTTTGGATAAAAGCATCTGCTAACAGTCAAATGTTAAGTATACAACACTGTATCCCAGAATGCAGTCTTCTCGAGTCGACATTCCATTTGCAATGTGATGAATGAGCCAGAGCTGGTATGAATTTTAATTTTTTTTTTTTTTTACAGAATTTATGGTAGCCCATTTCTGCAAAGAAAAAAATCATGCTTTTGCAAATGATAATGATGAGATAAAAAGTTGAAATTTTGAGATAAAAAGTCAAAATCATGACAAAGTCATAATGAGATGAAAAGTCGTAATTATGCCATAATTATGTCAGCAGTAGTGCACTGCAGTGCAGTATGTGTATTAATTGATTGCATGTTTAATAGAACGTTTTAGCAATCATTGTCCGTTTTTGGAGCAGTCTTTATTTATTTATTTATTTATTTAAATGGTTAGTTCACCCAAAAATTATATTTCTGTCATTAATTACTCACCCTCATGTTGTTCCAAGACCTTCGTTCATCTTTGGAACTCAAATTAAGATATTTTTGAGGAAATCTGAGAGGTTTCTGAACATAGGCAGCAACGTCTTTCAAGGTCCAGAAAGGTTGTAAAGACATCCTTAAAATAGTCCATGTGACTACAGATTCAACCTTAATGTTATGAAACGACGAGAATACATTTGTGCGCAAAAATAACGACTTTATTTAACAATTTCTTTTCTTCCCTGTCAGTCTCCTACACTGTTCACATTGTAGACACAATGCAGCGCTTCTGTGTTCTTCGTCAGAACGCCGAATCTGTATTGACCGACGCTGTACACATGAGCAGCATGACGCATACATTTGATGCAGGAGCCTGCGAATAATGAGTCGCCCTTCTGACGTAGAATCGAAAGCTCTGCACTGTGTCTACAACGTGAACAGCATAGGAGACTGACAGGGAAGACAAGAAATTGTTGAATAAAGTCGTCGTTTTTGTTTTGTTTTTGCACACAACTAGTATTCTCGTCGATTCATAACAATAAGGGTGAATCACTGTAGAACTAACCCTTTAAATGAAGCTGAATTTTGCACATATAACAGAAATGGCTTTCCTTTATGTCTCATGCTTTGACAGAACACCAACAACCAGCTGTTCTGCAGTCTGAAGAACATGGAGAGGGAGAGGAGAGGTCTGTTTGCGGCTGAGACTAATGCAACTCTTCCTCCAGGCTGGAAACACCAGGAACCACCTAAAGATACAGGTAATGGATACCGGGAAACAATTTCACCGTCTACGCTTGCACTATAGTTTGAGTTTGTTTTGTGATGTGAGGTTGTCTGAGTAAATTGGATGTGGTCTTATTGTGTTTGCAGGGGCTTTTGGGATTGATCGAAGTTACAGCTATAGTGCTACACTTGGGAAGCACTACAACAAAGGTAAAAGTCACTTTATATTATTCTTCTATATATCTTACTTAATTGTGTCTAACACCCTGTTGTAGTTGCAGAGCTGAAAGATTCATGCGTGGCAGTGAGCAGCAGCTCTCTGAACAGCGAGAACCCGTATGCCACCATCAAAGATCTTCCCGGCCTGCCACCGTGTCCTCCAGAGAGCAGCTACATGGAAATGAAGTCTGCCGTGCCTCGTGAAAGATCCTACACTGAAATCAGCCCACCGGTCATGACTTCCTCCACTCTGTCGTGCAGAGGTAGTTTTATTAAAAGAAACTGGATATTACTGATATTATCTGTGCTGAGGGATTTGAGAGAGTTCCCATAACAGGTTAAAAATTATATATACACGTGTAGAACATAGCTTGGTTTCTCAGATTGTTGTGTCATGAATGTTTGTTCACTGTATTTCAGAACATTGTTCCCTTGGCAACGTTGTGGAACAGGAACCTCAGAATCATTATGATCTGCCCATCAACAGCCACATTCCCGGGCATTATGATCTGCCCCCAGTGCGAAGGCCACCCTCCCCATCGCCACGGAGACTGCCCCATTGATCTCCTTGAAAATTACTTAAAGACATTGGTTCTTCTCTAAAATCACTGCCAAAGACAGAGTCGGCTTAATGTCTGCTTTACAAGCTGGATAATGAAATACTGCCCACCACAGATGAATAGATGGATGGCACCAAAACTGTGCAACACTGCCATCTACTGGACAACACTAACAACCACCGAATGTTCATGGAGAAAATATCTCCTTTAAAGGCACTTAACCCATTCAAGCCTGTGGAAAACAGTGTTGCCAAGACTGTATCACTCTTTTTCCATCTGACAATATTTTCGGTGGCTAAACTACTGCCATACAAATAGACAAACTTAGAAAGAGACTTTGTATAGAAAGTCACCACATGATATTCAGCAAAGATTTGTGCCGTCTTATGTGAAAAACTGCAAAAGAACTACACATATGCTGATTTAAAAAGATGTACAAGACTTTCTAGGAAATATCTGGACATTAATAGGTTAAATGCTAAATATCTTTCTGTTTTAAATGCTATTCATGTTTTATATCTTTTAAATCTGGAAATCAGGGTGTACATGACAATATAATTTTTAACAGCTACAGAACAAGCTTTACATAAGTTTGTCATATACAGCGTTGGGAACATTTGCTATGAATGTCAGCTGAATTCAACCACAAGTACTGTAAATAGTGTAAATAAAATCAAAGTTTCAATGCACTACTTGCCACTTATTATCTGTGATACTCCACCCCAAAATGCAAATTTTCTCATTTACACAGCATCGTGCTGTCCCAGATGTATGTATATAACTTTCTTTCTTCTGTGGAACACAACAGGAGATTTTTAGAAAAATAATCCATCTCTTTGAGTTTGTAATGAAAGTGCAGAGGTCCTTCAATTGACGCTTCAAAAAGCACGAAAAATGGACACGGCGATAATCCATACGACCTCAGTTTGTGAATAAATATCTTCTGAAGAGAAATTATAGGTGTGTGAGAGAAAAATACCAATATTTTAAACTTTTAAAATTATAAACCATCACTTCCAACCATAAAACTCAAGTCAGCAAGTTTCACAACGCACTTACACAAATTTTCATTTCTGGCGAGTAACCCTTGAACACTTGCTAGAAATGACATATGTGGTAGATAATGGCCTAAACATTTAAGCTTTTATCAATGAATATATTCAATAAGGCTTATTAAAATACTATCCATGTTTAACTTTTATGGTACTAAAAACAAAAGTCAGAAAATGGCTATAGAATGGTTTTATTTGTTTAACTGAAAAAAGGCACAGCTTATAACAAGGCTCTCGGGTATTACAACAATTATGAAATTCCTCACAAAACAGTAAATGATATTTATAAAGAAAAAAAAAATTTCAACAAAACATTCCCTGCATTGCCCTGCAGTCTGTTTGAACTTTTTTTTTTTAAACAAAACCTTCATGAAATTAGCCAACTAAAAACAAAAAATTCAAAATAAAGAAAATAAAGATTTTTTTTATCTTTTTGTTTGATGATACAAATGTATACTAACAGAAAACTCTAGAATTGGATATGAATAAGTGTTTCTTTGCATAAGCATATGCCATTACAAACAACTGAAATCCATTATCAGTTTAAAAAAACAAAAAAAAAAAGATATGGCATATTACAATAACGCCAATGCATGTTTAAGCAATAGAAAACCACATTTTTTAAGTATATATATATAGAAAAAATAGATATACTATCCCAGAAACTTTTGTTTAGAAACCCAAAGCTTTGCTAAGCAATAAAATAAAAGTTTAATGCCAGCATTTTCCAGTCCTCTTTCTGGAGAGCTGTGAGTGGGCTCGGTTATGTTTCTAATTTCCTACGAAAGCTATTCCAGCTTTTTGAAACCAATTTTTGTTTCAGCTTATTCTCAGATTGCTCTAAACGGACTGGATATCTGCGCAGTGAAGGAAAGAACTGCTCAGATTACCGGAGCCTTACAGCTGCCCAGGTGAGGAACTGGATCATCTACTGCAAGAGAAGAGTGACAAGAGCAAATCAACACTCAGTTCCATAGAGAAATACAAATGTTTTAGTGTACATGTAAATTCGAGGTTTCAATAAAACTCAAACATTTCAAATACCAAAGTAAAAAAAAAAGGACATTAAAGCTAGGAATGACGGTGGTCATTTTGCATGATATTCTGCCTCTAAGGCTGAAAACAAAAATACATCTCTTTAAATGCTGTCTGTTTAAATGCTGCAGTCATTTAGTACTCGGTACTTTAAACACGACATCATTCTCTGGTAACATTATACACCAGATGTCTTTCTCTGCAAGTAAACTTCAAAAGTTTTCCTTCTAAAACATTCAATCAGCTTTTGTTTAAAATGTTGACAACGTCTTGGCAAATGCAAACTGCTAAGGAGATTTACTTTGGATTAGTTTTACAGTTGCTTCAAGTCTTTCAGAAACATCCTATAATACTTATTACACAAGACACAACATACTGCAGTCTAGTCAGAGCCTGTAAACGCAATGCCAAAAGACACAAAGTACCTATTCAATTGTATCAAGGTACAAAGCAGTTTTACATCCAGAGCATCTGTATTTTATATCCTGGAGTCTCACTGTAACAAAACTGCATAGAATTTCTGACTGCCCTTTCCCTTTTTTAGGTGCACATAATTTTGACCATCTGACTGCGAGAGGTAGCGTGAAAATACCATAAAACATACCGACAAATAACTTCTGGGACAAAGTAAAAACGATCCCTCGTTTCCTGTCTTAGATGAACTGACACCTCACTGTATGTTTACTTGTCCTTGAATGTGAGCTAAAGAACCAGCCTGTAGTACAGATATAGTCCAGTACACCTCATGAGAGTTTTGCCACATGATTGAGAGGGTTTATTGACTGTGCGTGTTGCGTTCTGACAGCATTCCCTTGGAGAGCTCATGATGTGAGTGTGAAGTGCTCTGTTCGCCTCTCTCCCTGAGTACAGTACGATTATTCTGAATCTGAAGCTGCTGCTAGGCCACCATGCAAATATATTAGAGTAACACACTGTACATAATAATAATCGCAAACTATAGCCTACAAGCTGCCAGCGTATGAAGCCTTATGCCATACAAATGCCAAAAATCTATCCCGCAGATTATGAAATACAAAACAAAAAAAGACTGAAGTACAAAATATATAATGTAATAATAAGACATGTGATCCAAAAAGAAACCAGTTGTGGGATGAATTCCTACTGGTTTGTGTTAAAGGACAGATGGTCAGTGCTGTCTACAGCTCGTCTACATAATGGAGCAGTTGTCAAGTTTGGGTCCAGCCTGAGAGAGAGAGAGAGAGAGAGAAGGAAATTAATGTAAATTTAATAAGACAAATTTCTTATACTTATGTTTTACATCAATATTAAATGAAAGTAACAAAGAAATATAACAGATTAAAAATAGTTGGTTTTTTTTGCAAATTTGATTTTTCTGATTTTTTTGTTAATCTTTTTAGTTAAAAAATAATAAAATAACTTGGTTTTCATATTTTTGTTAATGCTTTTAGTCTTAGTTACCTACAAAAATATAGATTAAAATCATTTTAGAAATCTAACTTAAAACAACTGATTTGCTTGTTGATTAAAAATTCAGATGTTTTTGTCTTAGTGTCATAAAAAATCGAATTGATTAAAATGTTTTTGGTATTTAAAATTTATTTAATTAATTTTTAATTTATTTTATTAATGGTTTTAGTCTTAAAGTTAGATTAAAAATGATGAAAATTGGTAAAAAAAAATAATAATATTTTTTAGATTTAGATTTATTTAAAATCTATCTTTAAGACTAAAAGAGTTAAAAAAAAAACATTAAAAATCTCCCCAAAATTTTGGACTTTATTTTCAACTTTTCTGTCAACTGTTTTTTTTACCCAAAAATATCTAAAATCTTTCATATAAAATAATAAAAAAAAAATATATATATATATATACTGTTGCAACTGAAGGAAAAAAAAACACACACACAAACCTGTCTGGGTTTGTCATTGCTCACAATGAAGTGTGAGGGCGACACAAAAGCTTCGGGCAGGCCCCCTCCACTGCAGAACGAACGAGAGGCACTCGACACTCCAGAGCTGGCCGTCACGCAGCCGCTGTTTCTATCTGACGGCTGCCCGCATGAGCCACAGACCACCGTACGGCTGCGGAGATTGTACTCACTATCCCCGCATGTGCTATGGGCGGCCTGCAGGGGGAGATATTGAGTGGAGAACAACAGAAGCAAATGAGACAGAGAAGGTACTGGATCTTATTATAGATGAAGTCTGGCTGTTCTTAGTTCATTTTAGTGCTATGATTCACTGCAGGAAGGCTACAGCTACACCCAAACAACCCATTAACAAAACATACACTTTACACATTCGATTTCAGTCGGGCTAAGGCAAAAATCTCGTTAAAGCTTTAATCTGACTTTGTGAAGTCAGACTAAAAGACTTCCAAATTCGTCCAATATGTATACATGTCAGTTGAGATACAAAGCGTTGTGCACTTACATTGTCCTAAGAACTCATGTTTTCATTTTAACCTTGCAAAACTAAAATTATGCAAACAAAGATAATGAGATTACTGCATTAACTGAGATGTGCCAGTAACTATGTACCATCTCATCATCTTCCTCATCCTGGAATAGAGTGCGTGTGACCTTCCTCATGGCCATTTCCTGGAAAAACAAGAAAAGAAGAGGGAAGTGAATTAGTCACTTAGCGACCTTGAATCAAATAAAACATTCAAAAAGCTGGATGGTTTGTTTAACATCATCCCACCTCCCCACTGGCGCTGACAAGGGTGGTCTGGAACAGATCTCCACTGCCCCATGAGTTTTGAGTCTTCCACACCAGGTCAGAAGGAGGGTTGTGGGTTCCTCCAGCTCCAGCAGCCCAAATCTGACAGCAGAGAGACACTGAAGTGAGTCAGGAATTTAAATGCAAGCTAAAGGTGACCATTACGTTGTAAATCGATACGTACTGTGACAGTCTGTCCCGCCTTTAGGTTAAATTTTGGTGGGAACTTGTAGACGATGGGAGTGCCGGAACCAATCTGCCTCTTCACCTGCCAGTGACCCAGAGTTTGATCCTGGGTGGAGGAAAAAGATAATTTAATAAAAAGTAAATAATACTTAATTCCTCTTTATTGGTCGCCAAAGTTCCTTCTCACCTGGTCGGACTTGTTACAGAGCCGTACATATTTGCCCTCCATGTCAACTTCATCCACAGTCACGCGGCCACTAGCAGAGGCCTGCTGGGACACGCGTGTGCGAGTGACAGTTCCACCGACTACGCTGGATGCATCGCTGTCATTATCGTTCAAACGCCGTTTTTTAGCGCTGCCGGAAGAGGTGCGACTGGTGCTGCTTTGGACCACACGTGTATGAGAGCCAGAACCAGAACCAGAGGAGCGGGTGGTCACAGTCACCCCACGGACAGGAGGGGGACTCGGGGAGAGGCGCAGCCTAAACAGAAAGAGCGGGATGGGTTGTGAGTTATTGCATGAGGCTAATACATCACAAGTCCTATTATAATAAGTATAATTATCTTCATTTGAGGGCTTTACTCAGCAAATATTGATGTAGGCAAATACTTTAAAGGTGCCGTAGAACGCGTTTTCAAAAGATGTAATATAAGTCTAAGGTGTCCCCTGAATGTGTCTGTGAAGTTTCAGCTCAAAATACCCCAGAGATACCCCAGAACTGCCTATTTTGGGGCATCATTAAATATGCGCCGATTCAGGCTGCGGCCCCTTTAAATTCTCGTGCTCCCCGCCCCTGAGCTCGCGACTGCCTTAAACAGCATAAACAAAGTTCACACAGCTAATATAACCCTCAAAATGGATCTTTACAAAGTGTTCGTCATGCAGCATGTCTAATCGCGTAAGTACAGTATTTATTTGGATGTTTACATTTGATTCTGAATGAGTTTGAGGCTATGCTGCGTGGCTAAAGCTAACATTACACACTGTTGGAGAGATTTATAAAGAATGAAGTTGCGTTTATGCATTATACAGACTGCAAGTGTTTAATAATGAAAATAGCGACAGCTCTTGTCTCTGTGAATACAGTAAGAAACGATGGTAACTTTAACCACATTTAACAGTACATTAGCAACATGCTAACGAAACATTTAGAAAGACAATTTACAAATCTCTAAAAATATCATGATATCATGGATCGTGTCAGGTATTATTGGTCCATCTGCCATTTTTCGCTATTGTTCTTGCTTGCTTACCTAGTCTGTTGATTCAGCTGTGCACAGATCCAGATGTTAATACTGGCTGCCCTTGTCTAATGCCTTGAACGGCTGGCATATGCAAAAGTTGGGGGCGTACATATTAATGATCCCGACTGTTACGTAACAGCCGGTGTTATGTTGAGATTCGCCTGTTCTTCAGAGGTCTTTTAAACAAATGAGATTTATATAAGAAGGAGGAAACAATGGAGTTTGAAACTCACTGTATGTCATTTCCATATACTGATCTCTTGTTATTCAACTATGCCAAGATAAATTCAATTTTCAATTCTACAGCACCTTTAATTAATCAGAATATCTTTAATGCTTTTAGTCTTAAATTTAAAAATATTTAAAAAGTCTTCATTAATCCAATTTTTATCTATTAGATCAATGTATTAAAATAGATAAAATGTATTAAAATAGATTAAAAAAAACTCTTATTAATATTTTTAAATAAACATTTTATTAATATTTTATCTAATTTTATTAAATATTAAAAACATTAGCAAAACATTTGAAAAAAAAAGCTAAATCTATTTAATTAATCATAAATATAATAAATAAATGACATATTATTTAATTAAATTATTTACAATATTTACTCTGCAAATAGTCATATGCAATCAATTAGATTAATTAATCAAAATATAATTTTATTAATATTAATAATTTCTTAAAGTTTAAATGGTTTTATTAAATGTAAATAAAATCAAACCTGCAAAAAAATTGATCATTTAAATAAATTATAAAATATGAAGAAAAAAATAATCAGAATATAATGAAATGTAAAATGTTATTAAAATTTAAAGTGATTGGCAGCTCTATTATTTACTAGTAGCACCTTTAAAAAAAAAAAAAAAAAAAAAAGGCTTTCTGCATGTGTGTAGTTTGCAATATCCCATCTCTCACCTCTCCTCCTCGCCCTCCAGAAGTTTCCGGTAGGCGCTGATCTCCATGTCGAGTGCGAGTTTAATGTCCAGCAGCTCCTGGTACTCATCCAACTGTTGCTGCATGCGATGTCTCATTTCGGCCATCTCTTTCTCCTTCTCCTCCAGACGACGCCGCATGATGTCCCTCTCTCTGGATAGAGACTCCTCCAGCTCACGAATCTTCGCCTCACGAGCAGCCAACTAATGAACAGAGCACAACCGTGCAATTTAAATAATGTAAATGAATGAAATTTAAAATGTACATATCCTGTACAAGTAGATTTGCATTTCCTGAAAGAAACAACACTGCTTGCAATGCAGCAAAAAATTGTGTGAATATTTTAGGTTATTTAGTAGTCTTTTTGCAGTGGTACTACATGCTATGTGGATGAACGTCTAGTTACGTGTACTGATCAAAATATTTACTTAAAATAGCTTCCCCTCCCTCTTGCAACAACATCACTTCCATATTAACTGGCATGAGGGCAGGACAACCTGTCCCTCACATGAGATCATGGCAATAGCAAACCATGACAATCCAACAATCCAAACAGTTTCCGATCAAAAAGTCCTGCCTTACTTTTTTCTTTTATGAAAAGTCATTTCACTCGGATATACGTCACAATAGGAAAGAAAAGACTATTGCAACTTTGATTTCATGTTGACTAAATTTATGTGTGTGCATGTGTGTACCTGTTTCTGCAGTTGAGAGAGCTGAGATGTCACGCCCTCTATCCTCATACGTGTCTGCTGCAGTTCCTCATGGGCGGCTCCCACCAAATGACTGTTCCTTTCAGCCGACTGACGAGCATTCTCCAGCTACACATTTAATACAGGATGACATTTAGCTGACAGACATGCTGTATGTCTTTATACATAAAAATATTTCAACAAATATGACTGGCAACGGATCAGTCAGCAAATATGTATGCAGGGCGGGCCAGTTCAGTGGTTTAACAAGATGCCTCTGGGTACATACAGAGAAGTAGATCCTCATTGTCATTTGTAAATCCACCACATTTGGCGGTTCTCTCTTTGATTTTTCTATTACCTTGGAGTTATAGGTTTTCTCAATTTCATCCTTGTAGATGCGAAGCTGCTCTTCGTGTTGTCTACGAAGTTCAGTCAAAGCCTCAGACAGTTTACTCTCAAAATCCTGCTGCCGGCCGCTATCGATTTCCACCACACGTGACTCATACCTCCGCTTAGACTCACGGAGCTCCTGTAGAAAAACATCAGGTTAGAGTACAGAAAGTCCTGAATGTCTTTGATTGTTTCAAAACCAGTAAATATGTTAGCAGTAAGCACTGAATTCTGAGACGACGTGAGTAAAAATGTGCATGAGACAGCGTAATTATTTTCATAGGAGAACTTAGTGCAAGTAGATTTGTTCATGAGACCTCAGAGTAGATGTTCTTCTGGAATTCCAGCTCCTCTTTCAGGGTCTGGATTCGGTTCTCAGCATCCACACGTCTTAGCATTTCATCCTGTAGCTGCTTCTTAGCATCGCTCAGACTGCCATCCAACTGCAAGACAAATATTCACTTTACAAACTTCTATATCAATTCAAAGTAAAAAGCATTGTACTATGTAAAATACTAATTGAAAAACTGTTAGCATGTTTGTCTTGTTGTCCTATAAAAATATCTAAACATCTAACCAACATCTAATGCAGCAGGTCTTTTGACTCCTTTGAAAATATTCAAAGACCCTCCTAATCTAAGCTGATATGTACTTCTATTGTAATAAAAACAAAAATTAAATAGAATTAAAAATATGTCCATTTAATGATGCATATCTTTATTTATTTTTTTATTGACCCCCCATTTATTGGCCCCCCAGAAGTTTGCAGAGGCCCCCTTTTGTGCCCCGGTCACCTGGTTGAGACCCACTTATCTAAACAAGATGCATTTACTTTATACACAAAACAAAATTTTTTTGAGAAAATAAATTAATTTAATTCTGATTAAGTATTTTCCTTTTTTAAAGGAGAATCTACCATGATTTAGTGAGGTTTATGCTTAAAACCTATACACTTAAATACAATAATTTAAATAAAGATATATTCTCAGAGAACATTTCTTAACCCTTGTGCGGTCTTCAGGGTCTTTTGAAACCCCAAACGACGTTTGCTCAAATTAAAAAAAAAAAAGTTCTCTTTGTCCAAATGGCATGAGACTTTGTACGGTGCTTAACACTTTTAAGATATACAAATAAAAAAAAAATTGTAATGATATCTTGTTTTAATGTTAGTGTAAAAAACAAAAAGTTACGCTCGTGGTCTTCGTGGTCTCTGGAGACCCCAGGCAACAAAATGTAATTATGTAACAATATAATATATTTTTTAAAAACCAATGTAATTTTACTCTGTTTATTAATGTTTTTTTCTCAACATTTGTGCAGTTTTTGGAGGATTCGTGATACTTCGTGAACTTTCATTCATGTGGATAACATGGATAATTTGACATGGTTTAGTATAAGATTTTTGCCCATCTTTTGAAAAATGCAGTTTTAAAAGTAAAAAAAACTATCACTTTTACCAGTAGATGGCTGCAGAGCTCCACTATTTGCTATGTGCTATTTGAATGACTGAAAGACGTCTTTTCACAAGTTTTTTTCAGTTGGATTCATATCTAAATGTTATGAAATCACAATTATAACAATAAAAATTACTTTAAAGTTTAACATTTTTGTACAGGGCAAAATCATCACAAAGTAACTTGCCTTGTTCTAAAAAATATATATATTTTTTCCATTTATTTATTTTAAACAATTGTTTTATTTATTTATGCCCAAATATGTGAGCACAATTATGTTTTATTTACTAGAAAAAATTTAAAATAAAGATTAATTTAAGTAATATGTCTGTTTTTAATGTGATTTTGCCTTCTAAATATTAATAATATATTGGTGAAATTAGAACTTGAAATCAAATTCCCTTAAGCAAGCAAGTAGTTATTTTAGATGCTTTAAAAACATCTTTCAGTGCATATTTTACATCAATAACCCTGTAGCAACCTAGAATAAATGTACACTGCTCAAGCACCAAAACACCACCCAAACCCTTAGGATATGCAGCTTTTATGTAGTCATCACCTTGGCCAGCTGGGCTTTCAGGTCTCTGACTTCAACCTCCAGTGATCTCTTCTCCCCCAGTGCTGTGGAGAGAGATGCGTCCTTGGAGTTCAGCAGAGCTTCCAGATCCTTCAGCCTGGCCAGAGCCGATTCCAGATCCGCCTCTTTCTTACCATTCCTACAGTCACAAAAATACAAAGACAGCATTAAAGCATTTTTTCATGTGGACACACAGAAGAACATAATTACCTCAAATACATTCTGTACAGTTAGATTATTATATGCATTCATGCATGTTGCGGGTTGAGTAGAAAGTCTCTTATTTCAGAAAATTGGAAACAACTACACTAGCGTGGCACCATGGCCCAAGTAAAGCGCCTCAGGAGAGGATTGGATCTTGTCGGCTGTCAGAATGGATCTAAAACTGTAAAATATGAATGTGATTTATATCTATAAACTGAATATGTATGCCAAGTAGCAAGGCTGAATAACCAGCTCAGGGCAAATGAACATCAGACGGCCTACAACTTTTGCCTGGGATTTTGTACCAAAAGCAAGGACACTTTAAAATCTGTAAATAATAACCTTAAAACCCTCTCTTTGAATCAGAGCAGGAGCAGGGACTCCAACAGTGAATTTAAACCATATGTGCACGACTGCAGGGTGGTTCATTTCGAAATTTCAGAAAAGAACCACACAAACCTTAATAAAAAGCAGAATGGTAAACACTTCAATAAATAAAAGATGACTGGTAATTTTATTATCGTATGAACTGAACTAAGACAAAGTGAAGTTTAGGTTTGCAGTTTTAAAAACAAAAGGATAAGGCCAGAAAATTCTCTCTCTCAAAACAAGTGTTTAGGTTTAGAGAGCTTCTCTGCGCATTCTCAGATCAGATTTCACAAGGCCTGTAAAATAGCTGTTCCAAATTTAGTCATGTGATTGATGACCAAACAAGGCTTGAAACAATTAAACTTTACCACACTTCAGTCCCTAAAGCACCTTTCCCAGGCACACAACTCTGTCCAAACTCTGCTTTGTACACTCATACAACAACTAGACTAAAACTCAACCTACTAAAGCTACTAGAGTTTGTATTCTGTTCTCTTCGACTCTATGGAGCATTCCATCGGGCCTCCTTCCTGAGAGACGTTATTCAAACAACTTCCCATTCACAACAACAGAAGTTTTGTTAGGTCACATTCTCTACTTTAAAGCCACACATTTTCAATAAATGGTTCATGAGCCTGGGAACATGAAAAAAACCTTTGAATGTATGAGAGTTAACTGACAAGACTGAGATAAAAGCCTCTCGAGGCCTAATCTGCATCTCTACTTAATAATTATTCAATGATGAACATGATCACTGCAGGCTACTATCAATTATGTAAAGAAAATGTGTACATGAGTATGTGAAAGCAACATACTTGTAAAATAAAAGCTCAATGAATGATTTTTTTAAAAACCAATTACTTAAATTCTAGTTACACCACTGATATTTTATGCAAAAACATGGAAGAGAAGATTTATGTAAAAGAGGTTTTGAAGAGAGGCTTTTGAGGTCACATTCATCACTATTTTTGAGGAATAGTGTCACTCAAACTGAAACAGAAACTCTACAGAAATCAAAACAACCTTTGTTCCTCACCAGGATATGGTGTTTATGTGGAAAAATTAGCCTAAAACTTTTTATGGACACAGAGAGAGGAGAGAATGTACTTCTGGAGTGACGGTAAATGCCTGTATGCAGTAGGTGGGTTACAGTAAAGGTGTGCAAGCAGTGGGTGGGCATATCTATGCCAAGTCAAGGGTATAAACAGATATCCAGAAACATAATCTCTTCTGTTTAGGATATTTGGCTATTAAAAACCAGCCCGTTCTTGTCAGCACTCTAAATGTGCCGTTTTGTTCTATGCTTATTCTGGTTACACAACATCAAGCAGATACGGTTTAAAAAAAAAACTGCATTCACAGTGGAGCAGGCCACATTTGGAGAAGAAAAAAAAAGATTAAGAGCCTCCTGTTGTGTAATGTTTTAAATAATGTTTGTTATTTGTTCTATTATCTTCTATATTTATTGCAATTTTTTTCCTGCCACTGTATTTGTTTTCTGTTTTAGTTCCTAACACCTCCAGGATCTGTCCACAGGAAGCCAAACCAACCAGAGGCTTTTAAAAGTAGACAATAGAAGAACACGTGTTAATGTCACCTCAGTGCGAGGTCAAGTTGTCTTTGTCGACTGGACCAACCTGGACAAAGTTTACACGGCAAATGGTCAGATTTGAATGAATTCAGTTTTAGGTGATGGCAGCTAAAGAACAACAACTACAAAATAAAGTGTATTATAGCTAATATGCTGAGAAAAATACTATAAAACTACGGTATTTGGAGTCCTTATTAAACAGATCACTTCAAGAAAACCATCAATTCCAGTAAGTTTTCATTAAATGTGTGTATTTTGTGTGCTGGGTTGTATGTGTGTGCGAGACAAAAGGGAAAAGGGTTTGGCTTGGCATATTGGAAACAGTGGAAACATTTCAGGCACAATAAGAGCCAGTTGAGGGAGAAAGAGGAGGAGAGGAATGTACCAGCCCCTGTATGAATCACAGCTATCCTTGTCCTCTTTTGTGACGAAAAAGAAACCCACAAAAAGCCCTCTAAATGTTTAATATAGTGTTGCCATGGCAAAATGGCATAGAAATATGGCACATGTGGCCATCTCTGAGAAAACGTTGACCACGAACAGGGTTTCCCCAACACAAAAAACCCTCACTGGATTCAAAACCCTCCATTTTTGAAAGATTAAACTCAAAAGCAGATCCAAATTTTCCACAAAATACGAATTAATAAAACTGATAGCAATTCATTATAGTGTACTTGCGAGTTCAAAACCACGTAACTTTAGCAGTGGACTTGGACGCGCACAAACACCCTCAGGGCAATGAAAAAAGTAAAATAACCTGACAAAAAGTCTTCGAGTCTACGAGTGCATTTTCTAAATTTTGGTCATTGCTGTGCCTCTTTAACCCTATATTTACTTCAAAAACTACAGCTTGACACATATAATAGACAGCAGTCACCTGCAACAGCTGGAGGTTTTGAGTGGAAAAATGACCGTAGGCGTTGTTCAAAGGACTTGTAAAACCATAAAAAGCACATAGTAAAACCGCAGTCTGACACAACACTTCATCAATATGATAAAGGGATGGAGCTTGTCAAATCAAACTTCCTTTTTTTAGCTCAAGCAAAAACATTTACTACAATCTATATTTGTTAAATTCATTATATATACACAGAATACCTGCAATGTTTAGGTATGGAAATCCATAGCATCTTCAGTCAAGTGTTTTATTACAATTTTATGGTTTTATAACTGGACAAAGTTTAAGCCTGTATGTCTGTGAAAGTATAACATCAAGGAATTTTAACGTCTCTTATTAAAAGTAATTTGCTTCCTAACAAAAAAAGCTGCATATTCTAACTTGACAACAACTATTTCAGCATACTGAAGAGCAGATAAGCTGAATGAACTACAAGGTTTTGTTTTATGCAAGTCTATTTGTTCAAGGCCAACAATAAAGTTTACTGGGTTGAAATACAGAATAAAAACAAATTACTGTAATTCAACTTGTTATCACCAAAGCCCAAGCTCTGCCTCTTCATCCTCCATTAAGCTCCACAATACACCGATTCACTGCTTTTGACGTAAATGTGACTTCAACTTTCCATTTTATGGGTGAAGTGCACATGTGAGTCAATCTCAAAACGTTTCAAACAGGGGTTCCCCATTTTCCCACTGTACTATGAATAAACATTTCCTTTTTAATTGTCGAGGCGATTCTGACTCACTCTCGTCGGCTGCAGGTCTGCCATGAAGTCTCCATGGAGACAGAATGAAACAGAAGGAAAAACGTATGGTCAGGAGGAAAAAGATTGTGACAGGGTTGTAAAATATGCTCTTAAATCTAAACATAGGCTAAAAATAGACCTCCAAATAGACCATTCCAGAACCAGAATTGGTCCACTATAATGGTTTGAAATTTGAGAATAATGTCAAAATCTCTTAAAGACATGAATCTTTACCAGCTGGGAAAGACTCAACTAAGTATGACATACTACAGGCATTAATCTTTACTACATTTGTTTGTTTTTTCTTTTTTCGAACTGAAGGATGAGTCTAAGTCTAAGTTTTCCTCTAACATGTTATTTTATTACCTGTTATTTGATATATACTAGTAACAGATCTGTTAAAGGACTTTCTGTTCCAGATGGTTAGATATGATTTGAATTTTAAATTCAAATCATATCTAAAACATCTAAGGGTGAGCTGGTTGATCCAGATACCCAGAGGCTTGTTAGTCTAGGCTATATGTGCAAATCTAATATCTTATCTTTAGTAATCTAAATGCATGCTCATTTCATTAACATTACAATAAAAGTTACATCTAGATAAATAAGCATGTCTACATTTTCAGCACTTGTTTTTACAACTCACAACACCCCTCACTGCAAACAATCATTTTCCAAACAGTATTTTATCTAGTTTTTCTGTAAAAATATTGAAATGTTTTTAAAACTTAAAATTTATTTGACAGGAAAAACGTATCATGTTTTAAGGATATCTACATCTCCAATGATATATAAATATCATTTATATATAATCCTTTCATTCAAATTTTACTTTTACATAAATAAACAATTAAACAAAAACAGACAAAAAGATTGAAAATGACATCTTGCAGTGAAGGCAACAGACAAGGTAATGGTATGTAGTCTCAGGAAAATGATTATGAAAAGTTATGATTCTTCTAAATCCTAATGGTGGTTGTGAAGGGTGTGGTCCTACAATCAAACGAGATCCTGGAGCTGAAGCTGAGGACCCAACACAAAGAGAACATTATACCCGCTCTCTGATTCATTAGCACATGACAGATGCTAAAAGCAATTCCCTCAGAGTGAAGTAGCATTAAATGAATTATCTGTTCCTAGTCTGGCACAATTTATCACAATCTTTAACGTCAATTCAAATAGAAACAGCCTTGTCTAGGGATTCTTCAGGAATTCTGTGAAGGGACAATAATGGAGGCCTGAACTGCAGCACAGCTAGGCCTCCTTTCTCATTTTTGCATGGACAAATGTGTGTGTGCACTCTTAGGGCTTGTTCACACAGAATGCATTTTTGCTTTACGGGCAGTGGAATGGAGAAAAAAAACGCAAGGTCTCGAGAACTGATTTTGAGCGCCACGTTTTTAGAACGCCATGTCAATGCGCGAGATATGCTACAGAAGATGCAAGACGTGAGCAGAACGGTTTTGCACGTCCGTCTAGTGCATTTACATAGAAAAAAAATGTAAAAGTAGCGCATTGTAATGGAAAAACGCGTTCTGTGTGAACGGCCCTTTATATTGGAGTTGGGGTCACACATAAATGCCTACTTCTATTCTACCTGTGCAATATGCATAAATACGCTTTTTGTTTCATACTCTGCAATAGGGATAGGTTTAGGCCCTGCCAGCGTGGCAGCTCTGCGTTTAGGAGCTGATGATGACTCACTCTCTCCCTTACGCCCATGGCTCATACACGCCACCAGAACAGCACCAATTACAGTAACCCTCTCTCCTCCCTCTCTTTATACAAGCCCATTCTAACATAATCTGCATCGGAGGGTCTCCAGCCTTACAATCTAAACAGTTTTCCACTGATTTTTCCATGGAATAAACATAACGAGATTCCACTGTCATCTCCGGTTCTCCATATATAACGTTTGCCTGTTTGCAGCTGCCTTTGGTTAAGAATGGGATGGAGATTGTGTGTATTTGTGTGTGTGTGTTGTACTACTCTGTCAGTGTTCCCCATTATGATGATTTGGCAAAAGGCAAACACCAGCTCAGGCTATGAGTCACATGGCACTGCCACGTGACAATTCCTTCTTTCAGAACCACAGGCATTTTTAAACAGATTTACGCAGAAAATACTACTGGGCAATTTACTGTTAAAAAGGGACAGGTCATTTCAGTAACACTACAGAGTTTGTTTGTAAAGTATGTCATAAACATAATCCTTAAATGTGGAATCTAAGTAAGTATAAGTAAGTAGTATTTGACTGCTAAAAACCAAGTAATATTAAAAAAGTATTAAGCTTATAAGACTGGAGCCAATCATGTGAGTGTACATAATTTTACTTTAATTCATTTCTTTAAGCGTATTTTTTTTATTATTATTTTTTTTAAACGAAGGAAAAAAAAATTCTGAGTGTATCTTTAACATATCCACATTCATACTGTTAAGAATAATCACAAACGTGTATATGGCTTTGTTTACGAATGAACGCTAAAGTATATTTGTCTTTCAGTAATAGTTTGGTGTCTTAACAGAACTACACTGCGTTGCTTTACATGGAATCATCTCCGCACACAAGCTCACTCTGAACTCTCAACAAATCACTTGCAAATGAAAAACACGTTTGATCTTTAGTTTAGAGTCTGTAGATGGTGATTACATAACTGACCGAATGAGTCAGTCAGTCCAAAGCCTTTCCAGATCCAACCACATCCAAATGAGGCACCACTGCATGTGCTTTTGGGATGCGTGCATGCACGCATTTTACATTTGACATTTTAAGAAAAAAAAAAATTGCAATTTGGAGTTGAAAATGCCATCAAAAGTGTGTGCGTGTCCACCCAAATATGTATGCGTGTCTAGACGAGTATGGAAAATAAATTTTATATGCCCATTATTTTAAAATGATTTATAATTAATGACTTCAAACACACATACAGTACACACACACTTCAGAGTACAAGCAGCTCTTTAGATGGTCTCTACTAAATCTACTCGAACTAATTTAGAAGCTTCAAAATCTCTTCAAAAATCAGGATGTTTTCTTATTTCGATCACCTCTTTGAAAGGATTTAAATACCCAGTAACAAGCCCGGACAGTGCCTGAGAAAACAATGGCTGTAATAATTTTAAAAAAAATATCTTGAATCACTCATCACACAATTGTGTTATTTATTACTGTCATGACATCAAACAAGATAAAAGATATCTTTCAGAATGTGCATATGTAATGTTCTAGATTAAAGAAAGAAAAAAAAAATCTAGGAGAGAGATCCAGATCCGGACTTAGAACCATTTCTCATAAATTAATGTAATTATAAACAAACACACAGCAGGAGGAAAACGAGCTGTGCTAATTGTCATGACAATGGAAAGCCACATGTCGCTGCTTCACTGGAAGCAAGAGGCAAGTTACAAAACTAGATCGCTCCCAGCATAATCAACAAAGCTGTGTACAATGCAAGCATGCTTGCTTCAGATTCCCAGTTGACATTTAACGCATTTGGCAAACACTTTTATCCAAAGCAACTTATTGTGTATTTGCCAAGTATATGTGTTCCCTGGGAATCAAACCCATAACCACGATCTACCAGCTTTTTAAATTTATTTTTAGTACTTGCAAAAAAAACATTTTAATACCAAAGGATGTCTTTTGAAAATTCTGCATTATTTAATGCATTAGAAATAGCTTCTTATGAGAGAGATCTCTTAGAGAGACTATTATGACTATTAAATTGTCTTAATTTTTACAACAAAATATTTCTGCAAAATTTACACATTGCTTATTTCATTTAATAACCTTACAAGTCTTTTATTCGCTACTGAAAAAGTGTAAGTTGATCATTGTCCAGGGTAGCGTTTCCCAAAAGCATCGTAAGCCTAAGTTGATCGTAGCTCCATTGGTTTCAATGGAGCTACGATCAACTTAAGCTTACGATGCTTTTGGGAAACGCAGCCCAGACCATTACTAGAAAGGAACTACTTTAATGGAATATCCCTAATCTAAATCATTTGTGGACCACCGCTAAGCAGCATTATATACTAACTAAAAATTTTAATGTTTTTTTTTTTTACCAGTATAACATTCACAAATAGTGAATGTTTGAAGGCTTTACATGGCAGAGAAAGGAAAACAGATGTCCAATAGGTATGTAAAAAAAAAAAAAAAAACCAACAAAAAAAAAAAACAACATGAAACAGATGTGATGTTAAAATATCCTCACTGCATCATTCTCCTGTAACAAGTAACAAGAGACAGTAAGGACAGTCGATCTTCAGTGAGGTCAGGATAGCAGAGAAAACAGAACTTTCCTACAGCGGTGATCACATCACAAAAAAGAAAGGGCCAGAGGGAAAGACAGAGAAAAAGAGCCTGCTCCTCTCAGAATGAAAGAGATATTCACTGAGAAAGAAGAGAAGGCTATCTATTCAAATGCATTTGGTGTGCTGAACATACAAGCTATTCGATCTATCCTGGGCCGTCTGAACACACAGGTGCCTGCTGAAGTTGATATACTGTAGAGATCTTAGAAAGTTAAAATGAAGGAAAATTGCCTAATATAGGAAAATCCCATTTTATTCCTTTTTTAGGCAGGACAGCCCTGAACTAAACAACGAAACACTGTAATGTCTGTAAGATCAAGCTTTATCCTCATTGTCAACTGTCACCCGAAGTATAACACTCAAAAGTACACTCATTAGGTATAATTTTCATGGTACACACTATAAAACTCATAATGACATAACCACAGAGGGATCGTCTATTTTAAAAATGATGCGTGACTTGTGCAGGAAGCTTCTTAGAAGCATTTGATAACTGTTCATTGCCATGTGTTTACTCTGATAATGGAAAAGCCAGAGGGAATGATGGGAAAATATTTCACATTAGCAACTGAAAATACTTTGCATAAACTTGACAGACTGACAAGATGCAACAACACTAGTAAAGTAACCTTAAAGGTTGTAATTACCATATTCATTAACCATGGTAATTGCATGATACTACATGTGTACTGTATATGTGGCACTTTTTAGTAAGAGCATTAAATAATTTAAATGACCATTGGTTATAATTATGATTTCAAAGGCAGAACGTTCATAGACGGGTAAAACCCCAAGCACAAACGATGTTTGAGATCTGTTGTTGACAGGGTGGAGTGCATTTGTTGGATATCCGTAACCAGACTAATAATATATGCACCAGGTAAGCCAGTCAATGGAAAACCTGCAGAGGGGTGAGGGAGGGGCAGGAAATGTCTCACTGAAGATTTTTTTTCATGTTTGAAAGCTGCCAAAAGTCTTTTTGTTTGCCCTTTAAGCAACAGCTTAAAAGAATACAGACCATAAAAACCAGTGAGCATTAAACGATAAAGCGGTTCATGAATTCTTCAGTGCTTAACAATAATATGAATATGATTTAATAAAAAGGAGCATTTACAGAATGCATATGAGGGCCTGGGATCAAAGATAGATGTCTAAAATAACAATGATTTAAATGTAAAGGTGTTTCTTTATATGACACTTTAATATCCTAGTAGTTGATTTTTTTTTAAACATATTATATTTTTATTATTATTTTCAAATATTCATATTCATTTAAAAATTCATATAAAAATGTGTTAAAACTTTTTACTATATATTTTTTTTTTAAATACAGGATACATAAATATCATGTAAATCACAAAATACTGTTAACACATTATTTGAAATTAATGACATTTGTTGGTTGAGGGAAAAATAGACAAACAAATGACTTCTCCTGTCAAGCATGTACGTACACTGTTGGGCATTGTTAACACTAATTAAATAAACTGTGAAAAGTGAGTTTTAAGAGACCACATGGCCAAAAAAAACTTTAAAAATTTAAGAAACGCCCATACATAAATTGAAAGGGTGTCCCTTTTCAAAGCCTCACACTATGGAAGTAAAAGTGATAAGAAGTGAAAATACTTTCAATCTCAGTTATCTCAGACAAAGAGTACATGAGTTGAAGACTAGTTAATTTTTTACAGTGATAAAACTGATAATAACTCTCAAGTTCAATACTCTAATCTTTTTTTAAGGACGCACTTCCTTTTCTCCAGAGTCTGGAATAATGGAGTGACTAAGACTAAGATAATAAATATGTCCTGATTACCGCCCACACTCGAGCCTGAAAAAAAAAATCATTGTGTGAATGGGGGCTCAGGACATACCTGAAAATGCATGCAGAGTCAGATAATGTTCAACTAAAAAGCAGGTTAGAGTTAGTATTTTTAATCATTTAGACAAATACTGACTCATTTCAGAGTTCCTATTCTGGACCTTAACCAAGTACAGTTTCATTGTATTGCCTAAATGAACACTGAGGGGATTTACAGCATTTTAAATGAAAGGTAAGTGATGACATGCTTCTCTTTTAGTATGAATTGAAAGATGCATTTCATCTGCTCAGTTTCCAGCTGTAGTCTTTCCACATTTCAGTCATTGACTCCTACACTGCAGCTGTCAACAGAGTTCAGACAGCGAAATACACATATAATACAATCTTCTGTCTGACAATGCCCACAGAAGCCAAATGCTGCAACAGCAGCCACAAGCACATGTACTTTTACAGCATGTGCGCGCACACACAGCTAGCTGTGATCTGTACCTGCTGCATGACCCGGCATGACTCCCCATTCAAGAAATTGTCTGACCCTTAAGTTTTCTAAACGATAACTGATGTCAAAGTACAGGAGTAATCATATAACAAGCACCCTTAAAACAATCCACTGCTAAACAACAAGAACATTTTTAAATATTGTCAATTTAAAACTTGTTGTTCATTTAAAATGTAATTTTGCAAAGCTTAGCTCATAGAAATATTTATTTAATATATTTCATTTAATTTAATATATTTAATACATTTCATTTCATTTAAAATATTTCATTAGATGTTCTTTGTGGAACTTCTCCTGTGGCAATAGAGCTATATAATCCCATTCATTTTCCAACTGGAATCTTTATGGAGAGTTCTAAGTCGCTTCAGTAAGAAAACATCTGCTAAGCACATAAGTATAATGCAAATGTATCAAACTCACTGGAATAAAATAGGGCTACTACATGGCTTTCTTTTTGAGGTGAGGGGTTAAAGTGAGAGTAAACAGTGCTTCCCTCACAGTTACTTAAAGCTCATGAGTCACCACTCAGTCCAGTCAGAACCTCTCACACACCCTGGCAAGGCCGCATGGTTGCTGTGGAAACCAAACACTACCAAACAGCTCAGCACCCAATGAGTGTACACGTCCATCTGCATTCACAGAGTGATAGATGCTTACAGGAACTCATGAGGGCTACTGGAACCCTGGGACTCTCTGAAATAAGATCATCGCCTTCTGCCGACTTCCCCACAAACCTTATGAAATGAATGAATATGACTCACAAAGCCTTTCTCTAAACCCTTAACTTGTTACGCATCATCAGTGAAAGAACATCATTGGCTTCGATGTCTATCTGTCTTTAAACCACACCCTTAATGGGTCTGAACATGCCTCTTGCCTAAGCCCGGGCATTGACTAAAGTCTACTACCATAGAGACAGCAAGATAAACAATAGATTATCATACTGACAATCACTGGATGACAAATACATTGCTTCTAAATAAACTATAAGGATGTACATATACTCTATCAGTGGTAGTGAACAGTTTGAAATGGTTTCTCTCTGGAGTTCGGATATCTTTAAAGTACAGTGATATTGGACAATTCAAGTGCAAAGGACAAATGAGGATGCATGATAAGTAACTAGATTTTATGATGGGTAGTTACTTCTTAGTTTTATATAGATGATCTTTTCTCTGACATAATGTGATTAGTTATTGCCAAACTGTGTTTGAATGAATGAATAAAACCTACAGCATCTTACATTTAATATTGAAGATTTGCACATTGCATGCTGAAAACTATAAATGCAATTAGAGATGCATAATATATTGGTAGGCTACCATATTGGTTATTAGCCAATATTCAAGATTTTTTTAATTTACTGGTATCGACTAATACTGTATGTTTAATGTTCATACTTCATGTTTTTACAGGGCAGTCATGGCCTAGTGGTTAGAATCAGACTGGTAACCTGAAGGTTGCAAGTTCGATTCTCAATATCAACAGGAAATAACTGAGGTGCCCTTGAGCAAGGCACCTAACCCCCAATCACTCCCAGAGCGCCACAGCAAAATGGCTGCCCACTAATCCAGGTGTGTGTGTCCATGGTGTGCAGTGTGTGTGTGTGTGTGTGTGTGTGTGTGTGTATTCACTCCTAATGTGTGTGCACTAACTTGAATGGGTTAAATGCAGAGGACAAATTCAGAGTATGGGATTTCATACTTGGCCTTCACATGTCACTTAAAGATTAGTTTTACCATAATCTAACAGTCAAGTTAATCTTCAAAAATACTAATATTTTAATAACACTTTAAATGTAATCTTCAGCAAATATAACCAAAATGTAATAAAAAAACAATAATAATCACAATTTAATAACTTACATTATGTTATGATACCTAAATTCACTTGTAGCATTTAAAATGATTGATTTTATGATTTTTTTATTGACTTATTTTTTATTTAATTAAATAGATTATATTATATTAAAAATTTTGTTTATCGGTTATCAGGCATAGCATTAAAATAATTAGTCTTATCATGCAACCCTAATTCCAACCATTATTCTGTAGACATGTGATGTCCTACTGAAGGGAGGATTCCAAAAACATATACTGTATATATCTGCTGGCTTATTGATTAAACATATACAGTGCAAAGATGTTATCTATCTTCTTTAATCACTGAAAAAATAGTGGCCACTTTAAAATATTTCCACAGTAGACACAGGAATGATGAAAATGTGAATTCACTAATCAACCAGAAACCGTCACACTAAACCTGTTGTAAAGGGCGTGGTGGCCAATCCAACAGCCAAACTCAACACACCCACATTCACACCTCACATACCTGAGCAAAGATGGTGTGTGTGGATGTGTACATACACCATCGTTCAAAATTTAGTACAATTTTAAAGGAAATTAATACATCTGTTAAGCAAGGATACATTAAGTGTGACAGTAAAGACATTTATAATGTTACAAAATATTTCCATTTCAAAAAATGCTGTTCTTTTTATCCTTCAATTCACTAAATAATCCTAAAAAAAGTTCCCACAATAATATTATTTTTAACATAATACTTAAATACTAATAAATGTTTCTTGAGCGCCAAATCAGCAGTATCATGCAGTGTTGGGGAAAGTTACTTTTAAAAGTAATGCATTACAATATTGCGTTACTTCCTAAAAAAGTAACTAATTGCGTTACTTCGTTACTTTTTATGAAAAGTAATGCGTTACATTACTTTTGCGTTACTTTTTCTCACCGGGGCTGGGCTTGCTTGTTTGTTTTTTAATAACAACAAAAAAGTTATATTTTTGGCAAAAAGGCCCTTTTACACCAAAAGTGAAATCAATAAGCCTCAGGCTGAAGGAAATGCATATTTACACCTGTACACTTTCAGCTGTGCTGCCATTCTGGATTAAAGAAAAATATAATAGAGAAGAAAGAAGTTCTAGTTCTTATTTCTAAATCTAATCTAAAGTATTTTTTGATTATTAGTATGGCTGAATTAGGTATATTGAAGGTCAGCAGCAAAGACATTGGTTAATAATTGAGATTAAATACAAAGTATATTTGTGTAATTTAATATAGTTTATTATTACAGGTTTGCTGAGATTGCATTTCACTGTTTTTATTCATTTTGAGGAATACTGAATGTTTTCGTGCAAGTGAAATGAGTAAATGCATGTTCACATTTAGTCTAAAACTATAATAATCATCATGCTTACACAGCGCACACAACACACTCTGCACTTTATTTCTCTCAATATGGGGACAGGAGATCTGTCAGTCAATAAATGTGAAAAGTAACTTGCGTTACTTATTTGAAAAAGTAACTCAGATATTTTGTTGTAAATTGAAAAAGTAATGCATTACTTTACTAGTTACTTGAAAAAGTAATCTGATTACGTAACTCAAGTTACTTGTAATGCGTTACCCCCAACACTGGTATCATGTGACACTGAAGACTGCCTACTCAAAATTCAGCTTTGCCATAACAGACATTACATTTTAAAATATATTAAAACAGAAAACAGCTATTTTAAATTGCAATAATATTCCACAGTATTTCTGTTTTTTAAGTATTTTTGATCAAATAAAAATAAAATAAAAGACTTACTGAGGTTAAAAATCATTGTGTACAAAACAGCATAATACTGTTGATTTGTTTTCTCTTCGATTACATTATTATAATTTAATTCAATTTAAATTTAATTTAACTTTAAAATGCATCAAACACAGCCTTAGTGACAGGAGCAATAAGCAGATGTTCAGTGGCGAAATTTGTCGTCATGGTTCAGCTAAATTTAGCTGAGGACTAGGCTGAGAGCCCAGGGGTCGGCACCGTTCTGCTCGTTTAAACTTATCTCCTGGATGTGTGAAAGAAATTTCGAGAGAAAAACAGGGCAAGCCCTCATATTAGCAAGTGTCTGCAGCTCTTTGGTGTCACAGTCTTATGGACTGTAAGCCGCACTGTTCAGAAACTAAACCTGATGGAACTGCTGTAGATTCCTGGGTGGAATGAGTCATGGTAATTGCTACTGCTATAACTCCAAACTCACTGGAATAACACTGGTTTCCAGGATTAAATGACTCGCTCACTCAAAAATGAAGGGTGCTTTTAAACTTAAAAAAGTGCAAATGAAAGATGGATTTTGGATGAATGAACCATAATCTGCACACGTACCTGGCCTTCAACTCCTTGTAGTCCTCGCGCACCTTGCTGAGCTCCAATTGCAGTCGGGCTCGTTCTTTGGCCACCGAGTCCAGAGTCTTCCTGGCATCTGCCAGCTCTGCCTCGTACGCCGCTTTCATGCCGCTCAGCTCCCGACTGATCTCCGTCTCCGACTCGGTGATGCGCATACGCAGACCTGCGTTCTCCATCTCCAGAGAGCGCACCTTATCGATGTAGACCGCCAGACGGTCGTTCAGGTTGCACAGGTCATCTTTCTCCTGCAGCCGAGTGATGCGGGTGGGGGACAGGACGGTGGTCGCCCCTCCGCGGCTGCTTCGTTTCTGACCTGGAGTCTCCATAGCAGACTGAAACTACTACTGCTAGCTTGAAACTGTGCAGAAAGTAGAACAGAATACAATAGGATAGAATAGAAAGAGGAGAGACATATTTCAGAGGTGATACGTTCAGACATCTCTTACAGTCACAGTATGACAGTTTGAAACGGATACTGCAATTTATTTATAGAAATAAAAAAATAAAAAAGATTTAATTATTAACTCCATCCCTCTCATGTTCCCTCCCTCCCTATCCACAATCCTTCTCCCTCACTTTGTGTCTTACACTTTCCGCCACGCCCAACCTCTGATCACATCCAAGTATGTTTAGCACAAACTTCCCAGAAATAAACTCAAATCTCAACCACATCCCCTTCTGAATAGACTTATCTGGTTTAGATCTAAACCTCATACGGGTTTAGATTGCATTCACTGCCAACTTATTTTGGACAAACTATCCAGACACACTCTTTTACACACTTTAAAGACGACTTGCACAGATACAAATGTCAAAGTCCCATTCATTTGAGCTCTGATCAAATGTTTGTTTTGGACCGTGGAGGTAATTCCAAACATTACAATGTGCTTAGACAGCATATGTGACACTCCCCCTCAAGACAACTACTACTTTTACTTTTCAATGTTAATAAAAAAGGCTATGAAAATATACACATAAAAAATATACATGGGTCCATTCACAATCTGCAGAACAGCTAGTCAAAATGCCTGAATCACTGACCTGGTAAAGCTGAGAGAGAGTTTGGGTTAGTGAAGGCTCCTACGGCTGCTGTGTCCCGTTGAAACTCTGCAGAGAGAGTGTCTATTCTGACTCGTGCTCCTGGCAGAAACTCACGCCTCTTTAGGGAGGAGAGAGGAGGAGGAGGAGGAGAAGAGCAAGTGAGGGAAAAGAGGGCGGAGCTAACGTTAGTACGTTAGTTAGTAAGTCTGACTCAGTAAGAACACACAAGGGAATCGAGCTAGGCTATTTCACATTGTCACACAATCATCTCGGCTTATCTTTTTTATTATATATGTAACTTATATAATCTGTAACTTGTGAGATAAGCAGTTTGACCAACAGTCAACACTTGATAATGACTAATCCACAGCAAAATAAAAATAAATTAAATACAAAACAGCAGAATAGAATAAAACAATGTTTGCTCTAAACCCAGTATTAAATAAAAAACAGAAGTTAAATTAAAGGTGCAGCAGATGACATGGGAAATGCTAAGGTTAGTCTGCTCCGACCCTCCCTGCAAATCACCGTCCAAAGCCACGCCTCCTCCAAAACACTGAAGGCAGGCGCACACACACACACACACACACACACACACACAGCTGCTCTCGGCAAAGCGTCACAAGAGACGGCGTTAAACTACCTCATGTTTCAAAGCACATAACATTACAATTAAAATGAACGTAAACAACTTGAAGAGCTTGTACCTGACTGCTGCAGATTCGTTTCGGTGTTGATACGGTTGACATGGAAACGCATTCCGAGTATGAGGACGTGAACAGCTCCGGTTAGAACGTCACGTGGTTGCCATCGCTTAATTACGGTAGTTATGGTGTGAACTCAGCATAAACTCGTTGTTTTGATTCGGTAGGAACTGTAAAAGGTGGCTCCTGATTGTTTGCGGCGCTCCGTGACTGAGGTCTTGTATAAACTTTGCATAGCGTGAAACGCGCTGATGACGTATGACGTCTGCGCGAACAGGGTGCGCGAGGGTATGTAAAAACATACGTTGACAGGCAGGTAGGACATCGTATTATTTCATTCAGACCCAATATAAAGATTTGATGAACATTTAAGGGTCCTACGCCTTCCACAGATGATATATATTTATATATAAAAAAGCTACATTTATACCATTTAATAATAATTTCTATCAAGATATGAGGAGGCTTTCAACCAGTATAACAAAAATGTTTCTGTCGAGAATCACCCATTGCACCTTTAAATAAAAAAAAAAAATTAATTCAAATGAATTTAAAATAAGTTTATAAAAATCAAATCAACATTCCCATAGTTAAAGCTAGTCCGAAGAGAGCTCTCCGAAGAGCTACTTATCCAAAAGCCAAAGAAAAACATTCCTCATTCTTCCTAGAAATCCAGAATACATTCACTTGTTGTTGCATGAAGCTTTAAAGGGGAAGGTCACAGAAAACAGCCTGCCTAGTATTTATTCCGGAGGGGTGGACATACGAAAAATAAATTATCCAATCAGGTGTCTTAGTAAAAGGAGTGAGAGTGGATGAGATGAATTCCTTTTTTGGGAAGGAAGGCTGTGTTTTGATTCACTTAACTGCTAACTAGTCACCTCCCATCAACTCTCTGGTTCATATTCAGTTCAGGATCAAACCTGCACATCAGTGTCGTTTTTGTACACTAAAATGAAAACTTTTTTGTTCATTTAAATAAATCTGAAATATAAATATTAGATAAGAAACTTAAACAAAAAACTTAAACAAAAATGAGAAATGTTGCCTTGGCAACTAACTAATTTTTTTAATTTAAGTTAAACTTTTAAAAAAAACTTAAGTTTTAAAGTTAAAGTCTTAAAATGACTAAAAGTAAAACTGAAAGTATAAATTATTGCTAATATAGAAATAGAAAAAAAATGACAAAAACATAACATTACTACAATGTAAAATTAGAATGAAAAATGGAAATATATAAATATAAGATAATATTTAAGGAAAAAAAAGTAAAATAAAAGCCATATTTATTTGAATCACTATGTGCACAAAAATGCTTCTGGAAACGGCCGTAAGGAGATGGAGAAAGCCATGAAAAAAGAAAGCAGACACCCTTGGCACAGAAGCCTCGGCAGATCAGTGGAAAAGTCCCTGTAATTCTCCAGGATGCCCCGGTCTGTTCTGTACTTTCTTTTCTCCTAGACTCTCTTTCTTTGCCATCTTCATTACATCATCACAGACAACCACCGCATTCCAATATAACAATGAGATTCCCCAGGGTACATGTCTCTCCACCCTGAGTGCCATCTCAAAAATCTATGGGAACTGATGAGAGATCAGTCATGATGAGTAGGCCCAAATGAAATCTTATTTAGTTTCATTTTCTACACTGATTTTGAGGGAAAAACCTGCAGATTTTGTGGAATTCTGTTGAGTTTCACCAGAGCAGGTTAGATGGGGGTCTAAACTTCTGTAAGAACATGACTCAGGAGGCCTAAGGGTGGAGAATTGGGACACATTCAGCAAATTCCAAGACATGACAGGTTCCAACCAGAATGTTTTCACAACATGAAATTCAGGCACACTTAGGTCAAACTACACTGCAATTATATAGCTTTCATATAATTGTCAGTTTACATTAAAAAGTCATCAAGGATTTTGTGATTAGTAGTGTAACCATTAATTCATAATATTATTATATAACACACAAAACGTTTTTAACTGTAGTCCAAACAGCTAATTCAGGACTAAAGATGAGAATTCCCTGGAATCAAGTAGGATATATTTAAGTAAAATTATAGGTTATTAAAACTGTTGAGTCATGCATTGAGAATGAACATACAAATCGTTCTATTCATAAACACCCCACAAATGCCGTTGCTATGGATTAGTATAAGCAAAAAGATTAAATGATTGAGCAAAGACTCAGACAGGGAAATAGTGACTCACAGTTGCCGAATCCCAAGATCAGGAAACGTTTGCAGGCGTTCAAGGATCCGCCATACCCTCCTACTACTAGCATAGCAATACAGATGGAGTGTGCAATGCCCTCTAGTGGTCATTCAATTGAAAGGCAGAGTTCAAACTCGGACAGAAATTTATCATGGGCACCAAGTACAAAAAGACAGAAGTTAAAGGGATAGCCCCCTCAAAAAAAAAAAAAAAAAAAAAAAAAAAAATATATATATATATATATATATATATATATATATATATATATATATATATATATATATATTTCCCATATATATATACATAAATAAAAAATATATATAAATATAATATATAAATGATAAATATAATATATATAAATATAAAAATAAATACATATATATAAATAAATAACAATGGAAGTCAATGGGGCCTATGGTTCTTCAAATTATCTTTTTTTTTCCTTTTCTTTTTTTTTAATGTATTCAGCCAAAGAAAGAAATTCATACTTGTTTGGAACAACCTGAGGGGGTGAGTAATTGATGAGAGAATTTTCATTTTTGGGTGACCTAACCCTTTATTACTGTTGTCCCTCAAAAAAAAAAACAAGATGTTCTTGCACTGTTGTTCTTGCAACTAAATTTGCATTCAACTTTATTCAAGGTGTAAGAAAAAAATACCATTTTAATTAATTTTGGTTTTATATATTTATATTATAAATAAAAACCAAAATAATACATTTTATTTATTTATTTATTTTAATCATAAATACAAAAATGTTGATTAAAAGGTCAAAATAAGAAATTAATAAAATAAATTAATTAACAATTATGTCATCTAAAGCAATGGTTCTCAACCAGGGGGTCGGGGCCAACAAGGGGGCCACATCAAACTTCCAAGCCTCAAGATGACTTAAAATGAGTAAAATAAGACAAAACAACTATTAAGCTAAAACAACTAAAAACAAGATATTTAATATTTTAATTCTTTATTATTATTTTTTTTATTATTGAATATTCAGGATTCCTGCAGCCTTGGAAAACCGGATATAGCTTTTAGTGTGATTTCTAGACCCGGAAAAGTCATGTGAAATCTTAATAATTTTTTAAATTTTAATAATGAACATAATTGTTTTCAAGTTTTGCCAAGCTTCAAAATATATAGTTTGGTATAAATTGTGAGCAATTTTTTTTTTTTTTTTTTTTTTGATCAGTAAATCATGAACGAGCATGTCGGCATGTAAAAGACATGAACATGTAAATTTATTGGTTAAAAAGAAGAACGTTTATGCTGGTCACACTAAGGCTGAATCCTAAATGGCACACTTCTGTGCACTTTCAGTCTTGTGGACAATGGCTGCCTCGTGCGCGTGTCCGTTAAGTCCACGAGACTTGGGGTGATGAATGGGGTGTCCCATTCATCATTTTAGGTTTCAGAAGGGTGCTCGCGAGCGCCCCCATTGCGGCCGCTATGCGCCCTGGATGCGCACTTCAGCTGAGCCCGCAAGTCTGCGAGCTACGCAGAGGAATTTACCTGGCAGTCACAGCGGCATTACGTCACGAAAGTGCGGACTCAGATGGGTGACCATTTGGGACCGGGCCCTAATTTTGGTGGACAATGGTGTGTAGCTTTTGGATAGCTACTCTAGTGACCTCTGCTGACGACGAACAGTCTCACTCATCTAAGTTTTTTCCTCAAGACTGGTCATAACTTTCAGTTAGCTACATAAAAAGGTAAATTGTATCATTTGGACTGGGAAAGTAAACACTTGGTTAACTGTTGGTCAAATTAGTTCTTCTTAAGACACAGTCTTAATATAGTGTAGTCTGGGACAGTGGCGTAGCAAGTCAGCCCCGGGCCCATATGCAAAAATTTTTTACGGGCCCCCCTTGGCTTCGCGGACTTTAATATGAATAAGATAGCATCACTAACAGCGCTACAGTAGGCCTACTATGCGCTCCTCCATCATTTTTACTTTGCATTGCGGATCTATTTCAAAAATGTCAAACAAACCCGCTTTTCAACACAGTCTACGCTTGAATTCGACCGATTTGACTTTGGAATTTCAGAATGATCATAGCATCATTTCAGATGCGATGAGTCTGAAGATTATTCCAGTTATGAATTAATTATTCTGTCGCAGACTATTTTAATGCGCATGTTTTATTCCTAATAAATTTACTAGAAGTTTCTTCTCTAAAGTTGTTTCCATTACATTTTATGTGCATTTTATTTCGTTGAATATAAAGTAGGCCTATCCACCCCAGCAAGAGTACGAGTTACAATTATTCAAATTTTGTGCAGTATCTTAAAATGTGCAGACGTAGTCATTTTTTCAGAAAACCAATATGACTCATTTAAAATTCTGCATTACTGACATTACTGCATGCATAAGTTTCAGAAACCCACTGCGAATACCGGTCAAATACAATAGATTATCGCTAAGACATGGCATGGACCATTTTATGGTCCATTTATTCAGATTCTTAATGATTTTCAGTACATTTAACATAGATATGCTATAGCAAGTTATTGACAACATTATTTCTATTATACTTCATTTTTCTGAACATATGTACACAGGTTCCTTCTCGCGCACAGACGCGCGTGAAAGTATTTGGATGCAGAAAGACGCGTTCGGCGTGTGCACTGCGCGCTATCTAGTGGACTTTTGTGTTCAAGCACTCAATTCACTCTCGCATGGGCTGTTTTCAGAACACACTGTCCGTGCCATCACAAAAATTGGGCTGCACGCGGACGTCCGCGAACCCTCCTGATGACGAAAATTTCGCGATGCGGACGCCCGATGTATACTTTGGGGTTAAGCCCGTAATAGTGGGCCCCCAATCCTCCCGGGCCCATATGCACGTGCATACAAGACGCTACGCCACTGGTCTGGGAGGTTTATGCAGCTGGCCCCAGCTTCAGGTTTGTCTTAACGCTCAACTGTATGAAGTGTCTCCAGGTGGTGGCAGCATTAACACAGAGTTTATTATCTTTGGACAATGACATTTAATTGTTTTGAATGAAACTCTTTTCACTCAAACACAATCACAAAAAGAAAATGTTTAGAAAGAAATGTAACAAGAACAACATAATAAAATTACAGGACAGTTAGGCCTCTGTCATGATGATATATGCTAATGAACATTTATCAAGTACAAATCAAGCCTTATAATTACAAGTGTAGTGCATCAGCTGACAGAGGCAGTCCACCTGCTCATGTAGAGTTCATTGCTCTTTAATAATTACTTTCGTTCAACACATCCACTACTGTTCAGTGTTTCCAACTTGTTTTATAATGGTGTTAATTATGATTGTGAGGTAGTTTGAAAAGTGCCTGAAACTCAAAAAATTGTAGAGAATGATGGGTGTTCAAACTGAAAGGTCGCTGTGTGTTTAACCTTGGTTATTTTAGACTTATGTTAAAATAGAATCAGAACATATGAAGTAAAACTTCTTTATTGCTCTTTAAAATGGCCAAGGTTGAACAATGAACTATAGCCACTTCATCCATCATTGATGAGAGCAGGTTGTTTCCATATGCTACATGCGAGTAACAAGGTTTGATAAATAAAGGGTGTTAGGGAGGAAAGGCCTTGCGTCGTGCTTTATTTGGAATAAGAACACAAATGGTTCGCACTGCCTTGAGCATTCAAGGATATACAAATATACAGGCATGACCACACACTGTCTATTAACAGCCAGAACAGAGCTTTTCCGGTGCTACCAGACTGATGTATCTGCGACATTCCATGTGAAGCTGAGGAAAATTCCCTGTGGGTGTGTTTGATGAGAAAAACGGTATGTGAATTTGACAAATATTGTATAATTTGACACTTAGTTCATCCATTGTGATCAGTATCTCTAAATCCAACTGTGTTCAGACGGTCTTAAACGATCTAAAAGTGGGCATGGGCTTGATATGGATGAACAGAAGTTTAATTGTCAGGAATGTTGGATTTTAGGCAACATGTGAGGTTTTAATCACTGGCTCTGTTCTTGTCTAGACCGGCCTTTCAAGTACTAATTATGGTTGCTTTTGAGCTCACATAACCGGAAAATGTACAGCAGATTTAGGGGGAGAAATACATTAACAAATAATGGATCAAAGAAAACAAATGAGCTTTTGTGTCTGATGTTTTTATTTGATCCTCAGTATGAAATGTTGCTCAGTCGTGTTCTAAGAGGTAGAGGCTTAAATAACATTTTTTCTTCTTCTTCTTGCAACTTTTACTTAGAACAGCTTACTAGTCCAATAAAATACTGTTTTTGTTTTTGTATAATTCTCCATCCTTTACATCTTCAGTGTTGGAAAGCTCTGTATGAAACATTATTTTACATATAATTTTATAATATTGTCATAATTTATATCATATTTGTGACTTTATTCTTAGAGGAATATGTGATGTTCCGCACGGCTCAGAAGTGTCATGTAGAGCAGCTGCAGATTCATATAATGCACATTATTGTGACCCATGGCACAGTGTGTCTCATATTTACCAATGCTAACATTTTCCTTTCTTACTGATTCATGTACTCTATATAATTCAGAGACCATTAAGATCTTTTTACATGTTCTGTAAGCATTAGAAGGTATAAAACCTTCTTTTTGCCTGATTACATCACCACTTGGATTCAAACCCAGGTATCCCATGACAATCAATATGTTGAAATATATGACCACCACTCAAACATGTCAAACATCAGTGTTACTTGCATTACAATATTGCATTGCTCCCTAAAAAAGTAACATTGAAAGTCAGCAGCAAAGACATTGGTTAATAAAGTGAGATTAAATACATAAAGTACATTTGTGTAATTTAATATAGTTAATTATTACTGGTTTGCATAAAATTCAATGGTCTGTGGCATTGAAATTGCATTTAACTCTGTTTTTATTCATTCAATACTGAATGTTTTCGTGCAAGTGAGATGAGTATGCATGTTCACATTTAGCCTAGAACTATAAATAGAGCGCACACAACGCCTCTGCACTTTATTTCTTTCAACATGGAGACAGGAGAGCTGTCTGTCAATAAATGTGAAAAAAGTAACTTTCTTTACTTATTTGAAAAAAAAAAAACTTAGATATTTTGTTGTAAATTGAAAAAGTAATGCGCTACTTTACTAGATACTTGAAAAAGAAATCTGATTACATAACTCAAGTTACTTGTAATGCGTTAATCCAAAACTCTCAATCATACATTACAAGTATTTTGAGCCCCCTGTATGTGATATTATATTAGCTATATAGGATTTGTTTGTGTTTTTATTTGTATATTTTAGGAAGTGTGATATTTATTAGGGATGCACCAATATAAAATTCTGTCCGATACCATTAAGTTGATATTTTCATGTTATGGCTGATAACAGCCAATATAGTAAGATTTTTTTGAAAGACATGTTCAAATAAATAAATACATTCCAAGGCATCATTTATTTGATCAAAAATACAGTAAAACAGTTTTTCTAATTATTAGAATTTAAAATAACTGCTTTCTATTTTAAAATATTTTGAAATAATTTCCTGTGAAGGTAAAGCTGAATTTTTAGCAGCCATTACTCCAGTCTTTGATGTCTATGTCACATGATCCTTTAGAAATCATTCTAATATGCTGATTTGGTGCTCAAGAAACATTTCTCATTATTATGTGCTGATGAATAGATGAATAGATTCTTTGATGAATAGAAAGTTCAAAAGAACATTTATTTGAAATGAATATATTCTTTTGAAAGACATAATAGACTAAATGTCTTTATTGCAGTTTTGATCAATTGAATGCATCATTGCTGAATAAAAGTAAATTATGATAAATTATATCCTTTGTAACCCAATAAAAAAACTTTTTTTTTCTCCAGGTCAGCTGATCCAACAACCAAGTGTGATCCCCATGTGGTCTTCATCCAGACAGTAATCCATCTATCATGAACTCAAGCACTGAAGCTCCATTCACCAACCCCACAGACTGCGCTGAGGTTAAGGTCCCCAGTCAGGTTTTCCTGGCCATCGCCGTCGCCAGTCTGAGCGAGAACCTCTTGGTGATTGTGGCCGTGATCAAAAACAAGAACCTTCACTCTCCTATGTACTGCTTCATCTGCAACCTGGCTTTGTTTAACACCATCTCCAGCCTCTCCAAGGCATTAGAAGACGTCCTGCTCTTGTTTATAGATGCCGGACACCTGAACTCCCGTGGCCCTTTTGAGCTGAAGATAGATGACATCATGGACTCTCTAACCCTGATGGGCTTCCTGGGCTCCATTTTCAGCATTCTCGCCATAGCCGTGGATCGGTACATCAGCATATTCCACGCTCTACGCTATCACACGCTTATGACAATGCGTCGTGTAGTGGTTATTTTGTCCGCTATCTGGGTGTTGTGTGGGACCAGCGGAGCGCTCATGATCGGATTCTTTGTGGCCGCCACAGTGCAAATCTTCTTCGTTGTGCTCTTCTTCACAGCTCTGCTCCTGATCCTCTTGCTCTATGTGCATATGTTTCTGCTAGCACGGCACCACGCCAACAGGATCGCGTCTATGCCAGGCGCCCAGGCACGCCATAGGCAAAGTGGCTTGAGGGGGGCGCTGACCCTCACCATCTTGATTGGAGTGTTTGTGGCCTGCTGGGCTCCTTTCTTATTTCATCTGCTGATTATGATGATTTGTCCGGAGAACCCATACTGTGAGTGCTACCGCTCGCTCTTCCAGCTGCATGTTGTGCTGCTAGTGAGTCACGCGGTCATTGATCCAGCCATTTATGCTTTCCGTAGTGCAGAGCTGCGCAATACCTACAAGATAATGTTCCTGCACTCAGCTGCAAGGATCTGTAAACAGTGTGTCTGAGCGACGGCCCCGATATACTCATGATTCTTTTTCTTTCTTCATTTAGTGGTAAAAAGAAGTTTGATATACCTTTGCAGCAGTATGCTGTTAGAGAACATCTCGATGCCACCCACACTGCTGATGAGTATGTAAATATGTGCTGTACTTTCCTCTCAATAACAAAAATGACAACGCTGAGAAAGCAGAAGTTAAGAAAGCATCTGATTATATCACAATATGTTTGCTCAAGCTCTCAGGTCACATCACATTTATTAGCACTTTATACAATAGATATAGCCTATACAATAGTGTAGCTTTCAATTTGAAGTACAACTTCAATTTCTACTATTGAACAGCTTTCCAGTGTGTTTGTTTTTACCCATGTCTGACCTTGATAGACTGAACAGAAGAAATGAGCCGGAGAAGATTTCCACCTCAAAGAAGGCGGAGCCCCAGAGCACAATTGCCACAGACCATTGATTGTTCAAGGGCGTTTACCTTTTCCAGAAAGTTCGCTTTGGCAAGCTTTCACTCTCCTGAAACAAACTCCAAATGAACTTCATTTAGGCCTGATTTTGTTCGTAATGACATCTCACCAGTTCGTTCTTTGATTTTGCTTGAATTACAACAAGGCCTTTAGTGCTTCACACTGCAGGATAGATTTTTGATCCACGGGTATTAAAAAAATCACAACAACATTTATATAAAACAAACTATCCAATAACACTACACAAGAAGTTCATTATACCTAATATATGAACTAATGTAAATGAATTGAACATTATTGTAAAGTGTAATCAAGTCTTTCAGTGTTTAATACAGGAAATTCTCATATTTGTTCACAAACACTGTAGCTCATTAAACGGTATGTCATTTATCAGATATCATCGCTTAGAAATCTACATATCACATACAGTAAGTTCAACTGTAAAGAATTACCAGCATTTTTTACTTCTGCAGTTAAAGGACAAAATCAGAAGACTAGAAAAAATGTCCACCATTTACATGCATAAATTACATACACAACACATTTGCATTACACACAATTTAAAATGGAGTTTTCATGCTTTTTTTTTACTTAAGAAACATTCTTTCTGAAACAATACAAATGTAATAAAATGCCCTTACTGTATTTTTGTGTGTGATTTTTAAAGGCAGGGTAGGTAAGAAATTTTGTTCCAAATTTGTTTAAACTTTCTATATATATACATGCATAATTAAAATGTAAGAACTCTGATAAAAAGAGTATAAAAATCGAGTGACTCTAGACCGTTTAATCTGTATTAAACACAGCTCATTATTTCCATCCGGGACGAAACATAGGATTGGCTTAGGCGGCTGTCACTCTCTCGCAACCATGGCAACCACCCTTTTGCCACACATGACCTGCCCACTTGCGCGCGCACGTTTGATTTGGGGAATCCAAGAGGCATGGATCCTAGGAATACCAAAACAATGGCAGAGAAACAGCAAGCTAAATTCACAGTATCGGCCTATGCAGTTAGTGAAGGCAAACCAGGCAAAAAAAGGAAGACAGTAACAGTACAAGAAAAGGCAATGAACAAAAAGTCTTTGGATAAACAAAGAAATAAAACGCGAGTTAATATCGGCGTGGCTTTCCAGCGATGGCGAGAACTGAGGGAACTCAAGGGGCTGAAAAGTGACTCCTTGATGGCTTTATTTCTGCTGGACAGGTAAATCTTTCTTTTTGTATTTTGATCATACATATTTTTTTGTTTATTTTTTCATGAAGCATGTGTCATTAGCACACGTAGCTGCGTAATATAGCTAACATAACATTACTTAGCGAGCCGTAGTAGAGACGATAAATAATGATAGCTATAGTGTTGAATTGTGCATAATTTTACCCTCTGTCTAACTCTTTTACCATGTTCACCTGTAAGTTTACCTGCACGTTTTTTTTTCGCCTTTGTTTTGTTTTTATATTCTCTACCTATGTTTACTGATGTCTTTATCTTGTATCTGTGTGTGTCGTACACACTTTGTTGTATGTGTGTGTTATTATTTTGTGTCTGCAATGCAGTTGTGAGTTGATATTTGAGTGTATGTTACTCTGTTGATCTGTAGAACAACGTATATGTTATGAATCTTACACGAAATTCATCTTCATCACAGTGTAAATGATGGTAATGGAAAAACGTGTATCATGCAACCTGTTTTTAGCTTTGCCTTATAGATAGCTCGTTAGCGAATCAAAAAATATATATTTTAAACTTTACCAATATCAATATGCTAGCTTGATAGTGAGTACTAAAATACATCTTGTTTG
The DNA here is from genome assembly GCF_018812025.1 of Megalobrama amblycephala. Lineage (NCBI taxonomy): Eukaryota > Metazoa > Chordata > Actinopteri > Cypriniformes > Xenocyprididae > Megalobrama > Megalobrama amblycephala. Next base: position 27,739,254 of record NC_063056.1, read on the forward strand.
TTTATCTTCATAATTATAAAGTTATTTTTATTACATGTGATTCTGACATGATGTCACTACATGCCGTGCTCCTTCCTCTCCGCTCGTCTCAGGTAAATAATGCGTCTTCCAGCTCAGTGGTCGGAGTCACACGTTCATGCGTTTTGGGGGCGTGGCTTTGGAAGGAGCCCAGAAGGGAGGGGGTGGAGTGAATGGAAATAATGAGCTGTCTTTAAAACAGTCGTGAGAGGTCTACAGACACTCGATTTTTATACTTTCTTTTTCAGAGTACTTACATTTTAATTATGTATTGATATATAAATAAAGTTTAAACAAATTTTGAAAAAAAGTTTTTTATACATTTTTTTGCCTACCCTGCCTTTAAGTCAATGACACATAATAATTTTCTGTTTACATGACAACAAACATTATAATTTCAGTTAATTTACTCTTATAAAGACTGTTTTACTCTTTGCTCTAAATAAGAAATGAAGTGCAGCACAAATATTCTGAACATGCATATTGATTATAATACTAATGCATATTGAATATAATACTGAGGTGCATACATTCAGTGAGAGATCTTTATGGTTTCTCAGATGTACTACAAAAATATTCTCAACAGTTTATGATTATGTATTTCTAAACTGCATACATGTATTATATTTTCCTGGTTTCACAGACAGGGCTTAGATTAAGCCAGGATTAGGCCTTAGTTCAATTAGGACATTTACCTTTTCTAAACATCTCTTAGAGAAAAACATTACTGGTGTGCATCTTGAGACAAAACAATGGCACTGATATATTTTAAGATTTTTAGTCTGGGATTAGGCTTAAGCCTTGCCTCTGAAACCGGGGGATTATGTTTTTGTTTGTTATATGCCTGATTATTGTGTTAATGTCCTGTTTTCTATTCATAAAAAAGAAATTATCTGAAAACAAACACATTTCTGCTCTGCGTATACATATTCTAGACTTTTTTTGTGCACAAAATATCACTGCATTGACCTGATGACAGTCCCCTGCTGAGGAAGATGTAACTATTATAAATACAGTACATGTAACAGAATGCCACATTTTGAACTTTTCAATTCAATATTTTACAACAACACAAAATGAATCTTCTACTGCAACATCAGAACATGTCACATGATGTAACAGGACCATGAAAAAATGTGTACAAATACTTGTATATGTCCCTAATGAAGATGTTCAGGCTTCACTTCCCCTCCCCCACTGCAATTATGCAACAATCCATCTTTCTATCTATACACCCATTCATCCATCAGTCCATCCCGACAGGTTCTTCCAGGAACCTTGTTCAATATTTGCTGACCAGGTTGCAGAGGCTGCGTAATCCGTCAAAGCAAAGGATCTCTTTAAAGGTCTTTCTCATCTCTTGGCTCCTGAGCGCATAGATCAGTGGGTCGATCACAGAGTTGCACATGATGAGTATCAAGTACATGTTAAAGTGTGACATGAAGCAGATGCAGTAAATGTTCCGTGGGCAGGAGATCATGAGGATGAGATGGAGAAAAAATGGCGCCCAGCACACGATGAAGATTCCCAGTAGTATGGTGAGGGTGACGGCACCCTTCATGCTAGCTCTCTGCCTGATGTTGGCATTATAGCCCGGCAATGCCGCCATGCGTTTGACATGCGAACGGGCCAGCAGGAACATGTGGCTATAGAGTGACGCCATCATCAGCAGCATGGCAAAGAACATGGCCACCAGGCACACCACCACGGGCTTAGTGTCGGAGTAGATGATGAAGATGATCCCACAACTTGTGGAGAAGATCCAGATGCTGCCAATGAGAATCCCAGCTCGCCGGACGGTCATTATATTATGGTAGCGCAGAGCATAGAAGATAGTCACGTAGCGATCCACCGCGATCGCTAACAGGCTCAACATAGACGCCACCACAGAGATACAGATGAGAGAATCAAAGACGTTATCCATTTGACGGATGAAGTGATCCTCAATCACCAAACTCCTGTTCGCCAGCAAGTGGATGACTATCGTCTCCCATGCGTTGGAAACGCTAACTAACATGTCGGCCACTGCTAGGCTGCAGACGAAGAAGTACATGGGTGAGTGGAGGTTCTTGTTCTTCACGATGGCAAGGATGACCAGGATGTTTTCAAGAAGGCTAATGAGCCCCAGTGTGAGGAAGACCTCAGGTGCAATATGCACCTGCTCACAGGCAGCTGAAGCACTCGACTTGGACCTGCTTGACTCATCGCTGTGGTTTATGTGTCTCAAAGATGCGTTTGGAGAAAGCGTGGGCCACTCCGATGTGTTCATGTTCTGATGTAGCATGGACAGCTGAATGGATGCTCAGCGTCTGGTAACAGGTGATGTTAGATACATGATGCTGCATCCATGTACATTTGCTGTAAAAAGAAAGAGTTGTTGTGTGAAATGTCAAGAAGCATTGTAACCAACATCTGTTGTTTTACAGTAAAGTGTAAATGGTAGAGATAAATTGCAGAATAAGACTAATCTTGTTGGTTTATTTATTTATTCATTCAGATTTTCATTATTTAATTAAGTTATTGGTAATTCATTGACAGAGGAATTATTGACAACACAGTTCTTTCTTATTCGTTCGCACACTGGACAAGAAGTGCCACCATTTGCCGCTACTACAACAACTCTTAAGTATCGCACACTGCAGGAGTCATTCTGTACCAAAGACTTTAGATATACAAAGACGGTGCACTCATATTACTATGAATGGGAGAAAGTGCAACGCGCAATATGGCAGAATAGTCCCACCTTCTAAATAAAAGAGCCAGTGGCCAATAGAGTGCAACAGTGCCTGTCCCCTTTTTCATTGTTGCTGGTTCAATTAGTATTTTTTTCATTCATTTTTCCTCATACAGATTTTCAAAAAGTCTTTATTAAAGCATTATAAGCCATGAACCAAGCCAACCGGCTATGAGATGAATCACAACACAAACTTTTATTTGAAGCTAAACTTTTTTGAAAATCGGACAAAAAGACAAAGGTAGAAGCTTATGTACTTAATGGCTTTAGTGAAGAAAAAAACTACAATGTCACGTAGCATTGCGAACAAAATAATTTAATCAATAACGTTGATTATATATATAAAAACAATATATATTAAGTTTTTTGCAATATGTGCATACAATTACAAACATTATAGTATTTTGAGAGCATAGAGAGACACACCTCGATTATATGCTTTATGGGAGTGGGCAGAGCTATGGGTTTTGTCGCATGTTGCTTTTTTCGACTCTCTGACTGTTGTAATTTTCTGTACAGCATCACCGGTAATGTAGTTTTTCACGCAAAATTCCACTGTTAAACATTATTATTTTGTGGGCTGGCAGCTTCAGCAGAGGCAAATACCATTTGAAGTTAACAACCTCATAGCTCACAGTAGGTCCGTTTTTAAAGGTTTATAATTTATCTTTCAAAATCAATTTCCCTATGGAGATAATGAATGAAAATTAGTTTTTACTTGTGGAACCCAACTGTTGCATGCTAATGGTAAAGTTATTGTGTCACTGCAGCTGCCTTTAGAAGCTCTGGTTGCAAAAGAAACAGTCAGTGTTCTGAGATGCACACATGCACATTGACTGGTCCAGCCTGAAAAATGCAGTTTTTTGTCACGATTTGAGCGTTTAGAAACCAAATTTATGAAACAGTTGTTGTCAGATTTCAAATATGAAATTTAATCGTAAGCTTGGTGAATAGCTTTGGAGAATTTGAGGTTTACCCATTCAAAGGGATAGGAGCTGTACTTATATGACTGAAATAGCTGCCCGTTTCAAAGATGGCCGCCAAGTGAAATGACTTGCCTTAAAGGGACTTTGTTTTGTGTTCTGTTCAAGACAGCAGTCCAAAACAGTGAATCTAATCACCATACAGTAAAAAGTTCACTTCAAGAATGCACTGGAGTGGCACTGATTAGTTTAAAGTTTTATTTATTAAAAATGGTGCAATAGCGCAAACAGAAATATTAGAAAGGCTGATGTATATTACGCAATTTCCTTAGCAACTTAATGTCTAAAAACAAGCTTGATGTCTATTTTCAAATGCCTTGAAGTTTTATTTTCATTGAGAACATTGGACTCTATACAACCTAATGAAAACCATTCCAAGTTCAGCTATCATGATTTATGCCCTCAGTGTCCAACTTACTGACACATGAGCTCCCGCTGTGAATGAACAAAATGACTGACAGGCAGAAAGTGCATCAATGTTGGAAGCCCATTTCTGCCATAAAAGCTAAAAATAATAAAAAAAAAATGATGATAATTGTGACTTTTTATCTCACAGTCTGTCTTTATGTAACGAGTCGTCACACGAAGTGGGATCCATAAGCAGGCTTTTATTTACAGTTCATGGTCAAACAGGCAGAGGTCAAACAGAGGCAAACAGGTATAGCAGGGAACAGGCAGAATCGTGGTCGTAATACAGGCAGAAGATCAGTGCAGGCAGATATCAATCACAAGTCCAATAAACAATAAACAGTCCAAGGGCAGGCAGCAGAGAATCGTTAACGGGGAACAAACTTGCTCAATAACAGGCAGACAATCAGAATAGTAAACACTCAGAAATGCACACCGTAGCAATACAAGACCTCACAATGATAGGGAGGTAGAGAATGGCTTAAATAGTCCAGATGATGCGCTGCAGCTGGATGTGACGATTAGCGCCAAGGTGCGGGGTTTGTTGAAATGTAGCGCATGTGAGTGAATGTGTGAGAGTCAGTATTCTGGTGATGGCGCCCTCTGATGGCCAGAGGAGGGAATCATGGAGTTCGTCTCTGTGACAGCGCCCGCCCCCCGCGAGTGATTCCTGGCGCGAAGAAGCAACTGATGTCCTGGTCTCCCACGTGGTTGAGGGGCTGGTCTCTCTGGGTGGTTTAGGTGGAACTCTTCCACAAGGTTGGGGTCTAGGATATCATCCGCGTTGACCCATCAGCGCTCCTCAGGACCGTACCACTCCCAATTGCCCTGACACTGGAGCATTCTTCCTCGACGTCTAGAGTCCAGCAGTTCGCGGACCCAATAGGCCTCCTCGCTTCCACCATGATGGGCCCTGCTCACCGGATACCTCCTCTCCCTCCTTGCGGGGACCATCAGCGGGCTTGAGCAGTGATACATGAAATGTGGGAGAGATATGGAAATTATTAGGTAAGGCAAGACGGAATGAAACAGGTGTAATCTGACGTGTTATTTGAAATGGACCTATGTACCTTGGGCTAAGTTTCTTGCAAGGGAGTTTGAGACGTAAGTCTCGGGTTGACAGCCACACCCACTGACCAAGCTGGTATTCTGGACCAGGATGACTGTGACGATCAGCTTGTTCTCTGAAACAGCGGACAGCACGTTGGAGGTGGGTATGAACTCGATTCCAAGTGGCTTCACTCCTGTTCATCCAGTCGTTGACTGCCGGTACATCAGTGGGTTCCCCTGACCAGGGGAAGAGAGGTGGTTGGAAACCAAGGACACATTGGAATGGAGTCAATCCTGTGGCCTCTTTGCGGATGGAATTCTGTGCATACTTTGCCCACATCAGATATCAGGCTGTAATGACTGAGGCAAATCAGACACAATTATTGGTTAGTTAACCAATAGTTTTAAGCTCACTCTGGAGTCTGTCCCCATCCCCCGGGAAGTTTTCAGTTACAAGTTTATTGCGCTGAGGAATGTGGTTGCCGCATGGAGAACAGAGTAGAGACACAGAAAATCTGCATCTTCCCTGCATTTTCCACACAGAACACAGACTCTATGGCATTAATGTATAGACAGACTGTGCTATAAATGATTCCTTCTCAGGAAATGGTATCCATTATTACTGATGTTGTATTGTACTCATTGTATTTACATGTTTGATGATTGTTAAATGTTATGACCTGCACGGTAACTTCAATCATGCCATGTTTAGTGTCTATACGTTCGTAGCGGGAAGATTTAAATGTTTGTGTATGCGGTACATCCATACCTGTGCAACACATCAGTATTAAAAGAATATTTAATAGTTCTGATTCAAGAACTCAGCTTGTTAATCTTTCTGGGTTGTAAAAGCCAGTGAGACTGAGAGGTGTGACTTTGACCAGAGGTTAAAAACCAGCGAACAGTGCCACTCCCGCTCTTCTTCTTCCTTGCTTCTGGACCGAACAAATCTCCTTGCGGCCGGCCTCTCTAGGCCCCGCCGCAAGGCTGGTAGGCCCCTGGCCTACAACACCCAGCCATGTGCTCATCACCCAACAGACTGGCAACAACTTCAGATGATAACTTCAAGAGTTATCCTCAACCTGCAGATCCGACGCTCTTCAGCCTAAAGGCATCTTGCAAGTATCGTACATTTTAATGCTAAACAGCGATTTAGTATTGATTTGTAAAGACTTTACCTTTGCTATTGCTAAAAGAAACTGATGAGTCCTTTCCAGATTGCCTTTGACATTTCATGTAGCTCTAGTAACAGCATCTCTTCCGGTTCAACACTATCATTACTCATTCTGACTTGCGTGTGTGTGTGTGTGCGTGTGACCCTTTATGTATGTTATTTATGTGTTTGTTAGTTTAGTTATGTGTTTGTGAGTTAGTTAATAAAGATTGTGCACAATACACGTTTGGTTCTGACTCCGTCTGCTAATGAATTGCCTCTTAAGTGATAGATCCGGACTACGTGAGTAGTACAGTACAATAAGAAATATTATTTTTCCATAACTTGGAAATTGACATTTCTTAGAATTAATAAAAAATCAACACTGAGCGTTCACTGGACGAACAGGTTAACTGATTGTAATGTTAATTTTAATGTAGCTACGTCCAGTTAATCTGATTAACGGATTTGCATATTCATAATTAATCATAATTAATAATCATAATGAGTTATGAATAATTATTAATATTTCCCCTTTGAGTTAATTTTCGCTACATATTTGGTGGAGAATGCGGGCATCATTTTAAGCAATTGTTTGCAGATGGACCAGTAATCAATCATGTGTTTTGGCATAATTTTTGCTAACATCTTATACATGCACAAACTGGGGCTTCAATGCACATTCTCTTGAACGGCAGAACGTTCCTCGATGCTATAATGCATATTTAAATTGTATGAAGAAGCTAACCTGAAATTATCGAAGAAATCATAATTTCAGTTGCTAAATGAGCGTAAAACTTTTCTGACGACGGAATCGCAGATTAGTAGCGCGTACAAAAGGGTATCAAAAGTAATTAACCTGAACTTGGGCGTAGAAACCCCCACTTTCAGCTTTAAATGCATAAGTCTTTCTGACGATGGAATCTCAGATTAGCAGCACGAACAAATAAACTAACCTGAATCTGGGCGAAGAAATCCCCACTTTAAGCTGTAAATGCATAAGCCTTTTTCTGATGATGGAATTCCAGATTAAGCAGCATAAATTTACCTGTGTGACGAAGAAATCTCACTACAGCGTTTGTAATGGTGTTCTGGGCGAGACTCCCCAGTCACCGATTAAAGGCCTTTTTACTGTTCGTTCCGTCACTGTATTCATATTCATGCGCGGGACCGCACATATGAAACACACGCAACGAACCTGTGGTGTAAATTCTAGCGTAGCTAACTAGCAATCACCACTGTCTGTGAAGTGATGTGCTGTTGTGATTTGTGAGTTATGCGTGACCACACTGGAGTTCTTAATGCGGGCTTGCAACGCGGTTAGAATTCTGCTCCATTCTGATCGTGTTGCGGGCTGGCATTGGTCTCCTGGCAACGCATGACAACAGAGCGTGTAGAGCAGACACCTCTGAAAGTCTGATAGCAGCACACCCACATCACAGACTGTTGTGCAAACAACGAATCACGCGTAGCCGAATCTAGCTCTATAGAAACCCTACGCGTACACCCTACGAGTTAAAACCCTTTACCTCGACTAAAAGCTGCTAGCACCCTGCTAGCACCTAGACATGTGCAAGCGTGAAGCATTCAAGCCAAAGACTTTATAGACTTTGGGATTCCCTTTAGGAGGGATTTTGATTTGAACCGCTGATGGGAACACAATGCGTTGTGAAGCTCCGAATCAAATGAATCAATTGCGTCACAAACGATTCACTGTTCGAACCGCTCAAAGCGCCCCTTTGCGAGCCAGAACAGTAAGCGTAGTGAATACTAGAGATATATGAATACGAGACATCTTTAATAAGCCATTCACAAATGGTTATTATTAAGTTGTTATCAATTAAATGTGATCAATGAATCATCTAATATCCTTAAACCTGAGGTTTCTGTCAAGACATGATATTTCAGTAAACTGTAGCGCTTATTGAAACACTCTGAAACTGCTAGGACGCATCACAAAGCCTCGTTTACTGAAATCACGTGACTGTGGCAGTTTGACACACGCTCCGAATCACTGATGCAACACAAACGATTCATTTGAGTTCCAAAGCTTCACAAGGCACGCCTCAAAAGGCACCCATCTCTGGTTTAAACCGTTTGTATGTGTGTGCGTGTGTGTGCGTGTGTGTGCGTATGTGGCGTCACTCACGTTGTCAAGTCTGAGTACCTCTATTCAGTCAAGTTGAATTTAAATTAAATTTAAAATTTAATTAAATCAATTTGTTTAGTTTCCTATCTCTACTTCATGCTAATACTTTGTTCACCTGACTATCCCTATGCAGCCAAGTTGAATTTGGTTAAATTTGAAAATTTAATTAAATCAATTTTGTCTGTTTAACTTTCCTTTTAGATTTCTAAATCTACTAGGAAATTCTAATTTTATTTTGTTCAACTTCATTCCTCCTCTACGTGTCATTTTATTTCCTTCACTTTCTTTCTATATCTCTGTTCGGTCAAGTTGGATTTAATCAAACTTAGCATTTAATTAAATCAACCTGGGTATTCACATTCCCTAGGTCTAAAGGGACCTTCTGTTTTTATTTTTTTATTTTTTTTTTTTTTTTGTGTTATTCTACTATCACCCTCTTCCCTTTTTCTATAGGATTACAGTAGTTCTAGAAACTGTTGTTTCCTTAATGAGGCATAATGAGTTATAGGTTATTACTACGCTAACACCTATCTCTCAGCTCCCCCTCCTCACTCCTTAGTGCTGAGTACATGAAGTACGGCCACCGTCCAGTGCACTTGGGGCTCCGGAAAGGACTAGAAACTCTTCCCGTTGTTTCTTCTCCTTTCGACCTCAAGGCATCTGGTCTTTCTCTGTTAGTCTAGAGATTAGGTCATCACTTGAACCAGTGACACCTGCTTAACCATATCTCCTAGCAAGACTAATGGGTGAAAAACCTCTTTCCTTCCTTTCCCTTTTCTTATTTCATTTTTTTCTCTCTCTCTCTCTACCAGTTTGTTCTATTCATTTACCTTATGGTGATAATTTCTGGAAAGGAATCATCTGTACTCTGAGTAATAGTTTAATGACGTGTACCAGCCCCGTCATCAGTCAACACAGCTTACAGCTGTCATCCAAGATAGTTAAACACCTTAGTCTCATGCTGGCTTCCCCACTTCAGCTAGCCACTTCCTATATGGCCCACATAGCTGTACGAACTTGCATTTGCCTGTGCTATCCCTTTCTCTCATGTCCCCATAAGTGTGCCTGTCTGCCCAGTACATCCAGCCCTGCAACAGCAGAGTAAGGGACAGCGAGATCGGCAGCACCAGCAGACACTTGACACCTGACCTGAGCCAAAAGGAGCTTCAATTTCTCCTTAGCCCATGCTCATACGGGCTTCCAACAGGAGGTAATTGAACGAACGCTGCAAGTCACTGAGTTCCACAGAGAACCAACCCACTCAGCATGAGAAGGCACAGGACAGATGCAAGAACCATGACAGAGCAGAGCAATTGAGGGAGGTCACCAGTCCTCAGGAGGCTCTGACAGCTGTTGAACTTTGCCAGTTAAAGAACGTAAGGAACGTAAGGTTTGAATTTAAAGAGACACTAAAGCTAAGGCCCTTGAAGGCCACCCGCATGCAGAACTGAAAGTCAAAGACTGACTCCACAATTCAGCAGCGTGAGAAACAAACACATTGTGGTCCGAAAAGAACTGAAATAGCCCGAACAACTACGAATGGACCACACAAGGAACTTGCAACCTGATGGACTTTGCAGCAGCAGCAGCGAGAGCTCCCCCAACCCTTCACAAAGGGGGGAGGGGCCAGAGCCTGCAGCTTAGGAGACCACAGCACCAATGCCAACATAATAGACATCCCCTTTTGTTCCAAAGTCCCTGACTGGTGTGATCCACCAAGACAGGCTCTCTGTTCCAGATCACACCCCACCAGATTCACTATGAGTTTTGACTTAACAGCCAGAAAAACTCCAATTAGACTATCAGCAGCTGAAGCCAGTCTGCATAAAGGATTTCTCAGACCCAGAAGCCTGAATGCAGATTGAGTGCTGCCCCGACACCAAGCAGGGCAGATCTGAAAGTCCCAAGGTTACTGCCACCGACTCAGACAAACCTGGAATGAATGGAGGACACCAACAGGACCTTTGCCTCCTACAACAGCTAGTCACCCCTTTGGACAGCACACCTGCCCTCACACAGTGCCACTCATGTGACCTGACACAGAAGGCCTGTAACACACAAGGCCCCTCAGCAGGGGGTTCTCAAGACCCCAATGACTTTGAACTGCCAACGCAGTGCTTTACCCATAGCTTCTACAAAGGTTCCTAGGCAGCATAGGGCATAAAGCTTTTAAAGTAGATGAAAATGTGTGTTCGCAGAAATGCAGGAGTCTGCAGTAGGAGTGGAAGGAAACCTTGTGTGAATGTGTAAATCTCAAATGCTCATGACTATCCACGACGAGCTATTTTGAAATATGACACTAGATTGAGCCGGTTAAGCCAGCATGGCCTAACGCCACTCGCTTAAACCATCGTCCAACTAAAAGTGTGTTTAATAATTGATAATTCCGACATGACGTTTGACAACGTTTGATTCGCATGTAGATCGATGGTGCTGGCTTGTTAGATGCAGATAAAACTATAGCTTGAAGTGACACCTCTGCCGTAACAGAAAGAGTCTTAAGACATTTTAGCATATGTTCAAATGGTATCAGTGTAAAGTTAATCTGATTTTAGCGAAGAAATCCTAATCTCAGTATTAGAGCGTAAGCCTGTGTTGACGAAGGAATCTCAACTCAGCGGCATGTAAACTGTACCAGAATTGATTATTCTGCTTTGGTTGGAGAAATACCAATTGCAGTATTGCTTAACCTGTTTCTGATGAATGAATCTCAGTACAGCGTTATATAAATGTAGATTTGGGTAATGCTCCCCTTTTATAGTTAAGATTGATGTCATTCATCTAAACTTTGGCTGCATCTACAAGCATAGCTACCTCTTGACCAAAACTGTGTTTCACTCGCTGAAAGGAATATCAGTATACCTGCACAAGACGGACTTAACTATATATGCTTAAACAAGCTTGGACTTACAGCAAACTGTGTAATTACCCTTTAAACAAGTACAAGACGTTGTTTAAAGTAGAGAGAAGAGTTTACATGAGTAAAATTTGCAAATGCCAAAACATATTTGCATTTTACTAAATGTAATATCAAGTTTTTGAAAATCTGAAAGTATAAGCGTCACATTTTAACTCTGTACGTAACTAGTTTGAAATGAGCAGACCGTCTTCATGAACTGTTTGAATTGCTGTGGTGTGCATTGGTTCCCATGACAACGACTTGTCACAGGAAGTGCTAACTCATCACCTTGTGATGCCATGGTGTAAACAAACCAGGCTAGGTGGCTAAGCTAACCCCACCTAGCAACCCTTCCGCTCAGGCTAAGCTAACTAATAGCTTCTACAGTTAGCGGTTAGCATCATTTATGTGAAGCCTTTAACTACAGCTTGTGTGTGTGCAGTGTGAACTGATCTAAACCCATTCTGCTGTTTTAGTCACTTCTTTAAATCTTTTTATTGATTTTAATTATAATAGCAGTCAGCTATTAATTTTTACTAGTATTATTTCTTTCATCTTTGTGATTTACTTACATCTTCCTTTTTTTCTTGTGTGGTTTAATTTCCCAATATAACCACAAGCAACTAGACATACTCTCCTTCTTGATTTTGTTTATTTACAACAGTTGCTTCAATTTTACGAGCCAGCTACAAAGTAATCTGAACAATTACTAGGGCATAATTTTGAGCACCACTAATAAGCAGAATCTAATAGGAAAGCTCTCCTCTTCCTCTCCCTTTTTCTTTCCTATTTGTTCAGGAGGTCAAGCCTGTCGTGAGCCATCAGAAAGAAATACTAAGAAATAATTTGACCACAAGAACCATCTTAAGTCATTTGTTAAACCTAGCTGTATTTTATACACCTGGCTGCTCACTGTGCCTTTAGCCCTAAATTCTGTTTGATCTTGCAGTAGTCTCTTGCCCTTACTCTCACCACAAGCGTGCCTAAATGTTGCAGATGCTCAGCCTAACTAACCGCAGAGCCAAAAGCAACTGGACAAAGATGGAAGAGAAGTAAAGGCAGATGACTCAAACCAGAGGTATGGTCACAATGATCTGACTGAAGTCAACTTCTTCCTGGCCCACATCCTCACTGTTTTGAAACAGGAGGTGAACAACCTCAAACTCCAGATCACAGAGACTCACAAGGAGCTGATGCATGCTAAAAGCCACATAGACCAGCTAGAGATGGAGGCTCGGGACAGACACAAGGACCCTGACAGAATAGAGACACAGAAGAAAGCCACAAACTGCAAACGGCTCTGACGGCTGCTCCGCAATGAGAGCAGCTGGAAAAGGCAGCCAGAGAAGACGTGGTAAAAGAACTCTTTCACAAATAGTCACTGTTAAAAATAGCAAATTCTGAACTCTAGGTCAAAGATGACACAATCAGGACCTGTGAACGTCCTCTGGATGTGTCCAGATCTGGGACTGAAGCTCTGACCCAGCAGCTGGACAACACCAAAGATGAACTTGACATGGCCCAAAGAGAACTAAGACTCTCTTGCCTGCAGCAGAAGAACCTCCCCCAGCCAAGCACAGAGGTACAGAGGGGGGAGCCAAAGCCTTCTGCTTGACACCTTATCAGCTAATTGCCTGAAATCCTCTAAAGCTACAGAAGGAGAAGGATTAATTCAGACAGACCCAGGCACCAGACCTACTACAGGGAGAAGCCATGGATGGAAACATCCTCTTCCTGCAGACACCGCATGATCTCCAACGTCAGGTAGCACAAGGGCGACTGAACATGCCTGCATCGAACCTGCAGGAGCTTCTAACGCTAGTAAGGAGCCCCTTGAACAGTACTTACTTGAGAAGTACTCAGAAGCACAAGCTTCTGACCACTCACACAAGACCACTCAGACTTGCTCAAGCCAGCCACGCCACAAGAGCAGAGTGACACTGCAAACTTCAGGCTGCTTCTGACTGAGAGCAGAGGCTACAATCACCGGTTGCTCCTCTGCCATCAGACCTAGGTGAGTCTGAAACCCTCTTCACACTACAACTCCTGTAACCTCCTTCTACAACCACCTGCTTCACAGGCGTCCAGACGACAGGTGACACTGTCAAGGCACCTGCTACTTCAACACCTGCTGAGCAAGCTCAGAGACCTGAACCTTGCCACCAGCAAACATCTTGCCCGCATTAACGGTACCAACACTAACTGACAGGTGACACACTGTCAAGGCACTGGATGCTTTGATTCCTGCAGCACCAGCTCAGAGACCTGAGTTTACAGACTGTCTGCATCAACCGCCATGAAACGACCACCACTCCAGGAGACACACACAACCAGGGCCCATCACAGCCTTCCAGCCTTGTGTGCCAGTGATGTGTCTGATCTTCCGGCACCTTCAACGTCGCTCACTGTTGTCATAAGAGAGACAACAACGAGCGAAAGGGGGGGAATTATGTAATGACTGAGGCAAATCAGACACAATTATTGGTTAGTTAACCAATAGTTTTAAGCTCACTCTGGAGTCTGTCCCCATCCCCGGGAAGGTTTTCAGTTACAAGTTTATTGCGCTGAGGAATGTGGTTGCCGCATGGAGAACAGAGTAGAGACACAGAAAATCTGCATCTTCCCTGCATTTTCCACACAGAACACAGACTCTATGGCATTAATGTATAGACAGACTGTGCTATAAATGATTCCTTCTCAAGGAAATGGTATCCATTATTACTGATGTTGTATTGTACTCATTGTATTTACATGTTTGATGATTGTTAAATGTTATGACCTGCACGGTAACTTCAATCATGCCATGTTTAGTGTCTAATACGTTCGTAGCGGGAAGATTTAAATGTTTGTGTATGCGGTACATCCATACCTGTGCAACACATCAGTATTAAAAGAATATTTAATAGTTCTGATTCAAGAACTCAGCTTGTTAATCTTTCTGGGTTGTAAAAGCCCTGACAGGAGGGGTGTTGCCACCCAGAATTACAACATCGTCATTGGTCCGGTCAACAACTGAGAGGTGTGACTTTGACCAGAGGTTAAAAACCAGCGAACAGTGCCACTCCCGCTCTTCTTCTTCCTTGCTTCTGGACCGAACAAATCTCCTTGCGGCCGGCCTCTCTAGGCCCCGCCGCAAGGCTGGTAGGCCCCTGGCCTACAACACCCAGCCATGTGCTCATCACCCAACAGACTGGCAACAACTTCAGATGATAACTTCAAGAGTTATCCTCAACCTGCAGATCCGACGCTCTTCAGCCTAAAGGCATCTTGCAAGTATCGTACATTTTAATGCTAAACAGCGATTTAGTATTGATTTGTAAAGACTTTACCTTTGCTATTGCTAAAAGAAACTGATGAGTCCTTTCCAGATTGCCTTTGACATTTCATGTAGCTCTAGTAACAGCATCTCTTCCGGTTCAACACTATCATTACTCATTCTGACTTGCGTGTGTGTGTGTGTGCGTGTGACCCTTTATGTATGTTATGTTATGTGTTTGTTAGTTTAGTTATGTGTTTGTGAGTTAGTTAATAAAGATTGTGCACAATACACGTTTGGTTCTGACTCCGTCTGCTAATGAATTGCCTCTTAAGTGATAGATCCGGACTACGTGAGTAGTACAGTACAATAAGAAATATTATTTTTCCATAACTTGGAAATTGACATTTCTTAGAATTAATAAACAATCAACACTGAGCGTTCACTGGACGAACAGGTTAACTGATTGTAATGTTAATTTTAATGTAGCTACGTCCAGTTAATCTGATTAACAGATTTGCATATTCATAATTAATCATAATTAATAATCATAATGAGTTATGAATAATTATTAATATTTCCCCTTTGAGTTAATTTTCGCTACAGGCCCAGTCATTTTCATGTTGGCTGCAGTAGGAACGAAGGAAGCGTGACCATTGGACTGTGGATGGTACCCGAAAGTGAGGCTGACGTTGATATTAAGGGCTTGGCAGAAGGAAGACCAGAGGCGAGAAGTGAACTGAGGTCCCCGGTCAGAGACTATATCCTCCGGGAGTCCGTAAATCCGAAATACCCAGTTTGCATGGTGGTCGGTCGCTTGGACAGAGCGATGAGGCAGCAGGCTTTGGAGAAACGGTCGATGACGGTAAGTATGGTTGTGAAGTTGTTGGACAGTGGAAGGTCGGTGATGAAGTCTATGGCTATGTGGGACCTTGGCGCTGAGGCAGAGGTAGGGGTTGTAGAAGACCAGCGGGAATTTGATGTGAGGGTTTGTGCATATTGCAGATCTGGCATTGTTTGATGAATTGGGTGGTATCTTTGATCAGGGTTGGCCACCAGAACCGGTTCTGTGGAGTTCATGACAAAGATTTTCTCAGGTGGACACTCAGGAGGAACTTCAACTTGAGCGTTTGCCTGTTCTAATTCAGTAATAATATCCCATTGGATGGGAGCGACCACAAGTGTTGATGTGATGATGGTTTCGGGTTGTCGATCCACTTGTTCTCCTTCATACTGCCTGGAGAGGGCGTCAGCTGTTGTATTCTTTGAACCGGGGCGGTAGTTTACAGTGAAGTTGAAATGAGAGAAGAATAGTGACCAGCGAGCTTGTCTGGGGTTAAGTCTCTTGGCAGTTCTGAGATATTCAAGGTTCTTGTGGTCCGTGAGCAGAACGAAAGGATGCGTGGCTCCCTCCAGCCAGTGATGCCATTCTTCAAAGGCTGCCCTTATAGCCAGTAACTCACGATCACCCACATCGTAATTCTTCTCTGCTGCGTTAAGCTTTCGGGAGTGATAAGCACATGGATACAGTTACCTCGACTTTGTGACAGGATGGCCCCGAGGGCCAAATTGGAGGCATCCACCTCGACCACGAACGGGATATCTGGATCTAGATGATGTAATGTGGGGGCTGTAGTGAAGCGTTCCTTCAGCAATTGGAAGGCTTGGACGGCTGAAGGTGACCAAGCGAGACGGTGATGCCCCTTCTTTACCATGCATGTCAATGGACTGGCTATTGTGCTGAAGTCTCTGATAAAGCATCGATAGAAGTTAGAGAAGCCCAGGAATCACTGTAGCTCTTTGAGAGTTGTGGGTTGAGGCCAGTTGAGAACAGTAGTTACCTTCTTCTCATCCATGGCGATCCACTCTGGGCTGATGATGTTCCCCAGGAAGGCGGTGGAAGTTTGGTGAAATTCACACTTCTCAGCTTTGGCATATAGCTGATGTTTGATGAGTCGTAGGAGAACGGTTCGGACCTGCTGGATGTGTTCTTCGAGGGTGTCAGGGGTAGATCAGTATATCATCGATGTAGATGATTACAAACTTGTTCAACATGTCTCTGAAGATGTCATTTATGAAGGCTTGAAAGACAGACGGACTGTTGACTAGCCCGAACGGCATAACAAGATATTCATAGTGCCCTGTAGCAGTAGAGAAAGCAGTCTTCCACTCATCTCCCTCTCGTATGCGGATGAGGTTATAAGCACAGCGGAGATCGAGCTTTGTGTAGTACTTGGCTGTGCATAGTTGTTCTGGAGCTGCGGGGTACCAAAGGTAGTGGGTATCTGAGGTCATTTAATGGTGATGTCATTTAAACCGCGATAATAGATGCAGGGCTGTAGACCACCATCCTTCTTGTGCATGAAGAAGAAACCAGCAGAAGCGGGAGACGTGGAAGGATGGATTAAACCTTTCACCAGTTCCTCCTCAATGTAATTCTTCATAGCCTCTGACTCGGTTTGGGAAAGTGGGAAGATGCGGCCCTTGGGTGGCATTGAGTCTGGAATGAGATAAATAGTGCAGTCATATGGTCGATGTGGTGGAAGTTGTGAAGCACGCACCTTGCTGAAGGCCACAGCCAGATCCCTGTACTCAGCGGGTAGATTGGTAACAGCGGGAGGAAGTTCAGCAGTCTGGACGGCTCTGACAGTGAGAGGAGACAGGTGAGATAAGCAACTGAGGTGACATGCTTCGCTCAAGTGTGTGATTTGACCTTCTCTCCAGGAGATCTATGAGTTATGACTGCGCAGCCAGGGTAGCCCCAAGATGACAGATATTGTAGATGTGGGTAGGATGTAGAACTGGATGGTCTCAGTGTGTAGCACGCCTGTCTTCATGCTGAGTTGTTGGGTGAGAGCTGTGATACGGCCGGTGCCTAGTGGACGACCGTCTATCGTCTCCACTGTCAGAGAGGAAGAGCATTCAGAGTTGAGCAAAACCCTGGGACATGAAGTTACCCGCAGAACCAGTAATGCAGTGGTTGTAATTTGCTGATCATTAACTGTGAGAGTAATGGGTACAGTCACACACATGTCTGGATCAGGCTTCTGATTAATAGCACTCACCGGCCTCAGTTTTTCAGGACTGGGACGGGCAGGACAGGCATTTCTCATATGACCGGGGTGACCACAGTATAAACAGAGACGTTATATAATTTTTCGGTTCCTTTCCTCTTCAGAGAGATGGTAGGAGTTCACCTGCATGGGTTCGGGCTTATCAACAGCAGTGGGAGGTGAAGACCGAAAGCTGCGGTGATGACTGGATTTTCTGGATCGAATGAGGTTATCAATCTGAATTGCCAACTCGATAAACTGATCCAGGTCCCTGCCTTCATCACGGCAAGTGAGTTCATGAGACAAGCCTCTGCGAAACAGTACTTTTAGTGTATCACTCACCCAGTTGGTCTGTGCAGCGAGCGTGCGAAAAGCGAGTGCATATTCAGCTGTCGTCTTCTTCCCCTGGGTAAGTTCCATAAGACGTTACCTGCCCCTTTACCCTCACTGGGGTGATCGAAAACCTCTCGGAACCTTTGCATGAATGCTTCAAATGAGGGAAAAGCAGATCTATCCTCTCTCCATACTGCCGTAATCCATTCCAAAGCTTTACCAGTAAACAGTGAACAGACAAAAGCGATCTTTCCAGCCTCAGTGCTGTAGAAAGCGGGTTATTGATTGATAAGCATTGCAATATAAATCCCTTACATTTAGTTGGATCACCGTCGAACTTCTCGGGAAGCGACAGGCGGGGAATCCCCTGAGACGGCGTCTCTGCCGCGTGTGTTATGGTGGCCGCAGCAGGTGGTGGTGGCGCCCTGGGAACGGTGGTGTGGAGATTCTGCAAGGCTTTCACCAGCTCCTCTGTGAGAGAGGTGAGTCAATTCAACTGGTGCTGATGGGTGGCGAGTTGGCTGGCCTGAGCTGACATCGTAGCACACAGATGAGAAAAAGCCGCTGGATCTTGTTAAGGCGAGGTCTTCTGTAACGAGTCGTCACACGAAGTGGGATCCATAAGCAGGCTTTTATTTACAGAGTTCGTGGTCAAACAGGCAGAGGTCAAACAAAGGCAAACAGGTATAGCAGGGAACAGGCAGAATCGTGGTCGTAATACAGGCAGAAGATCAGTGCAGGCAGATATCAATCATAAGTCCAATAAACAATAAACAGTCCAAGGGCAGGCAGCAGAGAATCGTAAACGGGGAACAAACCGGGTCAATAACAGACAGACAATCAGAATAGTAAACGCTCAGAAATGCACACCATGCATTTCTGATAGTCCAGTGGTTTAAATAGTCCAGATGATGTGTGGCAGCTGGATGTGACGATTAGCGCCAAGGTACAGGGTTTAAGGGAAATGTAGTGCATGTGAGTGAATGTGTGAGTGTCAGTATTCTGGTGATGGTGCCCTCTGATGGCCAGAGGAGGGAATCACGGAGTTCGTCTCTGTGACACTTTATTTCTTGCAATTAGTTATATTTTGTAAATTGTACTATCCTTTTCAGAATTGCGAGTTTATAACACACAATGACTTTATTTCTTGCAAATTTGAATTAACATTCTGCTCTTCTGATTTTTTTTTTTCTTCTCAGAATTGCAAGAAAAAGAGAGAAATAAAGTCAGAATTGTGTGGCACATTATGCTTAAAATACACAATACAGTTTGAACATGCAGCACCTTTATTGACAGCAATGTCTGCTCTAAACATTGGGAAAAGGAAACATTAAGACCTTCCTAGGGAACCTGGAAATCCCTCAGATATGTTGGATCAGGCCAATTACTGCTGTGTGTCTCTTTGCACTTACATGACTAGAGGTACTACAATGGAGGTCACCATGGAGTCAAGAACACTATGAATGTGTCCTGCTGCACTGACGTGGATGAAATATGCAGACATCCTTCCCATTAATGCATTTGCTGTCTTTACCATTTAAAGGTCCCGTTCTTCGTGATCCCATGTTTCAAACTTTAGTTAGTGTGTAATGTTGTTGTTAGAGTATAAATAAAATCTGTAAAATTTTAAAGCTCAAAGTTCAATGCCAAGCGAGATATTTTATTTAACAGAAGTCGCCTACATCGAACGGCCAGTTTGGACTACATCCCTCTACTTCCTTCTTTAATGACATCACTAAAACAGTTTTTTGACTAACCTGCGCCCACAGGAATACACAAGAGTTGCGTTTGTAGAGTTTGTTTGTTGCCATGTCGTCGAAATGCTGTTATTTTCATCCCGCAGTCCAATCACCGGGTCTAATTCCGGCTCAAATTGATAGGGTAAAATTAAAGACATGTTTACAATAACACTGAGCGCATGCATCTCCACATTATGGTAAGAGGCCTGACCTTTCCGGGCAAGGTTCGCTAAGCTGCTGTCGAATCACAACACAGGAACCGCTGGCACAATCAGAACTCGTTACGTATTTCTGAAGGAGGGACTTCATAGAACAAGGAAGTCATCAGCCCGTTTTTATGACAGTGGAAACAGCGGTATACAGATAAGTAAATTATGTGAAAAATACTGGTTTTTTTTACACGCGAAACATGAACACATGTTATATTGCACACTATAAACACAATCAAAGCTTCAAAAAAAACACGAAAAACGGGACCTTTAAGGCTTATGGCAGCCTATGGCTCCTGCTCAGGGGGTTCTCACATTAATTTAGCAGATTTTATCTGGGTAAGAGCCTAATTGTAACAGAGCATTCAACCTGCAAGACTGGTCATGCATTTAATGTACTAATACATGAATTCCAATTGCCTACTGAGTGAGGAAACATACTTAGCTCATAATGACACCATTCGATCTTGCTTTAAAATCTCTCTGTATCCCTGAAGCTTTCCTGATGTTTGCCTCAAAAATAAATGGTTTTGTATTTGGGATATCAAATGTCAGCTGTTTAAATGTGAAATTTGTTTGTGGCCTTATTTATAGAATTTTTTTCAAACAGCCATTTGATGAGTCTCTAAAAAAAATTCTTGATCAAACAATCTCTGTGAGGCACAATCAATATAATATTACAGGGATTTCCAATGGATGATAACTGAAAGAGATCGTGTTTGGTCAAGGAAAATGATTAGATTGTTAGATCTTTATAGAATATTGAGTCTGCAAGACCTATTCAGAACGTGCAGTAAGAGAGGTAGACCATGCTCTATCAGGAAGACACCACAAAGAAACACCTGAATATGATGAAATGTTAGAGAAACACTAAAACAGACATAAAGACATCCCACGTTCAGCCCACCTGATGATCCATTCACAGCAGTTTATGCAGGAAGGTTATGCTTGTTTGTAAAAAGTGAACCAAACGGAAATTTAATTCAGCAATAAAATGAATAAGATTAAGATTTTTGTTTTTTTAAACAAGAAATTCAAAGAGCGCTACTGGGGTAAAGTTAAGGGATAGTTCAACTCGTTAAGAAACATATTAGTTCAAGACACTCGAGGATTGAGAAAATGTAAAAAGCCTTTACTCATGGCTTTATAATTTTTTAAAAACAATCAAATACAACTGCATACGGACACATTGCGGCTAATAAGCCTTCATCAGGGTGTCCTGTGTTTCTTAATTAGACTTTTTTTTTTACAATCATAAGCTACTGAACTGTTTCTTAGTGTTTTGTTCTGAGCATCTTGTCATGTCTTCTCATTAAAATCCTCTTCTTAAAATGAATCTTCTTTTAATCTCCTCTGAATAGATGTTGTTTTTCATCTTTTTAATCCATGAAATCACAGCTAATTGGACTCAAAACAGTGGGTGAATTAAAGCAGATCCCCAACAGTCTTACAAATGACATATTGATTTTAAAGTGCTTTGGTGGTACTAAAGACGCTTGTCGTTTCATTCTCTGATAGATGTTCATTGATTATTGCGCCCTTCCATGTTAGTAACTGCTCTAAAAAATCACATATCTCTCAAACATCTCTGACCCTATAGATGTCTCTATTTCAGGTTGGCAGAAGTGACACTGAACATTAGGTCAGAAGGCTATATCCTGCGTGGAGCTTGTTATGAAAAACTGACTCAATGTAAGCAGCACTCATCCTTCAGAAAGAGAGCATATTTATAAAGATAGGAAAAATGCAAACATCATACACCCACACAGAAACACACATTCAATTAAATTTAACTTTATACATATATTAATATTAATATATTAATTATACACATTTTTTTGTCAATTTAACAGTAATTTAGAGGGGCCAAGACTGTCTTGACCTTTACTAGATTCAAAGACATTACTCACATGCCCTGTGACAGAACATCAATATTCAGGAGATGGCCTGCCTCTGTATTCAATAAAGCACACTTACTGAGTATATTTGTCAGACATGTCTGAATAGCATTCAAACGCTCCTAATGCTCTTTGACAGCGGATTTGGATTATAAAAAGTTGCCCCATGGTGGGTTACATTTTGACAAGGATTTAAGTGGTGTTATAAATCACAATCTGATGTGGCCCCCTGACATAATTCTCACAAGAAGGTGTGAAGCTCGAATACCTCCATAGTTACACCTCAGAAATAAACTCAGGACAATTTCATGACATTTCAGAATGATTTGCACAGAATTTGTGTGCAACAAAAGTATTCAGCTATCTATTATACATTCAATTAAGGCAAGGCAAGTTGACAGACTGCACGAATTTCTAAGACTGATAATAACACCCAAATCACACTTGCAGCACGCTGTAGTCTTTTTAACTGCTGCTGAGATGAAAAAATTATGCAAGAAATGACATATGTGGGGTAAAAATGAAGCAAAACATAAAAATCTATATATAACAACACAATGTAGCCAGCCTACAACAACAAAAATATAATGTTCGATGTAAAAATAAATAAATAAACAATAAATGGAACGATAAAATAATGACTAAAAAGGCTAGTTTAATAGAATTAGTAGATATGATACTAATAAAAAAAGAAGTAGAAGAAAAAGAAAATTTACTCACGTTGCCAAGTGTTGCCGGAAGTGGTTTATTGCGTGTTTAGAGAATGATCTAAGGCAAGAGCTGTGTTATGACTGCTGTAGAATCTCTCAGCTCGCGCTCATATAGCACATCGCGCGCTCCACCCCCGCGCATAGTCGTGCTCCATCCCGGGCAGTGATGCTGATTGCAGTACCGAGCATCTTAAATCTTGACCTAAGCGATATTCCATAGTCATCATGTCAGTGCTGCCAAAAATACACTACCAAAATAAATCAGCTTATGTAATATTGACTGACCTGACGCATGGGCATACAACAGGGAAACATTGCCTGTTCGAATAATACATGTACAATCACTATGTTCGTTTTCATTATTCAATACAGGATGTTGACAATTTGAAGACAAACACCGGCATTTGAGGTTAATTTGTTTGATGGTATTGTATGGATGAATGGCAACGTCGGAACACCTGGGTACTTCCGGTCTCCTTAGAAAGTTGAGCTGATGTCCAGAACTTATTATTTAAGCTCAGTGGAGCTTATTGAAACTCAAAACAGGAAAAGGAAAGCCAAAGGAGTTGATTAAAGTGAAAAGCAGATGGAAGCAGCACCCTCATCGTGAAGAAAAACATGGAAACCAACACCTTGTGTATTGGCACTTTCCACTAAAAGGTGACTGGAATTCCAATTATATTTTTGAAGCATTAGAGGCCAAAATTTTATATTGTAAGTACTATTAGATATAGAACTAATATCCAACATGGAATTAACCTACCATGAAAAGTACAATGACTAGGCCTGTATTTTCATCTGGATAATGTAAAAAAAATAACTTGAACAGATGGCATGGCAATTGATTTAGGTTCCTTATTTTTATTCACAGTTAGGTGTGATGATACATATCAGGAATATTAATGGCAACTACATTGTATTCAGATGAGAAATTCTTTTTAAGTGCGTCCCACTGGTAGGCTACATATCAGAGCTGTATTCCACATCTGCAGGGGGCAAGAACCTTTCCATCATAACTCACTCAAAACACACCTATTAGATGCAGCCTAGCAGAAAGAAAATGACAAAGGGGAAATTTGATGCAAATCAAGAATTAATCTCGTGGTCAGATCTGTGAAGTATGACTAGACAATTACATAAAAATGCTTAAAAAATTATGGTTATACTACCCCAAATAGCAACTTTGTGCTGGCCCAGATCCGGCCTACATCTGCCACGTGTGGTATGATGATCTGGGCCACATGTGGCGTGGAATGACAGCACTTGCACAGGCAAACTGCTCCTGTTTGCTAGATCTGAGCTACAAGCAGGCCATAACAATGCCACATGTCAGCCAAGAGCAAAGAAATAAACCAGAACTGGGGCCCATTTCAGAAAGGAGGTTAAGTGAAAACTCTGAGTGTGTTAACCCTGAAATGAGGGAAACTCTGGGTTTTCCGTTTCAGAATGGGAGGTATGTCAAACCAGAGAAAGCAGGGTAAGTCAAGCCCGTTTCTAAAAGGGAGGTAACTTATACTCAGCGTCAGTAACCATGGTAACTTACTCTGTGAACCTAACCTGGTTGCGAGTAGATTTTCTTCGGTAAACCCAGAGTTTTTTTCAGTCTTCTTCCCCTTTTTAAAGCACAAGTGATGTTTAAATTCCTCATTCATTCATTCATTCACGCTGAAAAATGCCTTTCTTACTGAATATTTTTTGTCTTATTTCAAGTACAAATATCTAAAAAATCAGGATGGATTTTCTATTGGATTAAAATTATATAAGATATTTAGTTTTCCTGATGTGTTATGTGATCCCTTTTCCCATCACATAACACATCAGAAAGGCATTTATTTTCAATAAAAATTAAGAAAATGTTCTAAAAGTGGCCTAACGATTGTTTAGCAATGATAAAATCATTTACACTCTGTTACAACAATACTGAGTTGCAAATCTGCCAGTATAAAGTATAAGTAACATCTAATTACTGTTTACACTTTGCAAAGAATTTGCAAAGTAAGAAAATTATTAATATTTTTTTTCTTTTTTTTTTCTTTTTTGAATATTAGTTCAATAACCTACCGTTCTGCCAGTTTTCACCTCTGATATAATAACAGTCGTAAGAATTAAACTTGTATTGACTCTGAAGTATGCAGACGTCTTTTTGTCGGGTGCTGTTGCCATGGTGAATCGTAACATCAGAGCTCCATTGATCATGGCTTTTCATAGTCGTGGTGCACATGCTTAACTCAGAGTCAACCTACTCAGAGTTGATTGAACTAACTCAATTCAGCTGTTCTGAAACCAAAAACTCAGAGTTTCCCATCTCAGAGTAAGTCAACTCAGATTTCAAGTTTTAACTCAGAGTTGGTTGAACCTCCTTATTGAAACGGGCCCCTGGACCTTATATGAGCCACAATAACTTTTATTATTTATAGAATCATCTAAGCCAGTGGTTCCCACACCTGTCCTGGAGGACCCCCAGCCCTGCACATTTTGTATGTCTCCCTCAGTCAGATGATGATTTTTGGCTATCAATAATTCTATAAACATTGTGAAGTAGCCTGAAACCTATTATATTGCAACATGTGATCACAATGTGCAGAAATTTTAGAAGATTGAGAAGAGGGGGGAAAAAAAACATGAACAGAAAAAAGAAAACAAGAAAACAAACACAGAAGAAAACAAATACAGATATGAGCAATCAGTGTATGAATCTTAACAATGGTGACAACAAAATATTCAGACAATCAGATCAATTCTGAACATCACAAAAAGCTACTAAAAGACAGAACAAAAACCATAGCAAAAATAAAAGCAAATAGTTAGAATTAAAGAAAATAATAGGACAATTCAGCATCATAATTTATTCATGCTGTGATGCATGCTGGGAGTTTTGTACTATTGTTCCCAGAATGCATTGCGGCATGACACTATTGATTGTCACCTTTGTTGAGATTCTTCGGTCTGTTCAATGATGTTCAGTTTTGTTCAGTTACTAGATCTCAATGACAGTCGGTTTGGTTCCGTTATGAGATTTCAATGACGATTGAATTGAAAACAAATCAGACTTTCGGTTTTGTTTAATTACAAGATTTCAGTGATGGTCAGTTTTGTTCAGTTACGAGATTTCAACGGTCAGTTTCTTTTCGTTATGGTATTTCAGTGACGGTTGGTTTTGTTCCTTTACGAGATTTCAATGATGGTCAGTTTTCATTGTCAGTCAGTCAAATTTTCATTTGTTCAGTTACAAGATCTCAATGCTGTATGTTTTGTTCTTTTACGAGATTTTAATGACAGTCGGTTTTGTTCAGTTACGAGATTTCAATGACAGTCAGTTTTACTGGGTTATGAGATTTCAATGATGGTTGGTTTTGTTCCATTCTAAGATTTCAATGACAGTCGCTATTGTTCCTTTAAGAGGAACCAATAGCAACTGTCTAAAAATAATGGCAATTTTTTTTCCATTACAAGATTTTAATGTGAGATTTCAATGCAAGATTTTAATGATGGTCGGCTTCGTTTCTTAATGAGATTTTAATGACAGTTGGTTTTGTTCCGTTATGAGATTTCAATGATGGTCGGTTTTGTTCCTTTTCGAGATTTCAATGACAGTCAATTTTCCCAGCAAGCTTTGCATATGGCTAAATCAAGAAATAGAAAAATGTTGAAATTAAGTGATATTTTATATATTTGTGAGCAAGATGAGAAAAGGGAGAGAGCTAAGTTCATAACTGTTTTGTTGAAGAAGCATTAAATGCTTAGCATTTAAGATGTTAACATGTGATGTTGTTAGAAAAAAGTTTATTAATATGCTACAGTCTTATAATTTAGTTCAGTGACACTAAAATATGTGAAGTTGAACTGGATGACAGAATAATTGGAATTGAATATCTGAATCAGGAAGCCATATAAAATTCACTTTGAGACTACTTAATTGGGTCACTTAAAATGTCTTGAAATTACATGAACAAATTATGTTTGTTTAACTTAAATGATTCATGTGGGACCAACATACAAAATTAAATTATGCAAATCTAACAAACTTTTTTTTCCAGTGTATGTCTGCAACTCTCGCATGAGCTCTGATTTCACCTTGACAGGTTCTGACCTAGACTGACATGCATCTGATGAAACAATATTTCATTTTCTCAGGCAGGTTTATAAAAGCTCTTTGTGTTCACACACACTGTGCCTTCGACCTTGCCACAAGTAAGATCAGATTGAGCAGTCTTTGGACTGGGAGGTCAATGCACTTATAAGAAAGCCAAAGGCTGAGTGTCAATATCCCAGAAGGAAGGACTTTTTGTTTCAAGGTTTCCACTTTGACAACCAGTCAGCTCTGTCAGAAGAGATTTGCACACAGTGTAATGAGGACTGATTGGACCTGAATTAAGTTCTTCAACCAGTCACTACTGATGCATTGAGTCTGATTTGATGTAATAACTATGGCGATGAGCAGCATTTATTTATTGATATGAAGTGCTTCCACATCTTATGTTTAAATTATTCAGTTGTGGCCTAATGGTCAGAGAGTTGGACTTATTACACGAAGGTTGTGGGTTTGAGTCTCAGTTCCAACAGGATATGTAGGGGGAACTGAATGAACAGCTCTCTTTTCCACTCTCATTACCCACAACTGAGGTGCACCTACCCCCCCTGTGTGTGTTTAATACTCACTGTGTGTGCATTTAGATGGGTGAAATGCAGAGCACAAATTCCAAGTATGGAACGCACATCACTTCTAAATGTGATCATTTTTCAGTTGTACTTGAACATAAATGACCATTTGTTTGTATACTTATTCTCATTCATTTCATATTGCCTTCAACACGTTGATAATATTATGTGATTCATTTGTATTATAGGCTATATTTAACACGGTGACCCATTTGAAGTGATCGCCCAGATCTGCTGCTTAGTGACCCTATTCATCCTTATAAGAATGTTTTAATCTGCTAACAAATACTCAGTTATGTTAACCTTCAGCCTTCCTAGTAGTGACTCTCTTCATGTCTTGTTTTACACTAATAATGATCATGAGATATTGGTCATGAGATGTGATTTGAGGCCCCCAGGATATTAGAGAAAGTACCAGAACACTAATGCTGCCCAGCATTAGAACATCTCTGCAATGTGGATAATTGCCCTGTTATTTTCAAGTCAAACTAAATGTATGATGACATTTAATGAAATTACCATTATCTTGTTTTTCTGTTTCCACTATTTGTCTAATCTTCTTAATTTTCTTTGAATTTAACTTTCTGTATTGACTCTGGGGCCCGCTGTCTTATTAACTGACAAGATAACAAGAAGAATTGTTTTAATCATCTTAGTTGCATAACAACAAAAAATCAGAGGGAGATAAAAGCCTGTGAAAGGGTAGGTAGAAACCCAGATGATTGGAGGGAGAAGGCAGCAGGGTCATGAAGGATATAATTATGTCATGTCCTTACATTTATGTAATTTTTGCTTTACCAATGTCCACAAATTATTACTGATTGCTTCTCTGTGCCTCTAGGAAATCAAACAAACAATTATGAAATAATAAAATAAAGCAGATTCCAATTTACCTGTTCTGATCTTTACTTTATTGTCCATTTGGACATCAACAGAAAGAGAATGAAAGGTTCTTGAATAGAGAGGGGTTGTCTGAAAGCTCTAAAGCAGTGATCAAAGGAAGACCCCCTAAGATATGATTCACTGTATTCCCATTTTAAGTACAAAACATCAGCCACTGAGATACCATAGCACCACTGAGCACCAAGAGATCCACTCAGACATATGCAAAGTCCACACAGAAAGGCTTCCTGGCTCAGCTGGGACTTGAACCGAAGACCTTCTTGCTGTGAGGCAATGAAACCCCTTGCTCTATTCTGCTGCTTGAGTTTATGAAGAGCTACAAGCCTGGTCCGCGTTTCTCCCAATTTTACCTCCATCTAGTGGATAAAAACCTAACTGCAGCTTCATACATAATATACCAAAAAAGGGGGAAAAAATAAAACAATACCCAACAGTTGACATAGCCTACCAGCTTATTGCTTTAATAGGAATGGAGAATGATCGAAATATTAATAGAAATGATCATTTAAGAACGGTACATTTAACTTATTCTAACACAATACGGAACAGAGTAAAATTCAGAAGTATAGAATAGTATAGAATAAAATAACGTTGATTAATAAAATAAAATAAATCTAATTTCTTTAATTTTTTATTGTTAGGGTTTTTTTAATGCTTTATTTTGCTAGTAACAACTCATTCAAAAAATACAAGAAATTATTTAAAAAAAACCATACATATATATATATATATATATATATATATATATATATATATATATATATATATATATATATATATATACAGTCCAAAAGTTTGGAACCACTAAGATTTTTAATGTTTTTAAAAGAAGTTTCGTCTGCTCACCAAGGCTACATTTATTTAATTAAAAATACAGTAAAAAACAGTAATATTGTGAAATATTATTACAATTTAAAATAACTGTTTTCTATTTGAATATATTTCATAAAGTAATTTATTCCTGTGATGCAAAGCTGAATTTTCAGCATCATTACTTCAGTCTTCAGTGTCACATGATCCTTCAGAAATCATTCTAATATGATGATCTGCTGCTCAAGAAACATTTAATGTGTACAATTGTACAAAATATTTGTGTACAATATTTTTTTCAGGATTATTTGATGAATAGAAAGTTCAAAAGAACAGTGTTTATCTGAAATCTAATCTTTTGTAACATTATAAATGTCTTTACTGCCACTTTTGATTGATTTAATGCATCCTTGCTGAATAAAAGTATTCATTTCTTTAATTTCTTTTCAAAAAAATTAAAATAAAAATTCTTACTGACCCCAAACTTTTGAACGGTAGTGTATAATGCTACAGAAGCTTTGTATTTCAGATAAATGCTGTTCTTTTGAACTTTCTATTCATCAAGGAATCCTGAAAAAAAAAAGTACACAACTGTTTTCAACATTGAAAATAATCATAAATGTTTATTGAGCAGCAAATCAGCATATTAGAATGATTTCTGAAGGATCATGTGACACTGAAGACTGAAGTAACGATGCTGAAAATTCAGCTTTGCATCACAGGAATAAATTACTTTGTCAAATATATTTAAATAGTACACAGTTATTTTAAATTGTAATAATATTTCACAATATTACTGTTTTTTACTGTATTTTTAATTAAATAAATGTAGCCTTGGTGAGCAGACGAGAGAGAGAGAGAGGTATAAAAGTCTAACCAACATTGCTAATTCAGAGACAAATACAAAAGTCTCTAAGACGGATAAATGTTCAAGGCTAACCTAAACAGAGCGATCCTACGCTAATGACTACACTTCCCATGATGCCGCGCGCAGCAGCTCCATGTGGAAATGTCTGGAGAACGTGCGTGTACATGACATGAGTCTGTAGAGGTATGGAGCGCTGCGCGGACTATCCTTAAACACACAGCAGACCTTCAAGAGGTGAATGTAAGTTGCCACTCTGTTTCTAACGAACTACTTCTAACTATTTCTTCCGGCTGATATATTTAGTGTTGTTTCAGCTGTTCTGTGTGTGTGTGTGTGTGTGTGTGTGTGTGTGTGTGTGTGTGTGTGTGTGTGTGTATGATCCTGCAGGAGTGGCAAAGCAGTGTGTTGAAGTTCAGATTAGGGCCCTGTTAATTTGAGCTGTAGTGTTTCTACTTCTGCAAACGTATATCTGTCCTCCAAAACAACCCCCAATGTCATACGTAGAAGACCAACTTATAGCCTATTGATCATGCTTAGTTCCTGGCTGATTGGTGTTAGTTCATAAAAACACTTTCAGGAATGTATCCCTAAACTTTAAGTGGATTAAATGTGTTGACACTTTTGTGACTGAGTGAATATCTGTATTCATATAATCTTATGAAGCTAAACATAAAGCACAACTTTAGTGTATCGGCTGAGCTGCTTGGTCTTTTGCTTAGAAGGTTGGAAACATTTTACAGTTGTGTTAAAATATAAAACACTGAAGAAAGTTTAGGTGAATATTCTCATCACTGCAAAAATAATAAACAGATAATTTGTCAAGTTTTAGCTGACTGGTTAAAACTAACCTCGTTAATCTTTGGAATTACAGGACTTTGTCTTTAACCTGATCAGTCTGGTGTTTGACAGAGAGCCTAACCTGACCAATGGCATGTGTTCATCATGCTCAGGCTGTGTGACTTTTGAATCATTACTTATGTCTAACTAGATCATATATATAGTCAAGTTTAAAACGTACAAAAAAGTGTTTAGGTTGCATTACAGTAACCTAAAGCAGAGTCAACATAGTACTTGTTTTTTTTTTGTTTTTTTTTAAGTCATATTACTTTATAAATGTTTTTATCTTCTTCAAAGTAGCCATTTTTTCCTAGATTGAAATCAGGATGTTTTTACTGAAGAAATTTCCATGTATCCTTGGCACTAGTTAGCTGTATTTAGTGTCATTATGCAGGCGGCTAACTCCTACATACAAAATAATTATTGTTAAATAAAAATATATATATATATATATATATATATATATATATATATATATATATATATATATATATAATCTATATATCTATATATATAGATAGAGAGAGAGAGAGAGAGAGAGAGTAAGCGGTTCTCACGCACACAGACGTAGAGCGAGGGGAGATTTTCTACTAAATTGATCGCAGATGGTTTCATTATCTCGGGTGGAGAAAAAAGTAAATAAATAAAAAATAATAAAAGCAAAAATGTGTCACCAAATATACTTTTTAAATGTTCCACCCAGGTATCTATGCGTGGGAAGCACTGATATATCTAGTATTTAATTTGAAATTTAAGTAATTCATAAAGTATTTAAGTAATTCATACTTTTATATTTGTAATTTCAAGCCTTTCATTCAAAAATTCAAAAGGATTTTAAGGTCATGAGAAACAAATTCAAGTGTGACCAAATTTTTAACTGTTACTGTAGATCATCAGCCAGATGTTAAAGGGTTAGTTCACCCCAAAATGAAAATTATGTCATTTATTACTCACCCTCATGTCGTTCTACACCTGTAAGACCTTCATTCATCCTCGGAACACAAATTAAGATATTTTTGATGAAATCCGATGGCTCAGTGAGGCCTGCATTGCCAGCAATGTCACCAAACTTCTCAAGATCCATAAAGGTACTCCAAACTTATTTAAAACAGTTCATGTGAGTTCAGTGGTTCTACCTTAATATTATAAAGCGACGAGAATAGTTTTTGTGCACCAAAAAAACAAAACCTAGTGATGGCCGATTTCAAAACACTGCTTCGGAGCGTTATGGATCTTTTGTTTCGAATCATTTGTTCAGAGCACTAAAGTCACGTGATTTCAGCAATGATCGAAGCAGTGTTTTGTAATCGGCCATCACTAGATAATGTTGAAAAGTCGTACTTAGTTTTTTTGGCACACAAAAAATATTCTCGATGCTTTATAATATTAAGGTAGAACCACTGAACTAACATTAACTGTTTTAAATATATCTTTAGTATCTTTCTGGATCTTGAGAGGGTTAGTGACATTGCTGACAATAGAGGCTTCACCAAGCCATCGGATTTCATCAAAAATATCTTAATCTGTGTTCCGAAGATGAACGAAGGTCTTGCGGGTGTAGAACAACATGAGGGTGAGTAATTAATGACATAATTTTCATTTTTGGGTGAACTAACCCTTTAATAGCTTGTGTGTGTAACTGTTGTTTTGACACTGTCCAGGTCCTGTAGGTGGCGCTCTGTAGGTGGGGGAGGTGATGCAGCGGATGTGGGCTCCAGTCACACTGCGGCGTGTGGTCCTGCTGCGCTCTGCGTACCTGGGTCACACCTGGGCTGCACGTGAGGTTCCTGTGACCGTCCAGACCTCACGCTGCTTCAGTTGCACTAATGTCATCAGGACGAAGCAGGGCCTCAAAACATCCACAGAGGAAGAAACGCCATTAAATCCTCCGCAGAGTCTAGCAGGGACTGAGGGTCTGTATAAGCCTGATGCAGGGTCTGAACTTCAGAGTAAGGGTGATGTCGACCCTCTGCAGGACAAATCTATCGGGCTCTTCCAGAGGTTTAAAAAGACGTTTAAACAGTATGGTAAAGTCATGGTGCCTGTGCACATCGTCACGTCCACAGTGTGGTTTGGGAGCTTCTATTATGCTGCAATGAAGTAAGTGACCCTCAGCATCCTGCACAGAAACACACCATTAGTAAAACCTAACAAGATGACAAGTGCCACAGTTATACTTTATTTCTTTTCCTGAATGTTTTATTTTGGCATTGACTGCCAGATTCATTTCATTTTAAGGATTTAGGAATATTTATGTATTATATTTAGTTTTGTCTTTTATTTATTATAAGGTTTGCTTCTTGGTGTTTTACTAGGATAAAGTTTTGCTCATAATTATTTTCATGTAAAGGCCGATAACACTATATTGTCAATATTAAAATAATACACTATTTTATCTAAATAAATTAAAAATAATACACTAAAAACAAAAATCATTTAAAATGCTGCTGCTGAATATAGGCATCACGATATTATAATGTAGAAAAATGATTTTTAGATTTGCTAAACATTACATTTACAGTGTTATTAAATTATTAGTGTTTTTAAAGATAATGTGAATATTAGTTGACAGCAAAGGTAATCTAAATATAGAGAAGAATGAAAATGAGCATGCACTATTAAAATAAATTAAGAAATTAAAAAAATTCTGATGACCAATATGGTACCGATATAATGCGCTTCAACTACAATTAATGTAGCTTTATGAATATGATGTATTTACATTTGTAATTGAGCTCATTATGTATGTTGATTTGTTGTCTTGTGGTACTTGATGGGCTAGAAGAGTTGACTAAACTACATGAATTGAGGCGCTTTTGCTTTAAAGATCAAATCATACAGACTGAGCGCACAGACCTTAAGGTGAGGCTGGCAGGGAGATGGAGTTTTACCAGATAAAGTCTGTCTGAGCTTAAGCAGGACAGACAAGCTTTAACAGCGTCATCTGGACAATCAACTACTGCTATACAAACAACACTTTGAGGTTACAGAAGCAAACAATCTCTCTCTTGTAAAGATAAATGAGTGACATGTTAATGTTCTGTGTTCTCTGCAGAGGGGTGAATCTGGTCCCGTTTCTGGAGTTCATCGGTTTACCGGATTGGATGGTGGGAATTTTGCGAGATTCCCAGGGTGGCTATGCACTCACAGCCTATGCCATGTATAAGGTATATAAACAAAATCGGTAACACTTTATTTTAGTGTCATTGTTACATGTAGTTACTTTACTAATAACTATAAATTATGCATAATTACATGCAACTAACCCTAAACCAAAACAAACCCTAATCCTAACCCTACATGTAGTTACTTAATAGTACTTAAATATATAACTACAGTGTAACAAAGACGTCTTAAAATAAAGTGTAACCACAAAATCTAAGTTTTTTTTTTTACTTGGATTTAAATGTATTTGATATATGAATAATCAGTGTGAATGTGTTTTTTATCACTTTGTCTGATCTCAGCTCGCTACTCCTGCCCGATACACTGTTACACTGGGCGGCACGTCCCTGTCTGTACAGTACCTCCGCAAACACGGATACCTCTCCACCCCTCCGCCTGTTAAAGGCTACCTGCAAGACAAAATGGAGGAAACCAGGGAGCTACTGACAGAAAAAATGGAGGAGACGAAAGAGAGGTTCTCAGAAAAGATGGAGGAAACCAAAGAACTGCTCTCGGAACGAATGGAGGAGACTAAAGAGCGATTCTCTGAAACGAAAGACAAATTTTCAGAGAAACTGCAGGAGACGAAAGACAAAATGTCTTTCCGTAAGAAAGCCGACTAGGCTGCATGGCTTGCAGTGGTCGAATCAAGCTGTCAACTAAGGGAAAAGGAAAAAAAAACTAAGCGTATTGAGGAATGTTTCACATGATCAATAATTACTCACAATGTCACAAAGTGTTTGGTGTTTACTTAAAGGCACAGTTCAACCAAAAATGACTTTTCAACCAAAAAAAAATGTTTATGTCCATATAAGGAAACAGTGGAGTTCAAAACAATTGACTTTCATTGTATTGACAAAGACATTTTTCCAAAAAACTCTTTTGTGTTCATATGGGTTTGGAACAACATGAGGGTGAGTAAATGATGACAGAATTTACATTTTTTGGTGAACTATCCCTTTAAGGTATTGAATGTTCACACACAAGCTCTGGTTTCCATACACTTGAATCTACAAGTTGAGTCTTTGGAGAGAAACAAACTTGAACTAGCAATAATACTATAATTATATTACTGAATTAAGCCAAAATCATATTTGTGTGAGTTTATTTTAGTTTAATTGTTTTAAGGTAAGAGTACTGAAAATATTTCTGCTTGATAACCAAGTGATAATTAACATCAATATCTATATTTAATGATTTTCTTTTGTTTTATCATGTATGTGTTTGTGTGCATATTGCCTACACAGCAATCTGGACTGTGGAATGTCTTGAATTGCACTTAGTGTTTATGGAGTATCTGGACTGCTTAAGTCAGTGGGTAATAAAGACAATTAATAACCCACTTTGTTCCTCTTGTGACATTTAAAAATGTTTTTACTTGAATGAAGCTGCTAGTTTTTTTTTAATCTAAACTCAAATCATCTCAATATGCCAATGCTCATTGAGAGAGTAATAAAATTAATACGACAACATGTACAGGATATAATTTCAATAAAAGTATTAAGACACACCAGCAACTGGTACTTTTAGTTTATTAGTTTAACTGCAGTTGGACAACAGCAGAAGTACAAGCATAAAAGTTTGACTATAACAGTGATTAGAGCAACATGTTTTGATTACTTTTTCTGAAAAGAAAAAAAAAGAAGCATTACAATAACAGACCTTATGCTTAAAACCTATTAATTACAACACAATGATGTAAATAAAATAAATATGTATGTGCATGTTTATAAAATGTCCACGCACATGAACATACAAACTAACATGAGCCGGGGGGAAATTTAGAGTGTAAAAGGTCTGATATTGTGTTGCTTTTTAATTCTGAATATCTGTTATCAGACACCCGATAAGCATCAGAGTAAAACAAGTCTAAAACTTCAAAAGCATCTCGGTACATTGCTCAAAATGTCGCAACTGCTGTTAGTCAGGTGCTTGTAGTCAAAATGGCATCGCTATGTACATTATCTTCAGGTATATAACTATAGACATGCGAATACAAGCTACTGTACAGTGGAGCACCAGCACATAAATATTTGCAATTTAAAATCTTTTTTTTTTTTTTGCTCCTATACACCACATACACAAGAATGTCTGAAATACAGTATATAACAAAAATAAGAATGTTAAAACTACATCTCTCATTTGGTTCATTATTAAACTTGCAAATACAGGAAGCACAACACAGGGTGGCATGAAAAATCATGTACATGTTGGGATTAAAATGAACACTGTTGTTTTAAGCAAGACTGTCATATCACAATCCCTCAGCGTTTGTGTCTGTAAGTGGGAGTCTGGCACTGCTAACTAGTTTCCATTCACTGGATCTCAATTTAAGACTTAGTTTACCTAAGTTACAATGTTTTTCTGATTAAAAACTAGTCAAATAAATCCATGTGTGTATGTCTATGTATATATATGTGCCTTTTGTGGTTGGGGCAGTGTTTAAAGAAACAATCTAATCCAGAACAGCTTTTTCTTTCTTTCTGTAGCAAGATGTTACTCAATAAAAATCTATGAAATGCTCTGTAGTTTAGTCTTTTCATAATTAAGCATCTTTCTGATAATGAATTTCCTTGTTCGCCAAAAAAAAAAAAAAAAAAAAAAAAAAAAGGAAAGAAAGAAAGAAAAAAAAAGCACATTTGAACAGTAGGCATTTACAAATCTGTTGCCACCATGTTAAAATCTTTATATCAACTATAAATTGTTACATTATTAACAATGTCTTTTTTCTGTGGTTTCTACCCATTGGGTAGGATATGTGCATACATACTAACTTTATTTACAGCACCTTACAAATAAAAGAAGATTAAAAAAAAAAAAAACATTACACAGAAGAAGAAAGCACCATTGGAAGTGAGGCACAGCTAAGGTGGGAACTTTTAGAGTGCAAGTGGGTTCCTACGTCGCTCAAAAACAACACGATCGATAGGCACCGATTCAGCTCGTGAGTAACATGCAAACTCCTTGGACAGTAGAAAACGACACAAAGCTCTTTCTTTGAGATGGAAACAAATTGTGGAGGACAAAGGGAAGCATTTTTACCGGGATGGTGCAAGGATGAATGATGGACAGACAGGCAAAACAAAAAGTGCAGCAGATGAGAAGCAGCATAGCAGCAGCAGCAGCAGCAGCAGCAACAGCAGGAGCAGCAAACTGACTAATGAAATAGACTATTGAAGACAGCCAGTGAAAAGAATAGAGGGATAGGTAACAAGGAAAGGGCTCTTAAATAGGATACAGCTCTGAATGCAGTGACATTGTGCTCTTGCTTTGCTCTTTGTAGCATTGGTTAATTTTCCCAGATGGTCTGAGAGAAACATTTCCCAGACTCTGCAAAGTGTTGATGAAGTTGTGAGCTTTTAAAGCATGTGCTTGAAAGACAAGAGCAATATATACACCATTCAAACCACTCTAAAATTCTATTTCGAGCTTAGCTGCTGGAATTCTAGAATTAATCTAGCCTTTCTTATGGGACTTTCTGGGATTCTAGATTTTAAAATTATGAGATTAAATTACATTTAAATTGGCTAGAAATCTAGAAGCTAAAAGTGATTCTAAGAATTCTAAAATCTAGCCTACAGCCCCATTCAAAAATTATAAAATCGCCACACTTTCACCAGCTTCATATCAAATTAACACATTTTTGTTTAGCTGAACGTTTTGACTTTGTGAAACATGCCTCAAACATATTTAAATTAGTAGCATTTACAGCATATACAGAGCTATCACAAAAAAAAGAAGTTCAAAGACAAAATTCTAAAGATGGCTGCGCGCTTGTTTCTCTGGTGCATAAGGTCTATGTGTTAAAGATTTTCTTCAGGTAAGACATATCAGCTCAATGACAGGGCCAGTAAACAGTCTAAATCTCAATCTGAATGAAAAAAAGGAGACAAAGGAGAAGCAACAAAGTACTAATTGTGTTTTTTGTTGATGATTCCATCATTTTTCCTCAACATTAGAGGGATAGTTCACCTAAAAATGAAAATTTTGTCATCATTTACTCACCCTCAAGTTGTTCCAAACCTGTATGAGTTTCTCTCTTCTGTTGAACACAGAAGATACTTTAAGGAATGTTGGTAATCAAAGTTGACAGTAGCCACTGACTTCCATAGTAGGAAAAAAATACTATTGAAGTCAAAGGCTACCGTCAACGGTCTGGTTACCAATAGTCTTTAGAATATCTTCTTTTGTGTTCAACAAGAAAGAAACTCATACAGGTTTGGAACAAAATGAGGGTGAGTAAATGATTTTTGGATGAACTATGCCTTTAAGTAATTCCACGTTTTTTTCCACTACTTGATCTGGAAAACAATATGCCATTAATAAAGAAAACTGATTTAATTTGTTTGAGGTATATTTCATAATACCACAATGATAAGCTATTAAACAGACATGGTTTTGTGTCATATCTGTGATTTGTTCATTTGCTTTAAAGCAAAAAAGCTGGTTGAATGTGGCGATTCCATCATTTTTGCCAAGGGACTGCTAGAATTCTAAAATTCCAAATCTAGTCCAGGTGTTCAGATTCTAGAATTCCAAATCTAGTCCAGGTGTTCAGATTCTAGAATTCCAAATCTAGCCCAGGTGTTCAGATTCTAGAATTCCAAATCTAGTCCAGGTGTTCAGATTCTAGAATTCCAAATCTAGCCCAGTTGTTCAGATTCTAGAATTCCAAATCTAGTCCAGGTGTTCAGATTCTAGAATTCCAAATCTAGCCCAGTTGTTCAGATTCTAGAATTCCAAATCTAGCCCAGGTGTTCAGATTCTAGAATTCCAAATCTAGTCCAGGTGTTCAGATTCTAGAATTCCAAATCTAGCCCAGGTGTTCAGATTCTAGAATTCCAAATCTAGTCCAGGTGTTCAGATTCTAGAATTCCAAATCTAGCCCAGTTTGTTGTGGTTCTAGAAATCTAAATATAGAAGAGGAGAGTGTTGATCTGTTTAGTCTTGTTTGGAGCACAAGGGTCCAGACGGCATTATTTCTGTCCACATAGACAAAAAACAAAAACAAACAAAAATCCCACCAAGAGCAGAGAAAGAAAAGAATAAAGCCAACCAACACAGACATGAAATAAAAGCATTCAAACACATTTTGATTGGCCAACTCTAACATTCCGAGTACAAATAGAGTAGCTTATAAAGGTGAGTGTGTTGCTTTTGATTTTTTTGTTGACCATGATCCCCAGCACGAAAAAAAAAAAAAAAAAAAAATCACCATGGCCTATTCACAAGTCCATCTGTCCTTGACAGGCTCAGTGGTGACTAAAAACAGGGGCTCAGTCTTCAGTCTCCTTATTAAAGGGATGTGTGTGCACTAACTGGTAAGAGAGTCTTTGGGCTTTCTTCGAGATTTTCTCTACCTCTGCACCAGATTCTTGGTCAGAGCAACATCCTCTATCTTGGCCTAAATGATTGTGATCAATTACACCCAAGCTTAAATTGAATGCAGAGAGCCGCTCTGAGGAGTACAGATCTTGGATTTCCTGACTGTATGTCTACGTGGCAAATAAGAGGAACACATATGGACAGGAAGAGAGTTCAGTGTTTAGGACTGGTGCGCGCTGGAGCTGG
Source organism: Megalobrama amblycephala (assembly GCF_018812025.1). Classification (NCBI taxonomy): domain Eukaryota; kingdom Metazoa; phylum Chordata; class Actinopteri; order Cypriniformes; family Xenocyprididae; genus Megalobrama; species Megalobrama amblycephala. The sequence continues at coordinate 27,778,659 of NC_063056.1, forward strand.
TGTCAGGGTCGGGTTCACTCGGATTGGTGACAGAGTGAGAGCAAAGGCAACAGGACAGAGGATTGCTGGGTAAAAATAGGTATTTTCAAAAATGCCCATCACATTAGCCCTTAACTTTACCACATTTTTAAACCTGATTAATTCTTGTTGGGGACTAGATAATACAACACGCAAAACAGGTTTTTTTTTTTTTTTTTTTTTTTTTTTAAATCCTTTGACCACATTGGCATTTTGATTAGAAGATTATGCCAATGAATGTCTATGTTCTGGTATTGGCTGTAAGAGGTGGAAACCCAAACAAAAAGTGTGGAAAATTTTATCAGGTAGTGACTCATGATCAAATAAAATGCACAATAGAGAACTGGATTATTTTATAGGTTCATTCGGTTTCAGTTTTGACTTGAAAACAAAAGTGCAAAAGGCATGAAATGGTGACCTTAAAATTGTAAAGATGCTATTTTCTTGACAGACTCCAATGAGAAAAGAAAATCCCATATAATATCATAATCAAATTATATATATATATATATATATATATATATATATATATATATACACACGCACACACACACACACACACACACACAGAGATTTATTATAATTATTTATAATCTTTTTAGTTTCTCAAGAGTCTATAAAGAAAATACCATTAAGATTTTATTATTTCTGCCTATATATGTATTGTATAATAAATACGTGATAATAACAAAAAAGAGCTGATGAGAAAAATGTTGGAGAACCTCTTTAGAATAAGCGTCAATCTCATAACATGTCAAAACCTGTTCGGATCTCTAAGTAAAGTGAGTTTCTTTTTAGGCAAAATGTCAACCATGCCACCAGCCAACTGACCTCAGATCAGCTGGAGTCTGTGAAAGCGGCTGAACATGTCAGTGGTGAGGATAGATGAGAGTAGAGCAGACTCTCTGTATTCTGTGCCTCTTTTAGATCAAGGTTATTTTAGGCTGGATCAGAGATTTTTCTTGTGCTGAGACGGACAAGATCACTTCCCTTTCGGTAGAAAGCTCGCACTGAAGCATATGATAGGATCTACATGAAAACGACAGTACAAACAGTAAACACATACATCACCCCCCCACTACCCCATTCCCAAATTTCTCTGATTAACCTCAACAATAGTGCAAAAGTTCAGAAAAGGTTTTCAATTTAAATGTATAACAAGTCTTTAAGACAGTCAACGCCCATGACACCTTTCGCATAAACCTTGGCACTAGGATTTGGATTTTCACCCTTTTTCGCATTTGTTTTGTTCATGCTGCACAGATCTCGGTCTTTAAATTAAAAAAAAAAAAGAAAAGAAAAAAAAAAAGAAAGAAAAAGAAATTACTATCCACACAGCTAGTATGTCATGTGTGGGTTGGGCAGGAGGGGGCGTTCAAGGGGGATTCAACGATAAAACCAACAAGAATACCAACAACAAAAAGCCTGTCTTGTGTGCGAATTACTTTCTCTAAATTTGTCGGCTATACACAAGTAATACAGAGCAATAAAGGTGAAGACTCCAGGCAGTGCATAAACCCCAGTTTTAGCGTAGCTGGTCTGACAGAAAACGAATGAAATGTTTTCTTTTGTAAGCTCAGCTCCATATTCTTTTTTTGTTTTTTTTAAACACATGGTTTCATTTTGTTGCGAAGACACATTAAGCGCTGTTGTGCACGGGAGTGTCAAGAGGGAGAACCTGTTCCCTTTATGGGTGGAGAGTGATCGCGATCGGCCAATTGTGTGCTAGCCCCGCCCCCTCACACTAGCTCCTGCCTTTGTGGGTCTTTGCTTAGCGCTATTGTGCTCTCTGGGCTGTTTAAATCTGTCCGGCCCCTGGGCGGAGTCTGCACAGTGACGGGGACGGGCGGGTTATTGCTGTGCTGGTGGAGGTAAAGTACGATGCCCGAATGCTGCCCAATTACTTGACTATAAGCAGGCGGAGGGCCCTCCATGCGTCCATGGGTACTGGAGCTGGTGGCGCTGATCCCAGAGTTGCTACTGGGAGGTCGTGGCCCACCGCCACCCCCTGAACTGTGCATGTCAATGAGGTCGCTGTCGAAGATGGTCCGGTTGGGCGGGGCACGTACGGACTCTCTGTTGAGCTCGAGCTGTTGTTCGGGATCTCTCAGCTGCAGTGTGCAGGGGCCCTGGTACGGTGGCGGCTCCTCTCCGTCTGACAGCGAGATGGTGGGTGGCAGATCGATCTCGTGCTGCAGGTATGGGTAGGTAGGCTGGAAACGTCTGAAACGGTTGTGCTGCATGAAAGTGGGAGCGGTGAAACGGTCCCTTGGCTGAGGAGCGTAAACCACCTGCAGAGGAGAAGAGAGAGAATCCAAGAACTAAAATGAAAATCTGCCATCTTGGATTTAAAGTCATGAAATGAGTAACTAACAATTAGACAATAGCAAATACTATTATCCAAAGCTCAAGGGCACAATGGTAGTAGTTGCTCATGGATCATCCCTTGTGGGGTTTGAACCCACATCCTTTTAATTACCAGCCCAGATATCTTACCACTTGGGTATAATTCAATACATTTAAAGGTGCCCTAGAACCAGTTTTTACAAGATGTAATATAAGTCTAAGGTGTCCCCTGAATGTGTCTGTGAAGTTTCAGCTCAAAATACCACATAGATTTTTTAAATTATTTTTTTTAACTGCCTATTTTGGGGCATCATTAACTATGCACCAATTCAGGCTGCGGCCCCTTTAAATCGCGCGCTCCCTGCCCCCTGAGCTCTCGACTATAATACAGTGCATTTACAAAGTTCACACAGCTAATATAACCCTCAAATGGATCTTTACAAGATGTTCGTCATGCATACTGCATGTATGCGTCAGATCATGTGAGTATAGTATTTATTCGGATGTTTACATTTGATTCTGAATGAGTTTGATAGAGCTCCGTGGCTAAAGCTAACATTACACACTGTTGGAGAGATTTATAAAGAATGAAGTTGTATTTGTGCATTATACAGACTGCAAGTGTTTAATAATGAAAATAATGACGGCTCTTGTCTCCGTGAATACAGTAAGAAACGATGGTAACTTTAATTACATTTAACAGTACATTAGCAACATGCTAACAAAACATTTAGAAAGACAATTCACAAATATCACTAAATATATCATGTAATCATGGATCATGTCAGATATTATCGCTCCATCTGCCATTTTTCACTTTTGTTCTTGCTTGCTTACCTAGTCTGATGATTCAGCTGTGCACAGATCCAGACATTAATATTGCCTGCCCTTGTGTAATGCCTTGAACATGGGCTGGCATATGCAAATATTGGGGGCGTACATATTAATGATCCTGACTGTTACGTAACAGTCGGTGTTATGTTGAGATTTACATAAGAAGGAGGAAACAATGGAGTTTGAAACTCAATGTATGTATTTTCCATGTACTGAACTCTTGTTATTCAACTATGCCAAGGTAAATTCAATTTTTGATTCTAGGGCACCTTTAATATTATTTACTTATGCAGATATAAAACATTATACTTTTCATGAGTTTTTGATCCAAGGAAAACACTGATTCAACAATTTGTTTGCATCATCCCTGTGTGGCATTTTATAAGCTATTGGTGCATAAAATAAAATAAAATAAAATAGCATTAAATATTTAGAATGAATTTGGCAAAATAAACTGCATGTATGGTCAAAGAAAAACAAAAAAAAGACATACATATCCAAATCCCAAATCTTTACAACTGTAAGAAATAATGATAGTAATATAAATAAAATAAAAATATACATAAAGATGCTATTTTCTTGAAAATAGCATCTTTTCTTGATATATATATATATATATATATATATATATATATATATATATACATATATATATATAATTAATTTGTATATTTATTTATATAAAAAGCAAATAAAATCTTGATAGCTTTAAGCTATATCACCCAGCCCCATACCACATAAAAGACAAAGAAAGAGAGAAAGAGTCTAGATGACTAACTAGAACAACATCCAAATAAATCTATTTTTACAGCCAAAAAGTGTTCATTCAGAAGAATAATGGTATTCTACTCATGCCACATCCACACAGATAAATAATGAATCTACCATTTCCATATAAACTCACCAGAGCCCCAAACTTAAACAGTCCCCAGTCCAGACATTAGTATGCTAATATGCAGCTGATAAAATATCCTCATATGAGTGAAATCTGCATGTCAGTTAGCCAATGAGATCAGCCTCATTACTGCAGGGGCCACGTTTACATTAGCGAGTTTGAGGCTGATGGGATGCAATTTACGCAGATAGACCCTGAGTGTCTGGTCTCTCAGACGACCGTCTAGACGCTGCCAGAGGAGGGTGAGAGATTAATGAACTGCTGAGAGGCTGCATCCCGGTGAGAGAGACACCCCCCCACACACACACACAAACAATGAATATATATGCATGTATTCTCTCCACACACGGTATTTTAAGTGCTATCACTCACAGACAGTCTCAGAGACTATCCTCCCTCACATACGCCTACACTGAGAGGCACAGGCACACACAGGCATTGACAACATACACTTGAGGAGACTTCACTGCTTGTTACAGGCAGACATGCCATTTATACAAGAAGAACAACAACCCTTGAAACAAGCTCCTTAGAGTATAGGGCCAAAACACACACACACACACACACACACACACACACACACACACACACACACACACACACACACACACACACACACACACACACACACACACACACACACACACACACACACACACACACACACACACACACAAACACTCAGCTTACCTCAGATGCTCCTTGTCTCAGCCCATTATCTGATGGCCACAAAGAACCCTCCTAAAAACAAGAATGAAAAATACACAGATGTAATATTTTGAATTACTTGAATTTTAAGATGGCAGTCCAACACAGAGATATAATAATATTGATACATAATAACTAGTCAATATTATTTTGTTAACAACTGATCATTGATTAAAGAGGAACATTTAAAATCAATGTCTAATAAAAGTTCAACCATGGACATAAATTAATATACAGAAATACTCCAAAATCATTAACCTAAATTACATTAAAATATAAATAATATTAATAATGAAAAATAAATAAATAAAACAACCCGCTTGTTAAACTGCAATAATGCTCTGTGCCCTCATATACCCATATTTAAATTGCACAAATGACATTTAAAAACAAAAAAAATAAAAAAAATAACAGAAATTCAGTAATTATTCTCAATAATTAACCCATTTGTTAAACCCTAATTATATTTTATATAAAGCCCATTAATTGAATTCTAATAATGCTGTGTCTACATCCATATTTAAATTTCATGTATGACATTTAAAAAGTTTAAATAAATAAATACAACAAAACCATATCTTAAACCCTAATTATATCCATTTTAAAAATGCAAAAAAAAAAAAAAAAAAAGTAGAAAAGTAAGGTAAAACCCATTTGTTAAACTCTAATAATGCTCTGTGCCCATATATCCATTCTAATTAAAAAACCTAAACAAAACCAGAGAGTAACATTCTCCCAGACATCACTGCTTGCCTCCCTCACTGGCTTCCCTCCCCCTCACATTCCCTCATGAATGAAAATGAAAAGTCCTAGTCATTTAGCAGTCTCTCTCGGGTGCTGCAGTGGGCTGCGCGTGTCTATTTGACTGGCGTCTAGACAGAACTGCTGAATGTAATCAACATGCCCTGGTCTCAGAGGGACACTGCCATTGTGTCTCTTCCAAAACACACTGCCTTTTCTGAAGGAGTAATGTGTTGCGTTTTAATTACATGTAGAGAATCTGTAATATGTCCTGTAATATGTAATATGTGCAGAGTTCAGTTTTCCATGAAAATTCTCAGTCCAGCCGCCCATTGCATGAACAACTCAGACCTCATGCACTCCGTAAGCACATGCACTAACCTCTAGATATACAATGCTTAATATTTCTAATATAAACAATTCATTTCCTGCTGTCTGTCTGGTTACAAACTGCGCAAATGTACCGAAAATCATCCCTCGGGTGAGATGAGACACCCCCCCCCCCCCCCACACACACGCACTGCTCTCTCTCATCAGCTCAGTGCACTGCTGCAAGTTATTTTGGATTAGACACAAAGAAGACCTTTCCAGAAGTAAACAACACACACAAACACACACACACACACACACACACACACACACACACACACACACACACACACACACACCCCACTCAAGAGACTTTTAGGACCTGCTGTTTTCTTCTTTTCTAAGATAAAAGCTCACCCGCATAATATATACCAAACAAGGCTTAGAGATGACACAGCAGGTGAAAAATACATCTATTCAGTGTTAGAAATTGATGTTTCATGGCTCAGCCTGGAACACATGTCAAGGAACTGTGATGTTTATGATTTAAGACATGATAAAAGATGGTGCTTGTTGTTCTACAAGATTAGATGATCCTTATGAGCTTTACTGCTCTTGGACACTTGAACTCACTTCACAGTCTCTTTGCGAAGTCTCAGCCCTTCCAAAAACTGTTGAAAACTCATTTAATTTCTCTATGCTTCTCTCATATCATTTTAACAATCTTTTTTTTATTCTGCTGGTGATTTACTTAAATATTCTGCTCATTTGTGTTTCCCGTTTTCATGCTACACTGCCATTTGCTTGTTTACATTTCATATTGTTCCCACACCATTGTTCCCATGTGATTTGTCTGTTTCTTGTAATTAATTGCTCATCATGCTCTTGTTAGATTTAGAAAGCCCTATTTAGATTCAGAGAAGAGACAGGAAATTAGTGGTGCTTATGTGTTCCATATGAACTTCTAGGCCACGCTTCTTATGCACAATTTTAGTTGATTCCTGTCCATGGCTCATCTAAATATTTGAGGAATGTTGACAAAATGTTTTCGAATGTGACAGGGTCTTACCGTCTGCAGAGAGAGATCCTGACTCTGTGCCTGACTTGCCCGGCTCAGGAACGACCACGTGGTGAGTTTGTAGTGGTTGAGCAGGCACACAACCACTACGACCATCACAGTCATCACGACGATTATGATCACGATCTGCACAAACTCCAGTTCAGCTGCAACATAAAAAGACAAAAAGAGCTTAAAACAGTGCAGAATGAAAAAACAACATCTGGTAATAAAAAAAATAATAATACTTGTTTAGTCTAATTTTGACCAAAAGATGGCAGCAGAGTCAAATCAACATCCATGACGACTACAGTCTCCCAAATTGGTGATATCATCTGGCAAAAAAAGGTGAAAGCCATTTTGGTTTGACATGGACAACAAGAAGAAACAGTTCACTAGGATAGTTCACTGGATTAAAGCAAGATCACTAATACAGCAAGTACAAGTACAGCTGCTGTGAAATTAGTTGAAAGATACGCTCTAGAAATTGGATAAAGCTTTTATTTTCTTTTTCATCATTTTTAATTGCATTACATATTCATTCATTTAGCATAAGCAATTTTTTTCTCAAATAATATCACTATATATTTCAAAGCCGGTAACTAGTTAAAGGGTTAGTTCACTCAAAAATGAAAAAATTGTCATCAATTACTCACTCTTGTGTTGTTCTTTGAAACACAAATAAAGAGATTTTTAATGAAATCTGAGCTATTTCGCTACCTCCAAAATTTTCTCAAGAGACATGATCCTTTTGTATGATGAACAGATTTAATTTATGCTTTCATTCACATATAAACATTGATCTGTTCATCATATAAAGCGATCGTGTCTCTTCAGAAAATTTGGACTAAGCCGCTCAATTCATATGGATTAGTTTTATGATCTCTTTATGGACGTTTTGAAGTGTCAAAGTGGTAGTTGCGTAGACTGTCAATGGAGGAACAGAAATCCCTCAGATTTCAATAAAAATATCTTCATTTGTGTTCCAAAGATGAACAAAAGTCTTAGGTATTTGGAACGACATGAGGGTGAGTAAATGACGAAATTTTTATTTCTGGGTGAACTAACCCATTAACTAGTTACTTAAAGTTCTTTAAGTAACATTTCACTCATAAATGAACATTTTGCCATTATTTACGCACCCTTATGTCCTTCAAGTGCTGTTATTTTCCCCTCAAAAGAGAATTCTGAGGAATCTTTATGCAGCTCAATTTAATGTTTTGACAGCTCATCCTGCATCACAGGCACCATATTTAATTAAAGGGTAAATAATAGCTACATTTTCTGTCCGTTTCTCATTTAAATCTACCACAAGGCTTCAGAAGACTTGGAATATAGTGCACAAGTTATATGAAATTCTTTTAAAACATGCTTTTGTAGTGCTTTTGAGATCTTGAGTGGTGTGGTTTATAAAGGTTTATGAATTGTCATATAGAAAGTTCTGTCATCATTTATGCCTCTCACCTCATTCCAAACCTGTATGACTTTGTCTTCAACAACTTTGGACCCATTTGACTTTCATTGTATGGATGAAAAAAAAAGAACCTAATATTTTTCCAAAATATCTTCTTTTGGAGTTCCACAGAAAAAAAAGAGGTTTGGAACGACATGAGGTTAAGTAAATAATGACAATTTTCATTTTTGGGTGAACTATCCCTTTAAAGATTCTTTCAAATTATCTTTTTATGTTCCATGAAAAAACTAAGAGTATACAGATTTAGAATGACATTAGGGTGAGCAAATAAATAAAAAGTTCACCCAAAAAGTTTCTGTCATTAAATAACCAGAGAAGCTTTTTTCCCAATATCCTGGCTTGCAAGAATCAAAGTGATAAAGGTAAACAGCTTGACTGATGTTTCTGAAAATGTGTTCTTTTTGAACATGAAGAACACCCTGCTGGACTCACACTTGCTCTCTCAGTCAAGACCAAGACTGTTTCTCAGATGGAAACGCTTGTGGAGTTCACAGGCTTTTCAGACAACAAAAATGAGCTCTCCACCAACTGCGCTGAGGGACCGTTCTGGAACCTCGTACAGTCGAGTAAACCGAATGGAGAGGCTGAAAGTGAGAGTGTCACGAAGAGAGAATGAAAGAGTGAGTTGTTGCCTGCAGTGCAGTACTGCGGGATACTGGCACTCACACATCAAAAGAAACAAACACTTCTCTCCTAATTTAGGGCATAAGAGGAGGAAGCAAAAGAGGGAGAGAGAGCACAGAGAGGAGGACATAGAAACCAGCCAGGCAAGACAGACAAAGGAAGTGACAATCAGACAGGAGGGCAGATAAGACAGAGAGAATGAGACACAGATCAGAATACTGGTAAGAACAAATAAGACTACAAACACAAACCTATCAGACGGGAACTGAATCAATACAACACAAAATCACAGCAGGCTTCAAACTAGCCCATGAACGCTGAGCTGTTCCCTTGACTTTAGATCAAAAACACAGGCAATAAAGGCAAGTCTTTTTAAATGTACAGTGGGGATTTGAGAGTCGAAAATCGAATTTCACCTGGAAATAAACAGTTTTAGGATGTATTTAAAATGTCATGATGTAAAATTAATAATAAAAAAATCTGCAATATTTCTAGGTCACTAATTAAATGAGCATATTTGTGACTGACTATGCAAACTTGTTTGTACAAAAAGTCAGATTGTCTTGCTTTCACAGAAGTACTGACTCAAATCATATAAATCGTACAAAACATTTTTTAATATCCAGATGAAAACATTTATAATGAAAAAATAATTCTAACAAAAAACTATTACATTTGAAAATGCAAAGCAGAAGCACCCCACTGTGCTTTTGGATCCCACTGTGCTTAACATGCTCAGATCAATTTCACAGACTTTGTCTCAGTTAACTCTAACAAACAACCCCCCAGAACACCCTAGCAACCACCTAGCAACCAACTAGAACACCTTAGCAATGGCAACACATAGCAATGTACGAACAATTTTAAACCCTTTACAATCTTATAGCAACACCCTGACAACCACCCTAGCATTGCAGTGGTGAATTATCATTGGCAAGCACCACCCAAATCTTCTGAATAAAATTGTAATATAAATAAACAAATAAATAAAAGCAACAATCTAGTAATGTCCTTGAACACCACATAGAACACCTTAGCAAACAAAAAATCATTGAGAACACCTTAGAAACTGCATAGCAACACCCTGATAACCATCCATAGCATTGTGGTGGGGAGTTTAACATGGGCAAACCCTAACACTCAAAATAATTAATTTGTTTGAGAAGGACAAACTTAAATTAAACAAATTAGTTCAGTCAAATGAACTTTTATTAGTATTTAGCAAATGTTCTTTTTTGAGTTCACAGAACTGACATATTTTAAGTAAATTGAACTGTTTCATTGTTTTGAGTATTGTGAACTCATTTCTTTTCATTTAGAGAACTTAAGTTTAACTGAAACTGGGCTGGGATTTCTATTTGGCACTCGAAAGGGAGTAAATGCTAAAATTAAGTGTCATCTAATGTTTTTTTTTTCGTGTAAGATTAATGTTAAATTGGAGATTTAGTAGTGATTAATGTTTTGTTATGCTAATGTAGAAGAGTTTCTGTTAATGTGGGTTTTTGGAGAGTTACTATCATGGTGACAAGTGGTGCATGTGGCTTGGTTTGAGAGCAGGGATGTTAAATGTTTTATATTGCTGTACTCATTCAACAAGTGCTATACCATGCTATTGCTAACATGTTAGCAAATTAACATTTCTGAATTAGCTTGTTATAACTAGCTAAGTTTCCACTAATAAAAATATGTTGAGATTACATGATAATTTTATGTTAAATGTATGAATTTATGCAAATATTTGGATATAATAACAATTAAAATGTATGAGTACAAAATAAAAAAAGTTCTGCATACTTAAAATTTGAATATCTTAACTTAAAAATTGATGTAACCAATTGCCTAATTTTTTTGTTTTGTTTTGCCAACTGATCCAGGTTTACAGTGCACCCAGATTTGCTTAAAAATGTGTAATACAATGTATTAATTAATTAATTAATTAATTTAAAAACTGTCAACAAACACTCCAGATTCCACTCTTAGAAATGCTTTGTGATTGTTTGCCCTGCTAAATTATACAGCTTAAGCTGAGAGCTTTTGGAACACGACAGTTTGTTTCTAGCTGGTCTAAGCTGTCAGTAGACATTTTTGGACCAACAATATGCCAGCTATTGGTGATTAAGCTGGTTTTTGGAACATGGTAGCTTGTTAACCAAATAATGACCTGCTTACATCAGCTAATGACCAGCTTAGACAAGCTAGAAAAACCTGCAACCATGTAAATTCAGTAACACCCAAATCCAGACAAGGCACTCCAGTCTAAGTAAAACAATAACTCTGCAAACATCCAAATCCAGTCTGAATCAATACATTTAAACGGTCTTGTGCTGATAACTGTAAATCAAAACATTTAAAACCAAATCCGAGGCTGTTCTTTGATTGTTACTATGTCCTGTCCAATTCTCCCACTGACACACTCTCTGTCCTATTTAACACTGACCTCTTATGCCAATCACAGAGAGACAGAACGAGAGCGTGAACAAATGAGAGTGGGTCTGGGTATCACAGACTGCAGATTAGCCATACACAGACTGAGTTTCTCTCCGCAGACCACAGAGAGAGGATCAAAATCCATCAGGCCGCTCTGTCACCAGGCAGAGCAGACAGAAAGCGCTAGACCAGACGAGAGTGAGAGGGAGAGAGAGTGTGTGTGGGTGATGAGGAGAAGAGGGGGGGGCGAGAGAGACAGAGAGAGAAGGTGTGTGTGAGAGGCAGACGAAGAGAATAGAGATTTGTAGATGGAGAGAAGCAAAGTGTGTCTTGAAGGTGACATATTCAGTGGAGTAGATGGAGGTCACATCCGTAGGTGTCATTACTTCCTGTCCTGACTACTTTATGAAATAGCTATGACAAGGATGTGTCTAATACGGAGACGAAGACATCTCCGATTGTCAAGCAGATGTTTTCATGTTTTATGTGTTATAATCAGTGGCTGTGAATAGTTGTGCTCCAGTCTATCATTTTTCAATGGCTGGATATTGATTCGGTGGAATCGCAGAACAAAATGCCAATAAATGTCATCACTTCTGATATACATCCACTGACTTCTAATATACATCCACTGAGTCCAGCTGCAACTTGGGTTTATATATATAAAAAAAAAAAAAAAATGGGACAATAAATTGATTCATCTCGATTCGTGGATCGATTTTCCGAATGCATTGCGATTCTCTCTTGAATCGATTCTGAGCTTAGTTTTTAACAGCAGAAGGCGCTCTAGGCTAGTTTTTAACCGCACGCTAAAATGCTCAAGAAGAAGAGACCGCTCGTGCGTGGTTTGGCCATGTACTTGCACCTCAGAATGCTTTTATGACGCGAGATTAATGTACACAGCCCACTGCAAACACCCTTGTAATTCGCTTCAACCTTTTCGAATTTTATGAATGATTTTTTTTTTATAAGGTTCAAATGGTGTGTTTGTAAGGAACTGGAAGCAAGCAGAGTGTTTGTAAAGCACGCAGTGCCATCTGCTGTTAAAAAAACAGATGTCGATTTGAAAGAGAAACGTGATGCATTCGGAAAATCTCAGAATCGATCCAGAATCATTTCTTGATTCGCAATTCAACGATTTATTGTCCCAGCCCTAAAAAAAAAAAAATGGATTATTGTTTTCTTTCTTCTTTTTTGACACAACACTAACAAAAATGACTGCACCAATAAAAACATAATATACAATATGAATATTTTATTAATAATACTTTTATTATTATTATTATTATTCATAAATAAATATTTCTAATTAATATTATGGGTTTTTTATAGTATCATGATAATTTACTAGCATTTTGTTTAGCAATAATTCAGTATTTTTGTTAGTGCGGCATAATAACAAAAATAATAACAATATTATCAATAATAATTATTATTACCTAAATTGCATTACATTTTAAGTTGTTTAGATCTTATTTGGGTGAACTTTTTTTTCTTTGTTTCAGGCTGTCTAACTATCAAACTCTTGTCAAGTTACATGTTGCTCGCTTGAGAATTAATAAATGTAAAAAGCATTGATGCAAACAATGTTTCACTTTAGCTGTGAACACACTCTTTCCTGTTGAACACACAGTGTTTAAATGAGTTGTCCAGTGCTATTCTTTAGAGACCACTGAATTTTATCAGCAGACCTGAAATTAAAGAACACAAACTGAATAAGTAGAAATAAGTAGAAAAATGTAACTATTGGTAAAAATATCACTTAATCTCAATTATTGGCTTATGTCTACTTTTACTTGTAGGCAAAACTGATTTCTCACTCAACTCACTGTGTAATGAGAACCAGGGATGGGTCAGGTGGTTAACAAGTCTTCCAACAACTAGGTTGACTAGTAAATTTAACAGCAGTGGTGCATTAAAGAGAAAACACAATTCTCAAATAGTTGAGAGATGCATTTATTGTTCACAGTAGTGAACTACACAATTGTCATGTAACACCCTAAAGGTTTGCAGGAGGTGTGTGTGTGTATATGTATGTGTGTGTGTGAAAGAGAGAGAGAGAGAGAGAGAGAGAGAGAGAGAGAGAGAGAATACTCATGTTCACCTGAACCCCCTACTAATCTAACATTCAGAGGGGTGTGTGTGTGTGTGTGTGTGTGTGTGTGAGAGAATGTAGCCAGATCTGTCTAGATGCTTTATGCTACAAACACACACTAATCCTAAATAATTAACACTGTCACACATAATACCAAGTGCCACACACACACACACACACACACAGACACACACACACACACACACACACACACACAAGCACACAGATCCTCCAGACGGTCTGGGAGATGGGCACTGCGCTTCAGACGCTGCATCATGCCAAGCTAGTGCCGAATAACAGGAACAGGTGTGCTTACCTGAGGTCAAACCCTGCCCGCTGTGTACATACAGTACAGGACACAACCATATCAGTGTGTCACCACTCGACAACAAACTAAACTCAACTACACAATACCAAAAAAAGGTTTAGCTGCTTTAAAAGGTGCAACTTGTCCAAGGTTTTACTGTGCTACATGCATACAGCACAGCAGGCATCAATATTTACTGTGTATTTCACAATATTCACTGTATTTTTGATCAAATAAATGCAGGCTTGGTGAGCATGAGAGATTTCTTTCAAAAACCTTCAAAAGTTTAGGGTTGGTAGGATTTCTTAATAGTAGTGCATATAATAAATCAGCCAGTTGGAAGGTTATTCAATCACTGAGACGTATTGGTAACAGGGCCAGAACTGACTACCTGCGGGCTAGACAGCTTATTTTACAACAGGAAATACATCATTACACAAGACAAATCGAAACCTAAGGCTACATCTCCAATGCAGAGGACGTTTGAAGAGAAAGATTAAATTGACAAGTAGAGTGATTTTGTTTGTCAGCGTGTCTATCGCGGTCAGGACACTCCTACATAACATTCAAGTGTTTTGACAGGCGATTGAGAGCATCAGCGGCGAGACGGCAATAAGCGTTACGACTGTTTACTACTTGACAGAGATCCATGCATCTTTCATATGGAGGACTCCTCGTCTGGGCTCTGATATAATGTGGCATTTCATATACGCCATGTTTGGTTTTATAGATGTATACGCCTTTTGGTGCTCTAGTGGAAAATTTCCAAAAAGGTCTGACAAACCTGTCTGAGGGCGTTTTGTAAAGGAGCGATCACACAGGTTGTCTGTGTGCTGAAATGAAAGGCCAGAGGCATGCAGGGACAGCGAGCGAACAACACAAAACAAGCTGGCAGACTGGCACCCTGCTGGGCACCAGGAGAGTGGGCATCCAGCCCAGCCATGCAGAGGAGCCATCAAACAAACAGCACAGACAATCTGAACCAGGCGCCACAGCCACGTTCGCCAACGCAGCCTGGTCTCCGCAGCGATGCCACACGGGAGCTTTCACCGTCAATAACGAGATTATTTAAAAGAACGCAGACGTTGAAGGGGGAGGTGAAAAAGCACATATTTCGGCTTTGGAAACATTTTGAGTCTGTTCTTGTGACAATGTATAATTACAGATTCAGCAATTATAATCACAGTTTGCCTGAGCCAATATAACCAGGACTTATTTTGGACTCCACAGTTAAGGGTGGATGTGACCAAAAGAGATGACAGCTAAAGGTGTGGCGACCTAAACACGCACGTCGTGGTCTAAACATCAGCTCACCAAGCCCACAAACTTTAACAACCATGACCGGGATTATAAAAACCTTGCCAGACACGTTTTTTGTCTTTATTTCTTTTAAAAAGGTGCAAGAAGCGGAACAGTCTGCCTTGGGGCATACTTCGCTATAAAGAGAGTTTCTGAAAGATCTGTTGGAAGGGGAAAAAAAAGTGCCTTGCTTTCTAAAACATTCCTTCATGACCGCCAGATGAACTTGCAGGAAGAGCTTCAGCGGTGAGAATCACACTATACTGCATCTGAGAACATTAGAGTTCGGGTGGGACAAAGTTCACCGGTGACATTTCCAAAGAGCGGGTTCAGCGAGAGGAGAAAGAGAAAGGGATAGATGGAGAGAGGGATGAAGGAAGGAAGAAAGTCTGCTCTTTATTCCTCAAAGCCATGTTGTTGTTGTTAGCCCCACCCTTCGCCTTATTAAAACTTCGTCCTTCATGGGTGGTCCTGTTTAACGCTAAGAAGAACAAAGTATGGATTTCTAACGAAGAACAGATCGTTTTGTGGTTTGCTCGGGCTGTCGTGGCTAATGACTCACTCCCTGAGGCTGGATCCTGCACCAGCTGCACCACTGCTTTCAAAAGCTTCAAGCAGAACATGCAGTTGACATTCACTAGGTTACAGGTTTGGGTCTTGCTTGGAGCGAGATCTGTTACAAAGATGTGTGTGGACAAAAGAATCTATTCTACTGTAAGTACTACTGTAATGACGTTCATTCTAATGAATGTTCTATTCGTTGAAGAATCCTTAAAAAATATATCATGGTTTGCACAAAAATATTAAGCTGCGCAACTGTTTTCAACATTGATAGGAAGAAATGCTTCCTGAGCACTAAATCAGCATATTAGAATGATTTCCGAAGGGTCATGTGACACTGAAGACTGGAGTAATGATGCTGAAAATTCAGCTTTGCTATCTCAAGAATAAATGTAATTTAACCATCACAAAATTTTAACGTTCAGCATGAAATATGGAAAACCATTAACTTTGAGATGAATAGTTGATGAGAAAAGTTAAATTGTTGATGTGAGACCTCTGTTTTAGCAAAGCGCTATTCAAGAAATAGTGCACTTAAAGCACTTAAAAGTTTCCTGATAATTTGCTCATCCCCATGTCATCCAAGGTGTTTGTCTTTCTTTCCTCAGTCCTAAGAAATTCCTAAGAAATTAAGGTTTTTGAGGAAAATATTCCAGGATTTTTCTCCATATAGTGGACTTCACCGGGGTACAACGGGTTGAAGGTCCAAATTGCAGTTTCAGTGCAGCTTCAAAACACTCTACACAATCCCAGACGAGGAATAGGGGTGGTATGTAGCGAAATGGTCAATAATTTTCTAAAAAAAAAAAAAAAAAAAATTTATATACTTTTTAACCACAAATGCTCGTCTTGCACTAGCTCTGCGATGCGCCATGCATTGCGTAATCACGTTGGAAAGGTCATGCGTGACGTAGGCAAAAGTACCGCGGTAGGGCAAAAAAAAAAATTTCATTTTCTCCTCCAACTTCAAAATAATGCGACATTGTTGTTTTACCTTTTTTGTAAAGGGTGTTTGAATTAGTCTTTGCATGTTTGTTTTGTAGACACTGGATCGGTAGTTTTGCCTACGTCACATGTGACCTTTCCAATGTGATTACATCATGCGTGGCGCATCGGTGAGCACTGCAAGACGAGCATTTGTGGTTAAAAAGTATATACATTTTTATTTATTTTTTTTAGAAAATGATCAAACAATTCGCTAAACAAGACCCTTATTCCTCGTCTGGGATTGTGTAGAGTGTTTTGAAGCTGCATTGAAACGGCAATTTGGACCTTCAACCCGTTGTACCCCAGTGAAGTCCACTATATGGAGAAAAATCCTGGAATGTTTTCCTCAAAATCCTTAATTTCTTTACGACTGAAGAAAGAAAGACATAAACATCAAATTATCAGGAAATTTTCGCTGCAATCTAGCACTATCCCTTTAAGTAAATGCTAGATAATAACTAAAGTAATGGACAATCTAAAACAATCGTCCACAATTAAATAACTAATTACTTATTAAATGTTACATAATACTAATCAAAAAATACAACACTAATACAGGCTAATTGTTGATGTAGGTAGACACAACATTAAAGATCTGATCAAACCGATTATCGGCTAAAATTTGAGTTGAAGCAGAGGCCCATCTTGTTGAACCAGGGCATTGTGCGTGGGCATCAGGATCATCCTGGGTAATGCCAAAAGCACTCAGACTGGCATGACAACACTGGCCTTTATCAATAATTCATAGTGGCACCTCGGGGCTGCTTAACCCGGCCCAGCTTTCAGTGTGCTGAGCTCACTGTGAAGCCATGACTGCAAGAGAGGCTGCTTTTCCAACAGGCAATCTGTTTGGCTCAATTTCTGAGGGCCATTTTGTTCAATATCTTACTTTTGCTTCAGAGCTGCACTTTTTGGGAGGTTTTAAGGTGCATTTAGATGTCTGTGAAGTATTCAAAATGCTGCAATATTCAAAGGATAATTCAAAACCGTATGTTCATGTTTAGCAGAAACACATTCTGTACCATATGTGAAGAGTCTCTGTGAGAGGCAGGAAAAACTACTGAAAGGCCTTTTTTCTACCTACTGTGTGGGAATTCCCCAGGACTAAATTCATAATTTATGATCCAGACAGAATATGAACTTTTCACTCCAAGAACAGAGAAAGAGTCTGTGTTTCACAGAACCGTCACTGGCAGGCCAGCCAGAGCAGCAAAATGCACAAAGCAAACACCAGAACACAAAACAGAGATCAGATCTAGACAGACAGCAATGCTTCAGACGGACAGATGGAGAGAAATACTAATTATATTACACAGTGCATCAACCAAATCTTAATTTAATATCAAATTCTAGATCCAAACATGCTTTTGTAGCCAAGACCTTCCAGTTGAAGGGGTTTTCACTGGTAAACAAGTATAATATGTACTATAATAAACATGACTAAGGTTCAAAAACTTGGGGTTAGTAAGATTTTTTCTTTTTATGTTTGTGAAACTCTCTTGCCGAGGCTGTGCTGTGTTTATTTGATTTAAAAAATACAGTAAAAGAAATAATATTGTGAAATATTATAATTTAAAATGACTGTTTTTTTATATGAATACATTTTAAAATGTAATTTATTCCTGTGATGGCAAAGCTGAATTTTCAGCAGCCATTATTCCAGTCTCCAGTGTCACATGACCCTTCAGAAATCATTCTAACACGCTGCATTAGTGCTCAAGAAACATTTCTTATTATTATCAAATGTTAAAAACGGGTGTGCTGCTTATCATTTTTGTGGAAATCGTGATACATTTTTTCAGAATTCTTTGATGAATAGAAAAGAACTGCATTTTTTAACATTGTAAATGCCTTTACCTGTGAACAATTCAAATCATCATTACTGAATATAAACTTTTACTGACCCCAAACTTTTGAACAGTAATGTCTAATAATTTAAATACGATTTTACACAAGTAACAATGACTTGAACAACTGGACAAAATCTGTGGTTAATATTATCAAATTTTGAGAATTTTAACAAAGCTTCGCATAGTAACAAAGTGTAACCACTAAATAAGGTTCGTTATTTCTTCAAGATGACCATTTCTATTCTTAATATTCTTAATACAATTGAATTCTGACTAGCTACTGTCATAGATCACATGAAATGAGATTGGCAACACCAGAAAAATGGAACTTAACTATTCAGTTACCAAGAAATATATGTCATAAATAAGCTGTCAGTATAAACAAATGTCTCCATCTATCCATAAATGTTTGCTCGCAAGTTGTCGCAACCCTCAGACAGTCTACTCATGAGCTCTTTGTTTATGAAGTCCGGAAGGCAGGAGACATTTGCCCCAGACTCGAGTTAAAACACTGTCTGCTGGGTTTACATATCAGACGCATTCAGAGACAGATTGCAGAGACGGCGGAGAGCCAAGATCAGACATTTACCGAAACGAAACGCGTGTGAAGCAGCTGATAAGAGCTGACAGCCAGACAAGACTGCAGGCGAAATTACATAAAACAAACTCAAAGTTAAACTGCACGCTCTAGCTTGAGTCACATGTACAGATGACAAAATGCAAAAGAAGTCTGGCATAATTAGCAATGAAGGAAAAAAGTAAAACACTCACAAATCTCCATTCCCTGGAGCTGGGATCCGCATGTGACGTTCGAGCCATCCGGTGCGGTGAGGTTTCGCATGGAGTACGCGGGAGACTTCAACCGGTGCGCGAGCCAGCCGGTGTGTGCACGTCCAACAGCTCGCGCTGAGACTGAAAGCCCTCGGCAACAGCCTTGACATGCTGTTTTTTTCACTACATGCTCTCGGGTAACCGCTTCACTTCGCTCTGACTTACTAAACTGAACTCATCCGCTCTCTATCTCTTTCTCTGACCCCTCCGGTTGAACACAAAAATCAGAGTGTTTGTGAGATCAAGCCAACGGAGCTCCTCTCCACCCCCTCCTGCACACCCCCACACTCTACTCGCACACACGGCTGGTCTGTCGGTGACCGGCTGAGGGGGTGGGGGGTGGGTGGGTTGTGGTCGAGTGCAGTGCTCGGGTGTCTAGCGTTACACCTCCCCATTAATGCCAGACACAAGCAGTCAAGGCAAGCATTGTAGGGGGCTGACCTTGGGGTGACCCCGCTGTCTGGCGACACAGAGCACATGTGTCCAGAACTACAGCCCCCCTCCGTTAAACTACAGGCCCCGCAGTCTGTCTATAAATAACCTGGCAGCTATATGGGCTTTTATTGTGGGGCAAGGCAATACACCCGAATCCACACTGGGCTAAAAGGGAGGAAGGCATGCCAAATAGTCTGTAATTCAGAGAAATGTCAAAAAGTAAAAAAAAAAAAAAAAGTATATATATATATATATATATATACACACACATACACACACACTTTATATTGAAATACATAGAAAAAAATATTTTTAAATATTAAATTATTTAATAGGACAGCTAAATTGTTATATTTAACGCACTTCATTATTATTAAAATAAAAATGTCACATCCACGCAGAAAAACAGAAAAACCTTTTCAGTTAAAAAATTACAAATAAAATATTTGCGCAAACAATGACCATATTTCACTTTTTTGGTCGAAATGAAATTTTAACTTTTAAAATCTCACCCCTAGTTAGTAATTCAGCCCTTAGGGGAATAAAATGACATTTATCTGTCTGAGGTCTAGTCTGGAAGTCGAGTCGATCCCGACACACGTACGCAGACAGACACATCCCCCCGTTAAAGCAGACATGGGGGACAGACAGAGTGGGGGGTTTAGGGGTCAAGTCTGAATTTGAATGGCTGTCTGAGGAGGAAGTCTCTGGGGCAATGAGGTGGATTCTCTCAGCATGCTAATGCTACAGGGGCTGGTTGTGAGGTAAGAGAGACCTGCCACCCTGTAAACTACCAGACAATACAATTTCTATATCATTAAACATAATCCAAATAAAGAACATTCAAGTTAAATGCATTACTGAAAAACTGATTAAAATTTTTATGAGATGAAATTAATTTCAAGTAAAACTATATGGGTTTTGTTGCTGTCTGATAAACAGTGCCACCTAGTGTCTCCCCTGAACCATTTAAAAATGTCTCTATATGGCAGGGGTATTCAACATTTTCAAGTAAAGGACTCCTTGCTGGATTGAGAGATAGATCAGGGACTCAGTGTTACATAGAGTATAATATTGGGTGTTCCATTTTAAGCCTGGATCATATAAACGTTTTATTTTAAAGGTATACTATGCAACTTTTTTGTTCAAAATTTACAAAACTGCTACAATGAGTGAGGATAACATGAATCAATCTTCTAAACCGTTGTTTTGTCTTATCCTGAATCACAACGGTATGTCTAAAAAGTATTTGTACAGTGAATTATTTAGCTAAACTTAATTGTCCTAAATTTAGCTTCAGTTAAAAGTTAAAATATATTTAATAGTTAATATTTAGTTAACTATTAAAGGGGACCTATAATGCCCCTTTTACAAGATTTAATATAAGTCACTGGTGTCCCCAGAATGTGTCTGTGAAGTTTCAGCTAAAATATCCCACAGATCATTTATTACAGCTTGTCAAATTTGCCCCTATTTGGGTGTGAGCAAAAACATGCCATTTTTGTGTGTCCCTTTAGATGCAAATAAGCTGCTGCTCCTGGACCGCTTTCCAAAAGAGGACAGAGCTTTAACAGCTCAGGCTTTGGTTGCTCAACAACAACAAAGGTGGAGAATCTCACGCAGCCAAAATGACGACGGTGTTCAGCCTTACATTGTTCAAACTGGAGTCAGACACTGATGGAGAGACTCAGGAAGTAGTTACAAGATTTAGAATGTAACTGGACGTTTCTGAATGGTTAGTGGATAAATTTATGTTATGTATTTTTTGTTGATTCAAATTTATGTTTGTATTCATGTATTTTTAGGTGATTCAACTCATGTGCCATCATGCTAAACTTTTGTGCAAATCCAGTATTGAGCGTAAAATGACGGCATGGTAACAACACTCTGCTACAACAACTCTTCCTCTTGTCTAAAGCAGCCCAACATGGCCTCACCTCCTTTGTTGCATGTTCTCAGGGCCAGGGTTAAGGTAAATTTTAGGGTTAGTGATGACACTAACATGGGAAGAAGCTTGTTGTAGTCCCTACCAGCTGTTTGTTTGTAGTCCTTAAACAGCAAATTATTTTCTTAAAAGAAAATATCTCCCTTTGCATTGAACTTTGAGCGTCATAACTTTGCAGATGTTGTTTATGCTCTAATATCTAAAGTTAAAAAAGTGAAATCATAATCAACCACTATTTTAACTAATATGCTATTTTTTAAATGTATATTCATTTTCCCCCACAAAAAAAAAATAGTTTGATATTTAAAAATACAATTCATCAGCCTCCCTGCAGTACCACCAGAGACCCCTAGGGGTCATAGACCCCCTGTTGAAGACCCCTGCTCTATGTTTTCAACCACAAAATAAACATCACTCAACTAAAATCAGTTAAACAAACATCAGCCTGAAAAAGTTTCATTTGTCCATGTTAGTATATACTTGAAATAGCTATGCTAATAATAGAGACACAAACAATGTTCTCTGAGTCAGGACTGATGACTAGCTAGCAAATATCATAATCCTGCTCAGTCAACCCTGAACAGGTTCTACAAAAAAACTTGACAGTTTACCTCATAACAAAAGGAAACATTACAAGATCCTACAAGATGTCCAACAAATAGCTGATGACTGGATCCTCAAAATACCAGTGCTGTTTTACAGATTACTGCGTAAACTAAATTACATGGTGAGCTTCACTTGATGACAGGTTTCTTTTTTTTCCATAAACCATCCCATGTCTTTGTGGCAGTTATAAAATTGTGCAACCCATTCTGTCAACGGAGGGAAAGTCCTGAGAAACGGCGAGATGCAGACATGTGAAAACATTCCAGTTATAACCTGTAATATAACTGCAAGAACAAAAATGGCAGCCATCGCTGAGGCACTTCCATCTGCAACCTGCGTTCTGTGATATTCGCACAAATCCCCGCAGGACGTGGTGTGCGAGACGGGAGGAAGGGGAAATTGTCTGCTTGTGCGAGTAGGTTTATGACTGGGGATTGCTATCTGCAAAGCCAAGATGGGCCGCCTGCAGATGTGATGCACTGCAGTGTGTGCGCGCGTGTATATAATCATCAGGTATTGAGTTTTTTTCACCTCTCTCCTGCAGCCTGCTGAGCATCGTAATGGGTCGTCTGCCCAGGAGTGAGGTAATGTCTAGGTTTAATGCCAGCCTCCTGCACTGGCGCACACTCACAGGGGCACAACAGGAAGAACAGCAGGCGCCGCAACTCCCAAAATGGCTGCTGTTGTGACTCTTAATGATCCTGACAACATAATTAGCATTTTGCTAACGAGCCACATGGCAGTGCTTCCTTCCCCGGACGCTGCCATACGGCCTCGTGGACAACACCTGCGTGCTCTCGGACCCCCTTTATGACACATCATCTCCTCGGTGATGCAGACGCAGCGACTGCAAACAGTCATCAAAGCGGAAGATCTCGCCGACAAATGACCGTGTGTTTCTCGAAGTGGGCCACTACCCAGCAGGCTGTCAGTTCTGACTCCCAGTCGTTGCAAAATACTATAAAAACCTCATTAAATAATAACAGCACTCCATATGTCCAATTGACATCTCTGTGTGTTTACAAACAAGAGAAACTAACCTGGGGTTTGATGTGCCACTGTTGGGGAATTTTACAAGTAAAAAAGTACAAAAATCCACCACAAAGAAACAAAGAGCAGTAACAGCACTGCGTGTTCAAATGAACACTATGAATGTGATGATGTTTTCACAAGAGAAATTCAGGTTGCTGATGTAGCTTGTGTAGCTTAAAATATTTAAAGGGATAGTTCTCCCCACCAAAATGAAAATTGTGTCATCATTTACTCATGTCTTTCGACACCCCTGTGACTTTCTGTAACTTCTATTTAGTTTGATGCTTTAAAGGATTAGTCCACTTTCAAATAAAATTTTCCTGATAATTTACTCACCCCCATGTCATCCAAGATGTTCATGTCTTTCTTTCTTCAGTTGAAAAGAAATGAAGGTTTTTGATGAAAACATTCTAGGATTTTTCTCCTTATAGTGGACTTCAATGGCCTCTAAACGGTTGAAGGTCAAAATTATACCAGACGAGGAATAAGGGTCTTATGTAATGTATATGCTTTATATAAACAAATGATCGCCTTCCAAATGCTTCCGCCAAAACCACACTTTCGTATTTTTCTAAAAGCTTACGCTGTATGTCCTACGCCTTACCTATTCTACTTACGGAAGAAATGTAACTGCGCTGCGTTCGTTCCGTAAGTAGAATAGGGAAGGCGTAGGAAGTACCGTGTAAGCTTTTTGAAGAATACGGAAGTGCGGTTTTGGCTGAAGCACTTGGAAGGCGATCATTTGTTTATATAAAGCATATACATTTACATATTTTTCGAAAATGACCGATCGTTTCGCTAGATAAGACCCTTATTCCTCGTCTGGTATCATTTAAAGCTCTTTGAAGCTGCACTGAAACTGTAATTTTGACCTTCAACCGTTTGGAGAGACCATTGAAGTCCATTATAAGGAGAATAATCCTAGAATGTTTTCATCAAAAACCTTCATTTCTTTTCAACTGAAGAAAGAAAGACATGAACATCTTGGATGACATGGGGGTGAGTAAATTATCAGGAAAAATTTATTTGAAAGTGAACTAATCCTTTAAAGGAAGTACCATAAAAAAAAGTGATCCACAGACACATATTATAGGGTTAGTTCATACAACGATGAAAATTCTGTAATCAATTACTCATGCAATTCCAAACCCATTAGGTTTTTTGTTCATCTTCAAAACACAAATGACGATATTTTTAATATTAACTAATATATTGCCTCCAGGGCTTGACATTAACTTTTTTGTTCACCAGCCACTGTGGCTAGTTGTTTTTCAAAGTTACTAGCCACTCTGGCCAAAATTTTGATGTTGGTAAATTACATTTTATATGATTAAAGTTGACTTTGTTATGCTTAAATTACTTTATTTTGAGTCATTTTACTTGATTTAGAAGATGTAAAACACTTTTAAACTTTTAAATGCAGATTGACCACCGAAATCAAGACTACATTGTATATCAGCTGGTATGTACAGGTGGGCAAGAGGTGGACAATATGAGCATGGGCTAATATGAGATAAGTTATTTGTGTTAGGCTATATAAAAGAACAAAGAAGCAAATTACAAAAACAATAGTAAATTAAAAATAATCTTTTTTCAGATACAGTAGGTTTATTTAACATATAGTCTACATTTAATTAACATCTTTTGTTGTTTAATATTAACAGACAGGTAGGTCTATTTAATTGGGCTGCTGAATGCATGGACGTAACTGACGCATATTCAGTTATTACCCACCTGTTTACGTCCACTTAAGCCATAACCGACTGTATTCACGCGAGGTACTCCACACGATGGACATTTAGACATCTGTGTGCACGTGTATTTGACTATTCAGGCGCGAGGAGAACTGATCTCGCGTGCGACAGAGAGAGAGCGCTTCTGTTGTGTGTCATTCAGGGCAATTCCGCCTATCCCACCTTCACTAACTGCACGTAAATAACGAATTGTGTGATTGGATTGAAATCTTGTGCTACGACGATCTTCGACGATCATTTGGCTGTAAACTGAAATTATATTCAACCCGCCAAAGTGGCTAGTGGGAGTGGCTGTCTTACCCGCCACAGCTCAAATCTACCCGCATTTGGCGAGTTGGCGGGTGTTAATGTCAAGCCCTGATTGCCTCTATATAATATAAAAATCATTTTGCCTCACAAGAACATACACAGAGTAGAGTAAAAGCAAACAATGATTATGATCATCCAAAGTCTTCATTTAATTTCTTTCAGGGCACAGAGTACATTTTCTAACTCAAAGTCAAAACTATCACCTCCACATCTTTTCCAATCCCAAAAGAGTTTAAAACCTATCCATTTAAAGGAGGTGATGTTTACATCAGGGCCCTCATATTTTCACTCCACTCCCCTGAGTCACATGTTCAACCTCCAACCAATCACCACCCACAGATTCCCCAAAACTAAACAAGGCTGAGACCCAGCAGACACACCTCTTGCACATAGGTCGCCAGAGAGAGAAAGTGGCACATCAGACTCAAGCTCAGCTGACCCAAAACTTAAAAGCTCTGACCCAGAAAAACAGAAACTATAACATGCACATTCACTTCTTCCCTCGTAAAAACTACAAAATTAAAGCTATTCTAATTAAAGTATGACTCTGCCAAACAGTTGAATATGCTAGTTGAATATGCAAATCTATGAATATGCTAGTTAGCCCCACCTCCACTTACTCACATGAGCTCAGAGATCCACTCGGTCGACTTACTGAGGTACATAAGGGTATTTCATATGATTAGCCTTCTGCTTGACTTTTATCAAACAGCTAACAATGTGTTGCTAATGTTACACAAACCATGTTCCCGTTTGCCATCTCAGAGTCAGACAGCTGCCTTCTGAATGCTTTGAACAACTTAAAACGTCAATGGAGAAAGGCATATAGTTCATCATAACATCGTAATATAGATCATACACCAGCTATATTGCTAAATCTACACGATTTTTCTTAGCAACAGAAAAAACATACCGGGATAACCCGGCTTTTCTTGAGACTTCCCTCCGTCTGAGCCGTCATAGTTAATGATATGCTAAAGCCCGCCGGCAAGTTGACGTGATTGGTTACACGGTAGTTTGTGACGCAAGAAACACCAACTATTATAAAACTGTGAAGAACACATGTACACAAGGTAGTTAAAATATGGGAGTACAACTGTGAACTGTATGAATAGGAAAAAGACAAGATTGCAACTCACTTTTCTGGCGTGATGTTTTTAACAAACAAAGAGCCAGCAAAAAAAAAAAAAAAAAACAGAGCAGAAACTAAACAGCACCTCAGCAGGAAACATTCTTCTCATGTTTCATTCTCTCTCCCTCATACACACACACATTAAGAATTCATTTATTCCATTCATGCATCTTCAAGCAACAATGCAACCTGACATCCTGCAATCAGAGAGTGAATGAGTTTAGGGTCTGAATTTCATCCATACAGCCATGACTGATATGACATAAAAACACATTATGAGGCATTATGGGTAAACTGGAAATGAGCTAATAGGATGTCTCAGCATGAAAGTCTTTATTCACTGAGGGGAGAGAGAGGAGAAGATATTTGTGAGAAATGAACACCTCAGGGGAACAAAAACACAACGGGTTGGAAGAGGGAATGCAGAAAGAATGAGAAAGAATTCTCATTTGCATTCCAACTCATTTAAAATGGTTTATAAATGGGAAAACATTTTGGGTGCGGAGGGCACATGATTAAAAAACCAACATATCAGAGAGTTTTCATATCATTTTTTGACTGGAGCTATTTAGGTTCAGCAGCAAACTGCTATAAAGGCATTGAAAACATTCGTACTGTACAAGCCTTGGACTTTAGAAGAAAAACACTTATAGTAGGCTATACAATGGTATCAGATGCGCACGCACACACACTACCGCTGAAAGTTTGGGGTCAGTACGCTTTGCCATCACAGGTATAGTAATGAATAGTGCATATATATACACAATATTTTTTGAAATCAGTATTATTTTAAATACTATCAAACTATGCTATTTCTCTACCACTAAACTTTCAATAAGTGTGCTGCCATCCATTTGAACTCCTGAACTCTCTCTACATCATCAGCATCTGCACATCATCAACATCTGCACTGATCGGCTATGGTGAAGGCCATTACATCCATTAAGTTTTGAATCCTGTGGAGACCTTGAAGATGAAATTATTGTTATGTCACTTCTTCAGATAAAAGCAGTGCTGTGGATTAATGTTCATAAAAGATGCCTATGGTTTATTGTAGAGATATATACACAGATAAAATTGACAAAATCAATTTCCACTTGAGAAACATGGTATATAAATGTAAAAGTCAGAAGTAAAAATACTAAGCATATATGCGATTGCAATATGACTTTTATGCCACCAAGGTTGCACATAGAAGTTAAAATCCACTGTTTGTGAGGATTCAGGGTTTGTTCGATGCCTTGGCTACATGCAAATCTACTGATTTGTGGGCCAATTTGCTCTTATTCAAGCTATTGATTATGATGATCAAGACCTGCAAAGTATCATCATTTGTGTCAAATCCAATCCACCGATCTACAGAAGCCCAAATCCCTTCCAATCTTTTGGAAATGGGGTATTTCAACCCAATATATGAAACTTTTTGGTAATTTTAAACTCAAATTTTGAATTAAGTGCTAATATAAAACTGAATATGGAAGTCTTTCCATTGAGTATTTGTTTGTAAACAGTAATCTAATCTATACAGGTCTTAATTCCAATTCAGACATTAAGTACAAACAATTCACCTACTAAAAAACTCTTTTCTTTTTCCGCCCACCCCCTCATTTTCTTGCATCCCTCCTTGTTTTTGCTTTGGTCTTTGAGCCAATCCTGATTGGATTCCTGAGCAACTTGCCTTTTAAGACGTCTCCATTTATTGCTTTGCCTCTTTTTCTCTTCTTGTTTTTTTTAATCCCCGTCTATCGCTCTTAGAGGGGAGCGAAAGAAAGCGAGGGAGGAGAGCTGTCAGTTTCCCATCTTTAATGGCCCCAGCTGCATCATTACTCTCTCAACACACTCACACACAGGGCCAAACGTACTTAGGTAACAGATGAAGAAACGAGCAAGGAACGAAGGCCACCGAGAGAGACAGAGGGATTCCATCATACTGGGAGGTTTGCGGCACAAAATGACTGAATGAATGCACTGAGTAAATGAGTGAACACTGAAGAATAGTGCCCGATAGACCTCCAGCTCAGCCACGATAAACAATCCCAGAATCCACTGTGAGCCTGCGTGAGGTGACACTGTCTGAAACCCATCAGTACTGATGGTGTTGACAGCCAACGAATACAGAACCGCACGGCCCTCGCCCTGAAAAACAGCCCGGCTAATGCAGCGACGTGTGTGGGATGTGGATCAAAGGAGCTGGGGAAAAGCGCGAGCGAGTGAGCGGAGGAAAGAAAAGAGGAAGGAGAGAATGCAGGAATCGGAGATTTCTCTTTTCGGACTGACAGTATTCAATTCATCGGAAAGCTTTAGGGGGGGAAAAAAAAAGAACTATTTACAACCAAAAACAAAATCACAACAGTCTCTATTGAGAGCGCGACGAATTTAGCGCACAGGTGCTCGGCCTGTCGGTTCGTTAAAGTGCAAATCTGAGAAACACCTTCAGAGATAAATTGCTTTTCTTTATCCTGAATATTGCAAAAAGTCAAATAACGCAAATCAAAGTGAGCGCAAACAAAGCGGAGCGCTCTTCAAACTGGTTCCAAGACATCAAATACCAAACAAGTGTCTCATTCACACTGTCATTATCATCTGTCATTAAAACCCTGATTAAGACCCTCCGAACTTCATTCAAGTCTCCTTTACAGTCAGACATTCCTGTAAGCCAAACAATTCCATCATCCGGCACTTCCCTCTCTCTCTCGCTCTCTCTCTTCAAGAAGTTCAAACGCTTCATCTGGGACTTGCCCTCCCTCCAAGCGACACAGATTGCATACAGAAGACATGACGTCGGTTTGGTAATGAGCCCCTTAGCATGAAAATGCAGCCCGCTGCGGTCGGCCCAGATTAGCATGAGAGATGATGGAGATTAGTGATGGAAATCCTAAACTCAAACAAACTGATTGTTGAGCTCTTCACATCAGACAAGGCCCGAAACGTGACCTTGCCGACCTCTGACCCCCATCAACCTGTTTTAAAACCGCAGAGGAGAAACGTGAGGAGAAAGTGAGTACGAGAGAGCTCTATAGACACTCGTCCCCTGACAGACATCAAAGTGGGACGTGTTGGTCCAGTGCGAGCGGGACAGCGTCTAAGAATGTCCAGTGCCTGACAACTTCAACCAGCTTGTCTGCAGCTCTTGAAAAACTCTTCTCGCATGCACACACACTCTGGAGAGGAGAGCTATTAACAAACACGCAAACTGTTGAAGAGGCTGATTTGCATACTCTTCAAGGGTGCCGCTACCGTGCCGCCTTCAAAGAGGACAGAGAGTTCCCCGAGCTTTTATGCAGAGTGAATAAACGTTTGTAGTTTTATGTCTGTGAAAGTTTGTTGTTGGTTTTACAGTAAAGTTCTGCCAGCCAAGAT
Organism: Megalobrama amblycephala; assembly: GCF_018812025.1. Lineage (NCBI taxonomy): Eukaryota > Metazoa > Chordata > Actinopteri > Cypriniformes > Xenocyprididae > Megalobrama > Megalobrama amblycephala. The sequence goes on from NC_063056.1 coordinate 27,808,595, forward strand.
GTGTGCTGGGATTTGATGCCAGGAAAAGGCAAATGCGATCGGTTTTGCGGTAACCGTGCTCGTCGCAGTAAAAGCTAGAGTGTATGTAAGGTAAGACGATCCTCAGTGTGGTTTCTTCTGTGAAGTTAAGGTGTGGAAGGCCGTCATGTTTAATCAACATCACTCATAAATGTCTGATCTGTGGCCTGTACAACATATCTCTTTAATATCTACTGAAATAAATATTATTATTGTTTTTAAAAAAGGGGTGTTACTTACTTACCCTCAAGCCATCCTAGCTGTATACGTCTTTCTTCTTTCACCTGAGTTATATTAAATAATATCCTGGCTCTTCCAAGCTTTATAATAGGAGTGAATGGAACCTTTTTTTTTTTTGAAGCCCAAAAAAGAGCATCCATCCATCATAAAAGAAATCCAGGGGGTTAATAAAGGCCTTCTGAAGCAATGCGTTTTTGTAAGAAAAATATCCATATTTATAACTTTATAAACTATAATAACTGGCTTCGGGTAACGGCCATACGTGAGTCTAGTTCTGGTCAAAGAGTGACCTCTTAACCCAACGCAAGACGTATTGATGAGCGCAGAGGATAGAGCAAAACAAAACAACTGTCAATAATAAGCCTAAAACAAGAATTTTTAAAGCGATTTAAAGCGAATTTTTTGGTTGAACCACGAGAGGAGTTTACACTCCGCCTACATCATACGCCGGATGGCCGTTACCAGTGTTTACAGTTTAATTATGGATTTTTTTTTACAAAAACACATTTCTTCACTTCCTAAGGCCTTTATCAACCCCCTGGGAGCTGTATGGATTACTTTCATAATGGATGGATGTGCTTTTTTGGGCTTCAAAAAAATGGCATCATTAACTCCCATTATAAAGCTTGGAAGAGCCAGGATATTTTTTAATTTACCTCTGATTGTGTTTGGCTGAAAGAAAAGTCATATACACCTAGGATGGCTTGGCTTGAGGGTGAGTAAATTATGGGATAATTTTATTTTTGGGTAACTATCCCTTTAAATGCACTGCAGCAAAAACAGACTTGTTTAAAAGTTAGAAAGACTGTGAAAAGTGGTCATGAAACTTTTTGTCACAAAATGACTAACCTTAGTGGACCTTCCTAAGACAGAAAAAAAAGATACATTCCCGGACAACATGTTTTACCCCTGATAATTGTGCAGTCTGACTCCCACACACCTGATGCCAATAAATGCAAACCACTGACAAAGAAGATCATCGCCGCACACCCTTAAACCCTGCAAAGCTTTTCATCATACTCTTCGATAAACAACCTCTCTCACTCCCTCCTTCTCTGCAGAGGCTGTCTGACGGTCCTGACCACAACCTTTCAATGTGCAGAGAGAGAGAGAGAGAGAGAGAGAGAGAGAAATATTTTGTGCAGTGTGTCTAGACTATATTCATGATCAATCTGTCTGGCCCTGCTGTAGACAGAGAGATGGCAAACTCGATTAGACTCTAAACATTTCCTCAGACTCTGTCTCGCTCTCAGCATATATCGTCTTCACTAACGTCTATCAGCATCATTCCTCTCTCCCTCTTGCAGTATATGGCGGCTGTTTGTCTGCTGGGGAAATGAGCATTACTGCTCTAACAGCTCTGACTGAAGACACCCCTCAGAGCAGAGCGAACACAGGGGAGCATGACATGGCAAGAACAGATGACTGATTTCAACACAGCCAGAAAAGAGAGACGCAGACGGAGCTACGTGCTTTTTTTCTGGATATTTTTTTTTGTCTGCTCTGGTTTCCTCAAACTTGGAGACACAAAAGAGCTATGGTAGATCAAAGCTGACTGGCTGCCACAGTCTCACACCAGGGGTTGGACGAAATAGCGAATATTCACCATGATTTTGCTTAAGAAAAGTCACATTTTTGCTCAATTACAGAGCAAATATATGGGTCAATGACATATTAGAGAGTCCACAAGAAAAATTTTTTTATTTTAAAACACATGCAAAGTTTTAGGAAACATCATCTTTGCATTTATGTTGTTTCCTTAAAAAATATTGTGTGGTATAACCATCAAGCACAAAATGTAATTTTGTCACATATCTATAGGAATTTGTTTTAAAATTATTATTATTATTATTATTTTTAAACAACAGATCCTGAACTAACATTACCTTGTCATAAAAAGCTCAAAATAACAGTTGATCATCTTTTTTTTCTAAAAACTTATACTAAAATATTATGTCAATCTTTAGGCTCTCTTATGATACCTGGGCAGTTGTATCACCTTGACATTTTTTTCCTCTATGCCCCTCCCAAAAATATTAAAATAAAATTGAATTCAGAAATAATTAAAAATATAATATAATATAATATAATATAATATAATATAATATAGAAAATATGTTCATCATAGAGAGGGGGAGTTCAATTCCTCGTACAGTATGTATGAAAGGCATTTTCAATGTAAAAATAGGCCACATGCAAAAAAAATGAAATCATTGACATAACATGTCATTGGCCCAAATACATATAGAGGAATATGACAAATATCACCAAAAAGACAAGATATATGCTATATGATAAGTCTATGTTGCACACACACACACACACACACACACACACACACACACACACACACACACACACACACACACACACACACACACACACACACACACTCCCTCTCCACATTTCAGCATGCAGAGACACCATTTAACACTCGTCTCACACTCACACCCTGCAGGTGGCTTGGATACAAACGCATCAGGAATTCAGATGAGAAGTACGAAAACATCCTGCTGACCTCATCAGAAGCAGAATACAGGCAGGTCTGAGTCTGGAGCAAGAAAGTTAGAGAGATGGACTCACAGCTGAAGATGGCAGATGCAGGATGCTGGGTGGAGATGGGGCAGTGCACCTCATCACTGTTGTCTCCACAGTGGTTGAGCTGATCACAGACCTGCGAGCCCAGGTTCAGACATCTTCCGTTAGCGCACAGGAATCTGCACTCTATGGACGAAAAAAACCAAACACAAAAAGACTCGTCTTCAAATAGGTTAATCAATAACAATTAGAGTCAGGCTCCGTTTTCACACCTACTGCATCAGGGCTTGTCAAATTTCCAACCTTTGCTCTGGCCCTTGCGAAAAGAAAATCCCTAGAAAATTCTTTTTTTTGAGCCGAATGCATTTGAAATGTAGCTTTTCAGCAAGGATACATTAAATTGATCAAAAGTGACAATAAAGACTTTTACATTGTTACAAACAAATCTAACCTTTAAAAAAATGTATCAGTTTCCACAAAAATATTACGCACCACGCAACGGTTTTCAACATTAATAATAAGAAATGTTTCTTGAACTCCAAATCAGATATATTAGAACGATTTCTGAAGGATCATGTGACACTGAAGACTATATTTATGGCTGCTGAAAATTCACCTTTGCCATCACAGGAATAAATTACATTTAAAATATATTAAAAGAGAAAACAGTTATTTTAAATGGTAATAATATTGTACAATATTGTTGCTTCTTGTGTGTTTTTTTTAATAAATGCAGCCTTTATGAGCAGAAGAAACATTTATAAAAAAAAAAAAAAAACCACAGACTCCAAAACTTTTGAAATGGTACTGCATATATATGATGATCGATTGCTAGTTGTCAAATTTAGCTGCAATTTTGCCCAAAAAAACCCCAAAAACTGTCAGTTTGTCAGTGATTTAATCCTTTCTGACCATCATCTCCCCTTCACGATTTCGTAATGTGTTGATTGATGTTTTATTGTTGTTTTGCCGACTGAACAATGGTACAGCATATTCAACAGACTGTACAGAATTCCTCATAGCCTTATTTCTTTTTGCATCATATAAAATATGGTATTTAATTTGACTAAGTTTCAAGCTAAATCAATAAATGACAGAGCTAAAGTCAGTGTAAAGGGCTGTTCACACCAAGGGCAATAAAGACGAGTGAAACTATCAAAGTTTTAATAATCGTTCTAATTAAATGAGAATAAGAAAGTCCATACCACATTTATAATGATAATGACACAGAGGAATGATATTGCTGGAATCAATTTCTGAATGATTTTTTCCAGCTGATGAACAATTAAAACATTGACATCCGATCAGAATCCACCCTGATACACAACAAAACTGCAGCAAATGCTTAATAAACGGAATGTTATTATCCATTTGTGTGGACGCTAATAAAATTATCGTTCTTGGTGTGAACAAGCCTAAAGAAGCTAAAATTAATATCAAGGAGAAACCACTGAAGCAGCTCTCAACCCTGAATGGTCAAAACTGGTTGATCTTACTGTTGGATACCATTCTATGAAAAGTCTACATTTGGAAACACTTCTCAACTTAACAACTAAAAACACTAGGACATCCTGTGAGGATCTGAAAATGCTCCGCTGCTGGAATTTGTGGGAAAGTTTCACTGGGCTAAAAACTTTGCAGTGATTTGTGGATCTCAGGCGGCGATGATCCTCTATATGTAGGTCACTGACTCTTATAAATGATCTTAAAATAAGTGTTCCTGCAAGCATGCTTTTAGAGAAACTGAACATTGACCTGATATCGTTGGATATTCGACTGTACGGAAGACTGACTCTTCACTATGAAGCATTTACACAGGAACAGAATGCAAAGCAAACCAGACAGTGATGACACCAACACTCAAAGCAACTTCTCTGTCTGAGGAGGAGGTGCTAGACAATACCAGAGCACACCCATGCAATCTCACACAGGGTGTGGTGCAGCCAAAAGCGGCTTTAGAAATTATATGAAGATCATTAGGCAAATAAATCAGCAGTTCTCTGCCTTCCTTAAACTTTAACAGAGCATTATTATGCAATCACTATCAATTATGCAAATCACTATATTCACCTGCACAAACCGAGCAGCACAAAACAGCAACAATCCACAGAGAATAGGATAGACCTGATAAGACATGATGAGACTAGAAGAGAGGACAAGATGAGAAGAAACTAGATGATAAAAGAAGAGAAGTAGATGAGACGAGAAGAGGAAAAGGAGAGAACAGACAGGATGAGAAGAGAGGAGACAAGTGACCAGACAAAACAAGATAAAATAAGGAGAGAAGAGGAAAAGAAGATGAGGAGAGGAGAAAAATGGGAAAGGAGAAGATGGAGAGATGAGTAGATGGCAGATAAGAGGAGAAAAGATACTGAGCATGATGAAAATGGACAACACTAGACGAGATGAGAAAAGAAGAGACCAGATGAGACAAGATGAGGAGAGAAGAAAGTACGAGATGTGATGAGAGAACAGATGAGACATGGAGAGGACACAAGATAGGAAGATGAAAGTAGAGGAGAAGAGTGGAGACAAAACGAAGAGACCGGACATAAGAGGAGAGGAGATAAGACCGGACAAGAAGAGAAGATGATGAGAAGTAGATAGGAAAAGGAGAGAAAAGACGAAAAAATAAAAAAAGAGACCAGACAATGGAGGAGAGAAGAAGAGATGAGAAAAGGAGGAGAAGAGGCAAGAAGAGATCAGACTAGAGATGAAAAGATACAAAACAAGAATGAGAAAAAAATAAAAATAAATAAAAGATAAAAATAAGGAAAAGATGAGAGATGAGGAGAAGAGACAAGATAAAACAAGAAACCAGATGAGACAAGAAAAGGAGAGAAGAGACAAGATGAGAAAAGATGAGACGAGACAAGAAATTGCATGACAAGACGAGAAAAGATGAAACAAGGCAAGACAGAAGAGAGGAGACAAGACAAAACAAGAAAAGAAGAGACGAGACAAAACAGGAAGACCAGAAACGAGACAAAACAAGAAGAGCAGAAATGAGATGAAGCACGAAGAGAAAACATGACCTGAGGCCAAACCAGAAAAGACAGGACGACAAGAGAAGACGAGCAGAGAAATGAAGAAAAGAGAACATGAGATGTAGATAAAAAAAAGGAAAACAGAGAGGAGATGAGAAAAAAAGAAAAAAAAGACCAGACAAGAAGGAGGAGAGAAGAGGTTCTGCTTCCTGTCTGCAGTGCACTAGACTGTCAAACTTTGGTTTAGTACACAGCCCAACCTCCACCGCCCTCCGCCCATCTCGTACTTTCTCTCTCCTTCTCCGCATTCCATTCTAGGCAGGGGAGAGAAATGCAGCCTGTCTGAGAAATGGAGCAGAGGAGTCTGGGAAGGGGAGGGGGAGTGAGAGAGCAGCTTTGAATATTAGCACACAAAAAACATCCTGAGTTTGTAAAGCACAACATGAACCTCCTCATGAACATAATCTTTATCGTTGGCATGAATCATTAAACTCACATTCACGCCAACAGCTTATCCTGCTTAATACCAACACTGAGGTTATAAACCTGATCCGGTGCTCACCTGTGAAAGCATTGGTGGCTGGTAGGTCAGCCTCCTGCATACTGCTCCTGCCGCTCGGCCCAAATGTGTGTGTGTGTGGGCACCCACGTTATTGGCTCCGATTGCCTGAGGGCTCCTGGGGGCCGAACAGCCGCCGTGCTGCCATTCTCACCTCACATGTCCATGGCTCCTGCCTTGGCCGCTGCCCTTTACCTCCACGAAAGGGCAAATAAACTCAGAAGAAAGGTGGAGGGGGGCTAAAAAGTCTTCAGTGACGGACTAGGGCTCTATTCAGCAGGAATCAGGGTGGGGTTGCCAGGGCAACCAGCGCACCGATTACCCTCCCAGCCAGAGCCAGCCAGCCATAGCTGTGTGTGAGGGTAAGATCCAGACAGGTACTTGATTCAGAGCAGGTGTCTGATAGCTGATTCAGGAAGGGAACGTGTAACTGCTGCTGCTCGTCCTGGGTGGATAAACTCTTCTCAGCATAGCAGCATGCTAATCAATGCGCCCCACCTCATCCTTCAGACTGCAAGCTCACTGAGAGAGACGGAGACAGAGAGAGAAAATCAGTTGAGTGGTTGAATTACACAGAACAAAAAATTCACTAGCAATAGACAAACTCGCTTACAAAAGGTTCCCATAGTTTTCTCTAGAGATGCACGATACTAAATTTCTCCGCTGATAACGTTAGCCGATTATTCAGAATGATAAAAATTTCTCCCAAATAATCCTGTAGTAGACCATACAGGGAGGGAACCCTCTCATTTGGTACATTAGAGGTTAAAGGGTTAGTTCACCCAAAAATGAAAATAATGTCATTTATTACTCACCCTCATGCCCTTCCACACCCGTAAGACCTTCGTTAATCTTCGGAACACAAATTAAGATATTTTAGTTGAAATCTGATGGCTCCGTGAGGCCTCCATAGGGAGCAATGACACTTCCTCTCTCAAGATCCATAAAGGTACTAAAAACATATTTAAATCGTTGGCAGTTTGACACGCGATCCAAATCATGATTCGATACACTGATTCATTTATGCTCCGATGATTGGCCATCACTACATAAGTCGTTATTTTGTTTTTTTGGCGCACCAAAAATATTCTTGTCGCTTTATAATATTAATATTGAACCACTGTACTCACATGAACTGATTTAAATAAGTTTTTAGTACATTAATGGATCTTGAGAGAAGAAATGTCATTGCTCCCTATGAAGGCCTCACTGAGCCATCGGATTTCAACTAAAATATCTTAATTTGTGTTCCGAAGATTAACGAAGGTCTTACGGGTGTAAAATGGCACGAGGGTAAGTAATAAATGACAGAATTTTCATTTTTGGGTGAACTAACCCTTTAAAATTAACAACAGAGGTATTCAACTGCTATTTATTTTCAGATATGATAATTACACTCAAATAAAAACTGAAATTTTTGTATGCAACTCGGTTGCACATAAGGTTGTTTCATAAACACTTGTCTTCGTGACAAATTTATTCAAGCATACATATATAATTAACAGTAAATTAGCTCCTCTCTAGTGTTTTTTACAGCTAGCTAAAAAAAACTGAACATCGGATAACTTGCCTGAGGTAAATGCAAAGTTAACTGACATATTGTTCACAAGCTGTTTTATTGAAGTTTTATTAAGCAATTACATGAGACATGATTCATTTTGGTAAGTTGTACTGTATCTTTCAACATACCTTCTGATGTTCATGCATGTTTTTCGAGATATAACTTGTATTAAAGTGGAAGAAAAGACTTGCGTTCACATTGCCGCTTGAACTGAGGTGCTACAACAATCTGTCACGTCACATTTAAGAGCATCAAAACGCCATTTACTGTTTGAATTTCATGATAAAAATGGATAGAATTTGAAAGCTGATACTGTTTCTTATCAGAAGTAACAGAGCACAAAGCTCTTTGTGATTACTGGATGAGAGGTGAGCAACATATAATGTTTGGTGTAGGGAAAAAACAGTGGACCTGGCAACCCTGGCTTGAACTATGAGTGATATGTAGCTTTTTAACTGTTAAAGCATTATTGTTGTTGCATTAACTAGCCCTAAATTCAATGCAAGAGAGATTTTCTTAACACAGTGTGAGCTGCAATCTGACAAGAAATAATTGGCCCAGATCATCGCCTATTTTTAAACAATCGTCCGATACATCAGTGGATCCCTAGTTTCCTATGTGGTTTACTACTGTAATAAGTACTGTGTGGAATATTTAAGCATTGACAGCGAATCAATCAAATTCATTAAGTTGATCTGATTCAGTTCAAATGAAAAATTCAATTCGATACACAATTTCATTTAATTCTATTAAGAATGACCTTATTCATTATTTTAAAATGCATTTATAGGATTCGTTCAATAATTCCCCTGAAATTTTTTTCTGCAAACAAACCATGTTGTCAACTAAACTAAAAACAGTGATATTGTCTGATTGATTGTCTGTTATCATTGAGACAATAATGGCAAATGTATCAGTGGTTGAATATATTAATTCAACATTAATTTGCACATATAAGGACATTTAATTTAACATGCACTACCATTTAAAAGTTTGGGGTTGGGAAGATTTTTTAATATTTTCGAAAAAAAAAAAAAAAATTCTTTTATACTCACAAAATTTGATCAAAATACAATAAAAAGTGAACAGTAATATGGTGGAATATTAGGTCAATTTAACATTTTCAGCATCATTACTCCAGTCTTCAGTGTCACATGATCCTTCAGAGATCATTCTAATATGCTAATTTGGTACTCAAGCAACATTTATTATTATCAATCTTATGAAAATTGTTGTGCTGCTTAACCCTAACCCTAACAATATCAATATCAATATCAAAGCACCATCTGGTACTACCCCTTTTAAAAACAATACCCATGGTATTGTTTTTAAAACTATCGGTTACCACCAGAGTTATACAATCATCTGGCAGAAAAGGTTTGAGACAGACAAAAATACAGACAGACGCAACATGGGTGCTTCATTAAACAAAAATTAGAAACAGCAGGGGGTCAACACATCAACATTTTATGATCCTACTGCCGATCTTTACCAGCAACAAAACATCAAGTTCCTGTGAAGAGATGCACATTAACGTCTTCAATCCCCAGCAGGAGCGTCAGCCGTTAATGACTGTTACATAACACGCTAGAACACTTTACTGGACATAGTTATCACAAGCCACAGCTAATGTTTCTGTGGCTTAATATCATTGATTTAATTTCTCCAAAAAAAAAAAAAAAAAAAAAAAAAAAACCTGCAACTCCATTTTCATTTGGAGAAGGCTAGAAGACCAGGCAGAACATGTCCTCAGACAACCTTTAAAGCTCTCCCACATCACAGCGGACGCCGCGCTGAGCCTAGACTGCCGACTACACATCGGCTGTGTTACTTAGAAACACGGCAAGCCCTCACCTCGTCTGACCCCTGCCGCAAGCCGCACAGCGAGAGCACGGATCCATCACACAATAAATAATATTCCACACACGTGAAACAAGAGAACACTGTCCAAGTTAAACAAAGACCGAGACACACACACACAGTCAACCGAGGTCGTTTCAGGACACTACTACAGCCATCACAGATAACACAGACGAACATCTGCCAGATGTTTAGATTTACTTTTCTTCATTGTTATCTCTTTGTTCCTCCATGTGTCCTTTTCCTAAGTGGTTCTCCTTTCAGAGTGGGAGTAAAAAAGACTCTACAAACCATGTATCTAAGGCTTAGTTCAGACCAGGAATGTAAAAAACAACATTTTTTTATATCAAATATAAAATTATTTTTCATTATCAATAATCAACAAGTCATAAAATATTTTGACATATACTGACCGATGTTAAAATTCTATTCCATATATATATATATATATATATATATATATATATATATATATATATATATATATATATATATATATATATATATATATATTAGTCATGGAATAGAATATTTATATTAGGCTAAAACATCAAAACTATATATATATATATATATATATATATATATATATATATATATATATATATATATATATTCCTTATTCCTTTATTCTATAATTTGGTCTAAAGCAAATCAATAAACCGCAGTTATTAGGATATCAAAATTCAATACTATATTGTCTAAATAAAACAAAAACAATAAAAATCTGTCATTTAAATGATGTGAGTGAATTCAGAAATCACAATATTATAATGTACAGCATTAAAACGGAGATTTATTTTGAGATACGTTTATATTTAAAATAATTAGTGTTTTTAAAGACTAACTTTAAAACTTGTGTTAGATAATGGCAAAAGTAATCTAAATGTAAGAGGCTCACTGGTGTTGAGATCTCAAAGTAACCTTGTAAGCATGTGAAAAAACAACAACGTGTAATTGGTTACTGCACAAAAACAATGTTTTCCCTTACAGACAATTTTTTACATAAGCTGTTGACCCAAAAAAGAGCTCATGTGATAACAAAATATGCCTGGAATTTTGAGCGCTTCCTTTGGTGAAGACATTCTGTACATTTCTAAAATTCAAGTTCAGAAGAATGGAGTATCAATGTTTTGTGGCTCCTTCTTGTGACAGAAAATCTTCAATTTTGGTTTGGATCAATGTCTGATCCCCATCAGTTAGAACCACAAAGGTAAATTCCCTTAATATTTGAAACACTAAAACATACAGACAAAAAATGTAATTGTATATGTTGAATAGACTTTTTCGTCCACAATTTTAATATCAGTGCAGAAAAAATAAAATATAATCATATAAAATAACTAACAAAGTCAGACAAAGAATCACAAACAGAGCCCTCCACATGTGTAGACTCTCTGTTCTAATACACACAATTTGATGCATAGTCTGAACAATAGCCATGCTGAAAACCAGTAAAATGACTGCAATAAATGGCTGCTAAAATATTCCCTGTATCTGTCGGTCTGTGTAATGTGATCTCAGTAGGGGGTCTGTCTCTTTCTCACTCTCGATGCCTGGTTAAATCATGATGAAGCTTTTAGGAACAACTATTCGCTGAACTGATTCATCCAGCCAGACTCAAACATAACAGCCCATGTCATTAACCATTAGTAAAAATGACTAATAGCTGCTACCTTGCCTGTCAGTCTGGAGCAAAATAAACCCTTACATAGTGATCAAGACACTGGTACAGAAGAGTGGGTTCTTGTATCATCCTAAAGGGGTTTGCTTTGCAATAATGACCAGCTGACTGTATATTATCCCATTCATTACACTGCTATTATTTACACATAAATACACTGTAAATGATTTTTCACACTTGTAAATAAAAGATTATTGGGGTGCATTTTTACCACAAAATACTATTTCAAAACATATTTTCAGTGTACATGGACAAGGAAACATTTTATTCTCTTACATGCAGATTATCTTTACACCTTCTGCTAAGTAAAAGTCTGTTACAACGAATGTTTCAGGCAAAGTGAAAGGCCGCCCTATTTCATGTCTAGCAGTAATCAGACAGATTAACCCTTTAGCTGCACGGGTCCTAAGTTGACCTGACAACCAGGATCTGCAGGTTAACAAATGATGACTCAGCTGTCTGGGTTAGTCAGTTTATAGGTGCGTATGTGTGTGTGAACCAGTCATATTTAAGTTTTAGTGCAGAGCAACTGAGACTCAATGTGGTTGACAGGAGACAGAACAAAGCACATCAGAAAGAACTAGAGCAGGGGTCCTCAACCTTTTTTTGTCAACAACCCATTTTAGGTTGCAAAATCACAGTGTTGTGGAGTAGTTAACTACATGTAGCGGTGCTACTAGTTTAACTACATTTTTCAGTAGCTTGTATGTAGTTCAGCTACTTTTCAAACAGTAGCTTTTCCAGTAGTTAACTACTTATGCCAGCAAGTATCGGTGTAGTGCGACCAAAAGCTAACAGCTACATTTCGTTTTGCTTTCTGATGAGCCTGCAATGCATTGAAGCAGCACAGTGTCTTCACGATTTTAGTTCGTGATCTGCATTACCGCCATCTATTGTTATATCACGCATCTTGCGGCTTTGTCAGTTCATCAGCAGTTCATCGAGAAGAGATCGTCTGATGATTATGTAAAGGACAGGAGTGGGTTCACACTGCACGAATCGATTAGTAAAGGTTACGCTTAATTTATAAACAAATGATTAAAACACTGTCTGTGTCGAAGACTTCAAGCACATACAGGTGAATAATAGCCTTTTTAAATGGATTGTCCATTGCAATGTATAGTGAGACATTTAAAGATGCCATCGAACGTTTTTTTTACAAGATGTAATATAAGTCTAAGGTGTCCCCTGAATGTGTCTATGAAGTTTCAGCTCAAAATACCCCATAGATTTTTTTTTATTAATTTTTTTTAACTGCCTATTTTGGGACATAATTAGAAATGCGCCGATTCATGCTGCGGCCGCTTTAAATGCTTACACTCTCCGCCCCCGGAGCTCGCGCTTGCCTTAAACAGTGCATAAACAAAGTTTACACAGCTAATATAACCCTCAAAATGGATCTTTAGTGTTCGTCATGCATACTGCATGCATGCGTCGGATTATGTGAGTATTGTATTTATTTGGATGTTTACATTTGATTCTGAACGAGTTTGAGGTTTTGCTCCGTGGCTAACGGCTAATGCTACACTGTTGGATAGATTTATAAAGAATGAAGTTGTGTTTATGAATTATACAGACTGCAAGTGTTTAAAAATGAAAATAACGACGGCTCTCTTGTCTCCGTGAATACAGTAAGAAACAATGGTAACTTTAACCACATTTAACAGTACATTAGCAAACATGCTAACGAAACATTTAGAAAGACAATTTACAAATATCACTAAAAATATCATGTTATCATGGATCATGTCAGTTATTATTGCTCCATCTGCCATTTTTCGCTCTTGTCCTGCTTGCTTACCTAGTCTGATGATTCAGCTGTGCACATCCAGACGTTAATACTGGCTGCCCTTGTGTAATGCCTCAATCATGGGCTGGCATATGCAAATATTGGGGCGTACACCCCGACTGTTACGTAACAGTTGGTGTTATGTTGAGATTCGCCTGTTCTTCGGAGGTCTTTTAATAAGAAGGAGGAAACAATGGAGTTTGAGACTCACTGTATGTCATTTCCATGTACTGAACTCTTGTTATTTAACTATGCCAAGATAAATTCAATTTTTAATTCTAGGGCACCTTTAAGATGTTAAGTCATTTTACAAATAATTGGAATAGAATTTCAAATATATTGATACAAAAATTCTAATATTTTTCTAGTCTGCATTTACATTGCTTATTATTATTCTTATTATTGCATATTTTTGTCCCGTGTTATGGTTATGGTAGCAATTTTTAGTGTGAATCCTGCATTTATATGTAGAAATCACTTCTGAAACTGCAGAGTGCAATTGGTCGTCGGTCCTGCAAAGAGAGTCAGTGTGAGATATAGGCTACATTTGAGTATTGTATATTTTGATATAGTTTACAAAATAAAACAGTACGCTCTAAAATCATAATTGTAGTGCATTGATTTTTTTTAAAAACCCCAAACATCTTACTTAAACATTCTTCATTAACAGTTACCCATTTATTTGTAACTGTCATTTAAAAAAAAAAGTAGTTTCGATGTAGCTAGCTACTCTTTGTTAGTAACTTGTAGTGTAGCTAACTACTTTTTCAGAAGGGTAGCTTAACTGTAGTTTAACTACTTTAATTTATGAGTAGCTGGTAGCTTGTCAAACTAGTTTCAGAGTAGCTTCCCCAACACTGCAAAATCACCACCCTTTGTGAGAGACAGAAACAGAATTTAAAGATTTCACAGGTAATTACATTATTAAGCATAACAACACACATTACTACTCAGTCAATTTAATTGTTATTGATTCTGTAATAAGAACTGTAACAAATAATTTGGTTCTGATGCAAAACTGATTTTTTAAAATCATTTTCAGTATTTTTAAAAGGCAGCATAAATTCAGTCCAACTATAGCCTAGATTTTTGAACACATTTGATTCATTTATATTTATAAAGTACTACAAAACACTATGGCTGCGTCCGAAATCACATACTCGAGTAGGACAGAATTTGTTTTGAAAAAGTAATTACTTAGCGACCGCTAAAAAAAAGTATGTCCTTGGCCTAGGCTATATACTTTGTATGAATAAGAGCTAGGCGGTATATCGAGTTTGTATGATATATCAATATATACATTTTTATTTACGATAAGGAATGAGGCAATACTGTTTATATCGATATACAATAGTTTGATAGTTTGATACGAGCGCATCTGAAAAATAGTGGTGGACAAAGAGCGCTGCTGCAGGGAAAATGGATAATACAATTTGTCCTAAACATGAGACATTCTTAATATTAAGTGATTTAAAAATAACTCGTAAGATTAAGATATAGTTAACACTTAGCCTATACTACAGATGCTCTGAATCTGACAGATTCATGTGCTGACAGATAGGCTACTTGCACTGTTTAAAGGTGCTATAGAGGATGTTTTGTTTTATACATTTTTGCAATATTACTTGAAATTGTCTTTACTAACTGATAAATGACCCCTATTTATTAGGGGTGTAACGATTTATCGCAGTACGATATTTCTCTATGCAAAATGTTATGATATGTATCGTAGAGTGATGTCGATACTTTTACGATATGATGGCAGTCTAATCTTATTGGTTGAGCTGTCGATGTGACCTACTCTGCAACATAGAGGTGGCAGTGAGAGAAGCTGGGTTGTCACCGCATATTAAGGGTGTGTCTCAATCAGCTCTTTAGTTCAGTAAGTGTTTCGCGCACACATCGAATCTTGCAAGCAGGTTTAAACGTTTCTCGCGTCAGTCTCTTGCTTGGCCACGTGAGAAAAGTCGTGGCTTTCTTTCACCGCAGTGCCACAGCAACAGCTGTGCTCAAAGAAAAGCAAAAGATGCTTGCGATGTCTTAGGGGCCGTTCACATATTGCGTCTTTTCTGCGTGCAACTCCGTTATTTCAAATGTAACCGCGCGGCAGGCGCGCTCATAATGGAAGCAACCCGGTCGCGACGCGCATGCGGTGTGTTTTCCAGGCGCATCGAGATGAAAAATTCTCAACTTTTCAGAATGCCGCAAGCGCACCGCAGGCCATGTGACAAGAATCAACCGATCAGCTATGGCTTCCCGTAACAAAACATCAAAATCTCAGCCGAACAGCTGATCATAGCTGTACAGGGTAGTTTTTATATCTTATCTCCATGGATATATCTAGTAGTAAAGCTAATGCAAGGGCTAGAAATCAATTTATCTTTTGCTGAAACTGCATACTCCTCTTGGAGAGCGCAGATCATGGTTGCATAGCAACGACCGACGCCACGGGAGCACAAGCGCTTTACTGTGCGTTCACACTGCCGCCGGCGAGAGCGTCAACATTCGCCTTGGCCACCCTGCCAACAACGCTGTACTGTTCGTTCAAACCGCCGCCGACGGGAGGGTCAAAGTAAATGACAAGTCGCGTCAACCAATCGGAAGCCTCTCAAGCGAGTACCTCTACATTCCAATTGGTTGCCGCCGAACCGCGTCATAGCTCATTACCATAAAGTTAACCTGATTTCAACTCTCCTCGACGGCGGCGGTGTGAACGCACGTTTAGAAAGAAGAAGCGGTGCGGCCGCGCCTTCCACGCGTTTTTAGACGCGATATGTGAACGTCCCTTAGGATTCTTAATTCTAAGTTCATGTTAAATGTAACTTTTTTTTTTTCCGTGACAGACAGACCTATTCAGCTGTTAATTTGAATACAGAAGGTTTTTATTAAACCTTGAAATGTGATCTTGTATGTACAACAAGGAAAATTATTGAAATTTGTTAATGTTTTTTAAATAAATCTTATTTGAATTTCAGTTTCATTTTTTTCAAAATATCGTGATACGTATCGTATCGTGAACTCAGTATCGAGATACGTACCGTATCGTTACACCCCTACTATTTATTAGGTGCACTGAAAGGAATAATATCAATATACATCATCTGTGCACGAGGTAGGGACTTAAAAACATCAGCCAATCGTTTGTGTGATCATCATATAAATGATTGGCCCCTCTGGCTTGTCAATCACTGCCATTACGTTCCTTGTGAGAGACGTGTGCGGATTGGCCCTCTGGATTGTCAGTCATTGCCATTATGTTCCTTGTGAGAGACGTGCACACTCCAGTAACTTTCCACACTCCACAGGCGCCGCATGCAATGTTTTTGTCAGGAGTAACAACTGCAGATTATGAGTTACCTGCGGTGAGTCCGACATAATGAATCCACTAACACGACACAGCGAATGCCAGTGGTAAACAAACACTCGTGTTCCAATACTGGTGCACGAGTTTTGGGAGGCGTTCCCTCGAAATGAGCTGTGAAAGAGGGGGGTTGTTCTTACACATGCGCTCATTTCAAAAACTCAGTAGCAGTCTTTGACAGTCATCGAAAACATCCTCTATAGCACCTTTAATGCGTTTGTGATTTGGTGTTTTCCTCAGCGCATAACTTACATTTCACAGGTATATTCTCCATCTGTAAATGTTCGAAATTCATACATATATTTTTATTTTGCTCTCAGGAGTGGACGAGCCTTCTGCCAGAGAATCTCCTCTAAACTTCATAGACTTCGATTGTATTAATTATTAATTTACTATTAATAAATGTGTAAAGTTGCATAAGCTCAATAAAGTAGGCTAACTACGTTACCTCAGATGGTTGAATGGTTGGATTCCACAACTGGTAAAATAAAACATATAGACAATACAACATTTACTGTAGGTGCGATCAAATTTACTGATGACTTAATTTGAAAAATGTTCTACTGCGCTTCTGATTTGGTTGTGAAGATTTTGGGTGCATAAAATGTGAAGGATTCTATGGTCCAGTTGGTATTTTCACCCCATAATGGCAGCCGCGCTAACGGAGCGCCATCTAGTGGCTGTTACCCAAAAAGGACAAGAGTTTCGCCTCTTGGGTTCTATATTCTTTGCCCCGACCTACACAACCATCACCGAAGATGTTTAGGCAGTATACTGACAGGGAAGAAAAGAAATAGTTAAAGGGGTGGTTCATTGTGATTTCACTTTTTTAACTTCAGTTAGTGTGTGCGATGTTGCTGTTTGAGCATAAACAACATCTGCAAAGTTACAATGCTCAAAGTTCAATGCAAAGCAAGATATATTCTTTTAAAGAATTCTCTGTTTAAGGACTACAACAAACAGCTGGTAGGGACTACAACAAGCTTCTTCCTGGGTTGGTGACATCACTAACCATAAAATATACATAAACCCTGCCCCAGAGAACACGCAACAAAGAAATGAGGCCATGTTATTGCAATACAGTATGTAACACAAATGCAATGTCATAAAAGCAAGATGCCAACATGGAAAGTTATAACTGTAATCAAACTAAACTATACCTGTTCTTTCTTCATGCAGCATTTATTCTCTAGCTCTGTAGGCATCTTACAACAGTTCCCACACAAGCGACTTATAGATTACCATAGAATGATAATCAATGACTTTAAGATATCCCACATCATCTACATAAATTAAGCAACTAACCATTCAGAAACGTCCTGTTGCATTCTACATGTTGTCACTTCTTGAGTCTCTCCATCATTGTCAGACTCCGGTTTGAACATAAAAGGCTGAACAGTTTCTGACATTTTCAGTGAGTCTTTGTGAGGTAATCTATCTGCGCTGCTAACATGAGCTCTTGAAACCCTGTCCCCTGCCTAGGAGCAGCAGCTCATTTGCATTTAAAGGGACACACACAAAAACAAAGCGTTTTTGCTCACCCTCAAAAAGTGACAAATTTAACATGCTATAAAAAATTATCTGTGGGGTATTTTGAGCTAAAACTTCACATACACTCTCTGGGGACATCAGAGACTTTTTTGTTTTGTTTTTGAGCATAAAAAGTATTCTCATCACTTCATAACATTAAAGTTGAACCACTGTAGTCACATGGACTATTTTAACAATGTCTTTACTACCTTTCTGGGCCCTGAAAGGTGCAAGGACGTTGCTGCCTATGTGTGGTTCAGAAACTTCTCAGAAAAAAAAAAAAAAAAAAGACGGGTTTGGAACGACATGAGGGTGAGTGCTTAGTAACAGAAATTTCATCTTCTGGGTGAACTAACCCTTTAAGTGTAACAGATAGTTATATACTGTATGTATTTTCACAATGCAATTCATTAAAAAAGGAACCGATTCATAAGAGTAATTTGTTTGGGGATTGGTGGTTGCACTTTGTAGGCTTTTGGTTCATTAACAAGAATCAACTCAAAAGAGTCATTCATTTGGGAATCAGGTCTAGTGTATGGCTATACATTTTTCCCCCAAAATAAATACACTCAATAAATAAGATACTACTGAACCACATTGTATGGCAAACACGCAGACACTGGCCTCTGTAAAGACACTAGATAGAACAGCATGAATTTATGAAAACATGCCTGTCTGCACAGTTTCAGGACGGATGTTGTTTTAGCTGTCTATCATTTTCAATACTGCAGTACCTGCATTCCTCTTTCTTCTGACAGTCTCTTTTACTCTATTGTCATCACTATATGTTTCTGGGTCTTGTTTGACCTTATCAGTAATCTGAGTGACAGCCCAATCCAACCTCTTATGTATTTCGGCCCACTTTTAAGTGAACAGTTTATTTAGCTTAACAATCCTGCATTGCCAACAAGGCAAAATGTGGGCTGTATTAAAGTCTGTTTTATGCAATATGCTAGAGATTTTGGTTGCCTTAGCAACAGCGAATGAGATGACTTCCTTTCTGCACCCAAAAAGAAAAGTGATTACCCTTTAATATAATGCACTAAAGTGATCTGAAAACATTAATGGCTTTATTGATCAGGTAAGACCTTACATTGACAACTGCATAATATGTTATTTAATGCACAGAGATGAGACTCTACATGAAGATAAGGCAAATAAAATCAATTAAATTTGGAGCCATGTGGGTGGAAAAGACAAAATCAATCCGCTCTCCTGCATTGTTCAGAAAGCACAGGAACACACACACACACACACACACACACACACACACAAGCAAAACTGAAACGCAGACCACAAACAAACACGAGCCTTTGAAGCGAACATCTAATCGGTTTCAGAATCTCCTCTCAGCCAATCAATCGACAGCCCTCTGCGACTCCGCCCACAGTGTCTAGACAGCCAGACCTTTGCTGCTCTACTGCATTCTGCAGCGATGCACACCGCAGAGGTCAGGGAGGTCAAGTCTAGTTTGAGCTCAAACCAGACACTTGTTCTCAATACCATCCATTCCTACACTGAGTAAATCAGTTGATATGCTTCTTATTAAGTGTGTAGTGCTGTGATTAATGCAACATAACTACTTTTATGTTTTGATGCCATTGATTTGTAACATGCTATGTACATTTAAGACAAAACAAGATTTTAGATTTAATTATTTATTAAATGTGAGGGGTTGCAAGGGCATTCTTATACAGTTATGGTGTGTGGATAGTTGCTAGGTGGCTTCTAGGGTATTCTGGGCCCTTGCTAGAAATACAGGTGTGCACCAAACTTCTATATTCTGTAAAACAGGTTGCAACTCTTCCGGTTCTGTGCTTTGTTAAATATAGAGCTGTTTTACTCAATATGTCTTCTTTTGAGCTACCAAAGATAAGGATAACCGATGTCCATTGCATATGCAGAATGATATCTAAAAGGTTTTTTTGGATATTAAAATGGAGTAAAACACCAACAATAAAAATAACTAGTAGCTAGGTTAGCTGATTACCTTAAAAGCCCATATATTGCCGTCACTTCATTCTGATAACACTTTCTCAGACAAACGAATGCAACAAGACCCGTTTTCCTGTTCGTTCATGTGACGTTTGGCATAAAACAATACCAATTTTTTTTTATTATTATTATTATTTTATTTTAAATCATTTGATACAAATCTTAATTGTTATGTATCATTTTTTCCACAAACACACAACCGTTCAAAAATTTGGGGTCAGTAAGATGTTTTCTTTTTGTATATTTTAATATTATTAATGAAATTAATATTTGTATTCCGCAAGGATGCATTAAATTGCAACAGTAGACATTGTTACAAAAGATTCCTATTTCAAATAAATGCTGTTCTTTTGAACTTTCTATTAATCAAAGAATCCTGAAAAAATAAGCATTATGGTTTCCAGTAAAAATATTAAGCGTCACAACTGTTTTCAACATTGATAATAATAAATGTTTCTTGAGTCCCAGGTCAGCATATTAAGGAGCCGCTTACACTACACTGTTTTCAACTAAAAACGGAAAACACGTTTTTTATTTGTTTTATGTGTTTTTTATGTGTTTTGGCCATTCATTTACATGATTTACACATTTTGGTGGCCTGAAAAACGCAAGCTTTGGAAATTGGATTTTAAAGTGCAAGCTTTTGAAAACGATACCGATATCATCTCCATGTAAACAACAAAAATGCAAATTTGTGAAAACGCTGACGTCGTGTGTATGCATATTACGTGTTCAGTCTATAGGCGCATAGTGTTTCTTTACAAAGCAGCATCAAAAACTACTGGCCTGGCAGCATAACACTGTGTTTTTGGTCATTTTTGCGAATCCATGTGAATGGGGATCGTTTTGTAAGCGGAAAAATCAAAAGGAAAAACTTTTCCTTTTTTAGTACATTGTTGTCGTGTTATCTTAAATTGTAATAATATTTCACAATGTCTTTATTTTTGTTCAAATATAAACATTAGAAAAATCTAACTGTCCCCTAACTTTTGAGTGGTAGTGTATTATAGTCAAATTGATTGATTGATTGATTGATTGACACTGAGGTTGATCTTAGCCATAACCTCTAAAAGACACTGACAGCAGAGCAGCTCTGCCTGACTTGTTTGGTTGAAATGATGGGTCACCTTCTTCCAAATCTGTGAAGGGTGCTTTAGACAACTAAAGATGCTGTAAATAATTAGAGGCCTAAAAGTTTGTGTTTGCTATGTCCTCTAGAAGAGCTGATGTCAAAGTCAAGCTGCAGCACAAGAGAGAGAGAGATAGAGAGCTTGGTGCAGAGTGCTGCAGTGTCCTGTATCAGAACAGAGATCAGCTTTGAAGCATTAGAGAGAGACAAGAGACAGGACTCGAACCCCCACTTCAGCATCAATGGGTTTATATTCTAACTCACATCTCAATCTCCATTAAAGGGTAAATATAGGCACATACAATATATAGACAAAGCACTAAATAATAACACCGATGCAAATGATTGATCGTAAATCGCAAATGCTTGACTGATTTTTTTTTTTCCCCCGACTTCAAACATTTCCAACTGATCAAACTACAGTGACAACTAAATATGCCAAAAGGAGCCTCATTTTGCGGAAAACAGTTATGTTGTCGTTTTTGATGGAAACTGGAGTTCTGACAGATGGTGATTTGTAACACTACAGACCAGAAATAATTTCTTTCCAATAAAGAGACTCGCACAGAAGTTCTGATGGGAATTTCTGAGGCATTAAAAAAAGGATAATTATGAGAGAATCACCAATTATTTTGTGATGTTTTTGAAGCTTTTACTTGTCTTGAAAAAAGCGGCTGCTAACAAGTGGCTAAATGCGACTACAGAAGTTGTTGGGGACAATGAACTTCTGAACAGGAAAACATCTACTAGTCCACTTTCACAGCCTCACTGTGTTTATAATCACGCTCTTGCAAACTATTCTAACTCAAACTTTCAGGGAAATGTTTAGAAATTCCTAGTGATAGTGGTGTTGAAGTCATGTGCTCGTGTTGTATTTCATTTATAGTCTAAATTTACTTCTGTTGATTGTATTTAGGCTTCAAAATTGATCACATTTGTTAATTTGTGAAGACTATCATGATATAAAACGTGCGAGAATCATCAGCTTTTGTTTGCTACAGAGCTTTTTTTTTTTTTTACAATGATCCAAAAGCCAATGGAAAAATCCTACTTTTGTCAAAGAAACCAGAGTGATGCCAACTTCCGGGTTGGCCTACAAAAATATGTCATCACTGCAGCACTCTATAAGCACACCATGGCCAATAAATTCATTGCGACTGCCACTAGGGGGCAAACTGCAGATATTGTCTGCAGCGATAAAAGCCAAAAAAAGTCCAAATATAAAATAAAAAAAGACAAGTTTAGCTCTGCAGCGACACAAGCTGTGCGGTAGTTAGTGTCTTTATCTCTGCTCCGCCAGGACTGCAGTTCCCCTCATGCCCCGGCATGCCTCCATCTGTCTCCCACCACAGGAGGCCAAGCAGGGACCCCAGCCCTATCGGACCATCTCTGCCATATGCCTCTGTTCTGGGATCATCCATAGGGATCGGTCTCAGGACTGCGAGAGACCGTCCATCTGAATCCAAAAAAGTGCAAAAACATCAGCTAGACAATCACAGAGGATTTGCTACTAAAACATAGATGTGTACTGCACCGATTTATGCAAAATAACAAGGGTGTATTTTATAACGATGGAAACTAAGCAGCGAACACCTAGGTGCCGTGACCTTTTCCGTGGATGGATCCATAAGTGTCCAACTGTGATCGCTGCCTGAGAGCCGCTCTTTTTGGCTGCGTGGTCTCCTCTCCAGTCTAAGTATGTTCTGAGGGGGTGCAAGTAATTTTAAGATCCTCCTGGGTGTCCCTTCTTACACTGATCTGAGTCCAGTTCTGCAGCATGTCAGATAATGACAGACAGCAGGGTTTGCAGAACAACAGCTGATCCCGGTTCAGCGTGTGCAGCTCCTACCCAAAGCCCTTATGCCACCTGACGTTTTAGTGCCAGAGGCCAGATGATGTGGTTCGCAGCAAGACAGGAAGCTTGGCGTACGATGACTCCGCGTCAGACAGACGGCTCTCAGCGAGACAGGAAGCTTTCTTCCCACAAGCAGTGAGTGTTCCGGTCTGGAGTGGGCTGCTGTCCCAGCTCTCAGCCTCAAATCACTCACACAACCAAAAGGATAGCGTTCGATTTACTGTGCTTTACCACTACAAAATACCGGTAACACTTTACAATAAGGTTCGTACATTAGTTAATGTATCCATGAGCAATAGATATGTTACTTTGTTAATCTTTGTTAATGTTTGTTAATAAAAATACAGCAGTTCATTATTAACAAATACAACTCTTGATTTTAATAATATAGTAGTAAATGTTGAAATTAACATTAACAAAGATTAATAAATGCTGTAGAAGTGCCGTTCATTATTAGTTCATGTTAACTAATGAAACTTCTTGTGAAATGTTACCAAAAATACTCAAATCACTATACATGCAACAAAATAAATATGAACATTTCTGGCAAATAATGATAAGCCGGTAATTATTTAAATGTATTATGGCTGATTTTAAGATTTTATACAATTTTGTCTAAATAAATTAAAAATAAAATGCAAAAATACAGTCATATAAGTGAATTTGAGTATATCAACATTCGAATTTAAAGTATGAAAAATTGATATTTATTTTGAATTATGTTTGTTAATGATTACATTTAACAGTTTTATTAAATTAGAAATATTTAAAAAAAATTATAATATTAAAAAAATCTTTACAATAATATATATGTAATTCAATTCTAATTATATTATAATATTTAATATTAAAATGGTTTTATATATTAATAAGTATTAAAATATTTTAATTATAAAATAATGCATTGTAAAATTACATTAATTTTGTGCATCCGTTCCTTAAAAAAAATCCTTGTCAATAAATAATAAATTGCTCATTTTTTAAAATATTGATCAACCATTTAAAAGTGAAAAAATAATACATTTAAAAAGAAAATAAAAAATGGAATTTAAAAAAAATCCTTGTCAATAAATAATAAATTGTCAATTTTTTTTAAATATTGATCAACCATTTAAAAGTGCAAGAAATAATAATAATAATAAAAAAAAGGAATTAAAAAAAAAAAGAAAAGAAAAAAAAATTGCCTTGTGATGGTCACTCAGCAAGTTTGCTGGGTTATTTGTTACCCGTGGCCAACAGAGTGTGTTTTGTGCAGGCAGACAGGTGCTGATGCACCGCAAGTCCCGTTAAGCTTCTCTCACGCTTCAGACCGATTTATCATTCTTCAGTCCCTGAGCTCCACGCGCCTCCACGACTCACTGTTACACTTGGCCCGATGCCAGGGCAGATCCATCAGCCGACACTCTGACACACCTCGCTGTCTGCCTGGAGCGGATGACATCACAGCTGGGACACGAGCTCATTTTTCAGGAGTGGAAAGTGTCCTTCTGTGTCGATAAACGTCATTCAGGGGTAACGCAGAGGAACAGCTTGCATTCATAAATACAGAATGAACATGAGGCAACGACCCTTAGAGACAAGCAGGACATAGAGTCAATGACTGAATGCCACAGACAAGAAGTTAGAAGAGAAATAAGCGTCAGATGCCTTCAAGCAACAATAAACGCTCTGTTGGACTCTATCTGGCAGCGTATGACACAATCATGTCTGTGTCTCTCAACTGGGCCAGAACCTGCAGCGCACAGGAAAGGACACAGAGAGTGGAGTCTAAAACTGGGCCGAACACTAGTCACGACAGCCACTGGCAGCACACTCAGTCCAAGTCTGGACAGGGTCAGCTGACAGATACACACACACACACAC
The DNA here is from genome assembly GCF_018812025.1 of Megalobrama amblycephala. NCBI lineage: Eukaryota > Metazoa > Chordata > Actinopteri > Cypriniformes > Xenocyprididae > Megalobrama > Megalobrama amblycephala. The sequence continues at coordinate 27,833,564 of NC_063056.1, forward strand.
ACACACACACAGGCAGACGGGAGGGCACAAACACACACTCACAGTCCCCTTCTCAGTCTCACATGCATAAAATATTAACAACCAATTAATAAAGCTTGGATAATGGGATGTTATCTGCTTTGAATATCGCTGACATTACTAAGAGGTCATTTCAACATTTCACAATCTTCTTGATACACACATTAAGATAATTTTCAATCTTTCTGGAGCTCAAAAGTGACATCAGTAAGTAACTATCAAAGCCTCAAATGAACAAATGTGATATAAAATGAGTATCTGACAAAAAAATGACTATCCACCCAGTCGACAAGCCAAATATAACTACTGCACATTAAATGAATACATTATTAAATCTGACAGAAAAACCATGGTATATGAATATAATATATTTCTCATTTTATTACTAGAAAACTTCTGTGGATTCTCATTGGACAATTATGTATTCATTGCTGCTACTTTCATCTTGTGACTCAAAACTGCTACTATGACTGTAATAAAATGACTTACTGAGTATATATATTCTATATTCTAATAATGCTTATATTAATATATAAACTAGAAGCTTGTAGTTAAATATCCATAAAAATGTAACTTGGATTGCAAATAATAATATTAATAGTATATAAATTAAAAATATACTATTATTGATCTTCCTGTCAGATGTGTAATGCACTATTTTTCTTAGCAGAAACTTTAAGCGAAACTACAAATAAATAAAATATTACAATTATTTTAACTCGAATCAAAATTTCATGTCCATGTATTAATTTATTATGTAAGCATGTAATATTTAAACAAATATAAATAATAAAAGGACAAGTATTTATAAAAAGTAGCTTAATTATTTTTGGTATTAACAAAATATTAATTAAAATTCGTATTTGTAATAATAATAATAATTATAAAATAATATTTATCATATAATAACAGCATTTGATAATTAGCTAATTATGGCAGGATAAAGAAGACAGCTCGCGCTGTCTGGGCCAAAATGAGCCCTATTATGTCTGGATGAAGAACTGGGTTACATTCAGGGTCCCGTTAAAACAACCGGCTGCGTTCTCCTTTAACGCACGACCACTTCTAATATCCCTCCGAAAATGATTTGATCTGGCTGAGTATATAAATATGACAGTCTAGCGCACCGGCCCTATCATTGGCTTGTAGTTGTCTGGCTGCATATGAAGTCAGAGGGTCCCAACAACTTTTTTCGTGCCCCGGTCTAAACCCGCTGCGCTCCTCTCTATATCCGCGGGGCCACTGGCACAGCTGGCACCATTACGCACCCATCTGATGCCATCTGCACAAAACCAGACATATACGAGGAGAATATCAGCTCCTTACCTCTGCAAAGAGGAATCAGGAAATGGCACTATGTGTCCGCGGAGAGCAGAAGCCTGAGCCGCGCTGCCTGGTGATCCGGCGGAGATGACCTGGATTTCACCGCCAGACTCGACGGCGTAAAAATAATCAGGCGCTCAGTGGCGAGTGAAGCTAGCGGCAGGAAGACACAGTCACTGATGGAGGACAGACGAAGAGTTTTTTTAAAATAAGAGACTCAACCCAAGCTCGCAACACCAGTCTTCAAAATAAAAGTTTCAGTATTTAAAAAAAAAACATTTCTTTAATGATTGTATCGCGAACTTTGCTTCACGTTCTACATTTCAACGTCAGTTTTGGTTGCTTAATATTACATTGGGGCGTGATTTTAGCAATGCTTAAATTTTCTACTGTACTGTAAAATGAAACCTCTTCATGTTCAGTTTAAAGGTCTTAAATGTTTACAAAAAAATATTCTCATTCATTTTCCAATGATGTTTTTTCTATGTCCGATTTACATTTAGATATTCTCTCATTTTAAAATCTGGGCAGCAGTGAAATTAAGTTTATTCATATACCGCCCCCTACTGGATTTTACGTATTATGTTTTGGGGTTAAAGGGTTCACTCAAAAATGAAAATAATGTAATTTATTACTCACCCTCATGTCGTTCCACACCCGTAAGACCTTCACTAATCTTCGGAACACAAATTAAGATATTTTTGTTGAAATCCGATGGCTCCATGAGGCCTCCATAGCCAGCAATGACATTTCCTCTCTCAAGATCCATTAATGTACTAAAAACATATTTAAATCAGTTCATGTGAGTACAGTGGTTCAATATTAATATTATAAAGCGACGAGAATATTTTTGGTGCGCCAAAAAAACAAAACAAAATAACGACTTATTTAGTGATGGCCGATTTCAAAACACTGCTTCATTAAGCTTCGGAGTGTTATGAATCTTTTGTGTCGAATCAGCGGTTCGAAGCTCCAAAGTCACGTGATTTCAGCAGTTTGGCGGTTTACTTATAAGTAGGCCTACTTACTTGCGTTCCGAAGATTAACGAAGGTCTTACGGGTGTGGAATGGCATGAGGGTAAATAATAAATGCCAGAATTTTCATTTTTGGGTGAACTAACCATTTAAAGGGATAGTTCACTCAAAAATGAAAATTCTGTCATTAGTTCAAAACCTGTATGAAAATATTTGTTCTGCTGAACACAAAGGAAGATGTTTGGAAGAATGTCAGTAACCAAACAGATTTGGTTTGGAACTACTTGAGGGTGAGTAAACGATGGCAGAATTTTCATTTTTGGGTGAACTAAGTCTGTATGTACTAACTGAATAAATGAAAATCCATCTATATTGTATTTTGTTTTAAAACAAACAAAGAACAAACAGAATTGACAGTTTTCTTAAAAGATTTAAAATGAAAAACTACACAAATAAAAGTTTTTTTCCATTATTAAGATGGTTGTTATATTCTTACTGATTAAACCAGATATTCTGTTTCCATGAGTGTTGTTTTAGTATTATTTACATACTGCCATCATACATTTATATTTTGAATTAGCTTTTTTTTCTGTTTTCAGTTTGTTTTAGTAATTGTGTGTGCTTTTGTCATTTTTATTAGATTTACTTTAATTTGTAATTTTTTATATAGCTCTGATTTATTTGTATTTCAGTTTTAGTTTAAATTTAGTACTTCAAATTAAGCTTATTCAAAGCAACATGTCTAGTTTTTCATCTAATATTTATATTTTACTTTATTTCAGCTTTTTTTTTCAATTACTGAAAACTATTTTTAACAGTTTCAGCAAACAATAACACTGGCTTCCATAGGCATTGATAAGTGAATTTTGATTAAGGATGTAGGAAATTATAGTTTCACTGTTCAGTCCTCACCTGTAATTGGTCAGTGTTGAGTTTCCAAAAATACTTAGAGTATGGGACAGTCACCAAGAAAATATGTATGGAAATTTTGCAACATTTTGCACATTATTATTATTTTTAAAAAATCCCTTTTGGCTTTAATAAAGTATAACCAATGTCCAGAAGACCAGAAACTGTTTTGTACCAACATAATTAAGATTTATGTAAATGTGTTTTGCAAGACCCCTGTATATTCATGAGCAGCAGACTGATTGGTCTCTCAAAATTCAGGCAGAGATGCCCTGCAGATGATCTGCATTAAATACATAATGTCCCATAGTCTCTATTTATTATCCATTAAACCATGATCATGAACCAGGTCATATAAACATATACATACATTACATATATAAATGCACACACACAGGGGGAGGGTGGAAGGGTGATTAGGACGATTCTAAGTGTCCTGGACAGACAAGGGGCCTGTTCAGGGGAGCCGCTTATGGGGGGTGGGGTCACTCATCAAGTGATTTCACAAGGTCAAACAAGGAAACATGATAACTCCGACACTCATTTTTTTTAATTCAGTCATAACTTTATTTTACCTCTAGGTGGCACAAGGCCCAAATATACAACACTCTCCCTCTCAGTCCTAGGGAGAAGTGTAAGAGTCTGCAATGCAAAACCAGACTCATCAAACCCAGATTTTGCGAATCCAGTCCCAACTCAAGTTCTACTGTGCAAAACAGAGTCTAGCTCAACTTCTACGATTCTACAACCAGAACTGGAGCGGAATCTAGATTTGTGTGGTCTGGCTGTGGAGCTCAGGCTTGTCAATGAAACACAGACATATTAGATACAGTGTAAGATCCTCCAGAGACGTTTAAAGCTCAAAGCGGCTCCCAGATTCAGAATCACCCTCTCAGCATCCAGTCACCGGCCCACTATGTTCTCGAAGAGATCTGGTCGTGATGAGTCTGTTCAGGTCCAGTTCATCCGTTAAATAAGTTCAGAGCCCTCCTCAAGGTACCCGTGATCTACCGTGCAGCTTAACGTGAGGGTCAGTGAGTAGTGAAGGGGGCCCATGAGACTCCATTACTGTACAAGTCTGTGCTGGTGTGCTTCCTGGGGCGTCACGTGCGTCATCGTGTCTGTTTGCTGGAGCTAATGGGGCCGTGCCTGTCCCAACATCTTCAGCCTGGCCTGGTCAATCACATCAAGCAGGTTCTTGGCATCTACGGCGAGTGCATGCGCAGCTGTTAGCATCTGTTTCTTGTAGTCCTGCTGCAGGCTGGTCATAACGTACTGCTGGGCCAACTTCATCTTATTTATCAGCTCAGCCAGGTCTGAATTTAGAAGCTTCTGAGCCATTTCGATCTGAAGGGGAAGAACCAGACTAACAGTTAGCCATGCTAACAGGAAGAACATTAGGAATACCTACTGTTTATGGTTAGTTTGTGAATGAGTTTACCTCTCTGTGCGTGTGAGCTGGTAATAAGGGTATTGTCTCATCCACAGTGGCCAGCAGTGTTCTCAGTGCTAATCCTACTTCCTGAAACACACATTTTCATGGTGAGAATTTTGAAAGTACAAAAATTATATAATGGCTTATCTTATAAAAACTAGTTCTGCCATTCAATTAGACTAAAATTCTGCTATTATTTACTAACAGTCTATAACTAACTATATACTACTAACTGTTTATAACTGTCATGTCGTTTAAACCCACATACTCAATGCAATGGCAGTTTATTAGGGCTGGACTAATAAATTGATTCTCGATTCTCGCCAAACTGCTGAAATCACGTGACATTGGAGCTCCGAACCGCTGATTCGACACAAAAGATTCATAATGCTCCGAAGCTTCCTGAAGCAGTGTTTTGAAATCGGCCATCACTACATAAGTCGTTATTTTGTTTTTTTGGCGCACCAAAAATATTGTAACCGCTTTATAATATTAATATTGAACCACTGTACTCACATGAACTGATTTAAGTATGTTTTTAGTACATTAATGGATCTAGAGAGAGGAAATGTCATTGCTGGCTATGCAGGCCTCACTGAGCCATCGGATTTCAACAAAAATGTCTTTATTTGCTTTCCGAAGATTAATGAAGGTCTTATGGGTGTGGAACGGCAGTAATAAATGATATTATTTTCATTATTTTCATTCAAACTGGAAGCATGCAGACAGAGTATGGCTGTTTCTAAAGCACATAGCGCCATCTGCTGTTAAAAACTAAGCTCAGAATCGATTCGAGAGAGAACCGCGATACAATCGGAAAATATTAGAATCGATCCAGAATCATTGCATCACAAATTGAGAATTGATTTATTGTCCCACAGTGACCACAGGCAGTCAAGCTCCAAAAAGGACAAAATAACACCATAAAACCAACATAAAAGTGGTCCATACAAAGTCTTTTAGTCAAATGACAGCTTTGTAGGACGAAATTGCTGAAAATTACTCAAAATATTTATGATTTTGATTTAATTTATTTTGTGTTTTAGATTTAGTCATTGTGGTACTTCAGTTTTAACATATTTCAGTTAGTTGCCAAGTCAACATTTCAAATGTTTGTTTTCTGAGAGCCTACTCTGCTCTGATTAGTCAGATGGCCCAGTCTCTTGTGACTGGTTAACCACTTACAGTTCGTGTCAGAAACGAAACGCCCATTACCATATCTGAATTTCTGCTCCGGAGGCTTTCTCGGCACTTGTAAACACAGTGATACAAACAGTAACGGTGGTGTTGGTTTTACATTATCAATTTGAGCGCGAGTCCTCATTCTTTGGAAGTGCAAGCAAAGCGGATCTGCTTGTACAGCTCAGAAAACAGCGTATTCTCAACATGTCGACAACACGAACCAAACTCTTCCAGGCCTCAGCTACAACTATAGTGTTCGAGAGCGGTGTTACTGACGACTCATTTCAGGCAGTTCAGAATTGGTTCTTCCTTTTAGGAGACAATAACTCCATTTGTCATGAACTTAGATCTTTGCAGAACATTTATATTCACCAACAGATATATAATACACTAAATGATAGAAAATATCTTTAAACTTTTTAAGTGTTTTATCTAATATATTTTATTTGATTTTATTTCAGCTTTATTTCAATGACCAAAAACAACTAGTTCTAGTTTTAGTTAAGAACAACAACACTGGTTGCGAGACACTTGACTGCACCATAGATGCCTGTTGGCACTGTTTTTTTGTGTTCCAGTGAAATACGGGTGAATAAATGACAACAAGAGGACAATCTCTCTGGACAACAAAGGACATATTCAGTGACCCTAAAGTATAAATATCTAGTATATTTCTTAGTTTGTGTCATACCTTCACCATGGGCACATATTCTTCAGGGGGAGCTGGCTGGATTTTACTGGACATCTCAATCACGGCCTTCACCAGCCCGGTCACATTTTCATAGACCTTATCGTTGGACCGATCTAAGTTAGCTGTTGGGGGTGGGTTGATCTCCTGAGGCTGAATCTAATGACAAATATACAAAGCAACAAGTTTTAAAATGATGCATGAATAAAGATTATTTCTTTACAAGTATGAACATATAATGTTGCCATGAACATAAACAAAGGGTTTTGGATGAAGGTTATGTTATTGAATCTATGTTACAAGATGTATGTGATAATGAAATGTGTTATGGTACAAATTTCATGGTTGACACTAGATGGCAGCATAAGCAACTACTGGAGACCAATCACCACCTACAATATTGAGCTGATTGGATATCCATCTGCGCACCCTTGTTTTTATATATATATATATATATATATATATATATATATATATATATATAATTATTATAATATATAATTGTATATATATATATATTAAAAAACAAAGAAACATTTTAGATTTAAAACAACCAAGTGGTCTCGATAAACTGTACTGCACCCATCCCAACAGAATTGATCAAAAGCCTCCACTAGATTGCATTTCAAGCACATTATTAAAATCACAGCTTATTTAAAAAGCAAAGGACATGCATAGTGATCTACACAGCCAATGTAATTCAGTTTAGTGGATAATTGAGTTATGATTCGAAATGATATGGTTGAGTAATGACATAGCAACTGGTTAAAGGGGTCATAAACACAAACAGAAACATAACACTGAGTCTACAGGTGGTCTTACCCTCCAGGGCTACCAGTGCAAAAACAGTGCAACAGAAGAAGGGCAGAGGCACAGAGCAAGAGAAGAGTGTGCAGAGAGAGAGAAAAAAGAAAGATTAATAAATATAACTTTACATTATACATGCTGCAACGAAAGAAAGAGAAAATAGCTTGGAGTTACAGCATCATTCCGTGTGCAAGTCCATTTTTTTTTTTTAATCCAACCTCATGAAAATGTTAGAGTTAAGTGCTGTGAAGTTATGTAACTACATTTACATTTAAAGACCAGATAAAATCAAAATGACAGTTTTGTGTCTACATTTTTAGCAAATATAGACATTTAAAATTCACAGTTTTCTGGGTAAAAATATTGACAAATGATTTTTACTTAAAATTTTTGTCCAATCAAATGCTTCCTATAATGAGAATGTTCCTCTTAGCAATGCCTCCGAATAGCAAAAAGAAGTAGGCTACATCATAATTGTGACACAACTAAAGCCTATGAGCCATTTAACCCTCTGGTGCTCTTCACGTGTCGGGTTTTTTTTTCCCCCAATGAAATGAATGTACTATAAAATCCATTTATTCACTTTTTGAGTGAATAGACCTGAAAATGAAATTTCCAACTTAAACTGTCATAAACTGTTGAATGCTTTAGAGCACAGACTTGATTTTGATCTCTTTTCAAAGATGACACAAGGTGAATTAATGCTGAAGTGAAAAAAGTTTTAAAAAGTTAACTTTGAAAAGTTAAAATTTTCAATTTTTATATGAAATATATATTTTCAAAAACACATTTTACTCTAAAACTGTTAGAAAATCAAAGCCATAAATCCAAACAAGTTGTGTTCTAAATTTGAGCTTGATATCTCTAAAAATGAGCTTTCAGTAAGATTTTGTTTGGCTGTAGTACCAAAATTTTTCACTCGATGAAATACGTCTCCCATTCATTTCCAATGCGCTTATTTTTGACCACGAGGAGCACAAGTGTGACTATTTTTTTAGGATCATTTAACCTTTTCGAATCATGTCCATTATTTTTTTCTGTGTACACATAGCAAGTGCCAAAACCTTTTTCACACCATAAGATTCATACCATTCCGATAAAGTAAAAAAATTCTAAAAAAGCAAAACGTAAAATTTTTCGACCGATAAGCACCAGAGGGTTAAAAAGAATACAGGATGAGCATTTCAATATTCACAATATTACAACACAAAATCAACACTAGAAAGAAACCGGGCTGGTTTGAGTGTTATTACGGGACCTTAAATAAATATTTTCTTTTTTACTGACCAAACACACCCACAGGTAAAGCTCCTAAAAACTGTAAAACAGCTAAGCAGATTGTGTGCATTGTTTCTAATTATATTTTCCATTCGGCATTGCATTTCTGCTGTTGCTTGCGAGACCCCCTGCACGCTGACCCACAGCATCAGGAAAACACGCTGGAATGGAAACTCTAGGGTTCTTGGTGTGCAGGGATCTTTTTATGAGAGACCCCGCAGAGCAATTGTGTGCGTGTGTATGTGAAAGGGGTTTTCAGGAATAAGGATGATTTTAATGAGGCTTGGCAAACGGCATCTGTTGGCATGCTAGCTGCTCCTGAAGGCGACCCGTAAGTACAGATGCTAATCTTACCAGCCTCCCAGTGTGTGTTTGGAGGAATCTCATACTTTGTGGTTTAAAAACAGCAAGCAGTGATTACAGTTAAGTTGCACATGCACAATGCTCATGAGTTTGTCATCGGAGTTTGTCGTGCGGTAGTTCTGGTACCTTCACGCCTTCGTTGTAGCTCTCTGTAGGGTTGAGGCCGGAGACTCCTGATGGGTGGCTGGGAGCTCCTGGCCGGGGAGGCTTTTTAGGAGGAGCTGCGTGCTCTGGGGACGACAAGAAACAGTCAGTCTGGAACTCAATCTGCACTTTTATGCAAATGCAGCATTTCAAAGCAACAACATCAGATGGAAGTCATTTTCAAGTGGACCAGATTTACATTTTCATACAAATCCATTGCCATTCATAAACCATCTGCACTTAGAAACACTTATGTACAAGTATTCACATTACATATTACATATAAATTCATATTACATTCATTACAATTCATATGATTTTTTTTTCTATTTGAAAGAAATTAATACTTTTATTCAGATTTTTGATCAAAAATGACAGTAAAGACATTTTTAATGTTATAGATTTCTATTTCAAACAAATGCTGTTATTCTGAACATTCTATTCAAGAAACAAACCTGAATATATATATATAAAAAAAGGACATATAATTTTTTCAGCATATATATATATATATATATATATATATATATATATATATATATATATATATATATATATATATATATAAGAAAAGTTTCTTGAGCACCAAATGATTTCTGAAGGATCATATGACACTGAAGTCTGGTAAAAGAATCAGCTTTGCCATTGCAGGAATAAATTCTAATATATTAAAATAGAACTCTAGCAAGTAACTTAACTTTAAATTGTAATATAATGATATTTCACAAAATTCCTGTATTTTTGCACAAATACATGCAGCCTTGGTGAGCATAAGATACTTTTCAAAATGTTTAAAAAAAATCTTCCTGACTCCAAACTTAGTGTTGAACGATAGTGTAACTTAAAATTACATATTACATGACACAAAACTGAAATATAACTCACCGGCTTTCCCTATAGGTTGGTAGATGTGCTGGTTTCCCGTCTGCAAACAAAAAACACAGTTACAACAGTTAAAAATATGCAGGAGCCAAGACAGACTGTGCCATGTGTGTTGTTGTGGTCTGGGTGGGGAGCAGCCTGGATGCCTGGCATGCCACCACACACACACACACACACACATCTGCCAAGACCACAGAGAATCAAAGAGGACAGCCCAATGGGACGGGATAGATATTCAAAATCGCTGCAGCAGACAAACAATCTCTAGAGCAGCTGTGGAGTTCTGCTCTTCTAGATTCAGATCATGACATGCATGAAACACACTCATAAACTAGTAAACATCTGTGGTAGTTCTGTATTAACATTAGAAGTGGGAGGGCAGAGCAGATTGGGTTACTTGAGTGTCCACTTCTGGTTGTTTCCTCACAAAAGGGCCCTTGTCCTTGGTCTCCCATTTATCTCACTGATTTTTTTTTTTTTTTGATAGATATCCAACTATGATAGACATTTCAGACCCTTAAAGCTTATAAAAACAAACTATGGCAAACTTAATGATGATACGCTGAGATCAGTGGAGACCAAAAAAAAAAAAAAAAAAAAGAAACGAATATAAAGAATGGAATATATTTTATTTCTCTTTGTATTTATATTTCAATATGGTACAGTACTACCCTATTCAATTTAACATGATCAACGAGTTACAGTAGGTCAAAAGTACTCTAAAAGTTAGTCAGATCATATTACCTAAAATGTGTAATGTGTGAATCAGTAACAGACTACAGTTTGTAAGTCATCTACCCAACACTGCCCACGGTTGTAGATCATCAAGTTACATAATCTTCACATACAACCTCTTTCAGTCTCCCACTGAAAACAATTTAAGTAAAATTCCTGTGCACGTACAGAATTCCCCCACAGCGAGTGTGAGTTGACGCCCATATACAAAATAATTTACTGCAGATGTCCATGAGTGGAAACACCACTATATTTAACATGACCTGATCAGATGATTAACTCTCGCAATAACTTTTGATTGAGAGACATGACTACTATGAACTGCTGCTGCATGGAAAGAGTAAATTTAACATTTTTATTCATGTGTGTAAAAAAATAAATAATGCGTTTAATGACCGAATTTTCATTTTTTCTGTGAACTATCCCTTTAACCTTAAATGAACTTGCATAACATTGTATTTCATTATGTTTACAAAGATTTAAACTACCATTCAAAAGTTTGGGGTCAGATTAAAAATACAGTAAAACTGCTATATTGTGAAATATTATTACAGTTACAAAATGTCTTCTATTTCAATACATTTTAAAATGTAATTTATTCCTATGATGGAAAAGCTGATTTATCATTACTCAAGTCTTCAGTGTCACATGATTCTTCATAAATCATTCTAATATTCTGATTTGATTAATAAAAAGTTCAAAGGAAAACCATCAATGCATTCATGCTGAATAAAAGTATTAATTTCTTTAAAAAACAACATCTTACTGACCTCAAACTTTTGAATGGTAGTGTATTTCAAAAAAAAAAAAAAAAAACTCACTGGTCCCTGAAGGCTTCCATCATCACGGTCAATGCTGCCTCTGGAACTTCTCCCATCAGGCTTCTGCCACACACACACAGAGAGAGAGAGAGAGAGAGAGAGAGAGAGAGAGAGAGAGAAGAAAGAAGGTCAAACCTGACACCTCATTTGACAAATTCATGTCCGTCACATGTATTGTGCTACTTCACATCACGTCCTGACCTGGAGTGACACGACAAGATTGAAGCGAGAAGAAATTTGCATTTCCACAATGAAAATGATAATGCTGTACGGCACAGCAACAGCCAATCAGAAAACATTTGATGTTTAAAATACAGTTAAGTGTGGTCACAGAGATTTCATTGTGGGCAAAACGTGATGCTGTAAAAAAAAAAAAATGGGAAAAAGTGATTGACAAAACAAGACACTGTCTCATGTGTTAAATCACTGAGCATAAATCACATATTTATTGCTCACAAAACGTATGTCTGTTCCTACTCCTTAAAATGACCAATGATAATGCATCCATAAATCAACTGAATATATATAAACCACATATAAACTAAATACATATAAACCAATCAGAATCAGAACCAATTACAGCAAACAAGCACTTTGATAACAGAACCATCCATGACAGCTCAAAATCCCTTAAAGATGAAATAAAAACCATATAAAATCTGCACATATCAAGCTATATTGAAACAGCACCCTCCCCTTCCCATTTTTTACAAGTTTACTGTACCAGTTTTCCGAAGCAGGATTTAAAGACCTGCATCCTTCTGTCTGTTCCTGTGAGCGTTTTCCCCTGGCGCTTCTTAAGCATGGAGCAGAGCACGGAGTGGATCTCCATTAAGCAAATGTGTGTGTGTGAGAGTGTGGGATAAGTCAGAGTGTGTGTGTGGAGTGACTCGTCTCCTGAATGTGAGACATATCAAACACACACACTGACTCACTCACAGCCGACGAGCCTCAACTCAACGAAGCCAAGCCCTTTTCTGCTCTCCTCCTCCTCCTCCGCCTCCTCTCTCTCATTTCCTAGCTCAGTGTTTTCTCTCTTTCCCTCTCTTACTCTCCCACTATTCCTCATGCACATTTGCGTTTAACATCTGCGAAGAGATGAAAACTTCCTGTGATCAGTAATTTAACTTTCAGCAGATGCAGGTCAGGTTGAGTTTACCCGTTTCACGCCTCAGTGCCAACCAAACCCTTCATTACTGAGGAATTCCTGAAAACTGCACCTGTATCAAACGGCCAGGATCAAAAACTCATTCATCCACTCACAGCATCAAAAAAAGCTTTAATAGGCATGCAAATACTTTTTAACCATCCTAAGCTTTTTGAAAAAAGGTTGCACAGAGGCTAAGGAATAGATCATCTCAAAATTGTCATTATTTGCTAATGCTGAAACACGAAAGACAAATTTAAGCAGTTATTTTCCATACAAATGGCTGCCAAGCTCCAAATAATAGGTGTCCATATATCTCATGAACTATACTATAATATCAATATTCCACTCCACTGAGCTGGTTATTTGAGAAACACTGCTTCAGTGAGTTCCAAATCAGTCTGATTCATGAACAAATCATTCTTTTGAGCCAGATTTTTTTCAATAGACTGATTCCTTCGGAGTGTTTTGTTGGGATGATTCAGTTCTTGAGCTCAAACTTACTGACATAATAGCTGGGTTTCCATTCAAATGTGAAGCGAATCTTTTCAAAATTCAGAAAATACAAAAAAAACAAAAAAAACAAATGCGAATGAGGTGCGAAGTTCATCGGATGACGGTGGTATTTGTAACCTAGTAGCCAACAGACACCATCAGCCAACCAAAGAGCTGATTAGTCACATGGGTTTAATGTTCGCTACGTCAGAATATATTTGACAAATTCGTTTCCAACTCCCATTATTCACGCTAACTTTTTCACACAAGTCCAAAACCACCTCAGCGAGCGTAAAAATGTTTTAGCGGAGATTTTTCCCCAAAATTTGACGTTTCCATCACTCGTTTCAGGTGCGATACTTCAAAATTGACATAAAAACAGAGTATTGGAAACACTGCTAGTAATTCAGTAACCGGAGTGAAAATTTATTGGAGATAAATATTACATTTTAGCTTGTTCATTGCACAATAGGTTGTTTGCAATCACGTGGTTCTGGTGACGCGCAAAATACCCGTGGAGGGCAAGCAATGAAAATTATGGAATGGAAAAGATGGAGAAAAGTCCATTCTGTGCTGGTTTAGAAAGGTATAAACAGAAAATCAAAGTATATGTTGGACGTGATCTTTATGTTATGAAGATGAGCGACTTTTCCACTGAATTGAAAGACTTTCCTGCCATCGAGGAGGTAGATATAGAGAATGTGAAGCTGCGCGTTCAGTTCTAATCTGGGTTTGTTTATATACTGCTGCCTTTCTGCTAGTGAAGTTAGGGGAGTATTTTGATTTTCTGTCACGATTGTGAAAAATGTCGCCATTGTAGGTCATTTATGCTGAATCGAGAATTGCAACAGGAGTTCACATCATCGTTTAAAGAAAAAACTGGATGGTGTAATACAATTGTTGCCTTTTATACATGTAAAAACACACTAAGGGAAGCTGGTTGAGACACGCCGTATATCAAATCTAATAATGTCACTGATTTAACTCACTCCCTATCACTCAATAAAATAATCACATAGCTGAGTGTTTTTGAAAGTGTTGTCTTTGTTGTTGAATCGACTTCTGTCAGCTTGTTAAACATTTATTTATTTGGACATTTTCTACCATATGATGGCTGAAGCAGCAGCGTGTGACACTGTTCTCATGGTAACCAGAACAACATTGTGAACGGAATACTACAAAACTGAAGTGAAAACATCAAATTATCATTCAATGGGATAAAATATATTTTCTTCCCTGCAAACAATACCAAGAAGAATGTGGATATTTAACCAAGTCAAAAGCAAATAAGGTAAGCAGGTATCAATATTCATTTCAGTATCAGCAAACGCAAAACGCGACAACTTTTAAAGTTAAAAAACGATATAAGTTATAAGTTATGTAAACGATATAAACACCTTCTGGGTTCTCGATTTTACCGGTTTGAGCAATCGTGAACAACGCAAAACATATGAATTTTGAGTTTTTGATAGGATTCCTATATAGAAAAATCACTCCCTGCCCTCCAGACTTATTCGCGCTGCTGCTGTGACGTCATGTGCAAACAACCCATTCTATTGTTTGACTTCAAAGGATTTGGAATAAAGTGAACGAGTCATACAGATGACATTTATGATATTTGTCGTCATTTTTGTAGCTTGCAACACTATAAAGAATCACTGTATGGAAAAGAGCAGCATGATTCTTCAAAATATCTCCTTTTGTGTTCCACTGACAAAACAGTTTACGTGTTTAGAAAAACATGAGGATGAGCAAATAATTTTCACTGAACTATTCCTTTAAAGAGCTGACATTTCATTTAAACAGAAGTTGTTTGTGAGGAAAAGTAATAGTTTGAGCAGAAGAATGAATGTTGTTTGCTGTGGTGGAGCTCTGAATGCCCTTTTTAGTTGGTACAGGAAACTACAAGAGTTTTTTCTGTGAGACAGACTGAACATAATGACACAGTGAAGATACAAATGACGGAGACTGGAAGCCAAAACTTGGCACACCACAAACGCACACAAATGTTCTCAGACAAACTTATGCGGAAAAAAACATGCATATACACACATATTACTGCAACAATAACACTCCCAGGGTGCAGTATGTTCTAATTCATTCCTTGTTCAAATTCGTTCTCCAACTCTTCAAGAATGCAAATTATTTGAAATAATAAAAAAAATAAAAAAAACGTATTGCAGAGCTGAGGTTGTGAAATTGTGAGAATCACTCACAACCGTTTACAAATAAATAGAGCAGGAAACCGCAATTGGTGGAAACACTTATTCCCAAACAAACATGAAAATGACTGTTTGGAATATCATACCATTGCTGCAGCTATAAATAAACATCATGATGATTCATGACTGTTTTTAGGAAGAAGTGAAAACTAACGACCATGTAATACAGCTAAGCAGAGGAAAAAGGGAATAAGAGGGTTAGGGAATGAAGATGAGCAGATAAATGTAAGGAAGAGATGGAAGAGATGAAGGTGAGCGAGATCAATACCAGTAGTCTCTCCTCCTGCTCCAACCAGCGCTGATCATCCTCCATCTGCTGCTGCTGCAGTAATAACTGCTCCTCCATCAGCTGAGAAAGACCACCACGCAGAGCCACACCATCCTGAAACACACAATTCATGAATAAATGCTAATGAAGATAAATATGACAGCCAAAATCAAACTGGCACTGCAGTCTTGTTACTGTAACTGTTTTAGCTACAGTACCTTCTGTTAAAGGGGACCTACATTACCCCTTTTACAAGATGTCAAATTTGCCCTGAAGTGGGTGTGAGCAAAAACACGCCTTTCTTGTGTGTGTCCCTTTAAAGGGATAGTTCACCCAAAAATGAAAATTTGATGTTTATCTGCTTACCCCCAGCGTATCCAAGATGTAGGTGACTTTGTTTCTTCAGTAGAACACAAATGATGATTTTTAACTCCAACCGTTGCCATCTGTCAGTCGTATAATGCATGTCAATGGGAACTCCATCTATAAGAGCCAAAAAAAACATGCACAGACAAATCCAAATGAAACCCTGTGGCTCGTGACAACACACTGATGTCATAAAACATGAAACGATCGGTTTGTGCGAGAAACCAAACAGTATTTATATAATTTTTTAACTCTAAAATACCACTATGTCCAAACTGCCTTGTGCATCCGGTTAGTGAGGTCAGAAAAGGTGCTCTTACAACAGAAGTGATCTCTCGCACTCATTGAAGCAAAGCACGAGAGATCACTTCCGTCATCAGAACGCGTTTTCTGACCTCACTAACCGGATGCGCAAGGCAGTTTGGACATAGTGGTGTTTTAGAGTTAAAACACAAACCGATTTTTCTCGCACAAACCGATCGTTTCGTGTTTTATGACATCAACGTGTCGTCACGAGCCGCAGGGTTTCATTTGGATTTGTCTGTGCATGTTTTTTTGGCTCCTATAGATGGAATTCCAATTGACATGCATTATACGGCTGACAGACGGCAACGGTTGGAGTTAAAAATCATTATTTGTGTTCTACTGAAGAAACAAAGTCACCTACATCTTGGATGCCCTGAGGGTAAGCAGATAAACATCAAATTTTCATTTTGGGTGAACTATCCCTTTAAATGCAAATGAGATGCTGCTCATGGCTCGCTTTCCAGAAGAGGGCGGAGCTTTAACAGCTCGCGCTTCGGTTGCTCAACAACAACAAAGCTGGAGAATCTCACGCAGTCAAAATGACGAGTGTCAGTAACGTTGTTCAGCCTTACATTGTTCAAACCGGAGTCGGACACTGATGGAGAGACTCAGGAAGAAGTTACGACTTTTAGAATGCAACTGGACGTTTCTAAATGGTTAGTGGATACATTTATGTAGTTGCTGTGGAGTTGATTCAACTCATCGACTAGCATGTGCCGTCATGTTAAAATTTTGTGCAAATCCAGCGTTGAATTGACCCTTGTTTGTGAAACAGTCCGGCGTAAAATGAAGGCAAGGTAACAACACTCTACTACAACAACTCTTCCTCTTGTCTAAAGCAGCCCAACATGGCCTCGCCCCCTTTGTTGCATGCTCTCTGGGGCAGGATTTATGTAAATTTTAGGGTTAGTGATGTCACTAACCCAGGAAGAAGCTAGTTGTAGTCCCTACCAGTCATTTGTTGTAGTCCTTAAACAGCGAATTCTTTAAAAGAAAATATCTCCCTTTGCATTAAACTTTGAGCGTCGTAACTTTGCAGACATTGTTTATGCTCTAACAGCAACATTACACACTAACTAAAGTTAAAGAAGTGAAATCATAATCAACCTCCCCTTTAGGGTCCTGTCACATTTAACTGTTTGGCGATATTTTGCAAACAAAATCCAGTCATTTCAATAGTGAATTCGATAATCTGTACGATCATCATGAGTTTCATGTAAGACTTTGTGTTTTGTTGGTCGACACAAAGCTGCTTGGTTTGAAAGTGCCTTCTGTGTGAGCAGTGCTTCATACTTCATACTTTTTTTGCCTGCAAAACTACTAGTACTAGTAGTAGTACTAATAATAAACAATAAACAAAAATAAATAAATCCAAAATAAAACCTCAAAATGACTGATTTGAGAGGTTCTTCGTGGCAGCAACTCCTTTTAGGTCACACAGATCATGAGAATTGCATGAGAGGCATCAGCATGTTTCTACACTAACTACTTGATATTCTAATAAGCACAAACAATAAACATGCAATAAATTTTCAGTACTTAACATATATTTACATGTATAAATAACATTTGTTCTATGGACCGTTTTGGACAAACAGTAATTTCTGAGTCACAATGCAATTTGCCTAATTCATGAAGGACACTCAGTGCAACCTTAGATTTTGGCCAAAATTAGTTACCTTAAAAGGCCTTAAACATTGGTTGTTAATGTTTAAAACTGTCTTCACATTGGGAGCGTCTCAATGATGCCTAAAATGGTGTTTATGTTGGCAGCTCATTCTGTTTTAAAACAGAGCTTAGATTTTAGTAGACAGAAAACATGCAGTTTTCTCTCGTTCTCTTCTAACCTCCATGCTGGGGATCCACATGTGATCCTGAGTAGTTCTGCGATGGTTCCAGCTGTCGTGGTGATCAAGTCCAGTCCCTGCAGCCTGAGGAGGGTACATCCCGCCAGGCACCGGAAGCAAGCCGTGTTGGCCAGAGTGCCCTGCCATCTACAACATCATGCCAAATTCACATTTTAAAGCAAACTTGTATTCTTCATAAAGATTCAGGGGTTAATTCTGCAATTCAACTAGTTGTCTGGTGCATCCTCCACAATCTAATAGTCAGAACCAACCCAAATCATTCTTAGTGAATTTACCCCTTGGTATTTGACTAATACAAGTTCTGTACCTGGTAATGATTGTGCTGGCCAATGTGCTGAGGACTAGGGTAGAATCCTTCACTGGAACGGGGACTTGGATAACCAGGTCGACTGGGCTGTAATCACACATACAACTATGTCAATATACTAGCACATCTTGACCAGTCAGGTTAAGGTTAGGAGATGCTGTTAAAATCAGTCCACCAGACGCACACAAAATTCTTTTGCATTTTGTGTGGATGAAGATTTCAGGCTGTTGAAGGGAAAAAATGAAAACAGTCAAACATAAAATGCAAGCAGTTAGTTAAACGTTAACACAATGCATGTGTTATGTTATTGTAGTTATACAATACATGGAAGAAGGACCGGGCGGTTATAATATATTAGAAGGAAGGGATTGAAGAATGAATGCTGTTTGACAGGAGGCGGTCCTCATCTGATTGGTTGGGATACTCAAAGCTCAGCTGCGGGTGGGAAAACGACAGACGGACTGATCTACCTTATAAACCCGTTCATAGAGAGAGTCGACTGACCACAGCTCCAGATGAGCAGAGGAGGAAACAAAAGGAGAAAAGGGGGTGACAACACAGTAACATACACTAAATGGGCAGAAAAGGGTTAAAAATGGTGAAAAAAAACCCCACATGAACACTGGCACGAGAGAGATGGGATTTATTTTCTTTAAAACAAAGCAAACCAAAAAAGATGTTTATAATCAATCTGCTTTAAGAACCAATTTTCTTTTGATGTTGGGGATGCGGATGAGGTTGAGAGCATTATTACAACTGTTTTGTCTGCATTTCTGAAAATAAAGCCAAATATAAAATTTGAGATTAACACAACCACACACATCTATGGCAGGTTAACCCTTAATTTTAATATATAGTACTGTGCAAAAGTCTTATGCATGCTTTTCCAAGCATCTTGGAGACATTGTCACAGTTCTTCTGGATTTAGTCTGTCTGTTTTTTGTTTCACGTAATCCAAGATGGACTCCGAGATCAGATTTCCGTGTGGAGCATACCAGCTGTCGTCAGACTCCTTGTGCATACAAAAGTCTCACTGGATTATTACAATTAATGGCAAAAGGAATGGATGAAAATGTAAACTGATATTTCCTACTGACACATTGAAGCAAAAGATAAATAACTGGCTTAAACTCCCTTTTTTTGGTGAAAATACTAACATGCCTAAGATTTTTGCACAGTACTTTATGTTAAACATCAGGTTTGGCACACAGTTTAGTTTACATGCAATGAAGGAGGCAACATGCAGCTTTCCACACAGTTTTATATGAAAGATTATCTGAAGCTAGCATTTTTTTCTACTTGATTTTAATCTAAAACATCTTTGATCAAATAATGGTTCAATAATAACAACTATATTGAAGCCTAAAAAGCGCTACAGTCACTGAGAGTCAGTAAAGAGCGGTCGAATCACAAAATACGCTTACTGTATGTACAATTTAAAAGTTTGATTTAAGTCAGGCAAAGCAATAATTTATCATTTTAAAATGATAAAAAAATGACAAATTGACCTACAGTAGATAATGTGAATGTAACTCGGCTTTGTCCAACATGTACTGTATACACGTTTAACAGAATCTGCTTCGTGAACTTCCTCTAAAAGACAGAGGTGACACGCAATGTGCATTTTATCCTTTATATATCCAATAGAGTGAAAGTCAGGTTCCGGAAGTAAAAAAAAAAAAATTAAAAAAATCACATGTAATTACTTAAATATTTGTATGCATAATCATGGTTTATAACTTTTTAACAGCTACTTTTTAAAATCCCTATGGGAAAAAAAATGAAAGGGAAATTACTTCCGGAACCAAGGCCGGTGAAAAAGCGGGCAGGCACTGTTGCACTCTATTACACATTGTCGTATTTACATGGTCATCAAATAAATACTTCTGCTCGACTATGTAGCTTGATTATAGACTGATTATATATTGCAGTCAACATTGCTGACTCTAATGCACTAAATCCTTTACTGCTTTTTACCACTACAACATCTAATCTGCAGCTAAAATGCCATGCACCTATTAAAAAATAAATAAATAAATAAATAAATCACCTGTGCTAATGAAAAAGCTACAGTAAAACTCCTTGCTAACAGTCCTAGCACACCTGCCTGTGAGAATCTGTAGGGCACGTGGGTCAGGCTCAGCTGTTGCATGGAGGGATAGTAGGGGTCGTAGAAAGCAGGCTGAGTGGGGGGGACAGAGGGTCTCCTCCTGGGCCCCTGGGGGAACAGCAGGGAGCAGTGCAGCGGTAACGGCTGAAGCAGAAGCGAGGTCTGAGTTTGAGGGAAGGGCTGGGGATGTACGCTAAGCTGTTGTGTATTAGCAAGGCACTGAGCATGAGTGTTTTGCTGAAGCGTTTGCTGCATGTGTGGTGATCGGTTAATGATGGGTTTGTCGCACGGCCCCAAAGGAGAGGCAGACGACTCAGGCTGGCGGAAGCAAAGGGAGATCTGGGAACCGAAGGGTTGCTGTGGAGGGCGAGAAGCAGCAGACGAAGCAGCAGACGCAGATGCAGACAGACAGTCCATACTGAAGCTGTGCTGGAGGGGGCGTCTGCGGGAGGGCTACACATACACAATGAAATATGAGCTAACCAACACAAGGAAACACAGAGCAAACAGAAAGGATGACAAAAGCAGAAATTTAGTGAGACATGATATGGATGAAAGCAGATTCATTCTGGTCATTAGCACAGCGGCAGGTGTGACCAGTCAACACAAAAACAGACGTCAGCACCTGGACAGGATGATTGACAGGTCTGACAGGGAGCGAGGGGGTTTGAAAGTAAGAGTATGAAGTACTTTAAGCCACACAAAGAGAGAGAATGGAGAGATCAGCCCGGCCCATCAATCACCATAATGTGAGCAGCACAGGACAGGGAAGGATTTAAAACCTTGTCAAAAATCAGACAGACTGACAATATCAATCATAAGAATAAAAACTTCAATCGTGCTGACATGCACTACTAAGATTTTTTAATGTTTTTGAAAAAAGTCTCACCAAGGCTGAATTCATTTGATCAAAAATATAGTAAAAACAGCAATATTGTGAAATATTACAATTTAAATTAATTTTCTATTTTAATATATTTTAAAATGTAGCTTAAATTTTCAGTAGCCAACACCAGTCTTCAGTGTCACATGATCCTTAAGAAATCATGCTGATTTGGTGCTCAAAAAACATTTCTTATTATTATCAGTGTTAAAACAGTTGTGCTGCTTACTATTTTTGTGGAAACCACAATATATTCAGGATTTAATGATGAATAGAAAGTTCAAAAGAACAGCATTTTTTTAAAAAAACATTATAAATGTATTTACCACTTTTAATCAATTTTAATGAATACTTGCTGAATAAAAGTGGCATATTTCCAACTAAAACAAGAAGCTGGGAAGGGACATATAAGACACAGTGGGCCACCGATGCTTGATCCGTTTTTCCAGAAAAGGAAGATGGTACATTTTAAATGCATTTTTCTAATAGTCTGAGGAGCATACTAGCATATACAGATCTCAAAGCTGGCAAACAAGGACTGAAATCCATAATAATTGCAGTCTGGATTTCATGGATCTGTTGATTTTCATCCTAAAAAGGCTTCATTTGACTGAATGAATTTATTTGATCAACCAATGGGTGATTGACTTCTTTGTATTCTCCATGTAAATGGAGACTAAATCTGTCTTTAGTGACATAAGGAAAGATCATGACACGTCTAATCATATTTATCGTCATATTAGACTCATTCAGACAGATGAAGAGAGTATTAAAGACAGAGAACCACATGGGAAGAAGCATTTTTGCATATGGTAAGCACATGTACTACACAGTGGGGTCCAAAAGCCTGAGACCACACTGAATATCTGTGATTCAAAATCTAGTTTAAATACTGAAATTAAAATATCAGGAAATATTTACATATACATATTTAAAGATTTATTTCTTGGACACTGATTAAATAAGAAAAAAACAGATTGCTATGCTAATAATATAATTTGTATTAAATTAGCTGAATACAAAATAGAAGCATTTCCACTGCTGGTCTCAGATGTTCAGACCCCACTGTATATAACCATAACAAATGAGAAACTATGATGGCGTTGTATCCAAGACACAGTGATGTTACATGACAGAAGACGTGACCTGGCATTGGAGAGCTGAGATTAGCGACAAAGGGAAAGTCTGAAAATTGCTAGCTAACTATATACACACACAATAATTAATGAATCAGTCACTGCAGGAAATATATTTATAGTCTTTTTCTTTGCAAACAATTTTGTAAGCACAACAGTCAACATTTTCAGGGGAAAAATTTGCTCTAGTTCTTTTTTTCACTCTAATAAAAACAACAACAACCTGGTTAATGTTAAAACAAACATGCATGCATACTACTACTCCTAACAAGCCACCATGTGCTAGGGCGACAAATGGTGACACGCTATTAACCTTGGTAATAAATCTGCTGTTCCAGATGAACTCAGGCTGCCATAAATGTAAAAACGTAAAAAACACATGAACAATCCAATGAATTTGGAAGAAAAAAAAAAAAAAAAGTTCTTTTTGCATTCTTTGTCAGTTACACATTGATTAGGACATATGTTGTCAGCTTGTTTAACATAAGAAATAGCTCAGCGCAGTTACTTACTTTGGGTGGTGCCTCGTCTGAGCCTCCTGAGTCCCAGGATACGGGGACTTGTCTCCTCATCTCCATACGGCTGCGCTCCTCCTGCTGAGCCTTCTCCTCCGCGAGGATTGTACTGCACAAACGCCGGTGGAAAACATTATCAAACAACATCCTTCTTCTAAAACTACAAGTCTTTATGGATCCTCGAGTTTGCGACCACTCTTGCAGAGCAGGAAAGTAATAGAGCTCTTTAGTACAAATGTGAATGTAAGATAATTTCCCCTCAAACTTTGCTTTTATTCCTATGAATGAGAATGAGTTCAAGAGGATGACATTTCCATTCCATTTATGCAATTGATTGAGAGGTGGAGTCACTCTTTCATCACAGACGAGTCAGTGTAAGATAACAACCCACACACGGCCAACTACCAGGGAAAAATAAAGCAACACAGACAGACATATTATACCTGAAAGACTATTTCACAATCAAATACGTCATGAGAAGCTTTAAGTTAAGTCAAACAGCCTGAATAAGAGGATGACAGGCATTTCACTGTGTTAACACATAATTCTTCAACATTTCTCATTGTAGATTGCTATGTGAATAAAAAGAGACACTAATACAAATACATAAAAAAAACAGCCTTAGTGCACATATGTACTAAAGTTTTAGTACATGTGCTAAATGATTTTATCTGTTAAAGATATTAATAACTTAATTCAGCATACATTAGTAAGTTAATAAGTATACATTAAATTGATTGGAAAACAAAAGTGAAAGTAAAAGCATTTACCCAGTTTCCACAAAAATGTGTTTCTTAAGCAACAAATATTCAAATTAGAATGTTTTCTGAAGGACCATGTGACACTTAAGACTGGAGTAAAAAAATCAGCTTTGCTATCACAGGAGTACATTTTTTTTTTTTAAATATGTTCAAACAGAAATTGTTATTTTAAATTGTAATATTGCTATATAAAATAGCACAATATTATTATTTTTACTGTGTTTTTAATCTCATGAATGCAGCCTTGGTTAGCATAAGACTTCCTTTAAAAACATCTTTCAAAATCGTACCGACCCCAAACCACAAATGGTGGTGTAGTTTCAGGGTGGGGTCTGCTCATAACCCAGTACATCCACAGAAATGGCTTTAGTGATCAAATAAAACTTTACAAAAACGGAAATGTTAGTAATGACCTTAAAACTCACCACACATCTCTATAGTATCGATATGTGAAGCTCGTACCTGTCGTCAGTGAAGTCTTGCGCTCAGAGGTGGCTACAAAAACGCAAGAGGTGCGAAAGAACAGAGCATGTAAGTCTTAGTGGTGAGAGAATGCAAGCTGACCGAGAGAGGGACTATTTCTGGAAACTCTATTATCTCAAAGAGACCATGAGTGGATGGAGAGAGAGAGAGAGAGAGAGAGAGAGAGAGAGAGAGAGAGAGAGAGAGAGATGCAGGATAAACAGAAGGGACACCTGTTGTGATCAATCCAGACCTGCTGAGCTTCCCCACACCCAGACCATCATACACAGCCGTGACTGTTGCAGGGGTCTCAGGCTCTCAAAGACAAAAGCTGTAGCTGAATCTAATAAAACAGATTAAAAGGTGCCATGATAAGTTGGGCATGATAGCTTGAGGATTAAAAATGTTTCTAAACAACTGTTTATTGAAAAACACAAATATTCATAAAAAAAAAAAAAAAAAGTTTCTTAAAACTTTAAAAAATTTAAATTGTTAAAAAAAGCAGCTTAATGAAAAAAAAAACATTAAAAACAAAAATCTTAAAACATGTCTTAATAAAATTGGTAAAAAATCTTAATGCTTGGGGTTGGCAGCCCTTAAATTAATTCTTAACAAAAATGTAAAAAATAAAAAAATAAAAAAAATAAAAAAAAAGGAATTTACCCACATTTTTTTTTTAAAAACATTCAAAAAAAAAAAACTAATCTTAAACTAAAAATGTAAAAAATTATCATGGATTAAAAATGTTTCTAAATGAAAAAAAAAATAATAATAATTTGAAAAAAAGAAAAAAAAGAAGTTACATCTAATTTTATGTAGGGCTTAAAAAAATTCTCAACAAAATACAGGGAGTGCAGAATTATTAGGCAAGTTGATTTTCTGATCATATTTTTTTCCCAAGCACATTTTACCAATTCCAATCCACATCAATCTTAATAACTACTATTAATATTGTTTTTAATCATTTATAAGTGATATATAATTGTTCATGAAGGCTGGAAATGAAAAATGCCTTATATTCAGGTGTGCAGAATTATTAGGCAAGTTTTCTTTTACAGGCAAAATGAGCCAAAAAAGAGATTTAACTCAGACTGAAAAGTCAAAAATTATTAAATACTCATGAGAAGGACGCAATACTAATGCAATACTAGAAATTGCAAAGTTAAAGCATGACCAAGGGACAGCAAAATGCTCATTGGGTCAGCGGGGTCATACAAAAACAAGTGGAAAAGAAAAGACACATGTTAACTGCAAAATAATTAAGAATTAAGGTGAAGAATTAAGTGTGAAACCATCAGGAACCCTTTAGTCTCCAGCGCCACCATTTTCCAGAGCTGCAACCTACCTGGAGTCTCCAGAAGTGCAAGGTGTTAGGATCTCAGAGACTTAGGTTAGCTAAAGAATCCTAAAAAATGACCTGCACTTGATAAGAATCACAAGCTGAAGTGTTATAAAATACATGAAGACTGGGTTTTAATAGGGCTTATAGACAGACAGCTTGAGAATGACTCCTGATGGACCAGCACCACATCCTCTTGTACCACTGTTTGAAGAATTTATCCAGAATCTGGCAGTAAGGTGTTTGAGTTCACTTTTAGTCCATCTCTTATCCTGAAATGTCTGTCTTGCAGAGATGGACTAAAAATGATCTTCCAAAACTTACTGCCAGATTCTGGAAGATAAATTCTTCAAACAGTGGTACAAGAGGATGTGGTGCTGGTCCTTCAGGAGTCACTCTCAATCTGTCTGTCTATAAGGCCTATAAAAACCCAGTCTTCATGTATTTTATAACACTTCAGCTTGTGATTCTTATCAAGTGCGGGTCATTTTTTAGGATTCTTTAGCTAACCTAAGTCTCTGAGATCCTGAGACCTTGCACTTCTGGAGACTCCAGGTAGGTTGCAGTTCTGGAAAATGGTGGCGCTGGAGACTAAAGGGTTCCTGATGGTTTCACACTTAATTCTTCACCTTAATTCTTAATTATTTTGCAGTTAACATGTGTCTTTTCTTTTCCACTTGTTTTTGTATGACCCCGCTGACCCAATGAGCATTTTGCTGTCCCTTGGTCATGCTTTAACTTTGCAATTTCTAGTATTGCATTAGTATTGCGTCCTTCTCATGAGTATTTAATAATTTTTGACTTTTCAGTCTGAGTTAAATCTCTTTTTTGGCTCATTTTGCCTGTAAAAGAAAACTTGCCTAATAATTCTGCACACCTGAATATAAGGCATTTTTCATTTCCAGCCTTCATGAACAATTATATATCACTTATAAATGATTAAAAACAATATTAATAGTAGTTATTAAGATTGATGTGGATTGGAATTGGTAAAATGTGCTTGGGAAAAAAATATGATCAGAAAATCAACTTGCCTAATAATTCTGCACTCCCTGTATGTGGTAACACTTTACAATAAGGTTCATTAGTTTACTACAATGGTTAACATGAACTAATAATAAACTGCACTTATAAAGCATTTATTAATCTTTGTTAATGTTAATTTCAACATTTAGTAATACAATACTAAAATCTTGTTAACATTAGTTAATGCACTGTGAACTAACATGAACAAACAATGAACAGCTGTATTTTCATTTACTAATGTTAACGAAAATTAGTACAGTAACAAATGTATTGCTCATGGTTAGTTCATGTTAGTTAATACATTAACTAATGTTTAACTAATGAACCTTATTGTAAAGTGTTACCAAATATGTAAAATGATAATAATAATAAAGTCTGTCAAAAATATTGAAATAAAAAAACTCAATTAAAAACAAACAAAAAATAACATGACAAGGTTGGGCTTAACAGCTCTTAATAAAAAAGGTAGAGAGTCTCTGCAGCATCTCAAAGGCCCACATACAGAATCTATGACCACTGAGTCCCAGACTCACCCAAAACCATATCAGTCCAGCATCTTCTGCCTGCCAGAGAATAACAGACTGTCTTCATTCTCTACGCCTTACTTCTCTAACATTACTGGGCTATTATGTTCCTTAGAGGGCCACTCTGTTAAAAGAAAGTGACAACATTCACACCTGGCTTATTTAGTTCATGTTACACTGTCTATATATTCCAGAATCAAGCTCCACACATCTCAACATACACAGAAGTTCAGACACAAACTACAGTGCTTCTACAATGTTGAGACAAACCACTGAGTGAGAAAAGACAAACATAATGATTCATTCCTCAGTTTGTTTGGACTTGACTTTCTGCAATCGCTGACAAAGATTTCCGATGAACAGACAATTGTTTAAGCTTCCTGTGTGTCAAATCTTTGTGACTTCATTACGTAAATCTTTGACTTCTCATAATCCTCACTTCTTCTCAGCATGCACTGATGAAATAACATTAGAGGGTTAGTTCACCCAAAAATAAAACGTATGTCAATTACTCACCCACAAACCCGTAAGACCTTTGTTTATCTTTGAAACACATAGTAAGATATTTTTGATAAAATCCGAGAGCTTTCTGACTAGTGGTGGGAATCTTTAGGAACCTCACAATCCAATCCGATTCCAATTCTTGTGAGTCACGATCCAATTCCAAAACGATTCTTGATACACTTTCTTTTCTTATTAATTAGTTTCGTAACCTTATTTTTTAATTTATTTAACACATAGTCTGTAATGTAATTATAAGCACTTTTTAAATAATTACTAGTTTAAAACAACTTTTAATAAAAAGTTATATGTTGTATGTTACGATTTTTTAAATATAGGCTATAAACAGCTTCAAAACATAAAAGCAAGTCTAATAAATAATAATAAAGAGTAACAACGAAACATTACAAGCAATAAACAAAGAGTGCTTTCAGTATTTAAGAGTATCTGAACGTTTTCCATTCAAAAGCTTTGAGGGATTTTTCTCTTTCTCAGCTTTATGGTTGTTTGATTATTACTGATGTCATCATAGACAGCAGAAGAATAAGCTGCATTCACAATAATGCACAGATCTCTTTTGAAATATAAGATGTTTTTGTCCTGTAGGGCTGTGACAGTGGCAAATTTTTACTACCGCGGTGGTAAATCACCAACAACCGCCGGTGTTGCGGTGGTGGGGTCCGAAGGGGGGGGGGGCGGGGTTTGTTTTATATATATATATATATATATATATATATTTATATAGAGAGAGAGAGAGAGAGAGGTTGCGTTAGACTTGCGTTTCGCCTTCATTTTGATAGACAGGATCGTAAAAAAAATCCATCATAATCAATATTACCCGTCATTTTAATTTTTATATTTTAATGATAAGATTTTATTCACGAACTTACAGGATAAGCAAATAGGCATAGGCTTGCATTTATTTATACTATGAAAAGAAAGTTGATCAAAGACTAGCTGCGTCACTTTCAGTTTTCATCTTTAACACTTGTCACGGATTCTGAGTGAATGCGATCATCCTTTCCGCTTTACTATTGTACAGAACGAAATAAACATGAATGAAACTAAAATATGTTGAAAGATACAGTAACTTACCGAAATCTGTATCATGTCAGTTCAGTCAGTGTTGCAAACAATGTCACCTATACCTCAGAAAAGACATTCGTTGACCATAAACTTATAGTCAGCAAGAAAAATAAAATTCTTAAGTAAGCATGCATAAGTAACTTTATCATTATACAATTTACTTAAACTGGGTGCTCGTCTGTGTGTAACCAAGCGCATCGTTTTCATTTTATTCTGGAGACTGAACTCGCGCTCAGCTGCCACACTGGAGCGCACTCACCACCTACTGGACAGGGGTGGGAATTACAACAACAAGTTTACATACAACTACATAATCTGTCGAGATGACGGACGGGCTGCAGATTTTTTCCGTCACTGCTAAACAAATTCCATCAAAGACGGAAAATTTTCAGTTAACGTGATCTCTGAGATATATAAATATATATATATTATATATGACGTCACACTACCGCCGGTGACACTCCACGACTGCGGTGGCGCGGTTGTCATGCCTACCGTCACAGCCCTATTGTCCTGTCTGTTTAATCCCTTAAAGCCGGGGGCACACCTAACGATTAGCTGAAACATTCTAAGACTGAACTAAACACACATACCGATTGTTTCCTTCGACTGGAGCCGATTTATATACTTACACATGGAATTTGAAGACCGACTGTAATCGCAGACTGAACGCAACTGGCTCTGACTGGACGCGTTTGAGCGCGATCAGTCATAAGCAGTGTTGGGGAAAGTTACTTTTAAAAGTAATGCATTACGATATTGCGTTACTCCCTAAAAAAGTAACTAATTGCGTTACTTCGTTACTTTTTATGAAAAGTAATCTGTTACATTACTTTTGCGTTACTTTTTCTCACTGGGGATGGGCTTGTTTGTTTTTTAATAACAACAAAAAAGTTCTATTTTTGGCAAAAAGGCCCTTTCACACCAAAAGTGAAATGAATAAGCCTCAGGCTGAAGGAAAAGCATATTTACACCTGTACAGTAGGGGGCGCAGCTCAAACAAACCTTTCAGCTGTGCTGCCATTCTGGATTAAAGAAGAATAGGATACAGAAGAAGGAAGTTCTAGTTCTTATTTCTAAATTTAATCTAAAGTTTTTTTCGCTTATTAGTATGGTTGAATTAGGTATATTGAAGGTCAGCAGCAAAGACATCGGTTAATAATTGAGATTAAATACATAAAGTATATTTGTGTAATTTAATATAGTTAATTATTACAGGTTTGCAAAAATTCTGAGATTGCATTTCACTGTTTTTATTCATTTTGAGGAATACTGAATGTTTTCGTGCAAGTGAGATGAGTAAATGCATGTTCACATTTAGTCTAAAACTACAATAACCATCATGCTTACACAGCGTACACAACACCTCTGCATTTTATTTCTCTCAACATGTCAGTCAATAAATGTGAAAAAGTAACTTGCGTTACTTATTTTAAAAAGTAACTTAGATATTTTGTTGTAAATTGAAAAAGTAATGCGTTACTTTACTAGTTACTTGAAAAAGTAATCTGATTACGTAACTCAAGTTACTTGTAATGCATTACCCCCAACACTGGTCATAAGTATCAATTTACATTCATAATCGGCCTTACAATCGTTAAGTGTGTGCGCGGCTTAAGACATCTAATTGACTGTTTACATTAATTTAGTGTCATAAAAGCTTTTTGAGATGCAAGTAGGCTACATTTAAACACGTAAAAGCACACAGCCACTTGCGCGAGCACCCTTCACAAAGCGCACATGGAAATTGAAAGCTGCCTTCTGTCAGTGAGTTTCATATTTTTATAAAATATAAGCCCACAGCACTCCAAACAACATAAATGATGCATTCGTAGAGCATTTTTAAGGAAAATAGGCCTACCGGTGGGCGAGAACGCAAGCTGCAGGCGCGTTTCTCTCACGGCGCATTTCCTGTGCAAGGATGAACCTCCGAATGTCCATGCAATGGCGCGCATGTAATTCGCTCTAGCTTTTCCGAACTGTATGCAAGATCATTTTATATAAGGTTCAAGATGTGTGTGTATGAGAGGAAATGGAAACAAGCAGAATGCGCTTGTTTCTGACGGTGCGTGTCCACTGGCGTGGAGCGAGCGTATTCAGTTCATTGCAATGGAAGCTGAGCATCTTCAGACTCGCGAGAGTGAAGCTCAACATCCATATCAATGAATTGAAAACGCTCGCTCGGCTCCGCGCCGATGGACACGCACCGTGAGCATACGCAGCGTCATCTCGCAACTACGGTTAAAAATAAGCTCAGAATCGATTTTGAAATTCTCAGAATATATATTGACTGCAACATTAGTACAACGAAGAGAAGAAATTGTTGAATAAAGTCGCTATTTTTGTCTTTTTTCTAATTTGTGTTCCGAAGATGAACAAAGGTCTTATGGGTTTGGAACGACATGAGGGTGAGTAATTTCATTTTAAGGTGAACTAACCCTTTAAGAGATAATTTTGGGGAAAGTACATAAACTTTATTTATGTTCTGTTAAAACTGCTGTTTAGCAATCATAAACATGACACTCTTTTAAAACAAACCCCATCAACGTTGACCTTGAGTCTCGAGATAAGATAAAGACCATAAATCCACCAATCATAGAAGTATACAGCGGCTAATTTCCTAATAAAACACAACAGGATATTGACTAAACCTCTGCTTTGATAACTTCTGCAACAGTTATGGCTGAAATTGGGCTTTATAAATTGCATTAACAGTGCAAATATTTACAGGGTCTCTTAGAAACAGACGTGCTACAATTTAATGTACAACCAAATTAATGAGGTAGAGAGAGGGAACTGTTTTTTCCATACGCATTTTAACAATTTGACTCCATCCAAGATACCTAACAAGGAATACATTTGGAAACTCAAGATGCAACATGACATATCTGTCTCTATTTGGATATCTGGGGCATTTATGTATAACTTGAGATTTTGGAAATATCTCATGCTGTCAAATCTGTTTTATATCAAATAGAAAACTTGGATGTTTTGCTGAAGGCAGACAAGATTCCTCAGATTATTGAGGAATCAAGTGTTTGATGGCCTGTCAGAGTACAGGTTGGTTTTCCCCTCTCCATTAGGATTTACGGGAACTGACTGCATGTGTGGACAAGAACAGAATTTGGAAACTAAATACTATTGTATCATGAAAGATGCAGGGAGTGTGTGTGCATGCCCGAAAGAGTCAGAGAGAGATAAACACTCAAGGATGTGTGAGAAAGAAAGGAGTGGATGATTTTTCTCATTGTTGCTATTTTAACTATAAAATCAGGTCCAGACAGGAAGTGTCATAGACGTAGAGAGTGTTAACAAGATTAACAAGGCTTAACAAGATTATGCAATTCTCTATGCTTACATTGACATATACGGTAAGAAATATTAAAGCTTTGGAAAGAAGTCTCTTTTGCTTACTAAGGCTGCATTTACTTGATCAAAAATACAATCAAAACAGTAATATGAAATATTATTTCAATTTAAAAGAAATGTTTTTTTTATTATTATTATTTTGATATAATTTAAAATGTAATTCATTCCTGTGATGGCAAAGCAGAAATTTTAGCATCATTATTCCAGTCTTCAGTGTCACATGATCCTTCAGAAATCATTCTAATATGCTGATTTGCTGCTCAGGAAACATTTCTTATTATTATCAGTGTTGAAAACAGTTGTCAATATATAAAATATTAAGTGCTGCTTAATATTTCTGTGAAACTGATACTTTTCTGTCAGGATTGTTTGATAAATAGAAATTTCAACAGCATTTATTTAAAAAAGAAATATTCTGTAACTAAATAAATGTCTTTACTTGCTGAATAAAAGTAAAATTTCTTAAAAAAAAGATAAACCCAAACTTTTGAATAGTAGTCTACATGTGCATGGGAAGGTGTTTTTGCTTTAAATGTATAAAACCTCCAACTGCAAATTTATAAATAAGTGTAACAAAAAAAAATGTTTCTAAATTTTAACTTTAAATTTTTTATTTTTAATAATTTAAAAACTGTATAAATGTATTATAAATATTATAAATAACTATAGTGCTGAGTAAATTATAATAAAATATTTGCGATAAAAAATACAACATAAATATAATATAATGCTACTAGGAAAGAGTAAAATAAAGAAAATATTCCAGCTCTCCATTCATTAGTGATTAAATATTAGTGTTGACTTCACAAAAAAGCTCTTGTATGATATCAGAAAACATAAAAATATAGTGCACATATGGACATGGACAACATATATGAAACCGTAACAACCACTGTAAATGAACAGAATATATATATATATATATATATATATATATATATATATATATATATATATATATATATATATATATATTTTACAATATAGAGCATTGGTGTCATACAGCCCTAAACCAGAATAGTAAATGTCACTTGGACTACATGAGCACCACAGCTAAATGTGTTGAAGCAAACCACAGTTCGGACATGAAAACCATTACAGGTCTAACCTCAGGCCTTTTCATTGAACTCAATCAAGTATGGGTGGATGTTGGGCTGAATCTTTACCTGCAGCACCAGCAATCTTTAAACAATCCCTGCAGTCAGACAGTTTATACTAGAGCATTACAGCGCCATCTACTGCTATAATGCAGATTCATTTACTGTGGTTATGATACTCTAAACCAGGAAGGTGAGTGTGTAAGTGCAAGGATAACCACAGATTAAGTTTTTACGCATGCAAATAAAAATAATTAAAAACCATGACCTTTAATATTCAAATGCAGCTCATAGTGAATAGAGCAGAATTTGTGCAAAACTCAGTTATGTGGACTGACCTTAGTTGGCCTTTGAGCTCGGTGAATCGTGGCCGTTTGCTGGGATCGTACGCCCAGCACTTGGTCATCAGGCTGTAGAGGGTCGGCGGGCAGTTGGGTGGCATAGCCAGACGCTCACCGTTCTCTATCCGACCAATCACGTCGTTATTCTTCACGCCTTGAAAGGGCTTCACTCCATACATCAGTATCTCCCACATACACACACCTAAAAACACAAACATAAAGTGAGTCTAGATGTACATGAAGACGATCGCAATATTCCACTTTAGATGAAACCCAACTTCAGCACTAATTAAATACGGCTATAAAACAAGATGCATCACTCCCAATCTACACTATTAATTAAACTTTTGCTACACACACAGGACGGAAAAATTCAAGCTCTAAACCACCTCTTTATACACACACAGAAACATTTTCTAAACAATTTAGATGTTCCAAATGCACTGAATGCATAATGCTAATGGAAACTGTTTTTGTGGGCTGTTTCAGTGTCTGAACATGCACAGGATGTTGAGTTTCTGATTCTGACAAGAGGAATTCACAGCAGTAAAGCACTCTTACCAAACATCCACACGTCGCTGGCTGAGGTAAAACGTCTGAAGTTTATTGACTCTGGCGCCATCCATTTAATAGGTAGTTTTCCTTTAGAAGCTGCAAAGACAGAGAGAAAGAGACAACGAGCACTAGTGAGAATGCTTCTATTTTGCATTATTTTCTAATTCAATGCAACAATTTTTATTACAAATTATATTATAAACATAACAAATTGAGTGAAAACAGTGCAGAATAGAGAAGCATTTAAAATATTTCTACATTTACATATTCTTCATTTTTTAACATGAACTGATTAGTTGTTTTAAAGCTTTTAAAACATAAAACCTGTCTATTTTGAGGTTCCATTAAAAAAAAAAAAATCCACGTTTTCACTTTTTTTTTGTTACGCTCATGAGAGCTGCATTTATTTGATAAAAAAAAAACAGTAAAAATACAGTAATATTGTGAAATATTAACATTTTTGAATAACTTTTCTATTTTAATATATTTTCAAATGTAATTTACTCCTGTGATGGCAAAGCTGAATTTTCAGCAGCCATTACATCAGTACTGATCTGGTGCTCAAGAAACATTTCTTATTATTATCAATGTTGAAAACAGTTGAGTTGTTTAATATTTTGGTAGAAACCATGATTTTTTTTGTCCAAGTCTCTTTGATAAATAGAAAGTCAAAAGAAAAGCAATGATTTGAAATATAAATCTTTTGTAACACTATGTTTTTACAAGCCATGTTTCCATCCAATGATTTTTTTTCCCCCAAAAAAAGGTTCAGCTCTTCAAAAAGGTTACCGATATAGCTCATGGAAATGCCATTTATCGAATTTCTCAAATTTCGCACAATCTTTTTTAACTTAAGCACATATCAATACTTCAAATGTTGTAAAAACTGCATCTCTAATTTCCTTGCTGAATAAAAATATTAATTTCTTTAAAAAAAAAAAAAAAAAAAAAATTATATATATATGTCAACTTTATGCCTTTATAATAAGAGCTGTCCTCCATGTATCTAGACAACCCGAAGTCTCCCAGCTTCACACAGTCCACCGAAGACACAAGAACGTTCCGTGCCGCAATGTCCCTGGGAAAAAAAAAAAAAAAAAAAAAAAAAAAATTAGGTAAGAAAATGCTCCAAAAAGACCTTTAAGAATTGCCTTATATCCAGAATATCACTATAATAAATAATGCATGCAGAAGATGAGGCTCCCGATCCTTCCTGCAAAATCATTCAAAGGGAAACGAAAGTGATGACTACGACACCAGCAGTGTTTGCAAAATGTGGACACTTACCTGTGTACAAAGCGTTTGCTCTCTAGGTATGCAAGGGCTGTGCTGAGCTGGTAAGAAAACAGGATGAGTGATGCTAAATCCAGACTGTACTTCCTAATCTGAAGAAAGGAACGCAACTGAAAAATAAAAGAGGGGGAAAAATGTAAATCAGTAAATACTGAAATAGTACTATGTGAGCTTTATGCAAATGCACAGCAAATTTAACTACATTAATTAACAATTAGCGTAAACAGCACTGTCAGAGTTAAAACCAATGCTGAACATTAGATGGAGCTGTTGTATAGTTCATAGGAAACTACAGCTTGCCCTATATCACCCCTTAGCGATGAGGCTTGGAACAACATATTTAAGAAAAAAAAGATAAGAACATTCCTATTTGAGAATTAAAAAACAGGCATTTTTAAAGTTAGAAGAAAATAGTTTAGAATTTTATTCTAAAGAATGTTGTGAATCTGGCCCCAGATGTGAACAGCAAGTGTCTTTAAACACCCAAGACAGATGTTAACACCAGGTATAAACAGGGCCTTATGTTAATGCAGAACCCTTGTAGTGAGTTTTTAGCTATTTAACAGCTAACAGATTTCCATCAGAAAGCCCATATACACTCATGCACAGAGTGTCTCAGTTGGATTGAATCATCTGAGACGTGCTATGACAAACAGCCTCCGCTAGCAATCATCTTTACTACGCCTTTATGGCCGGTTTATGAGACAAGCAGTCATGATGGATTCCTCCAGCCTTAACCCGGCTGCCATCTTTGCGAATAATGTGAGCTTAATGCGTTTAATATCAGGTCACGTTCCCCACTGACATTTAAGGAGTGTTCAAACCCCTCCCCCAAACCCAAATCAAACTGCTACACATAACCCAGATTGCCTGCCATAAGAAAAATAGGCACCTCTCCCAGCGTGCACAGCTCCATGATGATCCACACTGGGTTTTCTGTAATGACGCCAATCAGCTTAACAATATGCGGGTGATCGAACTGTCGCATGGTCACTGCAGGAACACAGAGAGACAAAATTAGCCCAACATCAACGTTATGATAGTTTAGCAGGGCTTACGGAAGCATATATAACTGCATTTGATATGAAAAACATACACACTACCATTTAAAAGTTTGGGGCCAGTAAGAATTGTATGCTTTTGAACAGCAAGGACACATTAAATTGATCAAAAGTGACATTTAAAGACATTTATAATGTTACAAAATATTTCCATTTCAAATGCTGTTCTTTTGCTGTTCGGTTTTCAACATTCATAGTAATAAAAAAATTTTCTTGAGCACCAAATCAGCGTATTACAATGATTTCTGAAGGATCATGTGACGGAAGACTGGAGTAATGATGCTGAAAATTCAGCTTTGTCATTGCAAGAATAAATTACATTTCAAATTATTTTAAAACAGTGAATTTAAAACAGTGACTGTGAATTTGGAGGAATCCCTGTCACTTTAATAAGTGTGGTATGACATTGTCGGATGTGCATCATGTGCATCTAAATCAGACAAAATAACTGAATTATACAGTTAAATCGAATTATCTGTGAAGGATCTATAAAAGCTGTGGTAAAAACGTCATGTCCTGTTTATTAGCGTCTGACCTTTTTTTCACTCTCACTCAAACCAGCACCTGTTCGAGTGTACAAAAGCCAACAGCTGTGCTCTTGCAAACTCCACATTCTGAAAATGTTTGGAGTTTCGGCACCAACTAACCAAAACACATTCCACTCAATTTAAGTGATGGAAAGCTGATGGACAAAACCATGGGAATGACGCAGATATGCAGTGCTGTTATGGGCTGATGGGTATCAAGAGATTATACACTCACAGGCCTCCTGGAGGAACTTCTCTCGAACGCTGTCCGAGGTGCAGTTCTTACACGTCTTTATCGCCACAGAAAGAGCTGGGTTCTCCTGACGGGAAAAAAACAACTATTTAATAACTCTTTTAGTCCAGCATATTAAAATAGAAAACAGTTATTTTAAATTCTAATATTATTACACATAATTACAGTTTAAATAATTTAATAAAATGTAACAAGTCATTTATACCGGACATAAGTAGATTCCTTGATGGACGTCTCCAAACTGCCCCTCTCCTATACAGCGTCCCAGCTCAATTCTGTCTCTTTGGATCTCATAGTCTCTGGCTGAAAGACAAAATGGACCTACAGTAAACAAATACTTAAAAATACCATTTTATATATGATTATCACAGGTCACTTTGCACCATGTACTCAAAGAACCGAGAACCAAGACACCATGCAGTTCTTTACTCCATCTGAATCTGTGCATATATGCTTTCCATTATATAATCCATCCCATACATGCCATTACGTCACAATTATGAAACAAAAATGCATACAAGACTCAGTAAAGAAAATATACCAAGGTTTATTCATCAACAAGCCCTTTGAAACATTTAAAAAGTGTCAAAGCCAGTTCGGAGCACCTTTAGTGGAACTTGAACATGTATACGCAGTATATATGTGGGTAAATCCAAAAAAAAAAACACAATCATATCTGTTTAAAACATCAGTAAATAAAGATATAAAGATTCAACCAAAAGAAACACAGGCAAAGCAAAAGCATACAAACACACAGGCCCCACCGTCACACATGAAGTCTCAAGCATATGGAGGAAAGGGAATGAAAACAGCAGGAAAACAGCTTTACCTTCATCTAGTCCATAATATTCTGTTGTGCCGATAACGAGAGAAAACAAAGTGGCAAATATAACACTGGATAACATTAAGGTCACCATTAACCGATAATTACTGTATTTCCTTTTATAAAAGAACATTTTGATTAATGAAAGCAATGTTTACAAAGACCAAACGCTGAGTTTTCTTATCATGGCCCGGTTATTTTAACACTTTTATGTTAATTTCACAGTTGTGGGAAGCTTAATTAATATTAAATAGCATAATTACACCTTAAAAACAATACTTCCCATGGAACAAATAGGTAAATAGAAAAATATGTCTTGTGTAGCAGTGAAATCAGTAGTACAGGAGTTAAAACTTAAAAATGCTTGTAGAATATAATTAAAAGTTAAATAAAATGATTCTTAGCGAACAAAAATGTATTTAAAAAGTAAATGAAAAGTAACTAATTTAAAATGCAAATCAAACCTTTAACTATAAAACTTAAAATTTATTTATATTTATATTTATATATAATTTGGGGTTACAAACAAACAAGAATTTCAAATAATATATTTAAAGTCCTGACTGCGACCCGAGTCTCTTTTCAATAATTAACTAAATAATTTACCCAAAAATAACAACATGACAAAGCTAAATGTTTGTTCCATTTATAAAACAGATATTCAACATCATATCCATTTCAGTACTTCCCTTGTGTCCTATAAGCACATGGCAAAGTGTCCATGTGACCAGTATCGGTCAATACATGGAATTAGTTATATTATTATAATACAACTTTCTCTATTCTAGCCCACACTGAGCAAATGATGACTGACTGAGATGCAAGCGCACAGAAGGGAAGAGACAAAACTGAACGCCATGTTACTCTAGAGTTCAGTTTCAGACCTAAACGAACAGCTAAGCAGAAAGCGACACCGACTCAAGCAACTATAAACGTCTCAAGAGCTTCTGTGATGCCAAACAGCATGTTTATAAATCAGGTAGATAATAGGAAGTAGGTTAGGAAAGATATGTGCAGATACACGTTATATTTTCTTTAGAGAATCGAAATTATGAACACAAGGGTGTCACAATAAAAGAACCAATAGTTTACCCTCTACATCCATTTAAGTAAAATTTTGAAATATTCACAATATACAACCTCGGATTCCACTTAAGTTCATATTTGTGGACAAAGCACAAAAAAAAATAATCAATTTTAGAGTGATTTTTTTAAGTCAGAGCACCATAACTGGTTTGAGATCAGCGTGAACCTGTGATACTCACTGGAAGGCATGGTGTATGTGTCCTCTTCGTCTATGATCTCAGCGTAGTCATCCGTTTCTGAAAAGGGAAAACAGTATTTTAAATCCTAATGAACCAGGACCAGCTAAAAACAGCCTTTCCAAAACCAGAACCCCCCAAAGAAACATGTCTTCTCATCTCTGGCACAACTCCATCGTCTCTTCCCCATTAACGCCGCAGTGCTAAGTTTAAAAGTGTTTGGAGGTCTATGTATTCTGCAGGAGCTTGGGTTGGCTTCGATCACATCCTCGCAGCTGTGATATCTGAGTGTGTTTAAAGAGCGAGTACATCTGGCAGTGAGGGAGAATTTTTTTCTAAAACACTGGTGTCATTGGGAAAAACAGATGAAGTCATGGTTAATCTGACAGCTATTGTGTCTGTCCTGTCTGGTTTTAAGGAAAAAGTTATGTCAAATATTCTCTACGCAGCAATGCGGTGAAAGTCAACAGATTTTGACAGCTCATATCGACTTGTCAGTGAAGTCCCATGAGTGGACTGCTGTGAGCAAACACTTTCCCCTTACTGTGAGAGAAAGGGATGTGTGTTTTCAGTAGATAAAGTCTCCAACATGGCAGCACTGAATAGTTTTACCAGATCAAAACAACATCAAATTCCACTGTAAGCTATTGCTGTGAGAAATCACACATACACCTAGGTATTTTGTTTTTCTTGAGTTCACAGGACTGTGACATGAAGCTGAATGCAGTCAAACTGTGCTATCAAACAGGAAAGCACTGAAGCAACTCTTCACTTCGAGCAGCAAGCTTCAGCAAATAGTTCTTCTAGAGGGAAAAACTTCGGCTCACTTTGATATACACTTAATATTCTTTTTGCACTTGTATCGGAAAAATATATTGCTGTGTTGAGCTAATAAGTTCATTACAAATGGTTGCGAGTTCAGTTGAAACAATATGGCTTGTTTATTTAACAAAAAAAGGTAACACTTCATTTTACAGTGCCATAGGTACACATTACTACATGTACTTACTATAATAATAACAGTATATTATGCATAATTACCAGTAACTAACCCTAAACCAAACCCTAACCCTAACTCTATAGTAAGTACATGTAGTTAATTAATAGTACTTACAATGTAACTACAATATTGTAAAATAAAGTGTAACCCCCCAAAAAAATCTATTTCATATTATTTCAAATAATATGCAAGTATAAAAAACAATTTAAATATATTAAAATAACTGATATTCTCAAGCCATTTGATGACATTAATATATATTTTGCTCTAAAATGGTAAAAAAAACAAAAAACAAAAAAAAAAACATGAATTTCACCATTGTTGCAAAGTTAAAAATGTGGATAAAAGAGAAGTTAAATATATATAAAAATCTAGTAAATCAAGACAACTTTTGAATATCTAAAAATATCAGAAGATTGATATTTGATCATTTTCAACTATATTCAATAACATAATACATAATAATAAACAGCAATTGTTAAATATATTTTTATTACAACATTTTTTTATAAGAAAAAATGCTTTGTAGAGACTTTTGAACATTTCTGAGTGATAGAGCAAATTAATCGTTTCATATTTTTTTGTTATTGTGACTGAAGTATAATATATCTTGAAGTTATATTCTCAAATATTCTATATTTTCAAACTAGTGTAATAACAGTATATAGGAAACTTAAATGCACATTAGAATAATTGGGGAATTCACATTTTTTTGCTAGCAAAATCACTGATCAAGATGACTTATGATAATATAATATAATGTCAATATGCAATA
Source organism: Megalobrama amblycephala (assembly GCF_018812025.1). Taxonomy (NCBI): domain Eukaryota; kingdom Metazoa; phylum Chordata; class Actinopteri; order Cypriniformes; family Xenocyprididae; genus Megalobrama; species Megalobrama amblycephala. Next base: position 27,874,802 of record NC_063056.1, read on the forward strand.
TCTCGCCCTGCTCAATTCAGCAATAAGACAAAATTGGACTTTACCATCCCCAATATCATCTGTGGATCCAATCAGCATGCAAAAGATTTAAAAAGATAGAGACAGAGACAGAGAAAGCATTAGATTAATGTCTTTATCATAACAGATAGAAGTTGGTACTGAGGAGAGGCAATAGCACAAAAGAGTATTTCATGGCTGTTACACAATGCAATAAAACCAAGCCCCAAACCATTATTAGCAAGAGGAAGATCTTGAAAAAAGCATTCTCGTTCTTTAGGTTATATTAAATACACATGCACTATCATGGTGGGGGAACTATGAAATTTTCCATCCTGTAAAACTCACACAAACCATTTTGTATTTTTATTAAGACATTATTTAGTATGTTTATTAAGCCATTTTTCTAAGGTGATGTCAGGTTAAACATTATTGTGGGGGTTTGGAGGAGGTTTAGATACAGAGCAACAGACTGGACCACATTTATTTCAACTAAAACAACTGTTCAGAATTAATGAGATAACATCTTTTCAGAAAACATTAGAGGTTCACAGAACATCTTTGGAATTAGTTATGGATTAAATTCGTTATCAATAAAAATGCGAGATCACAGCATTCTTACAGCAGTCTTACCTGAAACGGAGATAGCTTTGGCCCGGACTCCTTGCAACCGTTTCTCATGGTTTGCTGATCTGTGTGACAGAGGTTGAAGAAGATGAATCGTGTACATTTTCAATTAAACTTAAAATCACAGCATGACCTTTTCTACACTGATCTATGCTGAAGCCACTGAGCTGTTCTGTTCCATTAGCATGTGCAGGGGGATGACATAACAGATGGGCACTACCACAGTCACCTTAATGGGAGCTGGGCTGCAGGTCCCATTAGTTGAAGGTACACTGAGAGATTCCACATGTCTGAGCCAAAGAGGCCAAAGGAGCAAGAACAGAGTGTACAAGAAGAACAGAGTCTATATAATGGAAAACTGTCAAAATAATAATAATAAAAAAATAAACCCCACTTTTAATGTCTGAGTTTTGAAACTTACTTTGGAGCCTTTGGGATAGATGGAAGAGCTCTCTCTCCTTCTGTTGAGAAATAAAATTTAAATGTGAAAACCAAAACAGAAATAATAAAAAAAAACTGAGTAAGGAAATATAAGTTTATTTGATGATTTGAGGTGACATGAGCAACAGTGACCATTGGCAATTTGCAAGAGCTGTGTTTTATGCAAATGAGGAGTGACATACAGTGACTACCAATGGAAGTGAATGTGCATGTGCATCTCTTAAGGTCAATTCATTTGTCAAGATTTTGTTTTAGCTTTATTTTTAGAGGACATTCAACTAGTTGATTAGGAAAATGAAAAGGTTGTTTTGCACATAGAACATATATACAGTTCAAATGTTTGGGGTCTGTGAGATTTTTGAATGAATGGTCTTATGCTTACCTGTGCTGCATTTTTGTTTTATTAAAAATACAGTAAAACAGTAAAATTGTGAAATATTATTACAATTTAAAACAGATCAAATGTAATGAATTCAGTGTTATGAATGTAATGAACATTTCTTATTATCACCAATGTTAAAAACATTGCGCTGCTTAATATTTTTGTGGAAATGTGACTTTTATCTAGACTCTTTTGATTAAAGGTGCCATCGAACGTTTTTTACAAGATGTAATATAAGTCTAAGGTGTCCTCTGAATGTGTTTGTAAAGTTTCAGCTGAAAATACCACATAGATTTTTTTTAATTAATTTTTTTAACTGCCTATTTTAGAAATGCGCCGATTCAGGCTGCGGCCCCTTTAATTGCTCGCGCTCTCCGCCCCCTCCCGAGCTCTGGACTCTATCATTGCATAAACAAAGTTCACACAGCTAATATAATCCTCAAAATGGATCTTTACAAAGTGTTCGTCATTCATGCTGCATGCATACATCGGATTATGTGAGTATAGTATTTATTTGGATGTTTACATTTGATTCTGAATGAGTTTGATAGTGCTTCGTGGCTAAAACTAACATTACACACTGTTGGAGAGATTTATAAACAATGAAGTTGTGTTTATGAATTATACAGACTGCAAGTGTTTAATAATGAAAATAATGACGGCTCTTTTCTCCGTGAATACAGTAAGAAACAATGGTAACTTTAACCACATTTAACAGTACATTAGCGACATGCTAACAAAACATTTAGAAAGACAATTCACAAATATCACTAAAAATATCATGTTATCATGGTGGATCATGTCAGTTATTATTGCTCTATCTGCCATTTTTCGCTATTGTCCTTGCTTGCTTACCTAGTCTGATGATTCAGCTGTGCACAGATCCAGACATTAATACTGGCTGCCCTTGTGTAATGCCTTGAACATGGGCTGGCATATGCAAATATTGGGGGCGTACATATTAAGGATCCCGACTGTTACGTAACAGTCGGTGTTATGTTGAGATTCGCCTGTTCTTCAGAGGTCTTTTAACCAAATGAGATTTATATAGGAAGGAGGAAACAATGGAGTTTGAGACTCACTGTATGTCATTTCCATGTACTGAACTCTTGTTATTCAACTGTGCCAAGGTAAATTCAATTTTTAATTCTAGGGCACCTTTAATAGAAATTTCAGAAGAACAGCATTTATTTGAAATAGAAATCTTTTGTAACATTATAAACATTTTATATTACTTTTGATCAATGTGATGTGTCCTTGCTAAATAAAAGTATTAATTTCTTTTCACTAGTTAACATGAACTAATAATGAACAATACTTCCACATCATTTTTAATCTTAGTAAATGTTAATCTGGTCACACTTTAGTTTGGGGAACACATATTCACTATTAACTATGACTTCTGCCTAAAACTCCTAATTACTGCTTATTAATAGTAAAGTAGTTGTTGTAATGGTTATGTTTAGGTATGGGGTAGGGTTATGGAATGTAGAATATGATCATTTATAAGTCCTAATAAAGAGCCAATACACTAGTAATATGCTGCTAGTATTATAGCCAATATGCTAGAAGTGTTACTGTTAATTTACTAACACATTTTTAAGATTGAAAGTTGTATCTGTTAACATTAGTTAATGCACTGTGAACTCATGAACATGAAAATTTTTATTAACTAATATTAACAAAGGATAATAAATGCTGTAAGAAAATATTGCTCATTGTTAGTTCATGTTAGTTAAAGCATTAACTAATGTTATCAAATGAAACCTAAACCTTATTGTAAAGTGTTACCTTATTTTCCTCAAAAAACATACAGACTCCAAACTTTTGAACAGTAGAGCATCTTATTTTGTCTGAGATGTGTATTTGTGCGTATATATGTGTGTGTTCTCACCTTTCTGTACACGGACGATAAACGATGAGGAAGTTCCGTTAACAAGTCTACAGTAACCGTCAATGAGATCTGCCATGTTCTCTGCTGTGTTCAGTGCTGTACTTGTTACCGTCAGAGGCTGAGAAATGCACAAGAACGCTGTACCATATCCATGTATATAAACCACATATAAGACAAAATAATACACTGAAAAGTGTGTGGGAGTTACCTCAGGTGCTCCAGCCACATCTAACTGCAGAATTCCCTTCCTCTCTCGCTCCTCGAACTGGATACTCTGCACTTGCGTGAAGTTGGCGAGGTGTGTTGGCTACACAGAAAGATATACAGACTTTAAAAACACTGTTCAAATGTCTATCAGTCTATTCCCCCATCCATTGGACTGCACAGTACTTACATTTGAGCCTTTGTCTGTCAAGTAACTAATGCCCTCCTCAGGTCCGATGGCCAACTCCACTGCTATCACCCAGCTCGACTATCACACACAACAGCAGACACATTCAACTCAAACACTTCATGAAACACACACAAACTAATAAATGCAATGCAGCATTATTTTCCCATCACATTGATGAATGATTAAAGGCTGTATCCATGTAAAAAAAAAAACAAAAAAAAAAACTGATATTCATCTTTCAGCCAACAGAGGGCACTACAGACCATTAAAATAATCTATCACCATTAAGACAGAAATAATAAATCAGGAGAGTTAATACATGTAAATGACTTGTTAATTAATTCAGTTCATTAAAATAAAGCCACATCTAAACTCAACTCACCCCGAGAGCACATTTAAAACACTCCTTATCAAATCTGTATATAGGCGACAGGATCTCAAAGAACTTGAGGATACACTGCTCATCGTTCAGATTGGCGAACTGTTTAAACGTCTGCTGGATCAGTTTCCGCAAGGATTTAGCCTGAAAAGACAAAACACAATGACTTGTAATCAAATTAAGCTATTAGATACAATCCCTTAAAGGTGAAGTGCGTGTGGGTTTTTTTTCTTATGCAAGTTTAATATGCATTGGCAACTCTAAGCAATTCGTAAGATGACTTAGAAAGATTGTAAACACTTTGAAACGCTGCTCTGTTTCCTTAGGGTCAACCAATGGCGCACATTTAGGGCGGGACTACTTCTCTGGTATCCTGCCTGATGCAAAAATTACACACTTAACCTTTAGGTGTTAAGTCAAGGGACAAACTGGGACGTTTGAACCATTTAAAAGGAAAAGGCGTTCATAACTGATATTTCTAAATTAATATTTCTTCAGAGAGAATGTGAATCATTTTAATGGCACAATACAAGACTAAGACCATAGTCGAGGAAAATAAAAGAAAAAAATAACACATCAGCCATCTCAATAAGGAGTCTTAATCTTAAATTTAAAAATAATAGCTTTCAAATTAATCTTTAATGGTGTAAACAAGCTGTGTCAAATTATGCAAACACTATCAAAAAGTATTCATTATTCAGACATGATAATTAGCCAGTTAAAATCAGGGTCCTTTCCTTAAGAGATGCAGAATGTTTGCAAATCTAAAGATTCTCAAATTAAAACCCCCCAAAACTAGTTGGTTATTCTCTCTTCCCTCTTGACATGGGCTGGGGTTTCCATGGCAACCACTGAAAAGAAGGCGACTTTGGGCTGCTTTGGGGTAGAATGTAAACTCAATAATGAAAAGCAGAAGAGAGCGAAAGGCACAAATTACCCTTTAACAAAAAAGGGAAAACGCATTCCCATCTCAATTTCCAAATGCATTTAAACACACAGAGAATAACAATTTAGTGTAAAATCTCAAAGAAATTAAAAATAAGAAGCCCAGAAGATTCCATCTGCAGAAATGTATCATTTTTGGATGTTAAAATATTTTGTTTTTTCTTTATTTCTTTCTTTTAGTTTTTTTTACATACATTTACATAGACAGAAAAATTTCAAATAAATTACATTTTAGTCAATTAATGTTTACAACTGTAAACACCATGGCAATTAATTTATATAGAATTTTTCACAAAGAATAAAATACCTAAAATAACAGTAGATATCATGCCACAGAATGCTAAAAAGACTGAAACGGACTAGGTAGGTCAGGTGGAAAAGGAAACTGGCTCTCTGGCAAACTGCATTTCATTAGAACGGATCCCTTCAGTGACTTCTTCAGAGAGAGAGAGAGAGAGAGAAAACAGAACTGGGCCAAAGCATCTCAGGGGTGTGAGACCACAGAGGAAACCAGGCAGGTAATAACATTGATTTTGCCTGAACAATAGCATTTTCTTACATCCAATAAATCAAAACCACCACCGTTTTGAAGAAGTCATCGCAGGGGCATCAGAAGTGTCTTATTACCTTTACTGAATCTAATAAACTCTTTGGAAAGAATCTCCGCAGACCAACGTCCTTCCTGCGGGGAGAGAATACAGAAAGACACTGACTTTAGTTTTTTAAAAGAAAGTACAACTTCAGATCAGATTTTGGGGTACAAATACAAGAAATGCGACAGCAACTTGTTTGAGGCTGAACCATTAGTAGAGGTTATTGTCTCTTACCAGGGAAAACATTACAGTAATGGAGACCCTGCACCACTGCAGGAGATACGCAAAGATCAATTATACTCTACTAAAAATAGATCAGACAGGTTTCAGAGGGCCATGCAACACGGACTAGTTATTCTGACCCATATACACACACAATCTGAAAGAAAAAGAGATGTAGAGAAATCCTCTAATGGTTCAGTCTAGTATGAGCTCGTTTTGAAATAAACAGAATTACATCATAAGGGAACATATGACGATAATGAGATAATATGAGTAATATGAGAATGAGATCTGATCAGAATTTAATTTCTTACAATATTTAGGTACATTGCAAAAAGTGAAAAGTTTCTGTCGTGACAGCGACAAGCGGTACTACATTTTGCTAGCAATTTTTGGTTTCATACCAAGTTTCCCTATGGAAGCCCATTTTTGGTAATTGCAACTCTCTCACAAATGAATTTTTCTTCTAACTGCTCCTGTATATCTCATAATTGCAATTTTATTTCTTCCAATTTCTCTTAATTGTGACTTTACATCTCACAAATATCGACTTTATTTTTCACAAAAAGGTGTAAAGCTTATTTTTAACTTTCTCACAACTACCTTTTTCATTCTGAGGCAGAAATCACTTACATCAAATCTAACTGGACCAAAATTCCTCATGTTCAATCGAAAGGATTCTATATGAAGAAGCATCATGTAATTAAATATGGGCACAGTGTTAGAACTGGATACTAATGATCCAAACAGACAGCATTACTTACTCTAATAATTCATAATTTGATTTCTTATCCAGGGCATTACCAGGCATGTCCCTGAAAAACCTCCTGGAACAGAGAAGAGAAAAGGGGTTTGTCTGAATTCAATCTTTAGTTGATAAAAGTCTTACTTTTACACATTTACACTACCATTCAAAAGTTTGGAGTCTGTTATGCTCACCAAGGCTGTATTAATTTGATAATACAATGTAAATGTAGATTTATTTAATATTTATAAATTTAAAAAAATACAGTAAAAACAGTAATAATGTAAAATATTACTACAATTTAAAATAACACTTTTCTATTTTAATATATTTTAACAATTATTCTTGTGATGGCAAAGCTGAATTTTCATTCTTTAGTGTCACGTGATTCTTCAGAAATCATTCTAATATGCAGATTTGTTGCTCAAGAAACATTTCTTATTATTATCAACATTGAAAACAGTTGTGCTACTTACTATTTTTGTGAAAACTGCAGTATATTTTTTTAGGATTCTTTGATGACCTTAAACTTTTGAATGGTAGTGTGTATCACACATACCTGATTTCAAGGCAGCCTAGTTTAAGTGCTATGTCTTGATCAACTTGATCGGCAATCTCCATCATATAATCATTTTTCACCTGGGCATACAGAGAAATATTAGGCTAGGCAAGGCAAGAAGAAAGACACAAGGCCATAGTGACTGTAGAGGGTGGATGATGACAAAATTTGGAACTCTGGAACAGACCGAAACTGCATGTCAAATCAATTAAAAATAAATAAAAGGACATTGATGCGTTTCCATTTACAACAAACAATAATGCAGAGTTAATTTGCTATTCATGAAAAAAATAATGAAGATTGATAACTCTGATGTAGCAGTACTTTCCTCTCAATCCATTAAAATTAAGTTAAGTTTTCCTGTGTTATTTGTAATTTGTCTAAATTACTTTTGTATAGATCGCCACACAAGGACCGGGTGGAATTTGTTTGTGCAACTTTCATGTGATGACACCATAGAACAGAGACATGAACTTATTACAAGGACAGTCAGTTGTAGTTTAAGTGTTTTACAATGATGATTGTAGGCTCATGGTTTGATCTTTGTAACCTGACAGGGATCAAACCAGTTATGGACCCTGAGCCTTGAACACTAAACCACCACTCAATGTCTATGTGGGTGAATCTAACGAAAAAATATATTTCATCCCAAATAATAAAAAAAAAAAAAAAAAAAACATTTAAATAAAAAATAATACACAAAATGTAAAAAAATTAAAGGTGCCCTAGAATCAAAAATTGAATTTACCTTGGCATAGTTGAATAACAAGAGTTCAGTACATGGAAATGGCATACAGTGAGTCTCAAACTCCGTTGTTTCCTCCTTCTTATGCAAATCTCATTTGTTTAAAAGACCTCCGAAGAACAGGCGAATCTCAACATAACACCGACTGTTACGTAACAGTCGGGATCATTAATATGTACGCCCCCAATATTTGCATATGCCAGCCCATGTTCAAGGCATTACACAAGGGCAGCCAGTATTAACGTCTGGAGCTGCACAGCTGAATCATCAGACTAGGTAAGCAAGCAAGGACAATAGCGAAAAATGGCAGATAGAGCAATAATAACTGACATGATCCATGATAACATGATATTTTTAGTGATATTTGTAATTTGTCTTTTTAAATGTTTCATTAGCATGTTGCTAATGTACTGTTAAATGTGGTTAAAGTTACCATCGTTTCTTACTGTATTCACGGAGACAAGAGAGCTGTCGCTATTTTCATTTTTAAACTTTATAATTCATAAACACATCTTCATTCTTTATAAATCTCTCCAACAGTATAGCATTAGCCCGTTAGCCACGGAGCTCTATCAAACTCATTCAGAATCAAATGTAAACATCCAAATAAATACTATACTCACATGATCCAAAGCATGCATGCAGCATGCATGACGAAAATTTTGTAAAGATCCATTTGAGGGTTATATTAGCTGTGTGAACTTTGTAAATGCACTGAATTATAGTCGAGAGCTCGGGGGGGGGGGGGGGGCAGGGAGCGTGAGATTTAAAGGGGCCGCAGCCTGAATCGGTGCATAGTTAATGATGCCCCAAAATAGGCAGTTAAAAAAATCTATGGGGTATTTTGAGCTGAAACTTCACAGACACATTCAGGGGACACCTTAGACTTTACATCTTGTGAAAGAACGTTCTAGGGCACCTTTAAATTTTGCATGAAGAAAAAGAAAGCTATTGCAGGACCGTTACTTATTCTTATTTTTTTGCATTGTGACTATTTTCATGACAATTATGATTCTCATTTTTGCGAAAACATAAATAAAACATTTCTACCATTTTTAATAATGTAACATTAGCAAAGGGTTTGGCAGTAGTATACAAGCTGCAAAATTAAACTATCCATCACCTGATGATAAAAGTAGTTAAGAGTTGGCTGGTCCTCAGTAAACTGGTTTAAAAATCCTTTAGGCAAGTATCGAATCCGTAGCTCATATCTGGAGAGAGAAAAGAGAGAATGAAAAAAATGATCTAATAATAACAAAACGCACATTCTGTCAGCTCTACCTGAAGTCGCCTGCATCGTCTCAGCATAATGCTCAAAATAATCACAGGTGATCATCAATGATTGGCGGCTGTCACACAGCTTGACCAATCACAACAGATGCTTTAGAAAATGAAGCCCTCAGGTTGAACATCTTTACCGTGTGTCTTGAATTTTTAACAACGATGATGGTTCTGATTATGGAGCTGTTTACTCATCTTCCCCCTCATATGTGACTGATTAGAGATGCCGGTGAGATCTTCTAAAGTCTGCCAGACAACACAATTACTGTCGTATCAGTGGCTGCTTTCAGCAGCTGTCTGTCTGGGAGGTAAAATCACGCCCTGTTCTCTCACAGCTGGCTCACTGTCTGCTCTCAATTACACTAAATTAGTTCAACACATCTCTCTACCTGAGCAAGAGCCAGAATGCTGCGGCACCTGCCTCACACGTTCAAAACAATGTTCTCTAAATCAGCTGGGGATGATGTACCTGGAACCTGCTGCCATCTGCCTCAGACATGATGCACAGAACATAAAGACAAAATGAGTTTCAAATAGTTTTATAATGCATTGTGAAAATAATCTGTGCCGAAATAAGACAGTATGCACTACATGTGGGCCTGGGTTCTTTTGTGCAGGAAATTTCTGAACATTCAGATCTGGTAGAACAGCAAGAGATTCTGTCACTTTGTTTAAAAAGCCTCAATTGACTTTATTCTTGATTCCTTATACTGTAAGCTACGTAAGTCTAAAACAATTTGGTGCCTTCTAAATCTCTGGTGAAGAAACTATTCCAAGACTTGAGTTTAGTGCACATGCTTCAACATTTTGCGTAATATGTAGGAAACCAGATTGTAAGTAAATAAAAAATGAATAACGAATTATGAATATGTAATGAAAACGCCATAAATGTACACATAAAATGAAAATTTGTGAATATACATTGCATTTTATTTCTACTGTATATCATGGGAGTTTCCTCTGAGGAGGCAAGGGAGGCAGTGTCTCCTCAAAAACAGCAGGTGGCTTGCCTCCACTGAGCCCATTGACTTTGAACAGACCCCCTAAAGCGTGCGCTGGGTTTGGTGGGGGTAACTGAGATTGAATGGGGGAAAGTCACGTGAGAGGAGGCAATGCCTCCATCGCGCTATGATTGGATGTGATTATGATTGGATATGATTGGTTATGATTGGATATGATTGGTTCATGCAATAAATAACGCCTCTTCATTTCGTGCAAGTTCTCGAATCGGCCTAAATGAAGACAATGATGGCGTTAATAGGAAGACTAATTTAAAAAGGAAGTAAACAACTTAGCCACTTAGATATCACCGCTTTATGTCACATCAAAATCAAACTTGAAATGGCCTGAAAAGATAATGACTGTGGGGGTTTTTAGTGAGCAATCAGCTTGGTGAAATTAAAGGTACATCTTCGTGTCCGTGTCTGTGACCAGTGTGTACAAGCTTGATGACTGCTAAAAATAAGTTGACTATTAAAAAGAAAAGCTGAACATTAGTTCACAAAAAAAATATATAATATAATATAATATAATATAATATAATATAATATAATATATATATAATATAATATAATATAATATAATATAATATAATATAATATAATATAATATAATATAATATATACATTATTTGTATAATACTATATAAAAATATTTTGGGGTAGTTAAGTTAAAATTTCTTTCTGTTTTTGATGTACTTCCCAAGTTGCGCAAAAATAGTTAATTTGTGTAATAATAGTGTTGTTTTTGTCCCTCCACAGTAAAACACCATACAAACATTCTTCTACATGTACTAGCACAGATTCCCAGCAATAAAAAAAGTAGTGTTATTAAAATAGAAGCAGTTTGGATTTCTGGTTTAGATCAGTTTATCACACTGTACATTAGGCTGTGCTGAATAATATTTTTCCATGTGGGGAAACACGATCATAGACCATGAAAAACAAGAAGTAGCCTGCAGTCAAATCCTGCAGTTTCTTTTCCATTTCTTCAGAAACTGAAAAGGAGGAATTTAACCTGCTGATCCGCATTTGCAGAGGGTAAAATGTCTTGCTTTAAAGCAAATGCTGCATTTATTATCAGAGCTTTGTTTTTCATTATGAAGACATGCTGGAGGGCGAACAGAATCAAGCTCATCCTTTGAACTGCGGATTTCCCCGTAAATGCATAAAAAGCCCATTCATGCATAATGAACGGTTGAAGAAAGGAGATGGGTGAAACAAGCCTCGGCCTGCGTGAATGGAATATAAACAATAGAGCAATTAAGCAGGGGCTGCTTTATTTAGCTTCATTAAGATAAAACTCACTACGACTAGCCACATTCATTCTGAAGCTCCGTCCACTGGGCCAACCTCATTTTAATGCAGAATTAACAGACCCCACTGAATGAATTATACATAAGCCATTTTATCATTCCTTCATCCTCTAAAGATGAACAGCATATTCACTCCGATAATGCTTTACAACAGAGCAATGTGCAGTGTCATCCTAATAAAACAGGCATGACCCACATATAACAAAGAACATATTGGATATAAAGAACAGGAATCCTGTTATAAGCAATTATTATTATATTTTAGGGTTGTAACGATGTATCCGGAATCGGTTGAAAATCGCTGAAAATATGTGACTCATTATATTTCCCATTTAAATCTCATTTTGTTAAAAAAAAATGTGAGAAAATCGTATCGTGAAACCAATATCGTGAATCGTATCGAATCGTGAGTGAATCATTACATCCCTATTATATACAGTGGGTACGGAAAGTATTCAGACCCCCTTAAATTTTTCACTCTTTGTTATATTGCAGCCATTTGCTAAAATCATGTAAGTTCATTTTTTTCCTCATTAATGTACACACAGCACCCCATATTGACAGAAAAACACAGAATTCTTGACATTTTTGCAGATTTATTAAAAAAGAAAAACTGAAATATCACATGGTCCTAAGTATTCAGACCCTTTGCTCAGTATTTAGTAGAAGCACCCTTTTGATCTAATACAGCCATGAGTCTTTTTGGGAAAGATGCAACAAGTTTTTCACACCTGGATTTGGGGATCCTCTGCCATTCCTCCTTGCAGATTCTCTCCAGTTCTGTCAGGTTGGATGGTAAACGTTGGTGGACAGCCATTTTTAGGCCTCTCCAGAGATGCTCAATTGGGTTTAAGTCAGGGCTCTGGCTGGGCCATTCAAGAACAGTCACGGAGTTGTTGTGAAGCCACTCCTTCGTTATTTTAGCTGTGTGCTTAGGGTCATTGTCTTGTTGGAATGTAAACCTTCGGCCCAGTCTGAGGTCCTGAGCACTCTGGAGAAGGTTTTCGTCCAGGATATCCCTGTACTTGGCCGCATTCATCTTTCCCTCGATTGCAACCAGTCGTCCTGTCCCTACAGCTGAAAAACACCCCAACAGCATGATGCTGCCGCCACCATGCTTCACTGTTGGGACTGTATTGGACAGGTGATGAGCAGTGCCTGGTTTTCTCCACACATACCACTTAGAATTAAGGCCAAAAAGTTCTATCTTGGTCTCATCAGACCAGAGAATCTTATTTCTCACCATCTTGGAGTCCTTCAGGTGTTTTTTAGCGAACTCCATGCGGGCTTTCATGTGTCTTGCACTGTGGAGAGGCTTCCGTCGGGCCACTCTGCCATAAAGCCTGGACTGGTGGAGGGCTGCAGTGATGGTTGACTTTCTACAACTTTCTCCCATCTCCCGACTGCATCTCTGGAGCTCAGCCACAGTGATATTTGGGTTCTTCTTTACCTCTCTCACCAAGGCTCTTCTCCCCCGATAGCTCAGTTTGGCCGGACGGCCAGCTCTAGGAAGGGTTCTGGTTGTCCCAAATGTCTTCCATTTAAGGATTATGGAGGCCACTGCGCTCTTAGGAACCTTAAGTGCAGCTGAAATTTTTTTGTAACCTTGGCCAGATCTTTGCCTTGCCACAATTCTGTCTCTGAGCTCTTCAGGCAGTTCCTTTGACCTCATGATTCTCATTTGCTCTGACATGCACTGTAAGCTGTAAGGTCTTATATAGACAGGTGTGTGTCTTTCCTAATCAAGTCCAATCAGTATAATCAAACACACCTGGACTCAAATGAAGGTGTAGAAACATCTCAAGGATGATCAGAAGAAATGGACAGCACCTGAGTTAAATATATGAGTGTCACAGCAAAGGGTCTGACTACTTAGGACCATGTGATATTTCAGTTGTTCTTTTTTAATAAATCTGCAAAAATGTCAACAATTCTGTGTTTTTCTGTCAATATGGGGTGCTGTGTGTACATTAATGAGGGAAAAAATGAACTTAAATTATTTTAGCAAATGGCTGCAATGTAACAAAGAGTGAAAAATTTAAGGGGGTCTGAATACTTTCCGTACCCACTGTATATAGGCCAACTAATTTATGCCCCACTAGTGTCAACAAATTAAATCAAAACAACATTAACATTAAACATTAAAAAATAATCTTACTGACAAACTTTTAAACGGTAGTGACCCAAGTTTGACCTCAAACTTCAGAACACTCTTCCTGTTTGTCACTGGTTGAAAAACGTGGACCAGCCATGAACTGTAAATATATTAACCGAGTAGAACTACACGACTCAGCTGATCATATGATCTTAACATGGCAGCCACTGAGAAGGGGACACAAGTCAATGGCCATGTTTCTCCGAGTCATAATAATGCTTTTATGGTTATGATATCAGCATTAAAACTGACTCACCTCCAGTCGTCCTGAGGATGGCTGTGCTCATACCGCTCCCTCACATGAGACACGCCCATGTCGGGGTGGAGCCAATGAACTTCACCTGTTCTCAGCTGGCAAAGGCGCAGACCAAAGCAGGACACACACCTCACCTTGTGGATGTCCACGATCTTCTGTATAATGCCCTGAAAAATACACGCAAGAATTTGGTGACAACATATAGTTCAGTACAAAGTTTATAAAATATTCAAAGCAGGACACATCTCAGAGTGAATCTAAGAGAATTCTCTGAAGGAAACCGGTTCAAAGCCAGAAGAGTTTCACTTTAATCTTTGATTAATTGGTCATATTATGGGTCAGTAAGTTCTTTGGTTCTGTGGGATTGTGAGAGAGGAGATAGATGAGACCAAGAAAGAACAGGATGTTCAAGTGTCTGCTGCAGCATAATATATGAATGTCTAACAGGATGGAAAAACTGTTATTTAATTTATTATGCAAACTGCAAAATGCATGAGCCATGAGGAGAGAACTGATAAGTTACATTAGTGTGTGATGAATTATATGCCATGGCCATTATCTTTTCTATTTCCTTACAGACATCATATACTACTACTATAACATGTCTAAAAAACAAATAACATTTTTAAAAAAAGGAAAAACATGAATCACACTAAAACTACCTGAATGAACTCCCACAGATTTGATCTGAGATGTCAACTTCAATCTATTTAGTTTACTGAATTAGTGTGTGTTAATGTGACGCTACTGTGGCAATGCCCCGTTTAGTGTGGGCCAGGTTTGGAAGAGGTTCAGACATGATACAACGAAAGAGCATCAGATGTAAACCTGCATAAAACTGGGAAGATGACGGATGTGTGAGGAATGAAAGCGGGACAATACGCTTTGATGTAACAACGGCTACTTGGCTTCAAGAACCAACCTCATTAAATAATTTAGAGTAGCATGCCATTGTCTGAGGGGATTTTACAAAGAGTGTTCTAGGCCACAGAGAGCTGTTTTCTGAATAATTCTTAAAAGCCTGAAGCTCAGGAAAGGAAATATCTTTAGTCTTACACAGGAATGTTTGTGGTGTCAGTATCAAAAAGACTAATGCATCAATAAGATGTATCAATCAGTATTAAAGGGTTAGTTCACTCAAAAATGAAAATTCTGTCATCATTTACTCATCCTCATTTCGTTCCAAACCCGTTAGAATTTCATTCGTCTTCAGAACACAAATGAAGATATTTTTAATGAAGTCTGAGATATTTCTGTCCCTCCGTTGGCAGTCTGTGCAACTACCACTTTTTAGCTTCAAAAAGTTCATAAAGAGATCGTAAAACTAATCCATATGAATTGAGCAGTTTAGTTCAAATCTTCTGAAGAGACTGGATCTCTTTATATGAAGAACAGATTTAATTTAGGCTTTTATTCACATATAAACATTCATCAACGCACACATCACATATGGTAAACAGAAGCTCAAGCATATTTTCTTGATGTACGAGAACCAACACTTTAGATTAGGGAACACATTCACTATTAACTAGTTGCTTTTTAGCATACATATTACTAACATATTGGCTGTTTATAAGTATTTATAAAGAACATATTAAAGGTGGGATCAGTAGATTTTGAAAAATGCTGTTGGACATTGTTGATATTTGAAATCAACCCAAACAAACCCACCCCTCTCTTCATTGCTCCACCTCCAAAACTCACACTCCAATCCTAACCACCCTGCTCCGAGTCGGTCTTGAACCCTGGCCCGATCGCTGCTGGCATGCGAGGCGAGTGCACTAACAATGATGCTTAACTTTAAAGTTTAAAGTCTAGCGGGTGTCTGTGCGCAGTGGTTTAACTGCAAAATTCTCACTATCTGGCCACTGTTACACACGCAATGTGAGTGGATTTCTGTTTATCACAGCTGACACGCAACAAAATTCTTCACGAAAAATAAAGCGCAGTTGATGAACGAACGACAAGGATGCACAAAAAATGAACATTTTTTTTTCGCGTTTGAAGTGGTTTCAAAGCAGCCTCCGCGTCAGTTTTCAGGCCTTCCCACTTAGCTCTCTCCAGTGCTGGAAAGCTTTTCTAATATAAATGCTGGTCCTAAAGCGCTTGCCCAGTCATAATCCTTCATTCTAGTGATATTATTTTGAGCTTTTGTATTGTGTCCCATCTCTCAGTTTTTTCTTATTATTATTTTCAAATCTCCTCTCTCCTCGACCGTCATACGTCCCCTAATGCTGATTGGTTAGACTTTTGTTGTTGGTGTCCGCCTAGTCTCAGCCTCAGACATCGCGCCCACGGACCTTTGGCTGAACGTCTGATGCATATGGCACACTTATCTGGAAACACTTCAGGAGTATTGAAGTCATCATCTGGTTGGTTGAATTTTACAGGATGTCCGGGAGACGTGTTTTTTTGCGTTCTTTAACGGTCCGCATGGAAACAAATGCCGTGATGCCAATCCCCCTCGTAGAAGAAGAATGCCATCATGTTAACAACTGTGACAATGAGCACTTACCAGGATCAACTAAATGCTGGATTTTCAAAAGTATGTGAGTATGGCTTCATTGTTGCAGTAAACTTGCACAACGTTCTTGAATTAATAATTTATTAGATACACACCGGTCTGTTATTGTTGGTACATCGACTTTCATTTTCACGCCCCTAAACCTGACGCAGAACAATGCGAACTGTGACTGGTTGCATTACATGTCAGTCAAATGTCCTCTTGGGCGGTCCTTGGCCAATGAAAGCTGCGATAGAGTCCAGACCTTCTGCCATCAGTCTGAAGGTCTGGCTACGCGAGACTAGTGTCGGCCAGACTAACTTCCAAACAGTGTTTTTGACATTCTACTGAGTCTACCTTTAATGCATTATTCTGCATGACCATATTCTAGATCCTTTAACCCTATTTATTGAGGGAAAACACCTAATTAATCTAAAGTGTTACCAATGAGGTTTGTTCTTATGTCAAGCAAGTACAGTTGAGCTTTTGTCTATGTTCAATGATCAATGTTTATATGTGAATAAAGGCCTACATTCAATCTGTTCATCATATAAAGCGATCATGTCTCTTCAGAAAATTGAAACCGTTCAATTCATATGGATTAGTTTTACGATCTCTTTATGAACTTTTAGAAGCGTCAAAGTGCTAGTTGCCGTCAACTGAGGGACAGAAATTCAGATTTCATTAAAATATCTTCATTTGTGTTCCGAAGATGAATGAAAGTTTTGAGGCAGAATTTTCATTTTTGGGTTTTCATTTTTTAATAAAGAGTAATGTTCTACTGAGTTCAAAACCAACAATTAAACATCGCAAATATACAATTTAGAACTTAACGTTACTGAAAATAGTCCTCTAAACAATAGATTATTTTTATGTTATGGATGACAACCAATATGATGGCTGAAATTAATCTCTCTATATATATATACAGTATAATGCTCATCTCTCGTTAGCAATCGCTCTAGCGGCCTCATTAGGCTCCCATAGCACTCGGCTTTAAGAGCATTAAGAGGTTGACCCAGTTGATCTGCAGACTCACCCTGACATCGGTTGAGTCCCCATGTCGGATGTTGCTGCACCAGGTGCAGGGTTCACTACTGCTCTCGAAGTAGTGGAAGACTCTGAGCACCCGCTCCAGAGCCCCTGCCGTCCGCTCCATCCCTGCGCTGAAGCGAGGCTTGACCCCCTGGTTCAGGGCATGGGTCAGGTTGGGGTCCAGGTAAGCCGCTGCCATGGCTTTGGTGGGTGCTAACTGTCTGTCATATTCTGCAAAGAACACAGTTATAACTATAGTAAATACTACATTTTCAGATGCAAAAGTGAGACCTTAAAGAATTACTTTTTTTAAAGAATGAATCTATCTATCTATCTATCTATCTATCTATAGACAAATCCGGCGAAACACGGAAGTAAAGCAGCGCCGCCATTACTGCGTGCCTTGCTGCTAAGGAAGTAGCAGAAGTAGCGTGTTGGTCCCGTAGGCTGTAGCAGATGTTAGCTATATAGTTTTTTTAGTACCTATGCTGTCCAGTGATGCCGGGCAGAGCGTGTTGTGTGGTTGGTTGTTTTAACAACAGCACAAAACTACAGGCCTGGAATAAAACCGTTTGTGTAATCCACGAAGCTTTGTTGCACATTGACTGCCCATGTTTACGGCCATTCGGATTGCACAGAGTTCCTGGTCGAGCGGAGGACCAAGATGTGCGTCAAAAGTGGATGAAACACATAACCGAGATGGCTCATCGCATGCCAGATGATTAATAAAATAATCTTGAATACCTATAAGAACATGTATTTTATTGCTACAACTGGTCGTGGCGCATCCTTAAAAATATTTTGGTTTGCCGTAACAGCCAAAAAAAAAAAAAAATGGTCGGTAGGTCGTAAAAAATGTAAAAAAAAAAACTCTTTTATTGCATCACATTAAGTGTATTGTGATTGTCAAAACATTTTAGTAACTAAGCTGAATTTTATTAGGTTTAGTGACATGTTACAATGTTTACATGGTAGGCTACAATTTCTGGTAAGCTACACTTTTTTATTATTTTTATTCAATTATTATTATTTAATTATTATTGTGATTTGATATTAGCTAGGCTACACAAGGTAGGCATTAATTTTTCTCAAGAAAAAAACAACTCACCTAACTTAATGCTGTAAACATACAGAGAGCCCTATCAGCTGGCAGTATTATTTAAAAATAACAATTTAAATATAATGCATTTTTTATTATAATAACAACTTTATTTAATGCTATAAGTAAAAATATAATAAAGATGTAATACAGTACACATATCAGCCAAAACAGGTTCTGTGTGAGGGGCTGCTAGCTGACAGCGTTCGGTCATTTCTGAGAGATTTACCTCAGAGGAAGGTAAGTGTGAATACATAAATCCATTTTGAAAAACATGTTTACAAGAACATAACATTATACGTCGTTTGATGTTGTAATATTTTTTAATCTGTATTTCTAGCATGTCACATTTACAAGCACCAAAACGGTATTTATTGTTTGAATTTCGTAATAAAATTGACAGAATCTGAGAGCTGAGATTTTTTTCTATCATAAGTAACCTGCTCTGTCTAGTCTGTCGGTCTCTGTGTCCTCTTTACTTCGCGATTTTTCTGTGCTTGAGAAAATGGATGTGTGGCGTGAGAGCGTGTGAAAAGCGTCAATTGCGTGTGTCTCACATTTTATTGCATTTGTATTAGCTGTTTGAAGAGTAAAAAAAATCCGTGGGTCTTAATGCAATTACAATCGGCAAGTCGGTCGGACTAAAAGGGGAAAAAATAATTAATTGGGTCGGTCCTAAATTGACAGGGTCGGTCGGGTTATGGCAAACAAGAATATTTTTAAGGATGGCCTAATAATTATTTGAAACTTAAGCTTGTGAACATATTAGCAACACAGCTAGTAATGACAGCGTTCGGTTTTATTGTTGTCATCAATTAATACACTTCTTAATTACATTACATTACATTATTACATTATGTTGTCAATAAATTACCTTTATCGGTAAGTTTTGGCCACTGCCTGACATCATCTACGTTACCCATGTTCCCTTTCACCAGACATTTTCTTTAATGAGCAGGATGAACTTTAATTGAAATGTCATTAGAGGGCACCGGCAAGGCAAGTGTCACACCGTCACACTTCGCAGGCACGCAGTAATGGCGGCAGGCAAGATGGCGGCGCCCATAGAGTTCGCGGCGGATTTGTGTATAGTGTTATGCGAAAGTTTGGGAACCCCTTGCAGAATCTGTGAAAATGTGATCATACAAAATGCATGTTATTTTTTATTTAGTACTGTCCTGAGAAAGATATTTTACATTAAAGATGCTATAATATATATATATATATATATATATATATATATATATATATATATATATATATATATATTAAACATGTCTAAATCCTTTATAGTTACAGAACAATTGATTATTATATCATCATTGGTTATGATCAACCAAATGGAAAAAGCTTGCACGAACATCACTATAGTAAACGGCTGCACTATCAGCTTTACAATGCATTCAGTCTATTTAGTCTTTTAATAATAATCATAATCGAAACACTACATTAGTGAATATTCTTGTTTAGAATAGAAAGAAAAAAAATTAATTAATCAGAGCACAAAACATTTACATCATTGCAGAACACACAGATAATACCAAACACTGACAAGTCAATGAAAGCTCAGTCGAGTCACTTCAGAGATCTAAACACAACTATAGTGAGGCAATGAACGGCAGTGAGGCACAATGATAAAGATGACAGGCTGATGAGCAAAATTTTTAACTGTCAGAGCAAAATTTACAGCAGGATGCTGCAGACACTAACAGGAGGTTGGACTCCTGGGAGGAAATAAAGGAAAAGGTCCAGACACTTACACCTCAGATGGACAGATGTCTCCTGCAAGCATGCCAGATGAGTGGCCTTGGGGACTATGATTATGTCAGATATTCTGCCAAAAAAGCTTCAAGTACAACAATGCATGATGGCAAACTACAGCATTCCAAAGCTGCAAGGCCAATACAACAATGGCTGACTGTTTCACGTCAGCTAAATTAGCCCAAAACATTCCCACGATTTGTCTACGGCTCTATTACGACAGTTAACAGTTAAGCATAACAGTGACGATAAGTCTACATGGTCATTATCGTAAAATAAAACCCAAACGAAGCAGACGAGTGGTCAGTTAGCTTGGACATAGTTCATTATTTCACCAATCAATTTCAAATATTCCACAGAGAATACTGGAATAAACATTAACGTAATAAATACAGGAAGTTCACACAATGCTGACTCACAAACGACTTTACATCTTTAAATAACTTGAAAAATTATATGATGGCAAACAAAATTAGGGTCGCCAACACAATAAACCCCGCAAATGGGAAATTAAATCAGTGTGAAACAACTGATAAGACATATTTTATAGCAGATTTTAGTTCATTTTAAGCTCCTCTCCTACCTTTTCTGAAGAAGGGCCAGCAGGTACAAGCCAGCGCAGATCTCAATAGTTCAGGGCTCAAACGGCCCTCTAAAAACACAAACGAAAACACTAAAGTGCAAAGCACACATACACTTCGGTGGGTCCAAAGGACGTCAACAAAATGTTATATCCACGTTGTCGCTGGCTGTCAGTCTTTTGGTACACATTTCACACACAAATTCCAGCTCTCACACACATATTCAAACAGACAAAACATTTTAGTAGCTTCCTCTGTGTGACATCACATCCTGCTTATCATAATGTGTCCAGACTGGCCCATGGTTCATGTAACCGGTGATCCAGTTCCTGTCGGTTTGTCCTGAGGAGACCAGGAGAATACACAACACTTCCTGACAAGACGGTCATGAGTCAAAGACCTTCAACGGCACTAAAATCACAACACTTGAGTTAAACCCGCTAATAGACCGCATTCACTCGCACCGGCCTACATACACACACGACTGTACTCGCCCACAAGTAAACACACGTGGTTCAATGGGACCTTGATCAGGAGGAGGAGTTCACAAACATATCCAACTGATAACAAATGAGCCTAACGTTTACAATACATTCGAACTCCAGCAAATATCATCTGAACATTGTACTTCTGCTACATTTTGTGACATAATAAAATATAAAAATTCTTAATATTAAAATTATTCACACAAAGTGTTTACATACTACAAACACTCAAATCTCAAATCTATTGCTTGAGCCTGAAACATTATGAATCCTGACCCCAAATATGGTCACAAGACCTTGCACGGTAACACCTGAGAGTATTATATTTAGCTGTGCTATTTCCATAGAGGAAATAGGTCCAGCGGCATTATATTGAATGAAATAAGAAAAATGACTGAATGGTAGTTCATTCACTGTGCATATAATTATTCAGATGAATGTCCTTGACTGAACCAGAGGCAAGAGAAAGAAGCTTAAGTTTTAGTACTTGATGCCTTCAGTAGGATTTTCCAAAATCTCAGTCATCCAGTAGCCAGAATGGTTATCAGTTTTTTTCCCCCCAAATACAGTATTTCCTGCTCTTATTGGACTGCTGCCTAAACAAGACACTCATGTTACAAAACTTTAAAGTGCAACTTAAATGTGTACAATGTTTCAAATGTCATATACACTAAAAAATATCTGTAAAAAAAGAAACAAATTTACACTGTAAAATACCGTTTTCCATAAAACAGTAATATGCTGTAAAACAATGCATTCTGGGTAATATTTGTCGTTTTATTTGTCGTATTTTAATATTTATCTTATTTGGCTAAAACGACAAATAATATTACCCAGAATGCATTGGGTTTTTTAACGGTATATTAACAGAAAATGGTTTTACTGTGTACATTTGTTTTTGTTTTTTTAACAGCTAATTTTTTTTGAGTGTATGTATTATGGGATGTTAGTATGAATGGAATGAAACTTTGATCACAACATTTGTGTTTATAACAACGTATGCTCTAGCCAAAGCCAAACCAAAGCAAAATTAAACAAAAAACAAAATGAGACTAAAAACCCCAAAAGCAAAGCAAAACGAAACATACAACAAAACAAAAAACGAAACAAAAACAAAACACGCACACACACAAAAAAAAAACAGAAACAAAACAGTTGATCAAACATTCTAAAAACGACATTATTCAGATGAAACAGAACACATTGGTGTCGTACTCATTTTATCTAATAGTACACATATGTTGCCTTCACCTTATCTTTCGCCCAGCAGTCAATAGTCTTTTCAAAGAGCTCACTCTCCGCCAGAGAGACTGGACACCACACAAAAAGATCCTGTATCTGAGCTCAAGAAACGTAAACTGAGACATCTGATAGTGAGAGTGGTCTCAATATCTCTTTCTTACTTAAGGTTTCTTTCTCTGGCTCCTCCACAGCTATAGGTTCAACAGAGATGACTAGAGAGACTCTGTTCACAGGGTAATTCTGCACAGACCCATGGGTAGAGGATTCGGTCTCCTCTCACAAGATGACACCAACAGCCTGAAGCAGACATACAGATTCTCTGCAGTAAAACTACAGGCCTCAGAAAGAGCAAAAATGGGATAGTTCTGTGCCTCTGGAATGGTTTATTCCAAATCCAAGCTCAATGTCTTTACAGACAGGAGCTGGAAAAAATTAAAAAAGAGAGAGACTGACATT
This sequence comes from Megalobrama amblycephala, assembly GCF_018812025.1. NCBI lineage: Eukaryota > Metazoa > Chordata > Actinopteri > Cypriniformes > Xenocyprididae > Megalobrama > Megalobrama amblycephala. The sequence continues at coordinate 27,897,893 of NC_063056.1, forward strand.
TCTTTGCCTTATTAGATCTTAAACCCTGGACATGAGAAAGTGTGTGACAAAAGAAAAGGTGTAGTTTTCCTCTCTCTCCTCTTGTTCTTCTTCATGTACTTTTGCCTTGTCATTGCTCTCTGTGTCCTCATTTCTTTGTTCTTGGCTAACAGAAGGTCAGTTTTCCTACTTTTTATGCATATTACACCGTATCGCTACTCATCTGTCATTCTGCTTCCACACACACTGCTAATTCTCATATTTGAATGGATATAAAATCTGTAGTTGGTGCAAAGAAAAAAGGAAACTGTCTGATTGTGGTGGAGAGAAGCAAGCCATGTAGGAAGTTTGATTTCATCCATGGCCTGGACAGTTAGCGAAGAAACAAAAGAAATGAGTTTAACACACACTGTGTTTATGATAAAATAATGAAATTACAATTTCCTTTCTGCATTTTGGGTGGCGGAGGGCTGTAAACTTCAATAGCCGTGTGAAATACGGCCCAGGCGTAAATGAGAGAAAAACATTAAAAGTCAAGCCGTCAAGCTGTGTGCCTTTGATATAATAATTTTTTGTAAAGGCATATAATCTTCAATTAACACACCAGTATTACTGAGATTTGATTAACTCAGCTATAAACACAAGTAATTTTCCAGCAATCTCAGATAAGCCTGTAGGAAAGCTAATATCGGGAATGCCTATTAGCATTTTTGAAATAAAATAAATTAAATAAAAAGTGTAAACATTTCTTTATCAGTACTATACATTAAGCACACAATGAAACTCACGGATTCCACTGACAATAAATATCAGTATATTTTGTATTCAGTACGAGCCAAGCTTCCCACATACACAATCAGTTGAGCTCAGATGGGAATTCAGCCCTCAGTAATGAAGCTACACTGCACCTACATGACTGCTCTTGCACTGATGTCAGCCGAGAGATAATCAGGCTCTCTGATTGTTCATTAAACTCAGCCTTATGAGTTGGAGCTCTTAGAGTTGATTTCTCAGTCATATATTACAGAAGAGATCGTTCAACACTTGCTGCTCCAGTGGGCTGGTTTTCAATAAAAGTAAAAAAAAAAAAAATTAATAATTTGAAAGAAATATGCTAATTTGAATATCTTTGTACACAAGATAACAGTATAAATCAGGAACTTTTGGAATGAGGAAGGATAAACATAGGCACACACGCCACCTATATGGTGGCAAATGCAAGTAAAAAAAAGGTGAATAATACATTACATGATTCAAGTCAGATTGCAAAAATGATAATCTGACCCTTGCTCAATTAAGTGACGTATGATACAAATCTAAGACTAAACCGCCTACACTGGTACTATACACATCTATTCAAAAGTTTGGGGTCAGTACAATTTTTTTTTTTGAAAGAAATTAACCCTTATATTCAGCAAGGATGAATTGAATTGATCAAAACTGACAGTAAAGACATTTATGATGTTACAAAAAATTTCTATTTCAAATGAATGTACATTCTCAAAACAAGAAGTATCAAAGTTTCTACATAATATTAAGCAGAACAACTGTTTACAACATTAATAATAATAATAATAATAATAATAATAATAATAATAATATGAAATATTTATTGAGCACCAAATCAGAATTATTTCTGAACAAACCTGGAGTAACGGCTGATGAACATTTAAATGTCACAATATTAAATTAATGTCTTTACTGTATTTTTAAATCAAATAAATGCAGCCTTGGTGAGCTTAAGAGAATATTTTTTAAAAACAACTAAAACCCTCAAACTTTCAAACATTAGTCTAATCCATATAGCAAAATAAATGGAGACATGGGGCCAGATTTACTAAACAGGGAAAATTAGCGTGAGTGTGCAATCCCATAAAAGTGCCGATGGGAGTGAAAAGTTCTGTGTGTGATCTACTGACGACGTGCAAAAGAACACAGTCCGAGCCGGATCATTTCCATTATGACCAACGCAATCTAACAAAAGCAGCACAAATTAGTGCCTGGTTCAAGACATGCTTTTTTTGGGCGGTAAATAATGGCGCAAATAACAGTAAATTAACTAGCGCAAAACGTAGTAAATCACCTTGCATGATTCATTTTAAGGGTTAGTTCACCCAAAAATGAAAATTCTGTTCTTTATTACTTACCCTTATGCCATTCCACACCCGTAAGAGCTTCGTTAATCTTCGGAACGCAAATTAAGATATTTTTGTTGAAATCCGATGGCTCAGTGAGGCCTGCATAGGGAGCAATGACATTTCCTCTCTCAAGATCCATTAATGTACTAAAAACATATTTAAATCAGTTCATGTGAGTACAGTGGTTCAATATTAATATTATAAAGCGACGAGAATATTTTTGGTGCGCCAAAAAAACAACAAAAGAACGTCTTATATAGTGATGACCGATTTCAAAACACTGCTTCAGGAAACTTCAGAGAGTTATGAATCAGTGTGTCAAATCAGTGGTTCGGAGCGCCAAAGTCACGTGATTTCAGCAGTTTGGCGGTTTGACACGCGAGCCGAATCATGATTCGACACAGAAGAATCATAACGCTCCGAAGCTTCCTGAAGCAGTGTTTTGAAATCGGCCATCACTAAATAAGTCATCATTTTGTTTTTTTGGTGCACCAAAAATATTTTTGTCGCTTTATAATATTAATATTGAACCACTGTACTCACATGAACTGATTTAAATATGTTTTTAGTACATTAATGGATCTTGAGAGAGGAAATGTCATTGCTGGCTATGCAGGCCTCACTGAGCCATCGGATTTCAACAAAAATATCTTAATTTGTGTTCCGAAGATTAACGAAGGTCTTACGGGTGTGGAACGGCATGAGGGTGAGTAATAAATGACAGAATTTTCATTTTTGGGTGAACTAACCCTTTAAATACTCTCCTCCCATAAATTTTGCATCTAAAAGGGAAACTCCAACAAATGCATATGCAATAAGGTCAGCTGCAAAAATAACTGTGTCCATGCCTTTTCAGTGCTATTTTTTCACTGCGTGTCTTTAGTAAATCCTAACCGTAGTTTTTTAATGCCAAAAGAGGGCTGGCGCAAGCCGACAGTAAATCTGGCCCATGATATGGCACAGTAATTAAAAATGTAAATTAAAAATCAGGTCCAACAGGTTGTCGAGTCAACCCAGGTATAAAGTAAGGTTGGAATGGCCAACTATCTCACGACACATTACACAAAATATAATAATTAGATCATGACTGATACTTCACCAAACATGAGTGAGATTCACATGTTGGTGAAAGAGTGAATCTGTGGTATCAATTTTGATCTCTCTTGCGTGACTCGCTTCACTTTTATCAAGTACCATAAATAAAACTACTCATACAAAAACATGAAGTACTGATGCAATATTATGAGGAAAAATAAGTGCAATAAATCAATGTAGCATTGTAGCGGCACAGCCCTACAAATATAGATGAAGTGCTAGCAGGCATCTGCCGAGATATTAAAACTAAACCCAATTCAAAAGCACTTCTATTGAGAGAAAATACCACAATAAAGGACTCTAGCAAAAATCTAGAGACTAAAACCACTGAGAGGTCATATCAGACCTCCTACACCTTTCTCCTAAATCGCCTTTAAATCAATACTCCACATCCTGTAAGACAGATCCAGCGTGAAACAGTATCATGGAGGTTTTCTGGAAGCGGTTTACAGTGCTGTATGTGGGTGACATACTTGGCAGAGGGGGAGGGTAGGAGTAGACGCAGGCTCCTCGTGTCCAGCACAGCGGGAAGGGATTGCAGCCGCTGCTCTCCATCCGCTGGCCTCCTCTCTCGTCTCTCTCCCAGGCCCAGCGGCTCTCCGACTCCCTGACACAGTCATAGGGAGCTGGGGGTGACCCCGGCCCACCACAACGCACTCTGACCAGGCCAGCAGGGATGGCCCTCAAAGGCTTGGGGTGATGCGTGGTGTGAGGTCGCAGGAAGGTGATTGGTCAGCTGACTGGTGCTCTAATCCAGAAGTGCGAAAACATCAAGTGATCCACAAGAGCATGCGGTTATGGGAACGAGGACGGCAGGTAGATGCAAACGCAAGGCGTGCTGGCCTTGTTTCCCTTAGAAATGCTTTTTAGAAATCCACTAACAAGAGCAGCGGAAAAAGATCCAGAAGTGACAGGGAAATCCCACAGCTGCCCGGAGTATTCCAGAGAATGGATGCAGCAGGCGAGGCTGGAACAAAAGCAGAAATGTCGACAAGAATAATCCTCACATGCTAAATGCTTCCTTTTAGCTGCCTTTCTAAGGTTCATCCAGATTAAGAGAGACTGCGGTGATGGTGTGTGTAACTTTCACAATCTGGCAGAGTGTGTCAGGAGAGAAAGTGTGCGTAAGAGAGAGGGATGAAAGAGAGAGAGAGAATCAGGCCAACTGAAATAAGAGGAGGGGCCTCTTTAAATATGCTAATGAGTTCTGCGAAACCATCTGCTATTGGTCGGCCAGTTTATGTTTACAAAACACAGACCACCAAGTCAAAAGAAGCAGTCGAGCAGGTTTTTCAGGGTCAGGCTTTGACCAGGATTATTCAGTTGGGCGGTCCGGATTCTGTTTACATTCTCGCCATTGTGTTGCGTATTTAAATACAAAGCATTATCGTTTCTAAGAACCCCAAATCACCTTATGAATGACGGTAGAAATGTTATACTGTATGCTTCACCAAGAGGCTGTTTGTGGTTCTTCAGGACAGCTGTGGGCTACTCGTGGAGCTTCGTGTAGAGAGGGACTGAAGGAATGTCCGTCAGCTACCTGACAAAGGCTCAAGGAAGGAAGCTTGTTTCCTGTTTTTGACAACAGCCATACTTGCAGAGATGCACATGAATAAACAATGAAGCATTGCTGCAAATGTAGCTAAAGTTTTTTTTTTTAGCAAACAAGTGAAGCTTTGCAATTTGTATAAGTCCAACATTTCTTCATGTTGAAGAACTCTCTATAAAAAGGTACTATGGCAATGTACCGAAGAAATAGTTCAGAATAGTTGTGTAATCCCAAACATACCTTTTCAGCTTACAAACAACAGCTAAGTCTTTGTTCTGTGCCATTTACACATGAAAAACTATATCAGAGATTTACCATAATTCAGTCTGCAATGACATTGCAATCTGTCTATATTGATGTTTTGCTAAAATAAGTCAGAAATAAAGTCAGACAAAGAGAGAAAAACACATCAGAAGATGAAAAGAATGAACACAGAAGTAGTGACTAACAGATAGTCATCATTAGAATTTAAAGAAGAACCTAAATAAAACTTGCATATTTTATGGTTAGAAAAATTAGTTTTGTTTAATTGAGCTATCTGAACTGGCCATATATTAGAAGTGTAATTGTCCATAAGAAAGGACTGTTAATTATAAAAAACTATTCAGAGAATGCTAAAGAGAAGATGAGAGATGACCTCTTCTTTTTTCCCCCCTGGATAAATACAACGATAACCACAACAGACAAAGGTCAAGAAACTTAGTCCAGGAAGAACTGTACTAGTTCTTCATCTATTGAGTACAGTACGAGAACTGTACCAGCGGATTTGTGCATTATTTTGTGCTTGTAGTCCTAACATACTGTTTGATTGCAAAGCATAATGCAGATAAATAATTTGCTGTTATTTAAGAGATTCACCTTGCTATGTTTGCCAGAGATATTCATTACCATTCCAAGCACTCGTTCCCTATAGGGAGGGCAAACAGGTCATTTCCTGCTATACTAACCGCATTCTCAAATATCAGTTAATAGGCCCCATTTTGTGCTTAATAATGGTCTCCATAGATGCCGTACAGACACACAGGAACCCTACTGTCTAAAAAGGCCCTCCTTCCCTCCAACAGTAATGCCCTTGGCGATGGAAAGAAACAAGGTTAAAAATATGAAGCATCAGCTGATTGGTTGGGCATCTTGAATCTGATTGGATAATGCTACAGTTACTCAGAAAACTGTGAATGAATTGAAGATGCACCAGCAAACTAGACTTGAACAAAATGAGCAAAAACACATACAAATCAAAAAGAAAGACAAAAAAAAATTCACCCACAATTAAAACTATAAACCAAATCTCAAGTGCTTACAGCATTAAAAGTCTTTTTACATAAATGAATAATACATCAAATGAAAAAAAGCTGGTTATGAGGGGGGAATTAAAATGCAGCTCCATTGTCATATGGGCAGCCCAAAGGCAGTTGACAGGCTTTGGAACAGAATGTACTGATCTACTTTACAGAAGAACACGCTCTACCCAATTCACATTCAGTAAATGGTGGATTAAGGTTAGGCTGACATTTCCCCCGATCAATTTGAAATCCATTTCAGAGAGAGAGAGAAGGTGAGAGAGAGAAAGCAAAAGAGTTTGTCTTACCTGCATAATATGATATCCTTGAAATATCTGCAAAAATAAAATAAAAAAATAACAGAATCATGTTAGAGTTTATACAGTTGCAGAAATGATCTTCATTCTACAAAAGCATTGAAACTAGTATGTTCAAGCACCAGTGTGTGTATAGAGAGCCCTCTAGCTGTCAACTGCTCTGGTGATCTACACATTCAACTATATCTATATCTATATCAAGACTATATGTTTATGTGCATTTAGTGATAAATGCATCTGAAATAACCACTGGCACAGAACAGGAAAAAATATGAAATTACAACTAAGCACAAATACTGCTACTAGACCGATACTAGAAATTCTAAAATCCAGACCCAATTCAACTCATCCTAAACTGCATCTTAAAATGATGCCAAAAAACCTGCTGCTTTTTTTTTTTTGATTTGCAGATTTCAGTCCATTTAGTTTTTTTAGTTTTGAGGTTATCTAGTGAACTGATAAAAAGTGTCAAAACTTTGGGAGATAAACACATTTTAGATTCTCTGTTTTTCTCTTCAAGGAAAACGAACCAAAAAAATCGATGACTCATCCTGTACTGCTTAGATTTTTGTCCAATCAAATGTTCTCCAGAATGAGCATGTCCCACCCCAACTGGCAAGCAGCAAATCATGGTCCATGGCTGTGATGTAATTAAAGCCTATTAACTAAATAATGAGAACCTTTTGATCTGTATAAAAAGTCTTGTTTTAATAGAACCGTATTTATCCCGAATATAAGTCACATTTATTTACCATCTGAAATGTGCAGCGACTTATATAATGCAATTAACGTCAAGCATGCAAAACATGTCAAAATTTCACACATTTAGATTTGTGCCAAATGAGAGAGGTACATACGCCCAAGTTTATTTGTATAGCACATCTTCCACAAGCTTCCACAATTTCACTTTAAATAGATTTGTTTAGGCTTGCAGCCTAATAAATGTTAATAAATGTTTTTTATTTATAATGAATGTTTGAAAAAGCTTCATAGATTAACTTTTTGGTATTTTACATTATTTCAGAATTTACTAATAAAATGTGACACGTAGATGTTTTTTCCCAACAATGCAATTTTGACCTGGTGCAACTTAGTCAGGTCACTCAGGTGTGATTTTCCAGAAATATAAATATGTCAATTAATAAATTATGTATTAATTAATAAATATGTATTCGTCTGGAACACAACATAACACAATAGAATAGAATGATGTCCAAGGACCATTAGCATGAAACTATGGCACACAGAAAGGACAGATTGATGCAAAAAGCACAGAGTGAGGTCATTCTTGAGCCCACTGCTCGCTCAGACTCTATCAGCAGGTCAGCCAGAGGCTGAGCGACGATCAGAACCACAGAAAAGTCTGTCTCATTATACAGGGAACGCTGGATAATCTTTTCATTGTAGATGCTGAATTTCACTGCGCTTTAATTGGAATGCAGTGCATTTCCACTATTCGAAGCATCCAGCATCTCACACTGCATTACGCTGAAAAGGTGAATAAACAAAAGGCGGACAGACTTTATAATTCTGTGATGATAAATAAGACTGCATTTAATTTAAAAGGTCATTGCGGTACTCTACAAAAACTATAAAACTACAAAGTCTGGTTTGTTTTACTCTGCCAGCGACCAACTTTCACTCTGTGAACTATGTTTAGCTTTAGAGTTAATGCCAGCGAGATCTTCTCATAAATGCAGGCAGCTATCAAACTGGCAATCAACCTAAACCTCACACAGCACTACAGAGGAAAATAGAAGCAAAGCAGACAGTAATTTTGAAAAATAGACAGTTCAGAGAAACAAACACTGAAGCAATCATTCATTGAGAACAGAGAAGATCAGTAAATTGTCATAAACGAACACACGCATATAGCATTTGTCTATTGTGAAAGGCTGTGCTGTAGCTCCAGGCCTGACTGTAAGACTGGCATGTATTTGTCAGAGTGAGAGCAGGAGAAGAGGCTGAGATGGTATCGCTAACATAATCTCCTGATTGATTCATCACACCAACCCGAGAAAGTGTTCAATTGCAAAAACTGCCAGTCATGCTACAGCAATGTTTACAGGAATATAACAGAAATGTCTCTGCAAATAAATATAATACCATCTTAAACAGATTTTTGGAATATGGCAGCTGGTTCGCTGATGGAACAAGCTGGCCTACCTGATGATCAACCTAACTATCTACACCAACTTGGACCATATATGAAAAGTTTGGACCAGAAACTCTAGCTACCATGAGAAGCTGGTTTTATCTGGATTTTCCAACAAAAAATAAAACTCAAAACAAATAAAAGAAGAAAAAAAAGAGGATGACAGCCAATATCTTAAAGATTCCTTTATTCCTCATTGAATAACAGCCAAATGATCTTGCACAAGTTTTCTGAGAACGTCAGTTTTTATTATGAAACACTGATGCCAAGTTATTTTGACATCCAGAGCATTTTACACAAAGAATAAATCTAGGAAATAAAGTGAAAACTAAGATTAGAAATATCAGATATGATGAAAGAGTGCAATTTTTTTTTTTAAATCAAACTATATATCTTTTCCAACGAATGGACAAATGCAAACAGGAAGTTGCCTTGGAAGATGCACAATATACTGTAGATCTGTACCACATCAGATGACAACTGATATTTAAGATTTTTGTAGTTTTTTTGGTATCACTCAATATTGGATATTTAATTGCACATGCTCAGTTCCTCTATTTGTACATTTAGATATGTTTGCCATCATTGTACACTAATTTAAAATACGTTATATAAAAAAAAACACTAATAATTTAATAACATTGTTAAATGTAATGCTCAGCAAATCTCAAACTGAATATACATTTTTCATAATGTAGCTTAATGTACTTTATAATTTTCTGATGTCTAAATTCACTTGTACCATTAAAGGTCCCGTTTTTCGCTTTGATTGTGTTTATAGTGTGCAATATAACATGTGTTCATGTTTCGCGTGTGAAAAAAAACAGTATTTTTCACATAATTTACTTATCTGTATACTGCTGTTTCCACTGTCATAAAAACGGGCTGATGACTTCCTTATTCTATGAAGTCCCTCCTTCAGAAATACATAACGAGTTCTGATTGTGCCAGCGGTTCCTGTGATGTGATTCGACAGCTCTGAGCGCACCGTGCCCAGAAAGATCACGCCTCTTACCATAACGTGGAGATGCATGCGCTCAGTGTTATTGTAAACATGTCTTTAATTTTACCCTATCAATTTGAGCCGGAATCAGACCCGGTGATTGGACTGCGGGATGAAAATAACAGCGTTTCGACGACATGGCGACAAACACACTCTACAAACGCAACTCTTGTGTATTCCTGTGGATGGAGGTTAGTCAAAAAACTGTTTTAGTGACGTCATTAAAGAAGGAAGTAGAGGGATGTAGTCCAAACTGGCCGTTCGATGTAGGCGACTTCTGTTAAATAAAATATCTCGCTTGGCATTGAACTTTGAGCTTTAAAATTTTACAGATTTTATTTATACTCTAACAACAACATTACACACTAACTAAAGTTTGAAACATGGGATCATGAAGAACGGGACCTTTAAAAAACAATTAATTTTAGTTGTTAGTGTTTTATTTTAATTTATTTAGACAAAAAAGTATTACATTTTAATATCTGCCATGCCATTATCAACAATAACAATATGGTTATTATTGTGCATCCCTTCCGTTTTCTTGAAAGCAAGTACAAATAGAGTCAAAAACATAACAGAGAAAGATGTGTGTGTTTCACTCAGGGCAGAGGAGAAGAGGGCTTGTAACCCACAAGGGAGAAGGAAGAGTGAGAGTGAAAGACAGCGAGGAGAGGATTGACCCCTCTCAACAGCATCTACAAAAGACATCCATCAGTGCAAATCCTTCTCAAAGCCCCCCTCTGCTTACAGCACACAAATTCACCTGTTTCTTAACCTCTTATCTTTCCAGCAGCCGCTGTGACACTGCCATGAAGATTCAGCACGTTGGTGCTAAGTGACTGAGGCTGAATTGAGACCAGTTTTAAGGTACAAATATGGGTAAGAGGAGTTTAATTAGGCCCCATTTATACCTGGTATTAAGAAGCATTTTCATTAATCGGATTCAGATCACAAGTTGACGATGCCAAATACAGGTGTAAACGTGGGTTGAAAACATGTTGAGCTTGTTCACTTTTGACCACCTCTAGAGGTAGTTGAAAATGCATTTGACTAGATTGTTTTTGTAGTGTGGTCGAATGCATTCAAACAACAACAAAAGACTGCCTACTGACCTAATGCATAAACATTATGGGAAGCGAGTCAGATGAAGAACTAAGTTTGGTTTGAAGATGAAAACCATACCAAGCACAATGTTCTCTCGCCATTCCTGATCAGAGCAGTCACAAATGCTGCTGCTCTCCGTGTGTTTTCAGTCATCTCCTTTCGTGCTCATATGTAAATTGCATAAGTTATTTCGTCCATTAGATCAAAAAAGATCTGAAAAGCAATATCGCGTTCATTATCGAAGGCGATTCATCTGCGATATGAACGCGATATTGCGTAGCTTGTCAGTGATCTACGGCTCTGTCTATTAAATGACGCTCCATTTGAAAGCAGGTGATGGCGATTTAGCGGTAATCAGGGAACCGGCTTTACTGACGAAATGCGCGTGACAATCTCATGCGATATATCGTGCAGCCCTAATAGTGATTCCATTGACTTTTATTGTTTGGACTCAAAAGACACCACATTTTTCAAAATACCTTCTTTTGGGTACCACAGAACACCCCCCATGGGATGATGTGATAAGAATAGTATCTCACGAAAACTATATTCCCCGAAAAGTAAAAAAAACACCATTAAAAAGAAATCCGTCAGACAGAAATGTCTCATCGCTGCTATATGTGTTGACCCCTGTCACTCTGTAATATAACAGAATGAAACCCTCAGCTGTTCTAAAACAGTTAGGAGCGCAGACCTCTGCCAATCAATAGTAATAATAACAGGGAAAAATGTCACCATGTCACACTACGGCCTAAAAGCAGCCCAGGATAATTCCCTTAATGAATAGCCCAGAGGAGACAGACCCTGAGGCCTGGCTGAGCCGAATAAATCCACATTCCAGTCATCGTGTTCTGGCTTAATAATATACACCTGACAATTTCAATGCTCTGGTTGAGCTGCACTTCAGGTACGAGAAACTAGATGTTCTTTACCAAATTTTCTTTATGCACTTCTAGACAGAGTCATGGTAACATTCAAATATTCACCCATGCAGGCAAAACATTCATCTACGGAAGCCATCACGGAGTCAACGCTCATCGATCAATATCAGATTACAAGACTGACAGTGGAACAAAGATTCGGATTTGAGTAAACATTGAAGGCGATACAATAGAGACAAACAGTTCACATGCTTCAACACTAGTAAATCAAAGGTGCTGTTTAAATAGCTATCTACTATATCAGACAAACCATATGAGGTCATTAGCTAGTTCAGTTACTGAATGAATAAAAAAATATATATATGGAAGTATTCTATAACTACACGTTCAAAAAATTGGGGTCAGTAAGATTTTTTGTTTTTGAAAAAAGTGTCTTATGCTCAAAAATGCTGCATTTATTTGATCATGGATATTGTAAAACATTGTTATACAATTGTAACTTTTCTATTTTAATATATTTTAATTTGCTCCTGTGATGACTACGTTGAATTTCAGCAGCCATTACTCAGAAATCAATGTTGAAAACAGTTGTACTGCTTACTATTTTTGTTTTTAGCACTTTTTTTCAGAATTCTTTGATGAATACAACATTCAAAAGGACAGCATTTATTTGAAGTGTAATTTTTTATACACTCTAAAAACTAATTCAGGGGACCTTTAGTCATTACTTAAATATATATATTGTTGTGAAATAAAAAAAAATTAAGTTCTGAAATGCTGTTAGACTTTTTACTTGTAATTGTTATTTTACTGAGCTTGGATGACACACACATTATGCCTATTGATTCGATATACTATCATGACTTGTCATAGTTTAACATTTTCAGTTAATCAAAAATGTATTTAATTTTAAGTTCTGTTAATGTAAAATACAATCTGATGACGTGTAAACGTGTTTCATTGTTTTGAGTTGTATGAACACTACTTTTAATTTAGACGAACTTAAGTTAAGTGAAACTGGGCTGGGATTTATATTTCCCATCATGCTTTGCCCATGGCACTTGAAAGGGAGAGTAAATGCTAAAATTAAGTGTTATATAATGTTTTTTGCACAAGATTAATGGTGAGGGAGATTTAACAGTAATTAGTGTTTTGTTATGCTAATTTAGAAGAGTTTCTGTTAATGTGGGTTTTTGGAGATTTACCATCATGGTGACAAGCGGTGCTTGGTAAGTTCATGTTACAAGTGCATTTTATTGTGTCCAAAAAGCATCTTCACCTTACTTAAAACATTATGTTGGATCAACTTAAATAGTTGCATTCATGTTGACAATTATTAAGTTCATGTTACTTAGAAATGTGTTTTTATTGTGGCAAAAAAAAAGTCTTCACCTTATTTTAAACATTATGTTGGATCAACTCAAAATATTGCTTTGAATTAATGTAATTCTCCCAATTGGCTTAAGTTAAAAATTCTAGTGGAAAACGTTAACATATTTTTTTTTTTGTTGAACCAATGTTTTATTTTTAGAGTGTAATAATGTCAAAGTTTTTCACTGTCATGTTTGATAAATTGAAATCATCCTAGCTAAACAAAAGTATTAATTTCTTTAAAAATTAAACAAACAAAAATGACAGATCCCAAAATTTATAACAGCCCTGCTGAAAAATCCAGCTAAAACCAGCCTAAGCTGGTCAGCCTGGTCATAGCTGGTTTTAGAGGGGTTTTGGTTAGCTAGGAGACTGGGAGGCTGGGAGACCAGCTTAAACCAGCTGAACACCAGCTAACCCAGGCTGGGAGACCAGCTTAAACCAGCTAAGAGCAGCCGACCAGCCAACCAGCTTAGTCTGTTTTTAGCTGGATTTTTCAGCAGGGAGTAGTGTATTTAAATAAATATTCTAGGTTCAGTACAAGTTAAGGGTTAGTTCACCCAAAAATGAAGCTCAAACATGCTGCGTAACCAATGAGGTTCATTCTCATATGTTACGCACCAAGTTTGAGCCTCCCAGAAGAGGTTTGTTCTTGTGCGTCATTCAGGTTAGGTTGAGCTTCTGTTTATGCTCGCTGATCAAGGTTTATATGCAGGTAAAAGCCTGAATTAAATCTGTTCATCATAAAAAGCGATCAAGTTTCTTTAGAAAATTTGGACTAAACCGCCTGATTCATATGGATTCGTTTTCCGATCTCTTTAGGAACTTTTTGAAGCGTCAAACGTTCAATTGCAAAGGTAGTCAATGGAAGGAAATCTGACAGAATTGTGTCATCAAAAATATCTTCATTTGTGATCCGAACATAAACAAAAGTCTTACGGGTTAGTTGACCCAAAAATGGAAATTCTGTCATTAATTACTCACCCTCATGTCGTTCCACACCCACAAGACCTTTGTTCATCTTCGGAACACAAATTTACACAGCACAAAGATATTTATGATGAAATCCAATAGGTTTTTTTATTCTCAATAGAAAGCAATGAAATTGCCACATTCAAGGTCCAGAAAAGTAGTAAAAACCAATAGTCCACGTGACTACAGTGGTTCAATCCTAATATTATGAAGCGACGAGGATACTTTTTGTGTGTAAAAACAAAACAATTTTGTCTCTTTCCTGTCATTCTCCTACATTATTTATATTGCAGCTAGGGCTGCAACGATTAATCGCGATTAATCGTTTGCAAAATAAAAGTCTGTGTTTACGTAATATATATGTGTGTGTTCTGTGTATAATAATTATGTATAGATAAATACACACACATACAGGTATAAAGTTTAGAAATATATGCATGTATTATAAATATATATATATTTATTTATATATTTTTTTATATTTTATTACATATAAACATAAATATTTTATATATAAATATAAAAATTTTCTTAAATATATACATGAATGTGTGTGTATTTATCTATACATAATTATTATACACAGAACACACACATATATATTACGTAAACACAGACTTTTATTTTGCAAAAGATTAATCGCGATTAATCGATGCAGCCCTAATTGCAGCGCTTCCATGTTATGTCCGAACGCCAGCTCAGTACTGGCCGAAACTCTTCACGTGAGCAGCACGACACACGCGTGTGATGCTGATGCAGGAGCTGGCCAATACTGAGCCGGCATTCTGACGTAGAACACGGAAGCGCTGGACATAAATAGCGTAGGAAAATGACAGGGGAGAGACAAATTTATTGGATAAAGTCATTATTTTTTGTTTTGCTGCACAAAAAGTATCCTCGTCGCTTCATTATATTAAGATTGAACCACTGTAGTCACATTGACCATTTTAACAATGTTTTTACTACCTTGAATGTGGTAATTTCGTTGCTTTCTATTGAGGATATTAAAAAAACACCACTCGGGTTTCATCAAAATATCTTCATTTGTGTTCTTACGGATTTGGAACGACATTAGGGTGTATAATTAATGACAGAAATTTCATTTTTGGGTGAACTAACCCGTTAAGCTCATTTGTGGCATAATGTTGATTACCACAAAAAATAATTTCAACTTGTCCTTCATTTTCTTTTAAAGAGATGAAAATATAGGTTACCGTGAAGCACTTCCAATAGAAGTGAATGGAGCCAATTTGTGAAACAGTATTATAGACACAAGATGTAAACAAAATACATGTTAACATGATTTTTGTTTTAAAAATTGCTTATTAACCTTTTCTCCAAGTTATGTTCAATGTTACAACTTTGTTGCCGTGACACAACACAACTCCTAAAACAGATTTACAGCTCAAATAAAACATAATCTGCTTTTAAGTCTGACAAAACTTTCCCCCATTAACTTCCATAGTAAGTGCCTCAAAAAAAATAGAGGGACAAGTCAAAGTTATTTTTTGTGGTAATCAACACAAATGTTGTCAACTGAGCTAAACTTGTACTGAACCCATAAAATCCCTTCAATGTTGTCTTTATTTTTCAATGCAAGTTGACTGTAGGTTACTGAAAATGATGTAAACTCTTAAAACATCAACAGTATAGTTTTCAAAAACTTACATCAGTGCTGATTTAATGTTTAAATAACATTCGCTGTGCCTGCCTGGTGGATCATTCCAATACCTGCAGCGGACCAAAGCTATGTTGAGACTTGTCAAATACACAGGAATTTGTTCTAAACAAATGTTGCAATACATTACAGATAACCTACATATGCGAACAACATTTGAAAATAAAATTTAATAAATTATTACACAGATGATAAACAACATTAAACCACCACGTAAAAGAACAACAAGCTAAAGACACTAACCTATCAACCTAAATAATGAACCAAAACATTCTTTAAAACATTTGCAGAATCGTGTACATTAAGCAATAAAAGTGAAAATGGCTATACACACAGGCACACCTCTTTGTTTAAGTATTTGAGGACAAATCTCGAGGCTGACTGAAAATACACCACCATACAGAAATCTAGCCTCAAGCGCAGCACTACACCAAGCCAAGCCTCCTGGAGTTCTTCCGATCACATTTGCATTGGAAATATGAAATATGGCTTGAGGTAACCCTACTCCACCCTGAAGCAGAAAAAATGCCCTTTGTTTTATAGATGATCCCATATGCGAGTACACAAAGCAATGTTTTCAAATGAGATGCTTCACCTGGACGGGTTTTATATATGTGTGTATGTGTGTGTGTGTGTGTGTGTGTGTCAGAAGCTTCCGACCCTAAGCTGCCTGTTAGAAACTCTCTTCCTGTCTTGGAGCAGCTTGTAAATAATGAATGATTACCATTACACAATGCCCCTGTGATTAATGTCAGCACTATAACAAAGACCCACGTACCTGCACTAGCACAACTTATAAAACTCCAGAACTGCATGATGTATTTTCCATGTACCTTTCCAGGCTCATTCCTCAGTGCTCCTTACCTGTGCTAATGACGTAACGTTAGAGAATACCTGCAAAGGCCCCTGATGCCCACACATACACACGCCTATAGAAGCCCCGCCCACTACATAGCACTGCTCTGATTGGTCAACATCCACAACAAGCAGGTGAAGAGCACTCACTAGTGACTCATTTCCGTGAATCGGTTCTCTCGAACAGTAAGTTGAAAATCAAACGGTTTTGAATCATTAGGGGTTTTTTTATGTCATCAAGATTATTTACGTTATATAGATTCCACACGTTTTGATGAAATTGTATTTTTGAACCGACTCGGTTTCGTACAGGCTTATATGCTGATTTAAAAAAAAAAAAAAAAAAAAATCAGTCTTGATTCGTGAACGAATCGTTCAGTAAAGTTGCGCGAGGCGGTTCAACAGATTCAGTAGAAAGAACCGCCTCAAAAGAGCGATTCGTTCACGACAAGTCAGCATAAAAAAATAAGCATAATAAAGAATAAAACTTTGATAAACAGATCAATAATGTGATATGGTTGTGAACAGATATCTTCTCCTTGCTAATTGCTGTATCTTTGCCAATGATTTATTTCTTCTATTTCATTAAATAAATAATTAAATTGAATTAAACCAGTAACCAACTCACAGAATATTAAAACATGTATCCGAAATATTAGGCTACATGAAGCAGGTGACTAGCCTACCCCCCAAAAAAACGAAATTAATGCGCATTGCCAGAACTAGTCATTAAATGAAAATACATGCACTTCATACATAATATTGGTGGAAATAGCATCATAGGGCAACGCTATAATAAAGCTTGCCTGCGCACTAAACTGGTTGCATTGTTTGTCTTTTGTTATTGTTTTCAGTTCACCATGTGAACAGAATCAGTCTGACAACAATACACAGCCCCTAATACAACACACTAAACTCAAGATAACAAACCAACAGCGATCAAGTCATATTTACACCGGGTTATTAAACGTGCAGATTGCTGTTAAATGTGACACGACGCATTTTCCGTGAGGAATAAAACATTTGGAATGGCTTAAAATGACTGGGTATGGTCTCTTTCGCATTGCCAGGAGCACTTTGTCCTGCAAAACCGAGCACAGCTTACTTTTATCGGCAATTTCATAATGATACGAGAATCCTAAGCACGCTGCAATACAATAACACGCCTCGCATTCACAATCTAACGCAACACAACATGTCAGATTGGCCCAGGAAAGCCCACTCTCCAGGTCCAAGTGCAGATATGAGCCCCCCTCACGCTATGCTACCAGGCTAACACACTTATTGCAATTATTATAGCAAATATAAAATGTGCATTCTTAACAAGGACCAATATTTACCGTATTCTTTTCATCGAATGTCTCCAAAAACGCGCCCTCCTGATAAACACCCTGTAATGTTTAGCTGTGGTTAGTATCCCGTATTAACGCTGTTTGTGGGTCCGTCCAGGCTCCGTGGGGTCTGTAGTGGATCTGAAGCCGGAATCCTCCCTCTTGCTCTCTCTCTCTCCGCTGCTGGTGATGACCGATTCGAGAATGAATCATTATGCTGGACCGACTCTTTGTAATCATTCTTTAGAACCGACTCGCAAAGCGTTTGAAAATCAGTAGACTGTAAGGAAGAGAATTAAAATTTGAATTAAATGTATGTGAGTGACATGATAACCATAAACAACGGTAGGCTACATGTGTGACAGGTAGGAACATTTATCTGGGGGGGGAGCATTGAAACATTGTCTGAAAACATCAAAATGCAAACTATCTTTAACACTTATACAACACACACACGTTTGTATAAGCTTAATCGAAAATATAGCGATATGCAGCGAATTTAACTAAATATGTGTTTAGTTAGTAGTTCACTTCTGTAAACTATGGAACGATGACTTAAAAGAATCAGTGAATCGGTTCACTGAAACGAACCGGCCAAGCGAACCGATACGCTAAATGAATCGGGCTTCCCAACACTGGCTGCTGCAGTTCTGAATCGCTCGCTCCAATATGGCTGACTCGACCTGAGGCAGTCCGGCATTCAGAAAAATATTAACTAGCTGATAATTTTTTGATGGAAAAAGTAAGCTATATATACCGGTACAGTAGAATAAACATTATAGATATTGAAGTTGGTGTTGATTGTGATTCATTTGGAAATGTTGCCACCAACAGGGGAAAAAAATACCTTATTGTATCCACTTCAGTAGGTACCTGTCAACTTTACCCAAGAATGTGCTCACAAAATGTTTCTTTGACATCAAAACTAATAATTTCCATGAATCAGCTGTCTGTTATTTTGCTTCTCAATTATACAAATTAATTCGTATGCCACGCACACTAGCTCTGAATGCACTGATATGTGCTGCACGCCTACACACACAATCCAGGGACTTAGGGACAGGATAGATGTGTGCTGGCTTTGTCTTCCAGACACATCCCCAAAATTCCTTCCAGTGACGTCTGACAGTTAGATGGCTGACCTCAAGGTCAAAATGTTACACATCAGCCAATCACTGCTCTTTGCATGGGAGGCAAAAATACAGCCAAGGGCCCCTTCTGCAAACGCTTCTACAGCGAGAAGGCTGATCCAGAATGCTTCCATGTTTAAATTATATTTATTTAAATATTAAAGGCAAATACTGACTTCACATTAGCATTGCTATTCTAAGATGTGACATTAAACAAATCTGTGTTTACAAGAGAAAAAAAAAAGAGGGTTGATTTAGGAGATTCTTTGTTGTTGTTATTTAAAAACAGTGTCTCGAAGCAAAACATTTTTTACATTTTACCTCAAAATCAAAATAAAAAAATATTTTATAATTTTGTAAGAAATTTAAAATTTATAAGAAAATAAAGTCTTTTAAAAAAATGAATTAAATATTATTCAGTTTTTATTAAATATTAATATTTTTATATTATGTATGCATTGTCAAATTATTTTCATTACAAAATAAAAAAAAAAAAATCACATTTACCCCACACCCTTTTTCTCATCATTGTAATGTAAAAAAAAAAATACATTTGTATTTATATACAATGTATTTGCAGTAGGCCTATACATAATTTATATAAAACTAGGGGCATTTTTTGTTGTCTTTAATTTAATTTATACTTATTTTAGTACAAAAACAGTGACAGATAAGTGGATATAATTACGGTAATTATATTTTTTGTATGTAATGAGAATTTTGAAAATAATGAAAATAAACGTCAAAATGCAAAAAATCTAATCTTGTAAATCTAAATTTACAAAATATTATTTATATTTTTACTTTATGCAATTTATATATAAGATTCCCCATATATACACAAGATTCCCTGAATTCATTTCTGAAATTAAATAAATACAGACCCCTGCCTGCAATAACAAAAGATAGTTATTGTCTATCAAAGACAGATTCACACAATCTTACAAGCCACTCCAGAGACGCCACAAAGATTGGCACACTGCTACACAATCTAGTCATTATGGCTTCAGTCCATCCTCAGGCAGTGCTGGTGTTTGGACCTCAATTCCCTTTGATCCAGGGCTTTTCAGGAAATTGTGTACACGGCAGCTCCACAAACCTCACACGATTCTATATTCAGCTCTTTTGGAATAAGAACAGCTTTTATAAGGACTGAAAGCTTTCAAATTAATTCAGAAAGATATAATAAAACTGTTATTTATATTTTACAGCTACAAGCTTCAAAGACTTTGCTTATACTCAGGCTATACAGAAAAACATTTCCACTGTTGCAATTTGAGCAATCCCATTCCTGAAGCAGCATACACTTCAAGAGCACAGCAATTGGTTCTTAATATATTTTATTTATTTATATAGCACATTTAAAAACAACTCGAGTTGGCCAAAGTGCTTTCCATTAAACAACATTACATAACAACAGCATAAATAACAAAGAACCAAAAACAAAAAAGACCAAACCAAAAAACATTAAAACACAAGACAACAGTAAAACAAAGTGTATTCAACTGCTAACTCAGCCATATGCCTGGGCAAGTAAATGCATCCTCAGACGTGATTTAAAATGACCCAATGTAGTACTTCATCTTATTTCCAAAGGTAGCTTATTTTAGACGCAGGGTGCAGCATGATCCCGGGGACGAGATTTGGGGACCTTTCAAAGTAATGTTTGAGATGACCTTAGTGGCCTTGTTGTCTGGTAAAGCTAGAGAAGATCCAAAATATATTTGGGACACTTAAAAACAAATATTAAAACCTTAAACTGCACCCTGAAATTACCAGGAAGCCAATGCAATGAGGCTAGCACTATTGGTCCCAGTCAAAAGCCTAGTTGCTGCATTTTGTAAAAGTTGAAGGCGAACAAGAGGAAGCCACAGATACAACGAATTACTGTAGTCCAAACTTGAAAATATATGTATAACCAGCCTTCACCACTGAGTTTACATGCTTATCAAATTTAAGCTCTGAATCAAAGATCACTAACAGATTCTTTGCTTGCTTAATGTAATGTAAATTAGGGCACAATGTACTGTATAATTATGAAGGAATTTTACATTTTGTTTTACTTCTATTTTGAATTATGCATTGCATTGGGTTGTGTTTTAGGGTTAATGGAAATTTCTGTAAAATTACTGGATAATGTCCTGGCAGAAAATGGCCAGTTTTTATTTTCCGTTTTTATATTTTACAGTGTAGAGGGCCAAGACGATCAAGTATATGCGTGGGTGACATAATGGAGCCAAACACTAGGCATTCCGTTTTAGCTTCATTAAGTTGTAAAAAATTCCGTGCCATCCATCGTTTAATGTCACTTAAGCAGTTAATCAGAGCCATTATCTGCCTTCAATGGAAAATACAGTTGAGTGTCATCTGCACATTATATTTTTGACAAATAAGGCTGAGTGGTAGCATATACAAAGAAAACAATATGAAAACAACAGACCCCTGAGGAAACCCCACAAACACAAACTGCAGAATCAGAGAAATAATTGCTGTAGTAATTGTACTACAGAATGTCTGTCCTTTAAAACCATTTGAGGGCATTTTCCTCCCTACTAACTTATACGCTCCAAAAGAATTTCATGTTCAGTTGTATAAAAATGCTGCTGTAAGATCAAGGAGAACGGACAGGTAAGGACACTTACCCGAGTCAACAGAAAGCATAAAACATTGTTCACTTTTAAAAGAGCAGACTCTGTCCTGTTTAAACCTAAAACCTGACTGGAATTTATCAAAAATAGAATTTTAAGAGCAGCTGAGCATAAATAGGCTTTTCTAAAATTTTAGATAAAAAAGGCAACTTTGAAATCTGGCGATAGTTACAAAAACTAAAGGTCAAGTCTAGGCTTTTTAGAAGAGGTTGTATGTATAGCATGCTTTAGACAAGATGGGACTATACCATTTGCTAGACTGCCATTTATGAAACATAAAATTCTTGGGACTACAACATGCAAAATCTGGAGAAGAAGACAAGAGGGAATGGACATCTAATGAGCAATTAGTAGGTTTCAAATGCTGAACTATATCTACAAGATGAGATGTAGAACCACAAACAGCCTTGTAGTAGTTGTTGACTCCCTTAACAGGCTTGATTAAGTATTTGCAACCTGCTGGTTACTCTAGTTAGCTCTCATAGTGCCATCACTGGCTAACTCCAATCAAAACCACCTTAACTGGTTACATGACACTTTCAAAGGGCAACAGTGTGTGCAATTCATTAAACTGAACAGATATATTTAGAGAGAACGTGAAGAACATATGAAAAAATACAAGTCTATGCGCATTTTGTATACAATATTTTTTGAAACTGAAGAAAATAAATCTCCCTTTCATCTTCTTTATCTTCCAAGAATCAAATTTCAGAAAATAAAAAGCAAGGTCCACAGAAACATTTTTCCCCCATGTAAAGACCACTGAGGAACTATCGCATGTCACAAATCCTGATGCACCTCTGTTAGTGAAACTCTTGATTTTATGTTCTCAGCTTGTTTAATCTACTCTCCAGATGGCAATTTTGCCATCAAGTTTTGCAGAGCCGCTGAGTATGTATCGGTCCTCTGCTGAGAACAGCGTTTGAACAATGTCTTCATGGGCCTCAAGCTCCTTCTCAACTTCAAGGCTCTCAGAGTCCAACACAAAGATCTTCCCCACAACCTTACTGAGGCCTGACCCACCACTACATCCAATCCAGACCTAGAAAGAGGAGAAATTTTGATATATATTTTTTAAAGATCAACATACTATAATGCTCTTAGTTAGGTAATTTTTTTTATTATTGTTTTTGAAAGAAGTCTCTTATGCTTAGCAAGGCTGCAGTTATTTGATAAAAAATACAGTGATATTATGCAATATTATAACACTGATATGCTGATTTGGTGTTCTTAGAATTATTAAAGTTGAAAACAGTTGTGCTGCTTAAAGGAGTCATGACATGAGAAATCAAATTTGCATGATCTTTTGACATATAAGAGGTCTTAGTACCATTAAAGGTGATAGAGAGGATTTTTTCGTCGACTGAGAATCCAAAGACTGTTACTGAGTTTTTGAAATGAGCGCATGCGTAAGAACAGCCCCCCTCCTTCGAAGGAACACCTCCCAAAACTCGTAAACACTCCTATTGGAACACGAGTGTTTACCACCGGCATTCGCTGTGTTGTGTTAGTGGATTCATTATGTCAGACTCACCGCAGGTAACTCATAATCTGCAGTTGTTACTCCTGTCTCCGGACAAAAACATTGCATGCGGCGCCTGTGGAGTGTGGAAAGTTACTGGAGAGCGCAGCTGCGCGTCTCTCACAAGGAACGTCACGGCAGTGACTGACAAGCCAGAGGGCCAATCGTTTACGCGATGATCGCGTAAATGATTGGCTGATGTTTTTAAGGCCCTACCTCGTGCACAGATGATGTATATTAATATTATTCCTTTCAGTGCACCTAATAAATAGTCTTTTATCAGTTAGTAAAGACAGTTTCAAGTAATATTGCAAAAATGTATAAAACAAAACATCCTCTTTAGCACCTTTAAAACATCCTGCAAGTTTCATAGCTTGAAACATTCTCCTCATTATAAACAAAGCATTTACTCAATCAAGCTCCAAAAACAGCTCGTTTTGATATTGCAGGATGGGATCTGTGATGTCACATGGGAAAATACATTTGCATATACGATATTATAGTAATACATCATTGCACCATAGACCCCGCCCGCTGGTATCCAGTCGCTTAACGGCTGACATTTGCCTACACTGGATGTGAGCCTTGCATCGCATCAAAAGCAAATAGAACCCTTTATAATCACTGACGCTGTCTACACTGGATACAGTTTACAGATGCGCAGTCAGTTTCTGACATACTTCACGCACTTGAGCCTGTTGACAACAGGACAAATGGAAGAGTGAACGTTCGCTTTGACACATCCAGTTTAAACAGCTCTTCTCATAATAGTGGCTGCTTACTGTTTACTGACAAGTCTTGAAGGATCCGCACCTTAAAAACTGATTATTTCAGACAGGGTCAGAATGAAGGTTGAATATTATAAGTGAACCTCAAGGAACACATTAAAATAAAATCCATGTCATGACCCCTTAAATATTTTTTGTGGAAATAGTGAGAATTCTTTGATGAATATAAAGTTATTTTGTAACATTATAAATATCTTTACTTTCACTTTTAAACAATTGAATGCATTCTTGCTGAATAAAAGTATTGACTTATTTAAAAAAAACAAACTTTGATCATTTGTGCCATGAGTAAATATATTAGCAAATTTAAAGGTTCTCTAAGCGATCCTGGGTGGAGTAACTTCCTGTTGACGTTCGAAGTGTTGTCAAGCAAAACAGAGGGTAGCTAGACCCTCCCCTCCGTGCTTCCTGAAACGGTCATGAACGCGCATTTAAAATCTTTCTTGTCGGTTATTGGCTGCAGCATGTTTATTATGATTCGTGGTCCAGGCTGCACCAGGTAGTTTTTATTGCCGTTTTCGGAGCTTGTGGCGACTACAGAGACCGCGTTTTTTTTACAGTGTGTTCAGGGGACAGGCAGCTAGCAGATAGTGAGGAGATGTTTGCTGTATGTGACAAAAAATGTTTTGGCCTAAAAACGCGTGACATCACTTAGAGCACCTTTAATTGCACAGTTCAATTCATTTTAATTGCATAAAAGAATAATTAATCTCTTTAAAGATTTTATTTACAGTTCCTGTAGGTGTGAGTCTGACCATGGAAAAGTCATGAAAAATATAACATCTACACCTCCAGACTGAGTACCTGTTTTTTTACTCTGATCATACAGGTGACCTCACTGCAATTGGGGAGTGTGACCTGTTTGGGTGGTTTGATGGGGTCACCGGAGTCCCATATACAAAGCTCTGCTGATTCTGTGAAACTTGTCCAGATCTCTCTTCTCTAAAAAAAAATAAATAAATAAATAAATAAAAACAAACACAAAACAAGAGCCTAAGATCATTGGTTATATCCAAACACATTATAATTTTATGCAATTCACACCATTTAGTGGCATGGCTGACCTCTCTGACTATCTGGATGTCAAGTGTGTTTGTGCAAAAGCATGAAACAGCAAAGGAAAACTACTTCACACTATAACAACAAAGCTGCAACACATCTAATACACAGAGACACAATAAATCATGATTTATTAGAATAATAAATAAAGATTTATAGCTTAAAACATGCTGCGGTCATTGTTGCGAGTCTTGCATGGTTCTGAATCCTGTAGAGTGGGTTTAAAGGGCAAATTTGATTTCTTACCATTTCATTCTTCATTTCTTTATTAAATGACATATATAATATACACTATATTGCCAAAAGTTTTGGGACGCCTGCCTTTACATGCACATGAGCCTTAATGACATCCCATTCTTAATCCGTAGGGTTTAATATGGAGAAGGCCCACCCTTTGCATCTATAACAGCTTCAACTCAATGGTGTTCTACCGGGTTGAGGTCAGGACTCTGTTCAGGCCAGTCAAGTTCCTCCACACCAAACTCACTCATCCATGTCTTTATGGACCTTGCTTTGTGCACTGGTGCGCAATCATGTTGGAACAGGAAGGGGCCATCCCCAAACTGTTCCCACAAAGTTGGGAGCATGAAATTGTCCAAAATGTCTTGGTATGCTGAAGCATTAAGAGTTCCTTTCACTGGAACTAAGGGGCCAAGCCCAAACCCTGAAAAACAACCCCATACCATAATCCCCCCTCTACCAAACTTTACACTTGGCACAATGCAGTCAGGCAAGTACCATTCTCCTGGCAAACGGCAAAACCCAGACTAGTCCATCAGATTGCCAGACAGAGAAGTGTGATTCGTCACTCCAGAGAACATGTCTCCACTGCTCTAGAGTCCAGTGGTGGTGTGCTTTACACCACTGCATCCGACGCTTTGCATTGCACTTGGTTATGTAAGGCTTGGACGCAGCTGCTCGGCCATGGAAACCCATTCCATGAAGCTCTCTACGCACTGTTCTTGAGCTAATCTGAAGGCCACACGAAGTTTGGAGGTCTGTCCGAATGGACTTATTGCACAGGTGGCAACCTATCACAGTACCATGCTTGAATTCACTGAGCTCCTGAGAGCAACCCGTTCTTTCACAAACGTTTGTAGAAGCAGTCTGCATGCCTAGTGTACCAATACTTTTGGCAATATAGTGTATATAATGCTTTATGTTTGAATGCTTTATAAATGGGTCTTTACGCATAAAAATATATATCTATGACTATAATATATATTTTAGGAAGACGGATCATCATATTTGGATAAGGCTGATTCTGTGGTGGCACAAACCTCCATAAGGAGTGTGACTCTGCTGAAGGCACTGGCTGTGGTTTTCATATGGTCCGGGAGGGAAATCTTATGAAGCACAGCTCCATTCAGTGTCAGCTTCATCACACAATCCCTGGCACCTTCACAAACAACAAACAAAAGCTAAATTGAAATTAAATACTGTATATATTCAGATTAACCTCATTAATGTCAAGCTATCTGTTGCTAAATAACCTCTGAAAAAACTGTGCCAGGTTTATTTCATGGACACGTTTTACTAGGCTGATGATAAACTTACCACACCATAAGGCGTCATTGTGAACTTGAATGGACTGCAGTCTGTCACAGGGCAGATGAAACTGCCTCTTTACCTTCAGAGAGGGGACGTCCCAAACAATCACAGTGCCATCTGCACTACAGGAATACACCTGCGCTTGGCTTAGAGAACACATCAAAATGACATTTCTTTATAGTGTAATCTCTATTCTCAACCACAGCTGTCAAATATACAGAAAATATTATAAACAATACTGCCGCCTGCTGGTGAGGTTACTGTTCTTTTCTTTCTTTCTTTCTATAATAAAAAAATGTATTATAATACATTATAATAATAATTAAATTAGATAATAAAATATATATATATACATATACACACACAGTACAGTCCAAAAGTTTGGAACCACTAAGATTTTTAATGTTTTTAAAAGAAGTTTCGTCTGCTCACCAAGGCTACATTTATTTAATTAAAAATACAGTAAAAAACAGTAATATTGTGAAATATTATTACAATTTAAAATAACTGTTTTCTATTTGAATATATTTCACAAAGTAATTTATTCCTGTGATGCAAAGCTGAATTTTCAGCATCATTACTCCAGTCTTCAGTGTCACATGATCCTTCAGAAATCATTCTAATATGCTGATCTGCTGCTCAAGAAACATTTAATGTGTACAATTGTACAAAATATTTGTGTACAATATATTTTTTTTCAGGATTATTTGATGAATAGAAAGTTCAAAAGAACAGTGTTTATCTGAAATCTAATCTTTTGTAACATTATAAATGTCTTTACTGCCACTTTTGATTGATTTAATGCATCCTTGCTGAATACAAGTATTCATTTCTTTAATTTCTTTTCAAAAAAATAAAAATAAAAATTCTTACTGACCCCAAACTTTTGAACGGTAGTGTATAATGCTACAGAAGCTTTGTATTTCAGATAAATGTTGTTCTTTTGAACTTTCTATTCATCAAGGAATCCTGAAAAAAAAAAGTACACAACTGTTTTCAACATTGAAAATAATCATAAATGTTTATTGAGCAGCAAATCAGCATATTAGAATGATTTCTGAAGGATCATGTGACACTGAAGACTGGAGTAATGATGCTGAAAATTCAGCTTTGCATCACAGGAATAAATTACTTTGTCAAATATATTTAAATAGTACACAGTTATTTTAAATTGTAATAATATTTCACAATATTACTGTTTTTTACTGTATTTTTAATTAAATAAATGTAGCCTTGGTGAGCAGATGAAACTTCTTTTAAAAACATTAAAAATCTTGGTGGTTCCAAACTTTTGGACTGTACTGTATGTATATATATATATATATATATATATATATATATATATATATATATATATATATATATATATATATATATATAAATTTATTAATTCATTGTAATTAACTATACATAAAACATTTATTTATTATTTATGTTTAAATAGTTATTTGGATAATAAACAAAATGTATTATATTAAAATGTATAATTAAAATGTATAGATAAAAATGATCACAGTGCAGTCAGTCTAATCCATCCCCAGCCAGGACATTGAGGCCGGACCCAATGAATGAGGTTCCCGTTCAATACTCACCTTAATCTGTTCTCAGGGCTCAGTTTCTCCAGGGCAAAGTCTGTGACCTCTCGGTGGTGCTCCGTCAGCTGTTTATGACACAGCATACTGTGAGTGTTGATTATGTAAATGACAGAGTCCTGAGAACCAATCCACACCTGCTCCTGGCCCAATCCCATCATGCAGTTCTGGGCACAAAAAAAGATTGTTGTGTTAAATCTGTTTTGAGATTTAGACTGTATTTTTCTTTCACTCCTCCACAGATCCAAAAACTACTGCCAGATTTACAAGACATTGGTAAACAGAGCTGCTATAATTTTCCAATCCACAAGGTGGCATCATATACATTTTACTGTGGCAAAAACAAAACTCTCAGAAAGGAATGTCAACAGGTAAAAAACCTAATCTATTTCTTGAAGATCCCAATATGGAAAAACACATTCTCACTGACTGAAGTGTCACTAAATAGAGAATGAAAAGCTTTTATCAAGAACATTTGCTGTCAATTACTTGTCTATCATCTTTAATATATTAAATCAAAATCAGCAGCATCTTACCAGTCGAGAATTTCCTAAATGAATGCAGTTTTGCTTTAGGGACCAACTGACAGCATCAAACACAACCACTTTCCCACAGCTGAGAGCACACCAGAGCTTAGGGTTTCTATCCACATCACTCTCACAGAAAGTTAGCTGGCCTGGAAGGAGTTAAAAAGAGTTATTTAACATTAAATCTTCCACAAACAGTTTGCTCATGTTACTGAAACAAAAAAAAAAAAAGGGCTATGACTGTAACCGAATATTGTTATGAAGATGTCTTCAGGCCAGGTC
Source organism: Megalobrama amblycephala (assembly GCF_018812025.1). Taxonomy (NCBI): domain Eukaryota; kingdom Metazoa; phylum Chordata; class Actinopteri; order Cypriniformes; family Xenocyprididae; genus Megalobrama; species Megalobrama amblycephala. The sequence continues at coordinate 27,926,700 of NC_063056.1, forward strand.
TCTAATAAAACATGTGAAGTTTCGGGCAGATCGGACATTGTTTGTCAGAGTTACAACAACTTCCTGTTTCATGGCAAAACATCAAACTTTGTCATAGTTGTTTTCCAAAATCTGGATCCAAAGCAACCCTAAATAAATATATATATATATATATATATATATATATATATATATATATATATATATATATATATATATGCACACGCACACATATTGTACACACATTTACATCCCACTGAAAGAGTTACATAATTTTGATAACATATGCTCAATTCAAGAAGAATATGTTTTCAAAAGTGGACAAATACTACTACTACTAATAATGATAATTATAACAATCTGACGAATTTTCAATCTGAAAAAATCTATATAAAAATATGGCGAAATGTAATGGGGACAAGCTATACAAGAGGAATCCAGAACATAAACATATATTAACTATTTCATGCATGCAGACCTGGAGTGTATAGCAAGACATCAACAGCCTGAGGGTTCGACATGTTCTGGGATGGATTGATCTTGTGTTTCAGAGTCTCTGCTGTGGGTCTGGGGATGATCATGGGGACTGTGGGAATGAAGACAAAAGACTTTAATACAGCTATCCATGTTCTTACAGGTAGAGAATCAGACATATTATAGACAGAAATGCACCTTCTTGTCTTAGCTTTTCATAATAGGCCAGTTTGGAGGCAGCATAAACAGCCTTTTGTGTCTGTAAACAGCCCACCACTGCATCCATAAGCAGGACGTTGGTCAGTGCTTGCTGCACATACTGGGGGTCCTGATAACAGAAGAGATCAAAGATCACAAACTAGAGTCATTGTATTGTGCATTTGTGTTTTAAAACATGCAGTGATGTAATAGGGGATGAACAGTTATCTCCTTAAAAGTTACAGACTTTGATATTGTTACAAAAGACTTCAAGCTGTTCTTTTGAACCTTATTTACCTAAAAATTCTGAAAAAAAAGTTTATCCACAAATATTAACTGTTTTCAACATTGATAATAATAAGAAATGTTTCTTCAGCACCAAATCAGAATTATTTCTCATTAATGTATTAAAATAGAAAATATTTATTTTAAATTGTAGTAATATTTCACAATTTTACTGTTTTTACTGATGCATTTTATTAAAGACAGAAAAATTGTACCGGCCCCAAACCTTTGAAAGGTGCATATTCAATGCTATTATTAAGTTGGCAAGGAAGGGTAAATGGTTCATTTTGATTTCATGTTTTCTTTACTATCTCCCCAGTCACAGGTGAACTTTACCTTATGGTTGTCTGCCATCATTCTGCCAGCCCACATCTCCTTGATCATCAGGCTCCACAGTTCACTCTCTGATTTTAAATTAGCCTCGAATATCTCTTTCCTCAGGCTGTTCTTGATCTTTAGAGATTGGACCTTCAAAAGCAGGAATGGAGCAATGGAGATCTTCACCTCCTGGGTTGACAGGATTCATAAGGTTACCACAAACACTAACTTCTCAGTTTGAATAGAATATCACAGGTATGAACTAGGGCTGAGCGATATATCGCATGCGATTGTCACGCGCATTTCGGACAAGCCACGCAATATCGCGTTCATTATCGAAGTCGATTCATCTTCGATACTGAACGCGATTTTGCGTGGCTTGTCCGCAATATATATCTGCAATATATCGCCCAGCCCTAGTATGAACACTAACAAACCTCAATGTCCCTAAACTTGGTGATCTCAACATATCCAGGTTTGCCTGTGGTCAGCAGAAAGAGCCTCTTCTGAGTCATGGCGATTTTACCAACACCATAACTGGTCTTCACAGAGCTGGACAGCTTGTACACACACTCATTGTTGTCCAGGCATTCCAGGACGTCGGCAGGCAAGAGAACCTCCTGTGCTACTGCCTCAGTCTCTTTCCAGAAGGTGTAAAACGCTCTGAACTTCTCTGGATCAATCTGCTTCTGCCCATCTGAGAAAGCAGAGGGAGAAACTAGATCAGATATGGTATTAATTTCTTGTGCATCACTAACGATTTTACACATTAGCCAATTTCCACCCCATTTCAAATTGTCTGTTACAAAGCATTGTTGCCTCTCACTTGTATAGCCACCTTACTGTTAATAATCTCTTCGAACCCCTTCAGTCAGGTTTTCGCAAATTAAATTTCACAGTACTGAAAGGTTCTGGTCAGGGTTGCCAATGACTTGCTGATGGCTTCTGATTCTGGCGCTATTTACATTCTCATTCTTCTTTATCTCAGAGCTGCTTTCGATATTGTTGATCATAGTCTTTTACTTACTCGCCTTGAAAATGCTTTTAAGGTTTCAGGGACAGCTTTAAAGTGGTTTAAATCCTATTTTACTGACCATTCCCTGTTCATTGCCTTGGGTGGTTACAGGTCTGAGATCAGTTCGGCGCTCACTGGTATTCCTCAGGGCTCAATTTTAGGCATTTTACTCTTTATTATGTATTTGTCCCCACTTGGACATCTTTTGCGATCGCTCAGCCTTCATTATCACTTTTATGCCGATGATACTCAAATCTATATACAGTACACTATAAACCTGGTGAAAATCTGGATGTTTGGTTTCTTTCTGATTGCGTTTCTGAGATCAAGATATGGATGAATAACAATTTTTTCTGCTTGAATAGTAGTAAAACTGAAGATATGTTACTTGGTTCCCCCAACCAGCTTTCCAAAGCTGGTTCACTGACTGTCTGTTGATTGGTTCTATTTTGAAGTCTCAAAGAAAATTGAGAACCTTGGAGTAATCTTTGATGCCAGACTTACATTTGATCCTTATGTACAGAGCACTGTTAAAACATCTTTTTTTCACCTTAGAAATATACCAAGATTGCATCCCATGCAAACTTTTTTTCTGAAGCTGAAAAGGTGATAAACTCATTTACTGTCTCTTTGGATTAAGTAATGTAATGCCCTTTTAGCAAGATCTACTGTACACTTAAGTTGCAATGTGTACAAAACTTGGCTGCCAGGATCCTGACTGGGACCAGGACATGCAATAATATCAGTCCGTTTTGGAGTTCTTGCACTGGCTCCCGGTCACGTTCCGTGTTGATTTTAAAATCATAGACTGCGCTCTTCACAATTTAATCTGTTGGCTGTTCCTCAAACCTGCTTAAAATCTATGGGTGATGGCTTTTTCTTCTTATGCTCCTATTCTTTGCGAATCTCATCGGCTTGAACTTAGGGAAACTCAAGACTTTTAGGATTTTTAAAGTTCAACTTAGAACATTTTTTTTTAGACTAGCATGTGCTTGCTGGTTTTGGTTTATTATTTTATTCATTATTTTAGGTATTGTTTATCTTGTGTACAGCACTTTGAGAAGCTGAGTTTAAACTTGCTATATAAAATAAAGTTTATTAATTTCCCAGGAAGTCACGAGTTTGTTCTCTTGAACACATGGGATGGAAATGGTACTTTATTCGCGAATGCTTTATGTAATATTTCAATTTTGTGGATAGGTTTAATTCACACCTTTGGATGGAAAAATAGCTAGTGACACACTGCAGCTCAGACCTACCAACAGTGAGAGCTTCAAACAATCTCTGTGTGGTAGCCACGTCCCGCACAATGCCCGATTCCTGAGTATATTTCACAAACTCCTCCGGCTGCATAGGGGTCTTGGGCAGCTGGAACTTCTTCACGTGATCGTCTGATTCCATATGCTCGCTCTTTTCATTGTTCTTTACCTGACAGATGAGCCGTTTGAGCTCAGATCTCTTCAGTGCCTGGACTCTCTCTTCTATATGCAGAGAGTCAACCAGCGTCTTTACCAGCTCTCCTGGAAAAATCTCAATATCTGTTTTGTAGAGGTTCTGAAAGTCACTGAGGGCATCCAAGTGCTCAGAGTTCAGCATGTTGATGAGGCCGCGGAGGTAAAAGTATCTGGCAAGCAGGGAGGAATCATCAGGTGGGGTAGCTGATATGGCTTTTTTCAGCTGGAGAATAAGAGCCCCAAAGTAATGGCACACGTTGGGGTACGTAAAGGGAGTAGGGAGATCTGGGAGCTGGAAAATCTTTACTGGCCTGGCTGGAGTAATCAGAGCTTTTGGGATAAGGGATTTGCAAGGATCATTAGTAACATAAATATATTTCGATACAAAACTGAGCTGTGCAAATGAATAACACTACAGCATTTCTCTTACACATTTTAGGAATGATTTTAGTTGGAGGCATCTGTCTAAGGACACTCAGGCGTTTCACATCATCCAGGTCAGCTAGACTTGTGCTCAGACGTTTAGTCAGACCATTCTCAGATGAATCCCCTCTCAGAAGCATTACCTTTGTGGTGGGTCTGCGAGAATAATCCACTGATCGCTTCAATCTACTGGAGAAATTAATAACAAATGATATTTTAATAAAAAAAAAAAATGAAATGGTAATATTTCAGAAATCTAAAGATACTATAATATTATTAATAATAATTTATTGTAATTATATATATATATATATATATATATATATATATATATATATATATATATATATATATATATATATATATATATATATATATATATATATATATTTGTATACATGTATCTTTGATCAAAAATACAAAAAAAAACAATACTTTGAAATATTATTACAATTTAAAATAATTGTTTTCTATTTTAATGTATTTTAAAATGTAATTTATTCCTTCAGAAACATTTAATAGTTAAACATATAACAGTTAATATTTTAATAAGATATTAATATTAATATTTTAATATGATATTAATATAATATTTTTGTGAAAAGCCATGCTACATTTTATACATGAATAGAAAGTTATATATTATATTTGAGAGATCACAGATTGTAATTAATCGCCCGACTTTTGTTGATTATGCCTCTACTTATTTTTTCATTAAAAAAATTAAGATACAGAATTTTCCTTGTAAAGTTGGAAAATCTGTTTGTTATGACACAGTTGTTGTGGTTCTGGTTGTTTTCTTCTTTTGTTTTTGTAGGTCTGATTGGTGACTGGGGCGTGACTTGAGTGCACATGAATCTCTTCAAGGCACCTTATTTCAACATTCAGTTGTTAGTAGGGATGGGTACCGAGAACCAGTAGTTTTTGGACCGGTACGTAATTGGGTCGATATCGGAGTACTGATAAGCTTTCAGGACAAACGATACCGCTATCGATACTACTCTATATTTGGTGTGAAAAGATGTTGAAAAGTTATTTTATTACTACTTAACTTTAGTACTGCAGTTTACAAATGGCTCTAAGCACATAGAAAATGGCGCATAAAGCACTTTTTTTTTTTTTTTTAATAGCATGTGCATAGAAGCACAACAGAATGTAATAGACAATTCTGGCGTCTCTAGCTATTTTTATTTAATGTTGTCTCCTTTGTTGATAAATGACAAGCAGCAGCCATTAACACCGAAATATATGGAGATACAACAACGCAAGTATCGATAACGGTACCAATCCAAAAGTATCGGTATCGATTAAAATTCAAACGATACCCATCCCTAAGCTTCTAGTTTGGCAGTTTGCCAGACCTGTGCTCCAGCTTTAGGAATATTTGTTTTGTTTCGCATCCATGCATTTGTTTTTACAAAACACACAGTTATTCATTCATTCATTAGCAGTCACTACTGACACACCTTTCTCAAAGATGCGCCATTAAGGTGAGACGACATGGTGAAATGAACAAAAAAAAAAAAAAGTACAGAAAAGACAACACAGCTTCAACTTACTTTTGGTCGTCTGTCCGAATACTACGCTCCATTCGAGTAAATGTATCCATCTTTCCATTCAAACGTTCTTTCAAAAAAGAGTGGAAAATTTGTGTTTCCACGACCTGTCATGAAAAAAAAAAGCCATCAATTGTACAGTTCGGTTCTATTTCTAAAGGTTCAAGACCAGATATATTATTAACTGGAAAGTCACTTTTTTATAAAACGGCTGGTCCTCTGGCTCCCTGGTCTTGAGAAACTCATCAGTGTTAAAAACTCTGTGTTCGTAACTAAGGTAATCCCTGACATCTCTGGGAAAAGAAGAATGATAATTTTTTTCAATTAGATATATGCAGACAATTTAAATTCAGTTAGTTCAAAAGTCAGTTCTAGATTTTCGCACATGATCTTACTGACCTAAACATGTTAACGATAAGCTCCAGGCTGACGTTTTGTATTTCCAAATTGAGTCTGTGTTGCCAGAGTCTTCTCTGCATCCGAAGCTCATTAAGATCTCCACAGATGCTCTGATGAACCACTTCCAGGTCATAGTGTAACTGAAGACCTTTCCTTCTGCATGAAGATTCAGCAAAACAATTACAAACCTGACAAATACATAACTGACAATTATATAATGGGGCCTGGTCTCACCAGCTGGGTCTGATAATGTGAGATTATTAATATCTTGTATATTTTGATTACTCCAATAGAATAAAGACTCTTAGACTTCAATTTAATAGATAAATGTTTCTTACCGACTCTTGAAACTCTGAGCAGCTGCCTGCGGGGTGTCTGGAACGTTAATGTAATGACAGCGAGAGCAGGACACAGTTCCCTCATCAATATTGATCAGAATCAGGTCATCAGCTTCCTGATAAATGGACAGTGATTTCAGAGATCACAGAAGTTGACAGGTATTTGATATAAGTAAAAAACTAATGTCATGAATTTCTCAAAATATAAAGGTTGGCTAGGAACAGTTTTTATTGCGATAAATAAATCAAATCATATAAATAAACCCAAAACATTTAATTTGAACTAAAGCAGGTTTCAATTTTCGACAAATATGTATCTGGTATTTGGTAATAAAATATGGTAATCCCAAAACTGCAAGGGAAAAACATATTCCTAAAATATAAAGAGATTTATAAATAAGTATATCTATTGTCATGTGTCGGTCAGCATCGCAAAGTTGTTTCGTTGGAACGACAGCCTTCGACCTGTGGTTAAAGCATAGTTTCTTGTTTGCATGACATGTGGACTTAATAAATCTTTATCTTGAGCAAAACAAGCAAGCTGACATTCAGTGCAATCTATAGCTTTCATTTCGAATATATACAAATGTAATTTACGTCTTTTAGTTTGTCAAGAGATTTAAAGCGCCTTTTTGAAGAGTGTGCATGTGCGTACGTGCTCTAGTATGTAAGAACGAGCCTATGATTGAATCTGGAAATAAAGCAACTGAGAAAACTGAGAAAAATGAGAATTAGTCCTCAAATTCCATGTCCTTAATTTTAGCAAAAAAATCTAGCATTAATTCGAAAAAAACAGATTAAAAACGGATTCGTTAAAATTAAAAGTTATTCCTCCACCACCTGTGTGACATCATTAACCAATGTGGTCGGGCAACAAATTTGCGGTTTCAGGAAATTAATGTGACTAGCTAGTTGATTTCTTCAAGGATGCATCATACTATGGTAGTTCAGCAGCGAGTCAAGGCCGTTGTACAGTAAACACACCCCTGATCAGCTCAAGGTATTCTTCTGCTGCATCCGAAATCACACACATTGCTAGTAGATGAAAAGCAGTATGTGAAAAAAGAAGTTTGAATTACGAATGCAGATCCAAATTCACAGTACTCATAAAAGGGTAAGCAAAAAGTACTCGCATGACCTACTACTTCCGGTGAAATTCTGAAGTGTGCATATGATGGAGAGGATTTGTGAATGGTTGTGAAGCGACGGAACTGACACTGGTAGGTCACATGGTGAATGTAGTATGTCCAGATTACATTCATACTACACAAACTCATACTATATAGAACATCCTTTTAAGTGGTAGTGAAGTAATTAACTATTCAAAACATGTACCTGCACAAGTACGTATATATGCGATTTTGGACACAGCCAGTTTTGTGTCCTTTGTCTGGACCACATGGCTGACACCTGGTGTTTGTGTTGTCATGCCATGCCCCTCTTGTTACCTTATCTCATTATGGCTATACATGTTGTAGATCATTTGTCACTCACCCTTTATATTCCCCTCTTGTTTTCTGTGCTGTGCCAGATCTCTCTTGCAGTGTTTATCTTGATCTTGTTCTTGCTGTAGCTCTAGTCTAAGTTTTGTCTTGTATTTATTAAATTATTTTTTTCCCCCTGTTCTTCTAGCTTTGTTTTTAAGCTTTTTTTTTTTTTTTTTTTTTTTACCCACCCTTTTCTTTTGTTCCCACACAAACACCAGGTGTCAGCCATGTGTAGCCCATAACATGATGGTACTTGAACAAACTCAGGGTTACATGATTACAAAAGCTGAAAAAACTAACCAATTCAATCAGGCTTTGTGGTCACCATGATGCTGATCATCAACTTTCTCTGTCAACTCAGGCTTTGATCCTGAGTTTAGGAGTTTAGGTGTGACATCAGTAGTGAACAGCAAATCACATGCTGTGGAACAGTAAATTTGCAATTCACTTCTCGCAAGAGAAGCAGCGCGCTTCACTTCTCTCTTCTGCAGAATATTACAAGATTACATTGTGGTGCCCTCGTGAAGCTACTATGGCGATAAACACTGCTAAAAGCCAAACCACTTTCATTTGCATTTTTTTTTTTTTTTTTTGGTGCCTAAACCCAGGGTTTGCGCAAACTAAACTGAAACATACTTGGCTAGCCACCTAAACTGCTTCATAGTATAGGCCCATGGTCCAGAGAAACAAAGGACACAAGACAAACAAACCCTGAGCTGATCAGATGGGCACCCTAATATAGATTTAAAAAACCCTGAACTATAAAAACAGCTAAATGGGGTTAATAGGGAACATTTCTTAGGCTTTACCATGGCAACTTCCTCATAGTGGCTGATGTGGCATCCCATGAGGAAGGCAGTCGGAGCCATAATGAAGTCAAGCATCTGACGAGACAATATGGGCACCAGTGGGTGCTGCCAGCGCAGGGGCCAAATATAGAGCATGAAACACTCAGCAATCAGGGTCAGTTTGGACCAGTCCGAGGAAAAGAACACCATACGCTGCTCTGTGAGTATACTGGCTATGATCTACAGAGGAGGAATGGAGACATGCAAAATTATTCCTATTTGAATAATTCCAAGAATTCCAGTAACATTGTTTAATCAAAAAGCTTTTATCTTCAAATATTTGCATCTAAAATTAATTGATGGACTCTTTCCTTGTTAGCGGTTTGAGTGAACACAGGCAGTCTGTGTTCATTCAAATCGCCAACAAGGAAATTTCCTAATAATTGTTTTTGTTTACATATTTAGTAATCAGCATTTATATACCTGCAGCAGCTCTCTGGAATTGAAGCAGAGGAATGGAAGATGCAGGTCCAGGTCAATGACAGGATGATTTTTATCTTCTTTGGATGGAAGGACAATGGTCAGAGGTTGCAAGGTGAACATCTGAAAAGAAAAATTATGTAACTAAATATATGTATTATGTATTCATATGTAATCACAGATCTTCTTGTGGCATTACATTTTTACTCAGCTCTCTGAATTTGCAAAACTTTAGATGCCTAAAATAAACCCACCACATGCAGCTGACCAGGAGGAGGAACTGGGACCAGAGCCAGTTTAGCAGAGAACTCCTTCACTTGCTCTTCCATATTAGTCATTTGGCAGATTTTGAGCTGCCCTAAGAGGCTGCGGATAGGTGAATGAAAACCCAGGTAATGGAGAATAATCTGCATAGACAACTGCAGAAACAACTATGACATTTGCAGGTTGGTTTGTTGAAAAAGTGTGGACAATGTGACTCTGAGGTGATATCAAACTGGCAAATTAAGTACAGCATACTTTATGAAGGCAGAATGCAGTTTATGATGTACCACTAATACTGCTGTTGTTATACAGTATATTCTCCTCTGTCTCCCAAATATTTTCTTCTTTTTCAATACATGTGAATAAATGTCATGAATCTTGACTCTTGGCCATACCTGGACAGACAGTCCTTGAGAGTATTGTAATATGGGTGTTTTGATATAACACATATCGCATAAGCAGTGTAGAGTTGTGGAGACTGGTGTCCATTCAAATACAGCATCCCTTCCTGTATAACAAGGTTTAAAATTAAAATTTTGAATATATCAGTGCCTTAGTCAAAACTGCATCACCTACATGCCACCATACATCTTTTAAATTCCACTAGTTTTTTACACTTTTTTTCACTAACATTTTCCACAGTCCCCAAATTGAAAAAAGTTTGAATATGTCAATGTGTTAATCAAACCTCCATGCCCTGCACACCACCATTTATGTTTGTCTGAAAAGTACTTCAAATTGCGAATTCAGTTTCATTAATCGGTGGTATTAGTTTTATTTTTTGGGACTTTAAACAAGTAAAATCCACTGTTGGATCCAGTCCATGTCTTAAAGTAGTTAACCTTTATAAAAAAGGTGGCACTGAGACAATAACTAACAAACATACATATATATATATATACAGTACAGTCCAAAAGTTTGGAACCACTAAGATTTTTAATGTTTTTAAAAGAAGTTTCGTCTGCTCACCAAGGCTACATTTATTTAATTAAAAATACAGTAAAAAACAGTAATATTGTGAAATATTATTACAATTTAAAATAACTGTTTTCTACTTGAATATATTTCACAAAGTAATTTATTCCTGTGATGGCAAAGCTGAATTTTCAGCATCATTACTCCAGTCTTGACATGATCCTTCAGAAATCATTCTAATATGCTGATCTGCTGCTCAAGAAACATTTAATGTGTACAATTGTACAAAATATTTGTGTACAATATTTTTTTTCAGGATTATTTGATGAATAGAAAGTTCAAAAGAACAGTGTTTATCTGAAATCTAATCTTTTGTAACATTATAAATGTCTTTACTGCCACTTTTGATTGATTTAATGCATCCTTGCTGAATAAAAGTATTCATTTCTTTAATTTCTTTTCAAAAAAATAAAAATAAAAATTCTTACTGACCCCAAACTTTTGAACGGTAGTGTATAATGCTACAGAAGCTTTGTATTTCAGATAAATGCTGTTCTTTTGAACTTTCTATTCATCAAGGAATCCTGAAAAAAAAAAGTACACAACTGTTTTCAACATTGAAAATAATCATAAATGTTTATTGAGCACCAAATCAGCATATTAGAATGATTTCTGAAGGATCATGTGACACTGAAGACTGGAGTAACGCTGCTGAAAATTCAGCTTTGCATCACAGGAATAAATTACTTTGTCAAATATATTTAAATAGTACACAGTTATTTTAAATTGTAATAATATTTCACAATATTACTGTTTTTTACTGTATTTTTAATTAAATAAATGTAGCCTTGGTGAGCAGACGAAACTTCTTTTAAAAACATTAAAAATCTTAGTGGTTCCAAACTTTTGGACTGTACTGTATATATATATATATATATATATAAGAAAAACTAGAGCAACTTCCAGTTACCATGTCACAATTATTCAGGACACACTCATAAACAGCACTCACCGTGATTTTGCCAAGCAAGACATGTTCCTGGATCAACATATTTTGTTGATCCTGGAAAAACATTCCAGTCCAAATATTTAGTCTTACCTCTATCCTCCTTACCTCTAAACCTGACCCTACCCATAACTTACCCCTTAAATCAGAGGGAAATGACAGATGAATTACATCAATGTAGAGGCATCTAACCCTGGTTGTAAGCCTAAACTTGACATAAACTGAAAACGTGTCCCTTAAATCTGACTGGTTGTTTTGAATGTTGCTCCAGGTTTAACAAAGATGTTGATCCAGGAACATGTTGTACTTGGTGTAATCACTTTCACCCATAAACAGCAGGTAACATTCAGAGCAGGTGATCTGTCAATACACAACCATAATGAGAGGTTATTCAGGTAATAAGAAGAATCTGACCTGTATTGATCTATAGTACTGGAGAACTACTCCATAAGACTGGTTTCCAAACACGTCAGTGAAGACTAGGAAGTGAAACTGTTCCACCTTTTGCTCCCGAGTTACCTGAAGCCCTCCTGATTTAAAAGAAAGAAAAGAATGTTAGTCTAATCTATTTATTAACTAAAGCTACTGTGCACTGAGCTATTTAACATTTACAGCATGAATTGTTCTTTATATGGCTGTCTGTGTGCTGACCTTTGCCCCCTTCTACAGATATTTTATACTGTTTCTAAAGTATTACACTATGAAATGTATGAAGGTCTGGGTGGAACAGCAGCAGATGCACAGTCAAGCTTTTGCACACAATTTAGTTTCACCTGGAAAGCAAAGATGTGGCAGAGCCACCAGATCCAGGTCTTTGGGAACACTGACATCCTCTGTGATTTTGTCCTTGGGGTTTCCAGTGTTAATAACAGGCCTATCAGTTTTCTTCTTAATGAAGGAGCATCGTAGCTGAGTCTGGCTGAAATTTCCCACTGCTGGTTCACTGACGTTAAAAACAAACGGAGGTGCACAGACCTGTATGACCTCAGGATCGAACTGAGGTAAAGGACTTCCATTCACCTGCAAGCAAAGACTGGTCACGTGCAGAAAAACAGGACATTTAACATAAAATCACATGCTGTAAAACCATGCCCATGATGTGTTCTACAACCAAAAATGTCCAAAAGTGAGTATTTGACCATTTGTGATCACCATAATGGGAATATTAACCTGCCTTAAAGGGTTAGTTCACCACAAAATGAAAATTCTGTCATTAATTACTAACCCATAAGACAATGAACGGTTAAATTAAGATATTTTTGATCAAATCCGATTGCTTAGTGAGGCCAGCATTGACAGCAAGATAATTAACACTTTCAGATGCCCAGAAAGGTACTAAAGACATATTTAAACAGTTCATGTGACTATAGTGGTTCAACCTTAAAGGTGCCCTAGCATTAAAAATTGAATTTACCTCGGCATAGTTGAATAACAAGAGTTCAGTACATGGAAAAGACATACACTGAGTTTCAAACTCCATTGTTTCCTCATTCTTATATAAATCTAATTTGTTTAAAAGACCTCCGAAGAACAGGCGAATCTCAACATAATACCGACTGTTACGTAACAGTCGGGGTGTACGCCCCCAATATTTGCATATGCCAGCCCATGTTCCCAACATTATGAAAGGCATTAGACAAGGGCAGGCAGTAATGTCTGGATCTGTGCACAGCTGAATCAACAGACTAGGTAAGCAAGCAAGAACAACAGCGAAAAATGGCAGATGGAGCAATAATAACTGACATGATCCATGATATCATGATATTTTTAGTGATATTTGTAAATTGTCTTTCTAAATGTTTCGTTAGCATGTTGCTAATGTACTGTTAAATGTGGTTTAAGTTACCATCGTTTCTTACTGTATTCACGGAGACAAGAGCCGTCGCTATTTTCATTTTTAAACACTTGCAGTCTGTATAATTCATAAACACAACTTCATTCTTTATAAATCTCTCCAACAGTGTGTAATGTTAGCTTAAGCCACGGAGCACTATCAAACTCGTTCAGAATCAAATATAAACACCCAAATAAATACTATACTTACATGACCCGAAGCATGCATGCAGCATACATGACGAACATCTTGTAAAGATCCATTTGAGGGTTATATTAGCTGTGTGAACTTTGTAAACGCACTGTATTATAGAGTCGTGAGCTCAATGGGCAGGGAGCATGAGATTTAAAGGGCCAGCAGCCCCTGAATCGGTGCATAGTTAATGATGCCCCAAAATAGGCAGTTAAAAAAATTAATTAAAAAAAATCTATGGGGTATTTTGAGCTGAAACTTCACAGACACATTCAGGGGACACCTTAGACTTATATTACATCTTGTAAAAAAACGTTCAATGGCACCTTTAATGTTATGAAGCGACGAGAATACTTTTTGTGCCCCAAAAAAACCAAAATAATGACTTTATTCAACAATATCTAGTGATGGGCGATTTCAAAACACTGCTTCGAAGCTTTACAAATCTTTTGTATCGAATCAGTGGTTCGGAGCGTATCAAACTGTCAAAGTCACGTGAACCATTGACATTTTGAAACGTTTCGAAACACTTATGACGTAACGAAGCCTCGTTTATTGAAATCATGTGACTTTGGCAGTTTGACTGCCTTTGCAACTACCACTTTGACGCTTCAAAAACTTCATAAAGAGATTGGAAAACTAATCCATATGAATCGAGCGGTTTAGTCCAAATTTTCTGAAGAGAATCGAATGCTTGTTATGATGAAAAGATTTAATTTAGCTTTTATATAAACATATAAACATTTATCAGTGAACATAAGCAGAAGCTCAACCTACCACTGAATAACGCACAAGAACAAACCTCTTCCGGAAGTTCAAACGTGCTGCGTAACACATGAGAATGAACCTCACTGGTCACGCAGCCCATTTGAGGTTTGTTCTGGTGCTTTATTCAAGTTAGTTTGAGCTTATGTTCGTTGATCAATGTTTACATGCAAGCAAAAGCTAAAATTATATTCATGACAACAAGATTCTCTTCAGAAAAATTTGACTAAACCGCTCGATTCATATGGATTAGTTTTCCGATCTTTTTATGAAGTTTTTGAAGCGTCAAAATGGTAGTTACAAAGGCAGTCAATGGAAGGAAATCTGACAGTATTCTGTCATCAAAAAGATCTTTTTGATGGATTTGTCTTCCGAAGATGAACGAAAGTCTTATGGGTTTGGAACGACATGAGGGTGAGTAATTAATGACAGAAATTTCATTTTGGGGTGAAGTAACCCTTTAACATATACCTGCATTAACGTAAAATAACATTTTTTCAGATACACTGATACAGTATTACCTGAAGACTTCATCTGATGTAAATGTAAACATCAATTTAAACATCTGTCATAAGCGTATATCCTTCAGATATATATCATATTTTTATATACATTCTTTGAATACAATGTTCTATTTTAAACCTTAAATGGTTATTTCAGGTGCTTCATAGAACTTTTAAGAGGTTCCAATCATGGGAACATTTTATGGATTTAGATTCAATTACTCTTTCTTTAATTCATTTTTAATAATTACATTTTATGAATAAAACATACTTTAATACTAAGAAAAAATGGAAATAAACCATTAAACATTAAAGTATTATGCAATCATTTAAAACATTTCTTCTTATATAGAACCTTTTTGGCATAAAAAGTTCTTTAAAATTGAGGCAAGAACCTGTGGTTCTGTATAGAGCCCCACTGATAGCTATTAAAATAGCTATTTCCCATTAATAAAAAATACAGGTTTATTTTACTCTTTAAACAAAGAAACATAGGATTAATCCTGAAAATGAAACCAAGATGCACCACAATCATGAATTCCATCACATAATATTCTATAGCCCTGTGCCTGTCTCATCCTGGACAGGATGTTTGCATTTAGTGTGTTGGGGACTTACATAACACATAACATAAGACTCAAGACCACACAGAAATAACTTATTCTACCTGGGACAGCTCCTTCAGTTTGTCATGCGAAAGTCCAACAATAACACACGCTTCCAGTAATCCTGAAGGCAGACCGTCTGCCATTGATAAACAAAGGGATTGTCACTCCTGTTTAGATCTGCAATACACAGACACAAGAGAGAAAATACACATTTATTCCATGTAGAAATCGCGTATTTGTAGTTCCTGGGTTGTAAATTGGAAAGAAGTAAAACATTTTTTGCTTAACACTCAACTTTAGACTATGAGGTAACTTATAAAGATGCAATATTAAGGTAATTAATCAGGGATAACACAAGCAATTGTTACAAGCAACTTCTAAATCGCATAATATTTTAAAAGACCACACCAATGATGCCAGGCATGGTTCTGGAAACAAAGAAGTTATTACATAGACACCCTTGAAAACACAAAAGATGAGATGGGCGTGTACCACTAATCTAATTTTCATGCCCTGGGAAGTTCCTGGGTTAAATTAGACTCATGTGTGTTGCAAGAGTAAAATTTCTCAGCTGAGCAATATTTGAATAACTAAAGTAAGACATTAAAATGCAGCTAGTATTTTAAACACACTTAATCCACAAATGAAACAACATGCAACAACTTCATATAACTTAATTAGTCACTGCTTCCCCCCCCCCCCTCTTCAAATATAAACATTACTGCTACTTCAAGGACAATAACTGAAAAAAATTAGGTATTTAACCTAATAGGAATAACGTTAACTGCAAAAGTGTTCACATATACGACGAGTAGCTGTTGTTCTCTATGAACAGATAAAGTTGTTACGAGTCGAAAACATTTTAAAGTTTTTCTTCATCACATTGTATTCTACCCAGATAAAAAACAAATCTTTGCTGTAAAGATAAGAATGCACGTACCTTTGTCTATCATCGGTATTCTGAAAGTGAAATTACGCACCTGGACCGTTAACATAAATGAAAGGCACACGTTAAACGCGCTCCACGTGATCACAATGATCTACGCATGCGCTCTACAAGCAACAGGCAGCCTACTTTGTTCTCAATGGCCAGGTGCTAAGCGTGCTACCTTTATGGTGAGGCGAAACCAAACCTGTCTTTATAAATATGAACGTATTAAAACCATTGTTCGGACATACCTCTGTACACTTCTGTGACCCATTACTTTCTTTTTTCAAAGCATAAATCCTACGTTGCTGTCAGAGATAGTAGATATTTGGAGAGCAGTTATCTAACATAATATTAAACGAGCATGAAAAATAGTTATACACATCAAATATATGTATATTGACTCCAAACATTTCTTAGAATTGTGACACCAAGAAATAAAAAAAATAAAACTGTTCATAATAGTTTAACGTACAGAACACTATTTTCTGAGGGTTAATCATCTATTTTCACTGATTATTTGCTAATAATTAAAATAATTAAAAGTTTTAAGCCCCATTTTTACCTTATTCATTTATGAAACGCGCCAACACATCATTAAAGCAAATGACGTTTTAAATTGACTCTGTAAATACAGTTGAATTCACATGAGATTTATGTAAAACATTGCAAACATCGCTCACTGTAACTTCATGCTAATCTAGTGTGTTTCTAGTGTTTTTTTCCTGAAATATTGGCTACCTTGAGTTCGTGTATGTAATTTTGTCACCCAGTATCCAATGTAATTGCGCCATCTAGTGGTCTCAGGCGGCGATAAGGTTAGTTAACAACCATAATGCAATTCATTTCAGATTCAACCACAGTGTGCTAAAAAAGAACAATCATTCAAACAGGGAAGTGTAGAGATTTCTTTTTATCAAAACTGAACACAAATCCAAATGAAACAACTAGAAACAGTATAAACTTTCAGTTTGGTTCAAACACTAAAAAAAAAGTCACTGCAGTACCACATATCAAAAAATAAAAATAAAAAATGAGGATTAAAAAGTGTCCAGCTTGTTTATGAAACATACACACACAGATTTTTTGCATGATAAAATAAGATACAAAGCCAGGCCACTGACCTCTGTACATCAA
The DNA here is from genome assembly GCF_018812025.1 of Megalobrama amblycephala. NCBI lineage: Eukaryota > Metazoa > Chordata > Actinopteri > Cypriniformes > Xenocyprididae > Megalobrama > Megalobrama amblycephala. The sequence goes on from NC_063056.1 coordinate 27,944,046, forward strand.
CTGCAGATGTCACATTTCCAGCAATGTATTTAAACTACATTTATGAACACAAGAGGCCATAACTTAGTTGGTCCACTTAGCTAGAGTGGAGTTCTGTGGTTAACTAGTGAAGAAAATATTTGGCCTGTCATCTTGAATGAAAAGAGGCTCAAAAACTTGTGTATATAAACTACACATAAGTACTGGAACAGCATTATTAATTTGGCTGTGAAAAATACTGCCACTATTGGAGTGTCATCACTTAAGACGGACGCTGACAGACAGTAAAAATTGCCATGACAGCTAAACACACTTCTTCATTTCGCACACCAATCACTGCGTAAAGCAAAGCCGTTTCTTTACTTAATGCCATGGCTATTTATTCTCTTCATATCTTAAAATAGTGTACCGAAGAAAATCACATTTCTGAACTAAAGGCAACTCTGAAAACCGATGTCTTATTCAAAGTCTAGAAACATTACAAAAAATATTTTGGCATTGTGCATAGTTTAAGTCTGTGAGAAGTGAGCATTTTGTGCTCAGAAGCAGCAGTTTTACCCTGAGTATTTTTCATGATATGAGGCTGATGAGGGACATACAATGATAATCAGATATATTTTAACACTGAGTAAAATATCAGTCTGAAAATGTAAACTTACATCTGGTATGTAAATTTCAACATATAAACTTGTGTGGAAAAATGATTACTGTGGAATGTGAAACTTGTTCACTGTAGTGACGTAAACTTTGTAAAAAAAAAAGTAAGTTTGTGTAGAGTAGACAATGAAAATGTTTGGGCACAAATAATAAATAGCTTGAGAAATAATCTCAGAAATCACATATTTGACTCAAATAGGTTTGTCTCTGTACCAAATCCACAGAATAACACGCAGCATGTGTGAGAGTCTTGAGTCTAAGACTTTTGTGTTAATTGCATGTGCATTCTAGGATTTGTACTTCAAAAACTGAAGTATTTTATGTTCTAACACTCAAACTGAGGATTCAACCTCTGGCTTGCTGCAACTGTCTCTTGGCATTGACTTCAAAACACTGAGTTTCTCCGTACTGTTACTGGAAGCTGCCTCCGATTTAACAGAGTTTAGGCCTTGCTCTTCATCTTCGTCGTCTTCATCGTCAAGCGTGTCAGGGTAGATGACGAGGAAAGCCGCAGCAAGGAAAGCAAGAAAGGAGCCTCCCGATGCCACCATGGGGATCACTCTCACCGTGCCAACGGCATCTACAACTGCACCGAGCGCCGACGCCACCAAGATCTGAGAGATGTAAACCTGACATGTCAGGATGGCGCAGTCGATGCCAAAGCCTCGCCGGGAGTTGCCAGGGCTGTGATGAATGTACTATGACAATGTAAAAAAAAAAGATGAAAAGACACTCATTGAGAGCAGTGCTGCTATGGGGAAAACTGCTGTAACAAATCCAGTGGTACTGGCAGTGAAAATTAAGCTTATCTTCCAAATCTATATCCATGTACATATACATACTACAGTAAATACATTAATAATTTGACAAAAGAAAGTGCTGTTTTTTGAACATTCTACTCAATGAATCCTGTAAAAAAAAAAAAAAAAAAAAAAAGTATCACAATAATATTAAGCAGCAAAAACTGTTCTCAACATTAATTATAATAAAGAACCATTTCTTGAGGACCAAATCAGTGTATTAGACTTATTTATGAAGACTGAAGACTGGAGTAATGATGCTGAAAATTCAGCTTTGCCATCAAAGGAATAAATTAGATTTTTAAAATATAATAAAATAGAGAACAGTTGTATAAATTGTAATAATTATTCACAATATTACTGTTTTTACTGTATTTTGATCAAATAAATGCAGCTTTGAGCTTAAGAGACTACTTTCGAAAACATTTAAAAAAAAGAAAAAGATAATTCCAAACTTTTGACCAGTAGTGTGTATATATTATTGGTAACATCATACTGTATATTTGGTAACATAAGTTTATTTAATTATACAGACCTCTTTGATTTCATGGTATTGTCCCAAAAGAGCATAAGGGCAGTATGACATGCTCATGGAGATGACTCCCATGGTGCTTATCATCACCATAGCAACATACACATTTGGAAAGATGGACATGATGGCTGTTCCAACAGCAAAGGCTAGAGTTCCCAACATGTAGGTGATTCTTATGCTTAGGTCATAGTTGTTTAAGATCCTTTGGAGCACATCTGTAAGACATGTTTCTGATTATTTGGTTTGAATAATACTCAGAATGGACACCAACAAAGATATATACATATAACAGAACAAAAGGAGCAGATGATGAAACCGTGTGAAATCTGCAATACCGTTCAAAAGTTTGGGGTTGGTTTTGAAATCTCTTATGCTCACTATGGCTGCATTTATTTGATACAAAACACAGTAAAAACAGCAATATTTTGAAATATTATTACAAATTAAAATAACTCTCTATATTAATATACAGTCAAATCTCAGAGTTAAACTTTGTCAGAAAAAATACATCTTAATTATGTCAAATAACACAAGCAAAATATGTTCAGGTCAAAGTGTCTGAATAATTTTTGGTTCCAAATTTTTATCAATTTTACTGGTAGTCCACTGTATGAAGAATTTTTGGGTATAATATATCACAGTTTACTTTATTTTGCTATCCTCACTTACATAAATGAACTATAGTGTCCTGCACCCACTAGTAAAAATATATAAAAAAATGTCTGAATAATATTTGGTTTGACTGTATTTTAAAATGCAGTTTTTCTGTGATGGCAAAGCTGAATTTTCAGCAGCCATTAGTTCAGTCTTCATTTTCACAGGATTCTTCAGAAATCATTCTAATATGCTCAAGAATATTGGTGCTCAAGAAACATTTCCTATTATCATCAATGTTGAAAACAGTTGTGTTGCCTAATATTTTTGTGGAAACCGAGATACATTTTTTTTCATGATTCTAAAAGGCTAGAATATAGAAGGCTCAAAAGAATTATGTTATTTGAAACAAAGATTTGTAACAATGTAAAAGTATTTACGGTCAGTTGTGATCAAATGAATGCATCTTGCTGTATAAAAATATTAATTTCTTTCAAAATGAAAAAAAATCTTACTGACCCCAAACTTTTGAACAGTAGTGTGTTACGTAAGATATGTGACAAGTTAACAGTTCTCAATTTTAAAAAAAAGTACAATAATTTACAGGTAAAAATTAAACCAAGGAAATATACACAACATTTTGATCTTCATAAAGGGAATTACAAATTCAAGACTAAATGTATAAGGACTGTCACACCCTAAAAAATCTGCTTATTCCACAACGTGGTCATGTGAGTATCTACAGAACTGAAACCTGATCACCCTACTGGAGAAAAAAAAAAAAGTAATACTCATCATTAGTAATATCATAATTAATAATACAACACATGAATGTAACACACACCTGAGCAGAGGGCAGCTGTAGCTGCATAGATCACAAGACCCCAGCAGCCCATCTGCACACCTTTACTGTAGTTCTGCAGGGCAGTGGAGTTAGCAGCAGCCTGGTTTTGAAAAACATCAACAGAATATCCAGTATAAGTATGTAGACATATATATTCAGTATTAGATACTCTAAAATAGAGCCTGTATCATATCAGTGCTCGATATTACAAAAGTAAATTGCATGCAGTGAAGACTAAGGGCTTTTTCAGACCTAGGTCATTTGCTTGGTTCTGAAACAGGGATTAAAAATGTAACAAATTTCGGATCATTTTCACAAGTCAACATTTTTATTTTAATGTACCTAAATTTGTTAATACAACTCACATGCGAGTAAACTGTTTTCCAAGATGCCAGAACAATGCACAGAAATTTAATTGCCGAATAAATGGAATAACCATTTACAGGTGAGAATGTGTTGGTTTGTGTTTTTATATGTATTAAGTCAATATTACAGGTTTTTAAACTATGGTAACTTTTTAATGTCATGTTAGCCCTCAATTAAAGGAGAGGATAAAGAACTCTTCTTACAGTTGGGTCTCCTTCAAAGATAACCTGGCCCATGAAGTCTGTGTAGAACACAGCCTGTGCGATCATGGAGAACCAGGTGAGCAGGTGACATACACACAGATGCCAGAGTTGGGGCGGCATCTTCAGCATGGACAACCAGAGCAGTTTGACCGTCGTGCCACCATCTCCATCCTCGCTTTCTTCATCTTCCTCATTCCTGCGGGATGCAGAGATACCACTTGGTTGCAACTTCCGCCTCTCGTGACGTCTATCTAATTTGTCGATGTCATTCAGGCTTCGTGAGGATTTGATTGGCCCGGCCATGTTGCCGTAGCGCCGTCGCCATTGAAAGCCCACACGTCCATGATAAGAGAAAGTGAAGGAGGGTTGGCGGTAGAAGGAAGGGTGGCGCCGGCGCACTGGGCCGCCAGATGGTCGTAAACCGACTTTGCCTGGTTGATTAGCGGCATTCGCTGCTCCATTGATTGGATTTCCAGAAGTGGCAAAGCTTCCGTTTACAGTTTTGGCAGCCCCACAGATGTGTTCCCCACTGCTATCACACTTCTGTAAGTGGTGGTCAGTGCACTGACCTAGCTGGCTGGTGTTGTGGCAATCCAATGTCGTTCCATCATCTTGTAGACCCTGAAAGTCCTGGAATAAATTTGGTTCAATGTCCCACAGAAACTGCCCATCGCGATCTAAGTCCGGGTCAAGCTCTACGGTACCATCTGGCATGGCTAAAACCGAGTCACTTTTACTTCGCACCAGGTCGATATTTAGAAAGTCAGTTGAAACATCCCGCTCAGACCGATCATCCTCATGGGCTGAAAATGGCTCCTCCTCAGGGATAAGTTCTAGCTGAGGCAAGAGGCGAGTGGATGGAAAGCTTCCAAAGAGCTGAACAGGAGGTGGCTTTTCTTCATCCTCATCCTTCAATACCCCTGGCTGGTTGGGGTTATATAGATGCTCCTTGATGCTGAAAAGATGAAGTGTCGCAGAAATGATAAAGATGATGGCAGCAAAGAAAAAGAGGACCTGCTCTTGGGCCTTAAAAGCTTGACCCAGGAAGGTATTGGTCCAGTCCAGCCCTCCAAGCATGTAACCTAAAGCACCTCCCAGCCCTGAAAGACAGAAATTACATCACTTTAAACTGCCGAAAACAGAATATACAACATTAATGCAGCCTTAAAGGCCAAGTATCTTATATGACTAAAATATAATCACTATCTTATATGACAAAAACAGTAAAACAGTGATATTTTTTGATAGATTTCATCAAAAATATCTTAATTTGTGTTCCGAAGATGAACAAAGGTCTTACGGGTTTGGAACGACATGAGGGTGAGTAATTAATGACAGAATTTTCATTTTGGGGTCAACTATCCTTTTAATATTTTTGAGAGAACTGTGATATATATTTTTTGTTAAGGATTCTTTGATGATTACAAAGTTCAAAAGAATTGTATCTATTTAAAATGGAAATAATTTGTAACATTATAAATGTCTTAACTGTTAATTGTGATCAAATTACTGTTTTTACTGAATAAAAAAAATGTGCTGATCCCAAACTTTTGAACTGTAGTGTATAATCACTTTTTCCATATAAGTGAAACATTTTTGTTCTGATTAGATCTTTACCAGTGAATAATAATCTAATAAAATTAGATTATTATTCACTGCGACAGTTTTAAAAAACATGAGTTTTTTAAATAGTTGAGCTGATTTCAAGTATGATGATAAAGAACAGAATATCTCTATTCCACTTCCCTCCCAGTCCCAGAATATTTACCTGCTGAGAAAGCATGGATATTTAGAGCCACATCCTGTTCCTCAGTATCAGCCACATCCAGGAGGTAGGCTCTGATTGGTCCGTCCAAAGCATCAGCACAGAAGTCCAGAACCACCACACCAACAACAGTCAGCACGATCCCAACCAGTTGATTACTGGGGACGTCACCCAGAGAAAGACCTGTTTGACAGACAGATTAAAATAAGCGGTAAGACATTCATAAAAAAAATCAAAATGTAATTTTGAAAATATAAAATATTTGAAAATGTGTATCATGGGACTCCTATTTAAATAACAGTGGCATGCAACCCTGTAGATAAATATGTGCACAATGTGAACAACATTAGACAATTAGTTCTATTTTTAATAATATATAATAAAATAAAATAATAATAATTACCTATAAGCGATCCATTGAGAAATAAGGCCACTCCTATTAACACTCCTATACACAGCGCCAAAATGAAGGGTCTCCTCCGACCCCATTTCAAAGTACAGCGGTCACTTGCTGAGCCAATAAGAGGGGTGAAAATTAAACCCAAAATAGGGCTGAGGAACCAGGTTAAGCTGTAATACTGCTCTGGGAGACCTGCAATGAGAAAAGAACCACAATCAATTCAATTCCAAGGTTCAGGCAGATCAACATTTTTATTAACCGCTTTGCTGAAATGTACAAATATGGCACCTAAAGCAACTCTCATCAGTTGAAACAGATGACCAGGCGTGTTTCAGCATTTCTGCAGTTCATTAACCTGCCCTTTACAACACTATAAACCTTTCACATAAGAGATCTAAAACTGTGTCATAGTAATGAAGCAATCACATTGCCTCTGACAATAAAATTGATACCAAATGCGATGACTCAAAGTAAATAAAAAGGGCGTGGGAAAACTGAAAACGGTAACTGATATGATTTGGTGGTAATGGCTCATAGCAACTAGTTTTAGCAATAACAGCTGAGGGAATTTTCCATGAGTCGAACATTTTCTAGTCTGGCACGCAGAACTCGTGCCAGGACTGATGACATACTAAAACCCAAACACTTGATTACTCAAGTGAAACTGTCAATGTCAAATGTCAAACTTCTCCTTTTTTCAAGAAGTCCAAATGTGCAAAAAAAACTATAGGTCATGTGTAAAGTGGGGTGCCGGCTGAGAATGGGAGAACAGAAAGTGCAGACAACACATGTCAAATCATAACTCTTCAGCTTTAAAGATGAACAACCATCTACTCAGATACGTTCAAACCTCTGCAGATCAGGTTAAGGTGCAGCATGAAGTAATGAAGTAATCAACCTGTATTATAAAGCAATAACACTCAGTGTTACAACTCTTGAGGGCCAGAACTTAAATAGATGGTTTTGCCAATACACACCGCATTTAATCTATCACAGGAGAGGATTTTATCCTTTTTACTCTAAAAAAAGACTCTGGTTGATTGTCTATTAAACTACGGTCAACATTTCAATTACTTTAGCTATTTTCATCAAGTAGGCTATTTAAGTTTTTAAGGATGCATATATTTTGCGTCAACATGCACATTAAAGGGACAATTACAGAGTGATTTAGGCTATGACATGCTAAATCTTCTGGGAAAATGGCCCTTTAGAGTTTACTGGATGATGTTCAGGATATTTTCAGCCGTTAAATCTACTTAAACTGCTTTTGGTATGAGATCAGAAGGCCTTCAGAGCAATTCTATCCTTTTGTAATATTAACCCTGCAGTTTCCTGAGAGGATCTATTTACATTGATCTTATTCAAAATGGACGGAAAACCGAAAGAAAGAGAAATGCGCACACTCACACATTCTCTGAATTCCATGCAAACGCTACCTCGTCCATTTTTGCATGCTACTGTGGAAACAAACATTCCTTCATCTTACTACTATGACACAGGGTTGGCGTTGGCACAATAGGGAATCCTTACCAAATCCAAAGGAATGTCCCTGTTCAATGATTATGAATAGAGCTCTTAAGCCTAGAATGAATTAAAAAAAAAAAAAAACACTAAATCACCCATTAACACTATCTATCTACCTTATTTTGCAACAATGAAGTAAGCTCATTTCTGTTAATTTTTCAAGACTTCCGATTCATTAGCCACTATAGGTAAATAACTAGAAGAATAAAGCGCAGTAAAAGGTAAAGGTATTTGCACTACAAACCAATGTTTATAATTACGACAATACGTTAAAATAATATGGTATGAAATACCAGTTTGCAATATCAAGCAGCATAACAAGCTGTTTTGTACAGCTAAAAATAACTGGAAGCAGATGACAGCCAGACACATTCAATTTACAAATTACAAAAATAAGGTGGATACAAAGTGCAGACCTGAGATTGCAAAATGTTTTTTTCTAAAAAGTGTACATGAGACGGTGCATCAGCCTTTTCAATGTTTTATCTAAATCTAAAGTATGTTAAAAAGATCTAAACGGTGTCATTATATCAAAATAGTGCAGGGAAATTATGCAAGATGTTTATCATTCAGCCTAAATTCTTTCAAAAGAAAAGTTGAGTTTATTTCTTTTGTGGAACACAAAAGAAGATGTTTTGAAGAATGTTTTTGCCCATACAATGAAAGTCAATGAGGTCCAAAACAACACTGTACCTCACTGACTTTCATTTTATAGCCAAAAACCCCAACATTTTTTCATAACATCTTTTTTTCATGTTCCACAGAAGAAGTAAAGTCACAAAGGTTTGGAATGACATGTTTGTCGGGATAACGGTTGATTACTAACCAAGCTGCAACAGCACAGGAGTGACCAATGCTGTTTCCATGGCGTAGCAGAACTCCCTCCCGAACATGACGGCACCGTGCATGACCCATAACCGCTTGGGGATGTGGTTTACAGAATCCTCACTGGCCGAGTCCTCTGACATTTCCACTTCTTTCTCCATGTTTTGCCCTCCATTCGGATCCTTCTCTTGCACGACTGCCAGGTCCAGCACTGGAACAGACTCCGTGACAGCGTTCTTGGGTGCCATGCTGGCCTTCATATACGATTGTGGTGTGGGGTCTTGATCCAGAAACGGTTCCTGTGGTACTTACCCCTTACAAGAACAGACTCTATTCTGCTCAAGGCCTCCAAGTTGATCTATCATAATCCACAGCAGTTTTCTTATTGTAAAACACTAACCCGTAATCAACATAGAGGTCATGTTGTTCCATATATTTTAGTGAGAGGTCTACCAACCGTTGTAATGAATACCAGTCAATATAGAGCTTTGTTGGGTTAACTCACAAGTCATGTTTTCTTGAAAGGAAAAAGGGAAAAGGGGGAGGGCATGGAGAGCAGAACAGGTGGATGTTCCTCTGTGTGCCTCCATGGAATTACTTATTAATCTAGATGAGAAGGAGAAAGAGAGAGTGAATGAGAGAGAGAGAGAGAGAGAGAGAGAGAGAGAGAGAGAGAAATCTTGGCATTGAAAACTGATATCCAGAAAGATCAAGGCAGTGGAAAAATGTCAGTGAAAAACAAGATGGGGAAAAATCCTGGCATTACGACAATAAACATAGTTTTACCAAAAGCATGACATATTTGGCATATCTGTAATCCCTGGAGAAAGGCAGAAGAAATAATAAAGTGACTAAAATAGGGAATAAGCACTGAAACGGAAAATTGTGTCATCATTTACTCACCCTCAAGTTGTTCCAAACCTATATGAATTTTTTTCTTCTGCTGAACACACACAAAAAAGATATTTTGAAGAATATGGGTAAGCAAACAGTTGATGGACCCCACTGACTTCCACACTATGGAAAAAAAACTGTTTGGTTACGGATATTCTTCAAAATAACTTTTTTTGTGTTGAGCAGAAGAAAGAAATGTATACAGGTTTGGAGCAACTTTAAATGAGGACAGAATTTTCATTTTTGGGTAAATTCCTTTAACTAAGAAAGTACAAAAACACCATCTGCTATTACACATATAACATAAATTAGCCTATTGCACTTATGTATACACAAATATATATAAAAACATACATATTTTTAAATGAATTTCCACTGGTAATTTTAGATGGTGCATCTGGTAAAACTTTTTTTTTTGGAGCCCCAAACTACAGGTTTAATATCTTAAAAGACTTTTTAAACAAGATAACGATAACAATACAAATATATAAATAGATAAAGTGTAAAATAAGGGTGCCATCTTTTGTCGATTTACCGATAATACCAGAAAGCGCTCCACTGTTGCTATGGTTACATTCTCACGCGAACGCGTTTGTTGACGAATATCCATTTTTCCAAGCACAGACTCTAAAACATTGTTTCAAAATGTAGTTACAGCGAGGCTATAAGCACATATTATATTATATTTACGTTTATGTATACCTTCTACAGTCATATGGTAAAGGCAGCAAGTGTGTAAAGTTCCAAAGGTCATTTAAGTTAGCATTACACAATCCTGCTTCACCAAGTTGCTGTAGAGCTATAAACTATAACAGCACACGTGCGAGTACTAAAGTCCTTTACATAAGAGTTTTACGTAAAAACTAATGGTGGTATATGATAAGCCATTCATTAAACTTAAAGTATTTTTAATGTTATTTTGATTATTTGTTTACTAAACAATTAACCTATACACTATAAACTATTATTTACTATATATATATATATATATATATATATATATATATATATATATATATATATATATATATATATAGGTTACAGGATTAAATAAGCTAAATTGTAATACATTTCAACATAAATGTATGTTACGAATTTGACTACAAGACCCGTGTGTAATAGTCAAAAACATATCCTACCTTGTTCCTCAAGTAGCACGTGTTTCACTCGATGGCAAAACCCCTTTAACCCAGAAATAGTCTCAGATAAAGTGAAGTAGAAAGGCATACACCAGAGGGGCTACAGAGCATACTGAAGTGACACATACAGTGACACAGCTAAAAAACGTGTCACTAGTTTTACTTGCTGACTACATGAGACTCTCGTGATATCTGGCCGTCCCCTGTGCACTGTACTGATAAGGCTACACCCAGACGCTTCTGGCAGGTAACATTTAGCCCCTGAGCAACCCAAACCTGCTGTGACAAGAGTCAGGTGGGCGAATAGACACCTGTGTCAGAGACTGACATGACATCGTGACAAGGAGGACAGGGCATCGGTTATTAAGGGGTGACGACGTGGCGGAGAGGTGCCTTGCGCTGAATCACGTGCAAAACCCGTTTAAGGAGCCTGTGATGGAGCTCAGATCATGCCTAAACATGTACGGTTTCCTGTTTGTTATTGGAAGTACGCCTGGAAACCTTACATTAAACAGTCATTGTCAGTTAACAACGTGAGATATCAATGTTAGACACACAAACAACCACGCTGGATGAAATAATCATTTATTTAAACGCTACAAACATCACCCAGATCACCATAATCACGTTACCTATGATTTTTGTCTTGATTCAAAGGATTGCCAGATCATCAGACTGTTGCATCTGATCTTTGTAGTGTTGTGGATATTTTACATTATACACACGATGTTACCAACTGTATTTCCTGCAAGGGTGAAGTGATCTGACTGGGAATATGAGCGAGCGAGTTGCAATTATTATGCATTTGGGATTTCGCTTAACTTTATAGGAATCATCAGTCTGATTAATGCTTATAAGTCTGTTAGCCCGGACTGCTAGCCTGCTAAATTAACTTGCTTCTACAGTAAATTTAGCGGATACCTTCACCTCCCGAGCTCGACGAGCGGTCCGATTCATAAAAGACATCTTCATTTATTGATAAAGAAAGAATCTCAGCATCCACAAGTAAATGGACTAAGATGTTAAAGAGGAAAATGTACCTGCTCTCAGGTCGCGGATGTACTGCATCTTTTGTCTGCTCAAGGTTGCCAGTCGTTACACTCTACAAATCCCCCACGTCAGCAGTGATGTAATCTCGCTGTCAAAATCTGTGAACTCAACCCTAAAAGCCATCAAGTCATTACTTATGTCATTCCGATTTAATTATGTCATAAAGATATAACTGATGTCTATAAAAGATATTTGATTATAAAATACTATAGCGCAACAAAATAAAGCAGGTTGATAACCTCATTTGACAGATTAGATAAGTGTTATTAGAGTTTAAATAAAATACTACACTAAGTACTTTAGGCTACTGCAATTAGTTCAGCCTGAATTGCTTAAGAAACTTTATTCAAGCATTGTTTTATAGATAGTTTCATCCTGTTTTTCTTTTGGAATTCAGGTTAACATTACATAAATTAATAGTTTTATTTCCTCATCAAAATAATTTAATTTGGCCTAAAGCATTAAACAAAAGCTTAAAATGTTAACACTATGCATTTGCTGCCAAGCATCAAATCTAGTTATTATTTGGCATTTCTACAGAAGTTCTAAAAATTATTTTATGACACAAAACTTTTTTCTTTTTTTTTTTGTAAATTAATGTATTTATTATGTATATTTTCAGCCTGTTCTAGGGAGTCCATGGACATTTTTTAAGGAATACACTACTGTTCAAAAGTTTGGGGTCAGTATTAATTAATTTATTTATTTTTGAAATAAATTGTTGCTTTTACTCAAGTAGAACCCATTAATTTGAGAAAAAGTTCTAAAATTCTATTTCAAATAAATGCTGTTCTTCTGAACGTTCTATTCATCAGTGAATCCTGAAAAAAATGTATCACAGTTTCCACAAAAATATTAAGTAGCACAACTGTTTTCAACAATAAGAAATGTTTCTTGAGCACCAAATCAGCATATTAGAATGATTTCTGAAGGATCATGTGAAACTGAAGACTGATGGCAAATTCAACTTTGCCATCACAGGAATAAATTAAATTTGAAAAATAAATCAAAACATAAAACGGTTATCTTAATTTATTGTATTTTTGTTCAAATCAAAGAGACTTTAAAAAAATCTTACCGACCCCAAACTTTTGAACGGTAGAGCGCTGTAATAGTGGTAAGAAAAAAGATACAGTAGATATAAAGACAGTATTTTCCAGATAATGTTTTAATAATTAGTTTTGGCTTCAGTACAGTAACAATATGATAGTCAATGATATAAATCTTCATGTAAATCTACAGTGTCACATGTGAAATTAAATGCAAGCTCATAAAATCTCTACATTAAGGTATTTACAGTACACAGAGAAACAAAGTCTCATCTATGCCAGTGGTTTTGCCTTAGTATGTGACATGGTAATGGCAACCATCTGAATACAGTACAGGACACACATACGCTTCCTTATGCGGGCCGGCTTCCCTGCTGGACGGGGCTCATGTTTATCCTTATACTATTAGCTAAAGCAATCACTGTGGCCTGAAGGCCTGAAGCCTTTGAGCTCTTCTGCATGCTGATAATGTCTCCACTCGTCTGCTCTCTTTCAATCTTCCTGAAAAATCTCTTCATGGTAGACTGAAAGTTAGTGGTGACGAAACAGTAGACCACAGGATCCAAGCAGCTGTTCAGGCTGCTGAGGGTGACAGTCACATGGTACACAATCACATGATGAGGCAGATCAGGATGGAAGTAAAACAGAACTTGACGGATGTGAAACGGCGTGAAGCAGACAGTGAAGATAACCAGCACGGTCGACAGCAGCTGTACAGCTTTCATGCGTCTGTCGCGGCTCTGCTGCATGAGGCCCGGGCTGGAAAGGGCGCACATGATTCGAATAGTAAACACTACGATGATCACCATCGGCAGGAAAAACTCAAATACGGTCAGTGCGAAAAGTTTGGAGAGGCAGCAGCCTGAGTGCTTGAAGGCCGTTGTGAGAAGTGAGTAGGTCACAATGATAGCAAACAGCCAAATGCAGACGCACACTGCTTTGGCCACACCGGGGTTCCTCCACTTCCGTGAGGCCTCTGCCTGCACGATGGCCAGGTAGCGATCAACGCAGATGCTGGTGAGGAAGAGGATGCTACAGTACATGTTGACAAAGTAGCTGAATATGTGCATGTAGGAACAGTTGAGGCACTTTCCTCCACTGTAGTACAATATGATACGAGTAGGGAGGGAAAGGTTAACCAACAGATCTGTCACAACCAGGTTAATGGTGTAGATGACTGATGTAGTCTTCGACTTGGTCCTGAAGCAGAAGACATACAAAGCCAGACTGTTCAGGGTCATCCCTACCATAAAGATAAGTGTGTTGATGACCACCAGAGCTATCCACAGGCTGTAAAAGTCATTATAGAGACCTTCATCCAAGTGGGCCAGTCTGTATAAATAAGATTCACGGTATGGTGGAGAAGTATTGGTTGTTAGGTGAGGAGCTGATGTTGATGTGAGGCTCACATTCGATGAACCCTCTGTAAGGGTCATCTTTGTGGTTTGCTGGCTGGATCTGCACAAAAAAACAAAGAGAATGAAAAAATTGCAATTACATAAGATGCAATTTTTAAAAGCCATCTCTTTGTAAATTCAAAGAAAAATGGTAAAATTTCAGTTTTTGACTCATTGAGTTTAAGAAAATGTTCTTGCATCCACGCTTTATTTCATTCAAACAATTTGTAAGAACTATAATTGTAGAGGTAAAGGCACAATATGTACAATTTTTGGAATAAAATATCAAAAAACCACTAGAACAATGTTTTATATTTTGTTGACTTGTGTATTTACACTATCCCAAATGTTTCCAAGAATGTTTAAAGTTGGCATGAAATCAAAATTGTTTACTTTGTTAGTGCATATTACTAGTCTTGTGGTGAAAAATTAATCCGTGCAAGTTATTACACAGAAAAAAATAGTTTGTCGTGGTAATCTTTAATCAAAGTCTGAAATGTTACTTCCGGTCTGGAATGGCGTTCCTTCCCTGATGATGTCAGTTTGACGGCTTGGGTTGAAATCGCTTAAACCACTCCCCTCCAACCGTTAGGGCCGTTACATAGTCAACGCGAGAAACGCGAGCAAGCAACGCGAGCGACGCGAGCGACGCGCTCCCTTTCATAGTCTAAACCAGGGGTCATCAACTATATTTGTCCAAGGGCCAGAATTCTTCTCTGCAGACACTGTAAGGGCCAGATACTCGTAATATAAAATAAAATTCGAATTGTATCCTAATATGTTATTATTTGATATACTAATTCTAATTCCAAATGTATTTTATTTTTTACATATTACCTGTACTGCAGCAAGCCACCAGGGGGCGATAGCGATATTTTAGGCTTCATATTTGTGAGGCTGTCAAGCTGTCCATCACTGTCACACAATTGTGCGCTAATCCCAGGCAGGGGCGGCGCCAGCCGATTTTGCCGGGGCTTCAGCCCCGAATGTTTTGAGTCAAGCCCCGAATGTAATGACTGTCACTGAGAAAATATGAAACTGGACAATAGCCTATGTAAACCCCCGAAATCATAAGTTGCTTTATTTCATTGCGCTTTGGCTTTGCATATACTGCATACAGCCTGTAAAAATAGACCTTAAAAATAATCTAGCCTATAGAATACATTTCTTTGCTGCCGGTAGCCTATGGGCTACTCCGTTTCTTCCTCTCTGTTGAATATGCAGCAGGTAGGGGAGGAGCAGGTTAGAGGTTTCTTAACAGTGCTCTCAAAATATAATTTTTCTTAACACATCTCTCTATTAAAATACGTTAAGCAGTTCAATACCGCTTTTCTACAGTATCCGACCATACACCGGCCGCGCTTTCTCTCTCTCGCACATTTGCGCACGCGATCAGCTGGTGATGATCAAAATAAAAGCTCAAGGATTTATCTTTTAAAAAGAAATGAGTACAAAAGTATTGTAAAAAAAGATGTTTGAACCCTTTTTAATGTCCAGGTACAAGTCAATGCTGTTTCTTTGTTCAATTTGCACACTGTACATGTGTTGAAGCTCTTAATTTTGAGTTTCCAGAGTGCACCAGATTGATGCATTTAACCTTAAAATGTACAAAATTTTCTTCCGGGGGGGCATGCCCCCGGACCCCCCTAGAGCTGGTACCGTCAATAAAGTTTTACAAATTACAGTGTCAAATAATGTACATTTTATTAAAATTTTATTCAAAATTAAAATGTCTTTGGACAAACATAGATTTGGGCTAAGCCCCGAATGTTTACAATGTCTGGCTCCGCCCCTGATCCCAGGCAAGGAAAATTTTGACATTTGTGAAAAAATGAGCACGTGAAACAATAAAAGATGTTCAATGAGAGCAACGCGTTTATCGTCATTCTTGACTGAAGGCAGGCTATGGCACAAGCTACTTTTCAGAAGGGTTTTTTTTTTTCGTTAGATTTAAAAATAAATAAATATGGAACGGACCCGAATATTGAAATATTCGTTCGGTGGGTTGGTATTCGATTTGAAAATTTGACATTCGAATATTTTTTTATTTTTATTTTTTGCACACCTGGGATCCCCCGCGAAACGATTCTCATTCCCCCTTGAATAAGGCCGGCGACACACTGGCTGCGTGAGCGTCTCAGCTGCGTGGCGTGTCCGTTTTTATTTCGGCTCCCATATTTAACAGGTTGGAGTTTGCACACTGAGACACGCGTCTCAGGCGCGCTCGAGCCACGCGGAAAACGCGTGCATGCTAGAAATAGAACCGACGCGTGTTCCAGCAACGGGAGTGTTCAGAACAGCGGAGTTTGTATGGACCGAAGTGCATGTCTGAGCTTGTGTTTTGTTGCTTTGACACTGTGGAAAATACAATAATAGAAACAAAATGTATTAGCATTTTTACCCGTTATTATCAATCTAAATTAATCTCGTTTTTAATTTAACTTAATTTCGTTTTTCTTTATTTAAATTTCATTTTTCTTTATTTAAATTTCGTTTTTTCTTTATTTAAATTTCGTTTTTGTTTATATAAATTTCGTTTTTTCTTTATTTAAATTTCGTTTTTTCTTTATTTAAATTTCATTTTTCTTTATTTAAATCTACCCTTACTGTGCCAATTTGTTAGTCAGAAAAATATTAGACTACCTTAAAAGTATTGCTTAATTTAACAGACCTGTGTGTGTACGTTTTATATCACTAGTGCAGTGTCCGTTCTCGGAGCATAAGCCCTGCCCGCGTGAGGTGCGCCGCTTCCCGCTCGCGCTGTTCTGACTGTAGTTTACTAAAAGTTTATTAATTCTGAATGTGTCCCGTCTCGCGTGTCCATCTATATTGCACCAAATGCGACACTGCACTGCCTTGTGAAGTCGATTGGATGAACGGTTCTCGAAATAATAAAAATGCAAACGGACATACAGACACAGATTCCTGCCTTTATTAGAGAGAAAAATATGTTCAGCCCCTCTCTCCGAAGAGTCGATGTTCATTACTACCGAAGCTTCGAAGCTCAAAAAATGGTATTCGGACCAGCCCTAAACTTTTTTCCTCTTACAAGGCTATTCCTGAATTCAGTATTATTCTGGGGGCCGGATGCAAATCTCTGGCGGGCCGGATTTGGCCCGCGGGCCGCCAGTTGACGTTGCTCTAAACAGTGGACGCAAGCGTCACGGGCGATGCGTGTATGCAATACACCGCTCACGCAACAGGGGGTAGTACAGTCGGGTGATATTCAGATCAAAATGGCAACTGAAGAGGAGTGTATTCTGTTGCTGATTTTACATCGGCGGCAACAAAGGCAACGCAGAGATAGACGGTGGTATGTTCGCCCTTTAAATCAAAAAAGAGATCAGGATGAATACGTATAAGTTCGCATAATTTTTCCTCTTCGCCCGCCATTGTATTCAAACCTTCTTCTTCTGTAAACACAATATACTTGAATTAATGTACAATACTTGCAATGTCGCCCCCACCGACAACGCATAGTATTGCGTGCATCGGCGCGTCGCGTATCAAAAACTAGGACGACACATTTGGCTACGCACCGACGCATAATGGCGGCCGAAGCGTAACGATGCGTAGCCTCGGGGACGCGTATGCGTACAGATGCGTTGACTATGAAACGGCCCTTAGTCTGCTATGAGCGAGAGATGGAGAGGAGGAGCGCTAATGCCGCGTTCCAGGCAACCCGTAACCCGTGTTTTTTCAACCTTTTACCCGTGAAAGTGCACTGGGACAGCAGTCAAAGCCGTGACTTCCCACCCGTGAACTCGTACTAGATCAATGTACTCCCAGTTACGAGTTCTGACGTCACATAGCCCGTGAAACAACAATGGCAGCCCCTTCGGATGCCGTGTTTATGCAAGTGCACGGTAAAATAAAAGGTATAACAGCTTCTCTTGCCTTATGCGCCGTTTTCCTCCTCCGTTTCCCTCAAATAAGCAAGGAGTAAGCACCTTTGGCGACAGAAATAATTAATGAGCATAAGCCCCGTACGGTCCGCCATGTTGGTTTGTTTACACTTTTACGCAGTTTGGCGTGACTTTCCTGGAACGCTACAAAGTCGTGAGTCGTGATTTGAAATCGTGACTTACGGGCTCAAAAACCTGCCTGGAACGCAGCTGCCCTCTATTCAATATTCCGTTTCACTTGGAAATACGTCACAACACTGGAGAAAAGTCATTTGCAACTTCTGGTTGACGGGGACTTTAAATCCATAGAAATTAGCAATTTCAACCAGGACATGGACCGTGTCCATGTGTTGCCTATCAATGACATCATACCCGCGTTACCCTCAGTTTTATTTTGTAGAAACCATGGAAACATCAAAGACACTTTAATATATTATGTGTTTTATTAGACAGGTGAGCAACTGTTTGCATGGATACATTCATTGACAGAAAACTAATCATGTTATATAGTTCAACACAGTAAGTCTTATTGTTTAAATCTTGTTTTCTTGATTTACAGCCATGCCTAATATCAATGTAGCTTACTGCAGTGTGCAACAATTGTCTCATAGTACCCGCCGAGCGAACGCAGAGTAGCACTACAATAACTTTCAACAAATAAATGTATCTAATATGATAAAACAGTGCTACTTTACCCCACATACGCTTGACCAGAAGAAGCGGCAACTGTGGCATAATAAAAGTTCAGCTGCTCTCGAGGTGTGTGTCGTGCTTGTCTCTCATTAGCAATCGCTCCAGCTGCCTCGTTTCTACTCGCACAGCACTCGGCCCTGCTCTGCTTCATACTACAGTAATGTAAATAATCTCATCCATGAACATGATTACCGAGTCCTGTCCTGATTCTTTTCCGCTGGCTGTAGACGTGAAGACAACACCTCCCATGATTCTGCGAAATCAAGGCGTCATCAAGCTACTCCGTTTGGAATAAGTGACCTCTAGCGGCGAAGGTCAGCGTGCGTACAGACATAAATCTGTGTATCGTCAGCATAACAATAGCCGCGTTTCCATTACAAATTTGTGCAAAACTTTTGCGATATTTCTAAATATCGATAAAAAAAGATTGCGAAATGACAGCGTTTCTATTAACTAAAATGTCTTTTTTTCTCACGCGATAAGTCATTACAAAAATCATGGCAACGGAACGGATGTTGGTAGGTTTACGTATATCCCAGCCACTGCACTAGCCAATATTTTTTAATCAAAGGAGATGCAGGCATGTTATCCAAGCATTTATTGCAAGAAAAGCCCCTTATACTTGGGAGCGGCCACGTATCCCTCATATCTGCTTCGAGGTCTTGATAAATTCATTTCTTTGTTGTTTAGAATCCAATAGTCTTGTAATACTTTTGTTATTTATGAGTTTAATGAAGAACTCTTGTCTTCTGTCCAAACATACCACACCCTCTTTAAAGAATTATCGAATTTTACATACGGCAGGTGACCTGGAAATGCGAAATGACAAATGAAATAAATAAAGTTGGTACAGCACAATATGTAGCACAATATAAGACAAGTAAATCCAAAATAAATCGTTTTTTGTTAACAATAAGATAGTTAAGTGACTCAGATGGATATTTAATTTTTATGTACTATATAAAACATTTATAGTTGCAAACTAACTGTCTACCGTATATACAGTATATACTCTTGTAGTAGACAGTATGCTATAATATAGGCTATTTCAAACATACCGTCAGTTTCTCGTGTCATGTTTTACCTACAGGTTTGGTATGTCAGGACATAAAAATAATTGACAGTTTTAAGACTGCGTGTGTCTACATCTCAAACCAATGTCACATGGTACAATGTGGCATCATGGAAAATAGCCTGCAAAAACAAATATGCTTTCCTTCCATCGCAGGAAGAATGAGCCTGATAAACAAACAGCCTGGAAGCCTCTGACGAAGAGGTGCCTACGGTCTGGCATAGTTCAGATGGTGTTCAGAATGAGATGTGTTTATAATTAAGACTAATGGGAAGGATTTGTTTGGATACTGAGATTCGTGGGAATAGACGTCTATCCAACTACGCAAATGAATTCTGAGCAGCATCTGAAGGCATCAGACTTCTGACTCTTTTTTCATGTTTATTTACTTAGGCCTTTGCTCAATTTACATCTTAATTGAAAAGGCAGAACAATATACAATATTTATTGACCAAAATAAAGTTGTTTAGACATCAGAGATGAAACTCCACAGAATTAATTTAAATATTTGAACAACGTCAAGCACTGTTGCCTGATTAAAATTAAGCTAAACTCCTCTAAAATGAATAACATTTGACTAATTTTCTTTAAAACGCTGATTTTATAGCAGTTTCACACAGACAGTAAAAAATCTACCTGAAAATATAAAAAAGGCAGAAGATTGACAAGCCAATCAACTGTTTGTGAGAGAGGTGATGACCTCCATAGAACTATTCCTTCTGTCTAGGAAAGTATATTACAGCTAATCGTCATCTCCGATATAAAGAAGGAATGCCATTCTCCAAAACAACAACAAAACTAATGGTCCTTTCTGAGAGACAGTGATGCATTAATGCTGTCCAAATAAATATCTCTGTGTGAGTCGCCGTCAGAGCTTTTGATGTAGGCTGGTTGTCTTTGGCTCGAGTATGATCCCTCGCTGTAGCAAAATACTGCTCCGGCACATTAAATTGTGACAAAAGAACATGTATAAAATTTGGGAACATATATATATATATATACACACAGAGCTGGGTATAGATTACTTATTATCAGTTACTGATTGCAAATTACACGACACAATTTGTAATCAGTAATATAATCTCTTAGATTACACATTTTTAGTAACTTTTGTGCTAACCCTTATTTGATGTCACATACATTGTAGGATAATTTTGTACTATTTTGACAGATACAAAGAAAATATATTCCAAAAAATATATTCTATTCACAAACAAGAGCCTCAACAGATTCTTTTTAAAGTGCAATGTATGGACAGTTAATACTTCAATATACTAACACTAATGTACCTGTTAGTGTTTGCTGATAGTAACACTGAATAAAACAAAATCACATCTTATGATTTTAAAACATATTTACTTAATTTTAAGTAAAGTTAGAAAACAGCAACATTACAAAACAAATACTGAAAAACCTTAAATTCACAGCAATATCACTGCTACATCAAATATTTCATCTATATTTCATATATATTATTATTATTCTATTATTTCATATATATATATATATATATATATATATATATTATATATAATTTATATTTCATATATATTCATCTATATTTCCCCCTCACCGCCAGAAAAACTCGAAGAATCATGAACATATAAGTGGCAGGTTTATTATAAAAAAAGATATAAATGTTAAAAAAAATAAAAATTAGGAGAATCAATGAACTTACTGCCATTGTGTAAATAATATGTAATCATGTAATCCATAAAAAAAATAACTGTAGTCTGATTACGAGTATTATAAAAAGTAGTTTACTCTAATTACAAGTACTTGATTTTTGGAATATATATATATATATATATATATATATATATATATATATACCTATATATGTATATGTGTGTATATATATATATATATATATATATATATATATATATATATACACACACACATATACATATATATATACACACACTTGTAATTATATTATATTATAATACATATAATTCAAACTAAATTTTGCCATCAGCGTCATAAACAAAGTGACTATATAATATAATATAATATAATATAATATATCAAAAAAAATAAAATTACAATATATATTATAATACACATTTACAATGTTTCTTATAATGTCTCTTGGTATTTTTGCACATTCTATCTCTTGCACATTTTGGATTTATTTATACATTTTGGATGTATCTACATTGCACTAATAACGAAGTTTTTAAATGGCTAAATAAATGTATTAAAATGACTGTTGATTATTTTGATCACTTAAAAAAAACTGTTGACCAAATATTTAAGATGAAAACTTCATGGTAAATAACATAAAACTTTAGTATTAATTAATAAAAGCACAACAAAAATGTGCATCATCACACAGTAATCACTGACAACAAAATGTAATGGCTTACCTGCACATATAGAAGGATGAGAAGTTGATCTTGGAGTGTGAAACAGAAATGTTGTAATGAAGGCCACAGATCTGACACTCAAATTAGACCCTAAAACACCCCTTAAACCTTAAATGATGAAACCCAAATCCCCTGTGCTATAAACATGTTGAACATCTTCACTTTGAATGGACAAAAAGGAGAAAGTCTCTCCACCTTGTCTGTGCTGCATGTCTCTTTTTCTGTCCCTCTCTGTTTCACTCTTGTTGTTTCCTTCCCTCCCTTCATCCTCTGGCTCACAGGAAGTTCGAGTTAGTTTGGATAAACCCTGATATTCTAAACAGTGGATTCTGGGATTTGATGCTCTTCATTTTGATTGTTTAGTTAACTGAAATAAAATTCAATGTACATTAAATACAATATTAGGATTATTTGAAAGAAAATGTTGCCTTAAATTTTACAGTAGCACTTGGGGGCTGAAAAAAATAAATACTGCATATAATCCAAAATTATAAGTTAATAAACTTGATAAAATGTCATAAACTGCACAAGTCCTCTTAAAGTTTTTTTTAAAGGTGTCATAACACCAGCAAGACAGCTAAAATAAAAGAACAGGATGTATTAATACTGCTGGACGTGTCGACACTTTTTCCACATTTCCTGTCTGGAAACTCATCCATCACCATCTGCCAGGTCTCCGTCCTGATGTTTCCGATATTTCTCCAACCAAAGATATGAAGTTCAAATGTGACTGAGAGGGAGTTTAAATCAGTGGAACTGTATGCTGTCCTTTGTCTCAACAATGTTTAACAGCATTGAATGTATGTGAATCATATTTATATGTGGCATTTACAATATGCCCATAAACTCTTGAAAGTCATACATGTTATTCTATAGGATTCTGAGCCCTGGTGGTAACTGAATAACTGTGTTCAGCTGTCAACCATTAAATTTTGTCACTATCAAGATTCAGTTTAAAAAAAAAAAAAAAAATTATAATAATAAAAAGAAAAAAAGGCAAAATTTCTATTGCTCTTGACAAATACTTCTCACCTTCAGGACTAGTTGTCACTAAGGTTATATCTCAATTGCTAAAACATTTTGAGAAAAAAGGCCAATTACACAAACACCTAATTTGAAATTTAAATAATACCATCTAGCATGAGCTGAAGAAAGTGCTTCCATCCACATCCATCCATCATAAACGTGTACTCCACACGTCTCTGGGGGGTTAATAAAGGCCTTCTGAAGCCTTTACCCCTGTCCACCATCAAAAGTGCCTACACGAGCATCAAAACTGGACCTAGAAGCAGTGGAATAATGTCTCCTGGTCCGATGGGTCCCATTTTCTTTTACATCATGTGGACGGCATCAGGATTCACCGTGGGATGCTGACAAGCCAGTGGAGAGAGTGCGATGCTTTGGGCAATGTTCTGCTGGGAAACCCTTGGTCTGGCCATTCATGTGGACGTACGTACTACCTAAACACTGTTGCAGACCAGGTACACCTCTTCATGAGAATGGTGTTCCCTGGTGGAAGTGGCCCTGCTACACTGGACATATTGCTCAGGAATGGTTTGAGGACCATGATGAAGAGTTCAAGGTGTTGCCCTGGCCTCCAAATTCCCCAGATCTCAATCCAGTCGAGCATCTGTGGGATGTGCTGGACCACGGCAGGACTTGAAGGATCTGCTAGTGTTGTTGTGCCAGATATCATGCACAGGACACCTTCAGGAGTCTTGTAGAGTTCATGCCTCAGCAGGTCGACGTATTTTGGCAGCACAAGAGGGACCAACAGCATATTAGGCAGATGGTCATAATGTTTTGGCTCAACTCTGTGTATATTAATTAGAATTTGTAAGCCAACACAATGGTTTGATGTGTTTGTTACCCTTAACATTGTTTCTGTTTCATAAATAGTTTCGTTTGATAACTATTTTACTGTTTAAATTTAGCTGAAAAACTTGTCGCTGTTCAGTGGCAGGTTTCATCGTAACAACTTCCTTTTTTTTTTCCTGGGTAATAACAGTAGAAACATCCAATTCAGCTTTTTTTGTAGCTCAAGAATTTAATGTGCTTATACAGAAATTGACTTAAAAATAAACACTGGAATGTAGTGTAAGGCTGAGTGAATATGGATGGAACTCTTTCCAGCCCTAGTACATCAGTAGTCCCTTTAAAGCTATACATGTGAATTAAACATGGGACAGTGCCCTTCGTCATCACAGTGTGTTAATGCCTATCTGATACAAGGGACTCATCAATATGCTAATTAAGGACTGTTGGGACAATCCAGGCACAGGATGGTTCTGTCTCGGGAGGCAGAGTAGCTCGCACCCCCAATGCACATCTGTTCCATTTGCTACACAGAACGCTCCTAACTACATACTATTTTCCTATTTGTGTGTTCTAACATGTAACTATATCATGTTTGATCTCAATGCTTCACTCAGGGTATAAGAAGTAACGGTAACTGCTGATCTAGAAAGGCTCAAAAGAAAGGTTACTCTTCTGCACAGCAGTGCATTAACTGTCAACTAAGTTTTTCTATGCAATATGTTGTCCCATTACTGACTGTATATTTAAACATGTAACTTAATAAATAACTCTACCTGCTTTAAAGGGTTTGAGAATGTTTCCTTGTACCACTGATAAAGTGATTATAACTTTTGTTCTCTAAAAGTTCAGGTTAAATACTACATTTCTTATCAGTTCTTTAGGGTTTTACCTTTAAAGAACAAGAGTTTAAAGAATAACAACAACTATAATGGAGTCTTAGTTAATATAATAGAGATTAGTAATATAACTAGAGTTATTATTTATATTGGAGTCAGATAAAAAGAATTATGCACATCATTCTTCAACTTCTTTTGGTTCAAAATAGCATAGCTTCCAGCCTTAAAGAAGAAAAATCACTGGAGTAAAAAGTGTGAGAACTACCTGTGCCCAGTCAAAGCATTTAAAATAGAAATGAGGTGTCCATTGGTAAAACGAGGTTTCCATTGAAAATGAAACACTGCAGACATCTTTTCATTTACTACACCACATGTATCTTTAAACATAATAGCCCCTTTAAAGATAATAGGCACTGAATGGGTCCAAAAACAAAGATAAACACTCTTATTAAAGGACATTTCATGTAATAGTGTCTCAGTTGCAAGCAAGATGAAAGAATTTGGGTGGTTTAAAACTAGTGCTTTATTTTTTAATCATCGTTTTGGCTTCCTGGCAGAATTACACTGGGAGTGAACGGCTTGAATACAGGCCAATTATCTGCTGAGTACTGAAATATACCGTATAACATATAGCTGAACACTGGGTACCTTTTTCAGAGCGGAAAAAACGTCATCTCCTCCTTGTTGGATAATCCGTCAATGTCCAATGTCTCTGTTTCTCTTCTGGTGCAGTTGCAGCAAAAGAATTGACAGTTCCATCAGTGCCCTGCAAATGACCCATGCACCTTAAGTCATCTTACCAGACATGAATAAACATTGACAAAAATAGATAGGAACAATCCAACCAGCAATCACCATGCCGTAGCATTGTTTGTTAACACATATTAATTCTTCCTTCTCAACACAGCTAGATTTTTTTTTTTTTGTTCTTAATGTTTTCAGTGGCAAGTTTTATTTTTGTTCCAAGAACGTTTTCCTAAAAGCTTAACATTCTAAAAATGTTTAGTGATTACATTATTAGAACATTATCCCCTAACATTCTTATAAAGCAAGAAGGAACTCAGTACAAATAGCATTACCAGCTTCACTTACCAACCAGATTGACTTTATTTCTATCATACGTCTACAGAAGTTCTTATTGAGAATTAACAGAAGTTTAGATGTTGATGTTTTATTGAAAATGTTTCACCTATAGTTACCATTATTGTGATCAGTGTTTGGTTTCGTTGGGCTCTTGACCTTTTTAATATTAGATTTTCTCTGGCTGCTGTAACGGTGTGTTTTTAGACACATTCATTATGAAAAAAGCCAAGAGAAAATGTGATCAGGTGTTTGGCTATAGTCAATCATCATAGTGGCCTGATTCACTGATCTCATCCAGTGTCTAAAGTTTTTGAAAACACACTGTACACTGAACATTTTCAATTCCTGTATCTATTAGACTCACGTAGACATCAGGAATCAGCATATGAATCTCAAAAATGGTGATATGCTTCATGCTGCAGTGCATTCTGGGAGCCATGGATGAGTTTCATATGATGCACCCAGAATGCACTGCAGCACGAAACATGTCAGTTATTGAGATTCATACACTGAATCTTGATGTCTAAGTGAGTCTAATAGGGCGGAGGGTAGAACGATTGCTGCAGTGACAGGCTGGCCTATGCTTTATTTGTTTTTTTCCACAACAGCTAAATCTTATCGTTAAAGTAGTGCATATTTACTATATGAATAATCATTTGAAGCGTATTGTATGTTTTATACACAGCGAAACTGACAGCAAGCTGACTATAGCGCAATGAATGTTTATTTGGTTGTCAACAAATGCTATATTTTATTCAAAATTACATATCTTTAGATTTTGGCTTTAATAAGATTTCTTTAGGAAATAAGCAAGAATAAACTTGGTGTTCTCCATCATTCCAGTTAATTCTGACAATAAAGCACTTGAATGTGACAAGCTCCAGGACTTCAGAGTGGGAAGTAGGATATTTCCCATAGCAAATGACGGCAGCATTTTATTTCTACACTACCCCAAACCCTTGAATGATAGCATACCTGCAATACCTATGTTTATTGAAGTAAACTTTAGTCTAACGTGGGAATATTTTAAACTTGATACTAGTTGTTTAACTAAATAAACAGTGACATATCCACCATTGATTTTTCTGCGCCGTAATCATTCTTCGGCCGTTCCAATCTTTCGTACGTATGGCAATGTATACTAAACAGATCGCAGCACGGCAAAGCACTATCAGCCTATTAGATAGCAAAGGCTCTTGAATTGCGTCTGTTGCACTGCGGCACACACGATAGGATGTTCATACAATATGACCCGTGGCTATTATAAGACTTATCTCCAAAGCCATTTATCACAAACTTGCTCTGATTGTGAGGATCTGGCACCCTCATCATGTGAGGACAAATTGCACTGGAAGGGCCTGATCTGTGAAAAATAACACACCGTGAGATTACAATGCATCCGGTTCTCTCCAGTGAATACAATTACGCTTGATAAATGTCTCCACAAAAACAAATAACTGTGCCACAGTAGTATCATTTGCAGGTTTGTTTATTCTCAACAGCCACCACAGGGTGGCGCACTTTTGATGAGTAGATCCCATAATGCCGATAATGGAGCACAGATGGTATCTCAACAGTGTACTGTGGAACAGTTTAGATACACAAAAATGCAATTCAATATCATTTTAAATAAAATATGAATTAAAAAATATGGACATGTATTTAACAAACATTTCCTCTCATCCCTTTGCAAAAAAAAGTCACGTCAATTAAAGGATTAGTTCACTTTCAAATTAAAATTTCCTGATAATTTACTCACCCCCAATGTCATCCAAGATGTTCATGTCTTTCTTCAGTCGAAAAGAAATTAAGGTTTTTGATGAAAACATTTAAGGATTTTTCTCCATATAGTGGACTTCAATGGCCTCCAAACGGTTGAAGGTCAAAATTACAGTTTCATTGCAGCTTCAAAGCAATCTACGCAATCCCAGATGAGAAAAAAGGGTCTTATCTAGAGAAACCATCGCTCATTTTCTTTGACCTGAGGAGAAGAATAGAGAAGAAGAAGAAGAGCGCTAGTTCAAGATAAGCATTTATGGTTAAAATGAATAAAATTTGATTTTTTTTTTAAGAAAATGCGGGATGGTTTCTCTAGATAAGACCCTTATTGCTCACCTGGGATCGTGTAGAATGCTTTGAAGCTGCAATAAAACTGTAATTTTGACCTTCAACCGTTTGGAGGCCATTGAAATCCACTATATGGAGAAAAATCCTGGAATGTTTTTATCAAAAACCTTAATTTCTTTTCAACTGAAGAAAGAAAGACATGAACATCTTGGATGACATGGGGCTGAGTAAATTATCAGGAAATTTTAATTTGAAAGTGAACTAATCCTTTAAAGTGTCTGCATATTGCTTTAAAATATAATTGCACATTTCTGTCTGTACATACTCTCATTGCATATTGTATCGCATTATGTATATTTATGGACTGGCACTTATTAAAAAAAACAACAACAACATCATACATTTGTATAGTAAAATCCGGTTAAGGATTTTTCACAATATTTGAATTGTAAGAAAAGGTTAAAATGCTTATAAAGTGACAGAACACTGACCCGAGTGTAAGTCCTACTAGTAATGCATACAACACAAATATATGGCCGGTTTCATTTCGTGAAATTAAAATGAGCACTTGACACCTGTAGAGTAACATTCAGACTCCTGTGCATTTCTATTGGGAGTTCTAGGCGAGATTTGCATAGACTGGCTGTTTTAGTTGTTCATAAAGGTTTAAATATAGCCTAGAGCTTTGAATTTATTTGAAGACTTCCTGGAAATCTGACTGTGCCGGGAATCTTCAACTGTATCAATGTACTCCAACTGGTACCTCTGCAGTATGTAGCCTATAGTCTTACAGTAATATTTCAAAGTGTAGCTGCTTTGCCAAGTCCACAATCAAACTCATTCGATCAGGCTTTATAGTGTGATTACAGAGCTTCAGTGACTGTCGGGTCATCCTGGTAGTGGGTGACATAGTAGTCATGAACATACATCAGAACTGCGATAGGTTGACCAATAATGAGTGAGAGCCACACAGCAGCATTTCCATAGTTACCCCGAAGAAACCTGGCCACAAACCATGCCAATGGAAGCTGAAATAAAGAATTTTTTTATTATTTTAAACTGAAAAAGGTACTAGTATTGACAGAAAAACATAATATATAGTTTTCTTATGCACAAATGCAATGACCATAAATGCAGATGTCATTTTTGTATGTAAAGATTAAAGATTTATACCTGTGCCATCATGCCCATAAATGCCCACAGTCTGAACATCCTGAGTGGAACACTGACCAGGTACTGCAGACAGAGATATATACTCACATTAAACACCTGAGTGATGGTCAGGTAAGAGTTTCTAAAAGGATTCAGTTTTTAGTTTTGTGCATTTTTAACTTTTTAACATTTTTGCATTTTAAACCTGTGGTTTAGAGAATGAGCAAGTTATCTAAGCTAACTCACTGAGGAAGTGAGTCATCTGACTGATTCAGTTCATAATTGAGAATGATGAGTCCTGTGTTCAACTGAGTCTGATTCAACAAATCAGTTCAAATGATTTACTCACCTCCTGACAATAAAAATTCTATTATTATTTGTGACCATGGACCACAAAATCAGTCATAAGTCACACTGGTATATTTGTAGCAATAGCCAACAATGCATTGCATGGGTCAAAATTATTGATTTTTCTTTTATGCCAAAAATCTTTAGAATATTAAGTAAAGATCATGTTCCATGAAGATATTTTGTAAATTTCCTATCGTAAATATATCAAAAATGTATTTTTGTGAGTGGATATGCATTGCTAAGGACTTCATTTGGACAACTTTAAAGGCAATTTTCTCAATATTCTGATTTTTTTGCACCCTCAGATTCCAGATTTTCATATAGTTGGATCTCGGCCAAATATTGTCCTATCCTAACAAACCATACATCAATGGAAAGCTTATTTATTGAAATCTCTGGTTTTGTGTTCCAGGGTTTGTGTTCCATTTACTCTCCCTCATTGTCAATCCAAAGCTGCATTTGTTTTCATCAAACACAAAATATTTGAAGATTCACCAACAGCTCCTTTTAAAGCTGAACAGGCCCAGGTCACAAAAAACTTTGTCTCTAGTAGTAAGACTTCTTTAAAGAGGTCTACTTTTGTGTTTGATGGAAAATATAACAGCATACAGGTTTGGAATGACATGAAGATAGCAAATAATTCATTTTTGTGAACTACTGATTTAAAAAGAACTACACTAATTGATTGACACACACACACACACCTGAAATGTCTCGATTGTAGTCTTGAGTTTTCTTTCAGGAAAACACACGTTAAAATTTTTCTCATTTAAATAATTCCCACCCAAGGCATGTGCAAAAAAAATGGGTGAGCCTAGTTGTGTTGCGTTAGTAGTCCCTGCGTCCCAATGTGCATACTATCCATCCTAAATAGTATGTGAGATTAGAATAAGTGTGTCCCAAAGCATAGTATGTTGAAAAGAATATGCCAAAAGTCCCCGGATGGTCTATTATTTCTAGTAGATTTTTGAAGTCCATACACACTCTAACAGCTAATATTGCCCACAACCCATTGCACTTTGAAGGAGGATTCAGTTCAGAACTACAAGCACGAATAAAAAGTGTTAAAAAACTACAAACATGGCGTATGGGCGTGACTGACGGTTAAGAAGAGATGTAAAGATAAAGGGGTTTGAGTGACTAATAATAAACATTTAACCTGATAAAAAATATTTATTTAAAGGTGCCCTAGATTATGTTTTTAAAAGATGTAATATAAGTCTAAGGTGTCCCCTGAATGTGTCTGTGAAGTTTCAGCTCAAAATACCCCATAGATTTTTTTTAATTAATTTTTTAAACTGCCTATTTTGGGGCATCATTATAAACGCGCCGATTTTATGCTGCGGCCCCTTTAAATCCCGTGGTCCACGCCCACAGAGCTCGCGCTTGCCTTGAACAGTGCCTTAACAAAGTTTACACAGCTAATATAACCCTCAAAATGGATCTTTACAAAGTGTTTGTCATGCATGCGGCATGCATGCGTCGGATTATGTGAGTATTGTATACTGTTATATTGTTTACTTCTGATTTTGAATGAGTTTGATAGTGCTCCGTGGCTAACGGGTAATGCTACACTGTTGGAGAGATTTATAAAGAATGAAGTTGTGTTTATGCATTATACAGACTGCAAGTGTCTAAAAATGAAAATAGCAATGGCTCTCTTGTCTCCGTGAATACAGTAATAACCGATGGTAACTTTAACCACATTTAACAGTACATTAGCAACATGCTAACGAAACATTTAGAAAGACAGTTTACAAATATCTCTAAAAATATCATGTTATCATGGATCATGTCAGTTATTATTGCTCCATCTGCCATTTTTCGCTATTGTTCTTGCTTGCTTACCTAGTCTGATGATTTGGTTGTGCACATCCAGACGTTAATACTGGCTGCCCTTGTCTAATGCCTTTTATAATGTTGGAAACGTGGGCTGGCATATGCAAATATTGGGTGCGTACACCCCGACTGTTACGTAACAGTCGGTGTTATGTTGAGATTCGCCTGTTCTTCAGAGGTCTTTTAAACAAATGAGATTTATATACTGTAAGAAGGAGGAAACAATGGAGTTTGAGACTCACTGTATGTCATTTCCATGTACTGAACTCTTGTTATTTAACTATGCCAAGATAAATTCAATTTTTCTTTCGAGGGCACCTTTAATGTTATCCCTGTTATATTTCATCTGCAACAACGTGAAAGTGAACAATGCGAATTGGGCTGCAACAAGTGTGACCGAAACAAGTTCAAAGCAGTGGACAAATCACAACACACTGGTCCAGCCGACCAATCAGAGCATTGCACTTTTCAAAAAGAGGGGCTTCGTAGAGACCGTAACCAAACAGAGCGTTACTGACAGATCGGAAAAAGAAGTGCAGCAACAATGTAAAATATGTGAAAAATAATGTTTTTTTGAACATTCAAACATGAAAACCTATTATAGTAGACCCCAAAAACAAACTTAAGACTTTGTAAAAGGGCATAATATGGCCTCTTTAAATCTTAAAGAGTGGTGTTTGAAACTCTGTCAGGTTATATGAAGCAAGTGATTCCCCATAATCACACCACAAAATATTGATTAAGCACTGAAGGGTTGAGCACTGCTGTTGCGTCCTTTAACTACGTTCTTAACCTCTATTTAACTCCAGGGGTCTTGGAACACTGGCCTTCCTGTTACCCGTCACTAAATCAGTACTAGATTGCACCCTCAGCACTTCACCCCTAAATAAATAAAGCCTTTTTAAAATTTCAGCGTATCTTTACAGCTCCAGTTTTAGATATTCCTGAGATGAAACTTCACTCTCCATCTGAGCTTTCTGAGTCATTACTGTGATCCTGGGTCCGGTTCTGAGGTGCCCTGTGAAGGTCAATGTTTTTTAATAAGACGGTTAAGAATACTATCTGCCTGCACCTGCGGATTGGACACATCTTCCTCCCTGATTTCTCTCTCTCTCTCTCCCTTCCCCCAGCTCAGCTCACAGCTTATCACAGAGAACAGCAGCCTGATAGGAGCTTGTTCTTCATCTTCCTCATCCCTCCGTTCTGACCTTCATCTCCTCTGAGGAACGGTGGCTACCAGCCAAACGCCGGGCACCTGCTTCTGAGTCAGGGAAATGAGACGACGCCTCGGGAGTGGCGAACATCTAGAATTTTACAAATGATTCTAGAATCCACAGCTGCTTCAAAGAACAGCTGCTTCCCGCAATGCTCAAAAGGACTCTGATTTTATTTTTTATTAATTTTTTGTACATTTATGCTCATTTCTTTTTTGTTTGAAGTGAAGCGTGTAATATTTCAGTTTTAAAATACTTTCTTCTAACCCAGCTTCATATTCAGAGACAACTGTAAGTATACTACAGTTCAAAAGTTTGGGAACAGTAAAAATTTAAAATACTTTCATTTAGCAAGGATGCATTAAATTGATCAGAGGTGACAGTAAAGACATTAATAATGTTACTGTGTTCTTTTTTGATGTTGAATGCTATTCTTTTGAACTTTCTATGAATCAAAGAATCTTAAAAAATGTATCACGGTGTCTACAAAAATGTTAAGCAGCACAACTGTTTTCAACATTAATAAAAAATTATAAATATTGATAAAAAATTAAGGATCATGTGACACTGAAAAAGTAAAGTAAAATTCACCTTTGCCATCACAGGAGTAAATTAAATTTAAAAGTATATTAACATAGATAATAGACTTATTTAAAATTGTAATAATATTTCGCAATATTACTGTTTTACTGTATTTTGTATTTTCTACTGTATTTTTGATTAAATAAATGCAGCCTTGGTGACCATAAGAGACTTTGTTCAAAAACATAAAAGAAAAATCTTACAGACAAATTTTTAAATGGTAGTAAGCCATTTGTTAGGTATTAAAATACGCATAAATATTAAAATTCTGATGCTAATAAGACAATGATTATTTTCATGTTATGGCCGATAACTGACAAATGGCTGATATTACAATTTGAAAACATTTTGTCTAATTAAAAACACTAACAACTGTATTAAAACAGTATTATTAAACTTTAAGTGAGCAGTACATGATGGTTTAAGTTTATACAATTTTGTTATTTTATATATTTTTTGGTATTTTAATGGCATTAATAGTAAAATATTCAAAGTTTTTTTTTCGTATGTAAACACACTAGCTTCTAAAATGTATTGCTTTTGCTTATGAGAAGTAGCACATTTCTAAAATGAGAATAATTCACACAGGTTGTTACCCTGCTTAGACTGTTAACTTTCATTTGCCATGACCCGACAGAATATTTAAAACAGTGTGTGATTTATGCATATCTCACCTCATGAAAAAAAGCAGAG
This sequence comes from Megalobrama amblycephala, assembly GCF_018812025.1. Lineage (NCBI taxonomy): Eukaryota > Metazoa > Chordata > Actinopteri > Cypriniformes > Xenocyprididae > Megalobrama > Megalobrama amblycephala. The sequence continues at coordinate 27,977,741 of NC_063056.1, forward strand.
GCGAAAAATACAGCTGATTGGCTCAGTAACTTGCCAGCACCTCTTCGCAGCAACGGCTTATAAAAGTGTCTTTGAAAACAGGAGAGAGAGGCACATAAACTCACAGCCAGTGTGAACAGTAAATAACCATATATTTCTTGTGGACAGATCACATTATAGTCTCTCTTCATTATAGTCTCTGTGAGTTTTACTGTGTCATATTTCATCTCGCCTCCCAACAGCTGTCTGCGGTCTCTTTCGAAACCCCTGTTCACTCACCGGAGACACCACTTGTGCACAGGAATATTCCAGTTTTGCCAGAAGTATGTTATCGTCTCGGAGTTCCTAAAAGAAACACGGTGTCACAATCCATCTGAGACTAAAACTCTACGTACAGTATGAAATGGAAGTGGAAGAGGCAGAGATGGGACATATAAACCAGATTGACTGCATTCAAAGCCCATCAAAAGCAGTATAGTGTGGAAGTGGTACCACTAGCCGCTCAAATACAGCTTTTACAAATTGAAATAACAGTAAAGACATCCAAAGAAGATAAAATCACTCACCACCAGTCACGGTAAAATTCCCGATCTCCAAACCTCAACAGCTCAGCCACAAAGTTCATTGAGGAATGGAAAAACGAGTAGAAGAAAATCAACCAGAGGAGATGGTTGGGCACCTAGTATAAAAATAGATATCAGTATTTACTCTGTAATTTGTTTCATGCTTCATATCTTCCATCAAAACAATACAGATGTAAGCAAAAATCTGAACACAGGACTGTGTTTCTATTCTGAGGAGGAAACATTGACCTTAAAGTTCATTTTACTTACTGCGAGTCTAAGCAGACGCTCTGTCATTCTAGAGTAGTCCATTTCCTGAAAAAATGAAAAACGGTTTATAGAGTTCAAGCAGGCTTATTCTTAAAGCGCTGAAAAACAGAAGATAAAGCACATGAACACACCTGCAATGGCTTCATTGAACTTCGAATGATTGGCACCATCCACTGAAAGACAATAGAAAGAACATTAGATATGAAATATGCCTCAAAGACATGAAAATTGCAGGTTTTCTGTGATTTCCAAATGCACTGAGCTGCTTACCTGCTGTGTTAAACCAACCAGTAACTGAGTGAGGAGCAACTGCAACAAACAAGCGAAACTGATTTTAATTTCTCACTAAATATAAAACTAAAATGTTAACAATAGAAGTGTGTGTGTGTGTGTGTGTGTGTACATGAATTAAATTTGTAATTTGCATCAGCTATAACTGAAAGTAATACTCTAACACAAGCACTTTCATAAATAGAAATTACCCTCATACATTCCTGCCATGACTCCTGGCAATTGTGTGCAAACAATAAGCTAATTCCTATGATTTATTGCCATTGGCAGATTTAGGGAATAATGCAATATTTACAAAATAAACAAGCCATAATATACTGTGAATAAATCTGGCAGCAAAACTTATCAAGAACTGTCAATAATGTCAGGAAATATGTCCAAGCCAATCGCCTACCATCTCAAAAAGCCTCCTGAGCAGAAATCCCATTCGGATGGATTCAGAGCGGGGAAAATTAAGCTCATAGCACAAGGTTGGAGCCAAAACAAAATAATAGATATCTGGGGGGAAAAAAAGAAGAAGTTGAAATACTAACTACAAGTTCTCAGGTTATAGTATTTGACACTAACAAAATTATTGTTTGATAACATGAAAATAAAAGAAAATCTTTTATTATCATAAATAACTATGACTGTATAGGCATCTGTGCCTGACACTATTCTTTATTTCAGCAAAGCAGAATTATGAAATATTGCCTTAACATTTAAGGCATACTGTAGCTTACCTCTGAGAGAGAGATTTCCTGGGTAAGACACATGTGACTGCATACCGCTGGACGCAGATTGAGATGATGGACCTAAGAACACAGGAACTGTCAAGAAATGTACAAATCTGCTTCTAAAGTCAATTAAACCTGATGTTCAGCTAAAGAATATGAACTTCATTTATAAACCAGAACTGGACGCACTGCACAATCATGTGCAAAACATATTGAACTCTCGACTATACGCCAAGGACATGACTAAAATTGTTATTAATCCTATAACCCGTCCCTCCAGGATTTTGCAATCTTGCAACTGCAAGAAATAAAGGCATAGTCTACCCAAAAACGGAAATTCTGTTAAAAAAAAAAATCATTTTCTCACACTCATGTCGTTTCAAACCTGTATGACTTTCTTTCTTCTGTGGAACACAAAAGAAGGTATTTTGAAGAATGTTGGTAACCAAACAGTCTCATTGACTTCCATTAAAAACATCAAAGAATACAATGGAAGTCAATGAGTAGCAAAACTGTTTGGTTGCCAACATTCTTCAAAATATCTTCTTTTATGTTTTATGTCTTCTAATAATAGCTAATCAAAATCCATAATTGTAAGCCCAAACAAATTGATCCAAAATGTGATTGCTTGGAAAATCCAATATAACAACAATAGAAAATATGATTACTGTTAAATTGGCAAAACGCTGAATAATAATTTAAAACTTTTAAAAAGTACAGCTGCAGCACATAATCAATGACTGTGTAAAGCATCTGTGTCTAACACTATTCTGTATTATCAGCAATGCAGAATTATGAAAGTTTCTATACTGGTGACACCATTTGCATTGTGCATATAATGTATAAATACATAATAGGGCTTTTCACACCGCGCTTAACCCCGGGTTATCGTCTTTCTAAACACCATTTTTATCCCTGGGTAAAGGAACGCTTTACACTTGTAATTTTGAAGTGGGATTAGCACCGCTTTTTACCCGGGAATATAAATCCCTGACTGGAGTAGGGTTAGCACCGCTTTTGCGGACAGCAAATATGCAAATAAGAATGTTAATCCAGGGTTAAAGAAAGTACAATGTGAAATGTCAGTTTATGAATACCCAGGATTCATAATTGTTAACCCCAGGCAAATTATGAGCAGTGTGAAACGTGAAGCAAGAAAACCCAGGATTCGTTTACCCGGGGTTTAGAATGACCCAGGGTTAACTATTTCAAGTGTGAAAAGCCCTAATGATTAATAGTGGGTTTTGACTGGACAACAACTCAAAAATGTCTCAAATATTGCCATATTTTTTGAAAAAAAGGTGCAAAAAATTCTGTTATTTTGGGCTGCAAAAAATGTAAATAAATAAATAAAAGTCCTGTGATATTCTGATGGGACTATATAATTCCTTCATGAACAACCTGTTAAACTTTAGTTGATGTATTAATATCATACTATCAAGTTTAGGTGTAATAACAATGTTGTTGTTTTTTTTGGCATAACACATTTTTCTTTAGCCTTTTCAGTGCAAACTGCACATTATTCATTGCAGAACAATCGCTAATATTCACAAAGCCCAGGAACAATTTTTATGGATGTTGCTCCCTCATCACAAGGGATGGAACAATGTCCGTGACATATTCCATAGCTGTATCGCAGCGTAGTGTTTATTGTGTTGTAAATTAGAATTATAATAGCCAACAGGGGGCGACAAAAAGATCATCACAGTTTTGGCCATATAGTGCAATAAATATATTAAACTAGCAATTTATATGAATTCCATATTCTTCATACTGCAAAAGAGACTGCACATCATTTTTGATGAGGGGTGGATGTATTTACTCACACGAAAGAGATCTGGAGAGGCTGCGGGCCTTCGCTTGTGTTCTTTCTCTGCACCACCTGTTAACATCTTTATACGAGTACAGTTTCAAAAACAGGATGGTGTAGACTCCTAAGGCAAACGCTCCTCCGACTGCATAAAGAGGACACAAAGACAGAAACACGGTATTAGAAAGACCTTTTTGTCATAAACAGAACTCACTACTTCCTTTAAATACCTGGATATAGGAACACAAGAGGTTTGCAATGCAAATACACTTCCATCACAACACCACAGCATGCCCCCTTTTAATGGTTCATAACTTATATTCACGTGACCCAGCACGTCCAGACTCATAGCCCATCACCACTCTAGCGTGCACAGACCTGGCTCACATTCATATGCTCCCTCCACCACTGCTTTATCAATAGCAGCCATATGTTGGGTGGAAATGGTCCATGCAGGGGCTCTGGAGTGCGTCTATGCCCTAGAGAGATGGACTCAAGGGCTGTAGGACCAGCAGAGGCCCCGACGGCCCCTGAAATGACCTGGCTGTCTGGTACAGGACCAGTGTGTGCAGTACTAGGCTGACAGATGGAGGCACATTTTCGCCTCCCGTGGTGCAAACAGATGAGAGTGGACAGAAGAGCCAGCGAAAGTTGTGGTATGGAGAGGAGGAAGTGAGGGATTATATTTCCTGCAAAAATGCATCATTATATTGTCCCCGAATTTAGGTTTCAAAATTTGAAATGGCTAAATATAGGAGTCTATCACTAATCAGTACACAATGAGGGTCAGAATCAAACCTGCATCAAGCACCACAGATAACCATTAGGCTGTGGCTCTGATTCAACAATGATCTGATGTTGCAAAATACTGATCTATCTTCTAGTGTGAATTAGGGCTGGGCGATATATCGCATTTGATTGTCACGCGCATTTCCTCAGTAAAGCCGGTTCCCTGATTACCACTAAATCGCCATCACCTGCTTTCAAATGGAGCAGCATTTAATAGACAGAGCCGTAGATCACTGACAAGCTACGCAATATCGCGTTCATTATCGAAGGCGATTCATCTGCGATAATGAACGCGATACTGCGTAGCTTGTCAGTGAACTACGGCTCTGTATATTAAATGGCGCTCCATTTGAAAGCAGGTGATGGCGATTTAGCGGTAATCAGGGAACCGGCTTTACTGACAAAATGCGCGTGACAATCTCATGCGATATATCGCCCAGCCCTAGCACTGTGAATAAAAATACAATTCACAACCAGCTGAGAATCTGAATGATCGTATATGTTGGATTTGTTAAGTCTGTCATTTAGAATTTGTTTGTGCCCAATAATTTCTGCAAAGCTGGATCACCTGATCACATGACAGGCATATTATAGTCAAATTGTGATTATCCAGAAAAATAAAATTAGTGATAGAGAATAAATTAATACATTAGGGATGCATTTCAATATAAAAAAATTCATTGTTCATTTTATATATATATATATATATATATATATATATATATATATATATATATATATATATATATATAATTCTGCACTATTTTGAACACTAAAAACACCAAACTAAAAACTGTAATCAATCATTAAATGACACAACAGAATTTAGAGAATTAATTTATATTTTTTAAAATAACAATATGCCACAATATGTGACCCATGCTGGCATTGCTGAGTCGTAATGAGCAAATTATTGTTATTTTCAAATTCTCTAGTAAAAAACCTTCAAAATTATGTATTTGTTGGAATCCAACAAAAAATTACTGAGCTACACCTGTTTACAAAGGCGATCATTTGTTTATATAAAGCATATACATTTACAATTTTTTGAAAATGACCGATCATTTTGCTAGATAAGACCCTTATTCCTCGTCTGGTATCGTTTAAAGCTCTTTGAAGCTGCACTAAAAACTGTAATTTTGACCTTCAACCATTTGGAGGCCATTGAAGTCCACAATAAGGAGAATAATCCTGGAATGTTTTCATCAAAAATCTTCATTTCTTTTCGACTGAAGAAAGAAAGACATGAATATCTTGGATGACATGGGGGTGAGTAAATTATCAGGAAAATTTTATTTGAAAGTGGACTAATCCTTTAAGACCTACTGGATCTAATATAATGTTACACATCAGATGTTTTTCCGTACATATAACAGATAATGTTTGCGTGAATACTCGCCAAGACAGTTATTTTGAAATTCTGTAATTCTGTGTATATAGGGATTGTGTGCTGTCTGAGGCGTCTTTGTGTGCACACTACGGATCTGTCAATCAGTGAAAGTAAGACTGTTTTGTTTACATCAGCATGAGTTTGAAAATCACATTTCCTTGGTTCAGACTCATGCCATCGAGAATTCACTATGAATATTCACAAAGTTGGAATGCTGCGCTTTACAAAAACACCAAACTTGTGAGCAGAGAAAAATGGCATTTTTCGTGGTAAAAGGAAAGGTACTCGTCTCAGAAAACGTACAAATAAAGATACTTTTAGATGTTTAATTGCTATTTGCAGCACTGGGATCGCTAGACGAGGGCTTAATGACCTCACTTTTTGTGAAAACTTCAAATTCGACCAAAATTGACATTTTTCACTTGTTTTGCCTGTAACTCGAAATTAACCCGTGCACGTTCCGACTCATTTTGTTAGCACTGGTCACATATTATAATGTACAGTATATTGCATTTCAGTATACAGTATATTACAGTATTTCATTTGATATCTGCTAAAGATCTCAAATATGATAGGTATATATGATTGTGTTGTATTATGTACACAATGCATCATGAAAGTGTGTGCATGATGTACAGTCTCACCTGGTGTAATAGATGGCAGCTTCAACACAACAATCATCGGAAAACATAAGACGACTGTTAAATTAAAGATGTAGATCAGCAGGCCAGCCTTTTCACTGATCAACCCCTGGAAAACACACCAAAGAGTCATTCACAACATGTCTGATGACAACACAATCAGACCAAACATCAAAATCACACACAGCCAAGCACTATATCACAAAACACAAATCGCCTAGATAATAACATAATCAGACAAATGAACAAAATCAACATTACAAATTAAGAAATGACATAAAACAATCAAAACCCCAGGAACAGAAATAAGAACAGACAGAAATTTCACATTAAAATGCATCTCTTCTTTAAATGCCCTGCACTTTATTTTTTTATTCTTACACAGTCTTACACAACATCAGCAAAATGCCTGAACTGTTTATAAGTTAATTCAGTTTCAATTCAGCCAGTTGAGTAAATGTGCTGATACTCGGTTCACATTTGCAAGCTCTCTCAAATATGTCAGGCTTTTTAAAAAGCAATGAATCAAATTCACCCTTCAAATTGAACTCTTCACAACCCCTCAATGTAATTTCAATTGCCAAATTATACTGTGCGAAGAGACTGAACCCTTGCATTTTTATTACAATGGCTTTATTCATTATGATAAACAGATTAAATGTAGAAATGCGAATGGCTTTTGAACTCACCATGGCTAGTTTCCTCTCCGTGTACAAGGCCAGAAGTATAAAAACATTAGAAACTGCAAGAAACAAATTGTTTTAATGTCAAATATTATTAACAAAAATATATAATTATAAATTATTTTTATTTGCAGTTTTAGTAATAAAAACATATTTTTGCAGCCTGTAATGAAACAGACGAGGGTCAAAATTATACCCTCAGGATGAACCTTACAACAGGGCAGACGGCCAGCGCACACACACAAACACTCACAGCATTGTACAATCACACCACATGCTACAAACAAGATAAAATCGCCAGTCGCTCTATAAAGACTAAGGGTTAAAAAACAATTACATACTTCTATGCCTTTGATAACATGCAAAATTACACACAAAATCTACATTTAATTAGATTAACAAAGAGTACAGGCATTATCTGAACATGCTCTCTGCCAGACAAATTTTAATAATGTCCCTGTCTGGAAAACAAAAGAATAGACCAAAAGGGGAAATTTATGCTAAGCTCCCTTTAAAATACATACCAATGACCAGGCATGCAGCAGGCCAGCTATACGGGTTCTTGAGGAACAATGACACCACTTGAATGGGGTCTACTAAAATGCCATACCTACGACACAAAGAATGGATGTGAATTACAAAACAGACGTGTTCCCCAAACCTTTACACATCTGACGCAACATATTTTTAATCCTGTATTCATCCCTTGTTCTGAACCACAGATTATTTGCATCAGTTTCAGCGGGCAGCTGTATACATACTGTCTGCAAGCAGCAGTGTGCAACATGATGACAGCATATGGTTCCCTCAGCATGGGGTTTAGTGTTTTATTCTACTCAGGGAGAGGAAGGCCTGTACACTTCTCAAACAAACCCTATAGACTCATCTTCATCCACATGACACTCAAAACACAGAGAAAGCAGAACAGCGGAGAATGCGTTTTAACGCTTTTGTGTTCATTCGACAACCGCTCACTGGGGAAGTTGGAGATAAAGGTGAAAATTAAGTGACGTGTAGCCAAGTATCGTGTCTCATACTTGGAATTGGTGCTCTGCATTTCACCGATCCAAGTGCACACACAGCAGTGAGTATTTAACACACACACACACCGTGAACACACACCTAGAGCAGTGGGCAGACGTTTTTTTTGCTGCGGCGCCCTTGGAGTGATTGGGGGTTAGGTGCCTTGGTCAAGGGCACCTCAGTTGTGGGTAATGAGAGTGGAAGAGAGCGCTTTATTCATTCCCCCCACCTACATTTCCTGCTGGTACCGAGACTCAAACCCGTGACCTTAGGGTTACCGACTCTCTAACCATTAGGCCACAACTGTTTGAGGACCACATTCTGCTCTTCATATTCTTAGAGGTACTTTGAACTTTTTCATTTGCATTTAATTGTACAATCTAATTTGACTTATATACTTTTGAGCAACATGAGTCATTGATATTCAAATTTCAATTATTGATATTGTAAATTTTAAGATAAAAATTTGGACCACAAATCTCCAAATTTTATTTCATTAAAGTGACATACCCTTTACTCCATATTGTGACGTACATCTGAGTAAAACAGATTAATGAAAAAAAATATATATATAGAGCAGTCCAGGGCCTTGGTTCAATCCATCAGTTGTTGATTGGATGAAGGAAGATCTAAATGCGAGCTTGCAGTCGATTGTAAGAAAGGGGCGGGGTTTAAGCAGATTAAATGATTGGAGAAGTCTGGCATACAGTATGTCACCAGAGAGAAGGTTTGATTTAAGTTATGACATTTTTATTAAAAATTACAAGTTCAAATAAAAATGAAAAAATCATGGCTGAATCATTCAATTGATTGGGTGAATTTTCATTTCATGCAAACTTTAAGGGTCCTATCATATACCCGGCGCAATGCGACGCCAGGCACAATACAAGTGTTTTTTGCTAGTTTCAGCCCGACGCAGTTATCATTTTCACATCCAATGCCACATTGTTTAAATAGCAAATGCACTTATGCCCATCTGTTTGCCAATGGGCGTGCTGGTCTGAAAACGAGCTGTGTTTAGGTGCATTGTTAGCGTGTTGCTATTTTGAGGCAACTGAAAATGAATGCACCATTGACCAACAAAAACCTGGTCTAAAGTCAATGGCGCAGTATTCATTTATTTTTGTTATTTAAAGGGCGCGTTAGTAATAGGGCTGGGCGATATATTGCATGAGATTGTCACGCGCATTTCGTCAGTAAAGCCAGTTCCCTGATTGCCGCTAAATCACCATCACCTGCTTTCAAATGGAGCGACATTTAATAGACAGATCCGTAGATCACTGATAAGCCACGCAATATCGCGTTCATATCGCAGATGAATCGCCTTCGATAATGAACGTGATATTGCATGGCTTGTCAGTGAGCTACGGCTCTGTCTATTAAATGCCGCTCCATTTTGATGGCATTTTAGCGGTAATCAGGGAACCGGCTTTACTGACGAAATGCGCGTGACAATCTCATGCGATATATCGCCTAGCCCTAGTTAGTAATATGCGCCTATAGATAGTTGCACACTGCGTGTACACTGTGTTTGTTACACATACAGGGACACGCAGCAGTACACAAACATTTTTAAATATTAAATATAAAAAGGATTCCTTGTAAATGTAAATAGTGAATCTGCCATGGTGTAAGCGCAACTGGTTTTTAAAGGGAATGGAAGATGACAATCTGATTGGTTTATTGCATGTTACGCCCAAAACACACCCATGACTCATGACTAGGTACAACCTTTTTACCAACCATTTTTTCTGCCATTAAACTAGCAAAAGTGGATTCGGACACGCCCTAAGTGCACCTGCGCCATGCGCTTCAGACCATGTGCTTCGTTAAAATAGGGCTCCTAAGTATTCAAATGGTATGTTATGGCTGTTTCATAATAAAACTGTATGCATACTTGTTCATACCTGAGAAGGTTTTCCAAGAACAGGCGTGCATTGCTCAAAACCTGCAAAAGAGCAAGAGCCACACATTCATGAAGAAAACAAATGAAAACCAACACAAGAATAGATCACTAATGCTAGCTAAACATGTCAGAACAACCAGAATCAAATCTTCCAAAGATCCTTATTCACTGTCTGTACACAGTTTGCAGAGATATATTGAAATTCATGTCCATACATCTATACAGAAGACAGACACTTATTCACATGTATAGAATGAGAAAGAACAATGGAGGAAAGAAAAAAGTCTGGCTGAAAAAAATATGCAGAGGACAAAATTGAATCATCTCAAAGCTCACATTAACAGTAAGTTGAAAAGCGTGAATGCATTCTTCACAGTTTTGAAGACAAGGACTTGGCTGGCTGTCCTCCATGTTCAGCTAGTGTTTAGACAGACAAGCTGTTTTAGGCCGTTTATTTTTGGGTGTCACTTGGCATTAAGTGTGTCTCCATAAACAGACATACTGATTAACTATTCTTCACATGCCACATGACTGCCACACACCATATGATGTTACTTAAAATGTGTCATTGCAATGCAATTCTGTCACTAGTGTGGGTTTTCCTGTGTTAAAATCAAGTCTGTTGAGTATTTTAGCTTCTATAAGGCCTAATGCTTGTGTTTGTCAATTTCAGACAGAAAGACAAACTTTTCCACGTGGCTCATACATTATATAATATTATATAACATAATATTTAAAGGTCCACTAAAGATCCTTGAAATGCGCCGCATTATTCAATGTGTTGACGTAAATTCCACTGAAACAGGAAGACAGGGTGGAACATATCAAACAGCTCCTCCCCTTTTTAAAATTAGCCAATCGCGTTTTGTTTATATCACAGCCACAGTTTCCTCTTAATATAGCATTCTGTGCAGAATTCAATTGGGTTCGATACATTTTCTGGTATGCGCCGACTCGCGCATATGATCTGCTCTGTGTCTCTATCGTGTCTCTGGACCGGAGCAGACCGTAAGCATGCTGCAGTTCACGTGACGCTAATGTGAAACCAGACTTCATTCGCCCAAATGGAAAGAATGTATACACGTTCTGAATCAGATTGCGCCATTTACCGTGTAGAAAATAGTAAATGTGTGAACGCAGCTTTAGCATCTATATATAACGTAGGGGGCGGGACGCTTTAGTTTGTAAAATCTGATGAGAAGCTAAAGTGCAGTGTGATACATATTGATACATATACATCAAAATCATTGATACATATTGGTGGAAGTAAGAGACTGTATGTTTTGAATGCTTATATCTTAAATGCAAATTTTTATAGATAACAGTAAGGCTAATATATTCAATTTTGATTTCATGGGTACTTTAACCTTTTTTAATCTCTGTAACTGACTTACGTGAGTGGCAGTAAAAATTCTTAGTACTAATCTTTGGCAGTGAGAGGAAATGTTTACAACCTACACTGATATCTGTGACACAGTTTATCTAGAAGAATGAGTAGGCAAGTCAAAGCATGTAGTCCATCAGGGATCAGCTTATGTGACTGTTTCAAACTTACCAGCATTACAACACACCAGTTCAGGATGCCTCTGTAATTTTTGAAGCTGCTCGCAGAACTCAGCATTGACTCCTGCAACTTGTGGCAACTATAAGGTGGAAATAAAGAAGACGTGAAATAAAAACAGTAATGATGATTAAACTATTTACAATGTTATATTATTGTTCTTTATTTAGATGTAATCAGTATTCCAAATTGGTATTGAATGATTGTGTGGATTTCAGGTGCAATCAACTCTATATCTGTGTCTGTAAAGGTGTGGACCAAACTGTACAATTAGAATAACAAAGGTTACATTTCTCAGGGTAGATTGCAGAATCTCCAGTGGAATGTTCTCACAGTATCTATTGTTTGTAAGCCTTTTGTCTTCACGTATAAAGTTCTGTCCCACAGACTTCTGGTTAAGCATACTTATTTTATGTATTAGAGAGATCTAATACACTGGCGAGCCACCCAAATAACTGCTCAGCCAATTACATGAAAATCTAACTAAAACCCATAGAGCATAACAAGGCTAAAAGGGCCTTTTTTATTTCTTTTTTTTAAAGAAATTTTCAAAAGGTTGGAACAACTTTTGGGGTAATGTAGTTTTTCACCAGGAATTACGCTGATAACGTGGTTATTTAACAAAACATATAAGTTAAAACATTGGGGGCTGGTTGCTTTCACAAAAGCATATATTTAGTGTTACTTTTAAAAGTAATGTGTTACAATATTGCTAAAACTACTCCCTAAAAAAGTAACTAATTTTGTTATTACTTGGTTACTTTTTATGGAAAGTAATGCTTTACACTACTTTTGTGTACGAATCAAATCAGTGGTTCGGAGCACCAAAGTCACATGATTTCAGCAGTTTAGCCATTTGATAGGAGATCCGAATCACTCATTCGAAAGAAAAGATTTGTAAAGCTCAGAAGCAGTGTTTTGAAATCGGCCATCACGAGATATTGTTGAAAAGTCGTTATTTTGTTTTTTTGCCGCACTAAAAGTATTCTCGTCGCTTTATAATATTAAGGTAGAACCACTTAACTCACATGAACTGTTTTAAATATGTTTTTAGTACCTTTAAGGACCTTGAGAGGTTCGGTGGCTTTGCTCTCAATAGTGGCCTCACTGAGCCATCGGATTTTATCAAAAATATCTTAATTTGTGTTCCGAAGATGAACAAAGGACTTACAGGTGTAGAACGACATGAGGGTGAGTAATAAATGACATTATTTTCATTTTTGGGTGAACTAACCCTTTAAGTAAGTTTTTACTTTAGGACTCTATAAACAAGTGACACACCCCTCCTCCCATGTAATTACAGATCATTGGTCAACCGTTTTTTTTTTTTTTTTAAACAGTATCTTTTTATATAACATATATTTGCAGTTTATTATTTTTAGTTCTGCTCAATGGAATAGCTTTCAGTAACTTTACAATAAGTGACATGATGGTATTTGGGGTTAAAAAGGGGTTAAATGTCCAGTACTGTGCCACATGCACACAGGCGAATCCTGTCTCTCTCTGTGCAGTGACCAGCTGTCTTTGTCACTGTTGTGACTAGCCTATAAATGCCCACAAAATTCTACATTTTTGCATGACGTCTTGGAGTAGACTACAACTCACCTCATTTTGTCGTAGAGATCGCATTTTCGTTTGCTGTCTTGGCTCAGCTGTGCCTGTAGGTTTTTGGTGAAAGACTCCCGTGCCTTGGGATCACTGGCTGCTGCGGTCTCGCCGTTTCTGAGTTTCACAGTCTCGCTCTTTACGTTCGTGATGGTCGCGCGCCTACGACTCCGTGTGATGGGCCGAAAATCATCCTTGTCAATCATGATTCCAGCAATTTTACAGCAATGCAAGCCTTCAGCAAACAAATTTAATTACCCGAGTCCACGCAGGAGTTTCATTTGGCTCTGCTACCGGAAAAACAAGCTTTTGTGTAAAGCCCCAGTTTTGCAAGCTATTATAGGCTGACGCAAGATTTGTAATAATGCTGTGTGACTCAATTGAATGTGTGGACTTTAGCACGTTTGTTAATAACATGAGTAAAGGCAGGTTTACGACTTTTCCCCCGGATCTAGTTCCGCGTTCATTCTGGCATGTAAAACGACTCGTCTAAGCCAATAGGAGTCAGTAGTGTATAATACTGTAACTCAAGCTGCCATAAGGTTCACGTTGTGATGTTTACAAAAAAAAAAAAAAAAAAAAAAAAACGACCTTATAAATAAAATAAGAATAAGTTGAACAAAAAAGATCATTTTGTCAAAATTTACTGTTGAAACTAGGGGAAAAAAAAGAAAAAAAAATGTTATGGACTGTAAGTCAGTCCTCACTCACTTCATTTGGGTCTTTTTTCAATACAATGAAAGTGAATGGTGACTGAGACTCCCATTCTGTCAAGCATCTAATTTTGTGTTTTACACAAGAAAGTCATCCTGATTTGGAACAACATCCGAGTTAATAATAATAAAACAGTTTTGGCTGAACTGTCACTTTAACATAAGTTTCACTAGGCCTATATAACTAGAATCTACTGAATGTTAAAAATGCTAAATCTTGGATCTTCAAACAGTATAAAAAGTGTCCCAATCACCCTGAATTCACTCTATATAAGTTATTGCATATTGTATAATCTCCTGAATGTTAAAAAATACAAAATCTTGGATCTTCAAACAGTATAAGTTTTTCTTTTCATCTTCCTGTTAAAATATTGTTGTTGTTTTATGACAGAGCTAATAACAAATATCACAATGTTTTAATATATTGAACCTTAGTAAATTTGGTGTTTTGGAAGTAATGGTTGAGTTTAGGATTTTGTGTGATTCCAAAATATTTCATTCCCAGTTTATTCTAGGAGTTACAAAAACAGGTGGAAATAAGCTCGAAAATGTGCTGTGTGCAGACAACCGCTACCTAAGATGCTCAGTGCTCATCGAGGCAGAACATTTCACCTTCCCTCTTATCAAAGTTGCAAAGTAAACTACAAGAAAACATTCTGCACTAAATCAGAGTGAGAAAGACATTTTGGAAGCAACTTTTTGGATCTGTGCAGCAAAAACGACTGTGTTGCGTGCAGCCATCCAGATTTTGGTGTATGAAGGTAGGTTATTTTTTGATTCCAGTGCATCTAAAATTTAAAGAAAAAATGTGTTTAATTAATAATTGATCATTTTATGTCAGCAGCATCAATGTAAGTTCACACACTCAAAGTCTGGCCAGGGAAGCAGGAGCGAAACGTGACTTTCGTATGGCTGCGTTCGTTCCCGGCTCCCTCAGTAAAGATACTGCCGCTTGTTTCACTTGGCTGCGAGCCCCCGCATGAAATAGGGGCCCGAGAAAGATTAATTCTATACATTTCAGTGGCAGGTTGATTGTATTTTATGCCTGGCCGCATGACTTGTGACCCTCTCTTCTGTCAGGGCTGTCAGAGCAAGCTGGCAGGGGTGTTTGGTTGTGTAGGCCTGAGGTGAGGAGGTATATGCCCGGCTGTGAGCGTGTCCTTGGATTTGTAATGAAGTTGTGAGGCTGAAATCACTCACTCCTGCGTGGCGTAGTGGCACGTCATGTTTTATCACAGGGATGCCACATTTACTCAGTCATTAGGGACCGAAAGCTAGTTTATCTCAGTTGCGATCCGGGCAGACTGATAGACACTTCAGGGGTGGCACGCGTGTCAGCACTTTTGTGGTTCAGTCAAGGACTTGACTCCCGATATCGCTGTCATTCCCTATACGTCTCTGTCTTTCTCATGCTTGCTCACTCCCACGCATCATCTGACAGGTTGATTCTTTGAAATAATGTCTGCTATACTATAGTGACATCACTATGACTAAGGACAAAATAATAGATTAACAAGACATTATACCATTATACCAGGTCCAAGTGGCTATTCTCTCAAGCCAGAGAAAAATGTTATTGCTGAGATGTTCTCAGATATATCTCTTTGAAGTATTAGCATTTTATCAGATGTTTCTGATAAAATCTGTAAAGAGCCATAAAAATAGACTAGTTGAAGTTATATTTGTTACTTCTCACTTTCTATTCCTTATACGACCTTTTAAGTCATAGGGCTGGAGCCTATCCCAGTTTCCTAGGCCAGAGGCAGGGGAAAGCACCCTGGACAGATGGCCAGTCCATCACAGGGCTTTTTCCTCACACACACACAGGCAATTTTGACTGTCCAAATCACCTAACCTGCGTGTCTTTGGACTGTGGGGGAAACCGGAGTACCCGGAGAAAACCCATGCTGACACAGGGAGAACACACAAAATTTGTTAATTCAAATAAATAAATGTTAACTGAATAAAAATAAAAATATTTAAAATGAAATAAAATTAAACAACTTATTTTATATAGTTGCCAAGAAAACATTTCTCATTTTTATTTAGTTTAACTTAATATATTAATAATATAATAAATATAATAATTATAATATAATAAAATAAAACTGTAGATGTTAAAAACCCCAAAAACTAAAATGAAAAAACAAACTTACTTAAACTTTAAAAGGCACAATATGCAAGATTTTTGGATTAAAATATCCAAAAACCACTAGAACAATGTTATATATTTTGTTGAGTTGTGTACTTACATTATCCCAAATGTTTACAAGAATGTTTAAATCCAGAGAAATAAGCAATTTTAACCAGGACATGGACCGTGTCAGTGTGTCGCCTATCAATGACATCATAATCATGTTACCTTCGGTTTCCAGTTATATTTTGTAGAAACCATGGAAACACCAAAGACACATTAATCTATTATGTGTCTTATTAAACAGTTGAGCAACTGTTTGGATACATTCCTCAACAGAAAACAAATCATGTTATATAGCTCAACACAGCAAGTCTTGTAAGTTATTTTTTAAATCTTGTTTTGTTGATTTACAGTGAGTACCATGTGTTTACCATGCCTAATATCGATCTAGCTTACTGCAGTGTGCAACAATTGTCTCATAGTAGCCTGCCGAGTGAACGCAGAGTAGCACTATAATAACTTTCAACACACAAATGTATCTATTATGATAAACAGCGCTGCTCTACCCCACATACGCTTGACCAGAAGAAGCGGCAACTGTGGCATAATAAAAGTTCAGCTGCTCTCAAGGTGTGTGTCGTGCTTGTCTCTCATTAGCAATCGCTCCAGCTGCCTCGTTTCTGCTCACACAGCACTCAGCCCTGCTCTGCTTCATACTACAGTAACGATAATAATCTCATCCATGAACATGATTTCTGCCAGAGTCACGTCCCGATTCTTTTCCACCGGCTGTAGACGTAAAGACAACACCTCCCATGATTCCGCGAAAAGAAGGCGTCATCAAGCTACTCCTTTGTTTTGATTAAGCGACCTCTAGTGGTGAAAATTTGCATAGTGTGCCTTTAACTAAAATTAAATTGAAAATGGAAAATATAAAAATAAAAACTAATTTAAACTATTAATAAATGTTATTTCAATGATACTAAAATAGCACTGTTATTGACATACAGTTGTACAAAGCTACACGATTTACTTTAGTCTTTTTTCCAGAGAAGAATCTGAGAAAGATGAGACTTAAAGGGGTAGTTCACACAAAAATTAAAATTATGTTATCATTTACTCATCCTCATGTCATTCCAAAACTCTCTTTCTTCTGTAGAACACAAAAGAACTGTTATAATGGAAGTCTAAGGGGGCCAAAATTACATTGACTTTTAAAAAACTTTAAAATATCTTCGTGCTCCACAACAAGTCATACAGGTTTATAATGACATGATGGTGAAAAAATGATGACAGAATTCTAATTTGTAGATGAATAATCCCTCAATTTGAATCACATAGCTGTCTAGGATAGACAATTGAGAGATTAAAAAAACACTTTTTTATTTTCCTTTAAGGGTTCATCTCACCCTCAAGTATCTGGTTGCCAAAATACATGCACACACACATTCATGTACAAACTCTCTCAGGCATACTTTGTCTTTCTTCAGCGCTCGCGGTGTACGCTCTGTTGATGTTTGTTTAATTAAAAACTGATAATTGTATTGTCACAGTTTGTGTTTTGTTGAGCAGAGATGAGATGGACAGGTCTCTAGGCAGAGAAAGCATGCATGTTGCCTCATGAATAGTAATACGATTTCTGTTTATCCAGCTACCACACCTGTGGATTGGCTTGTTCCACCTGAGGCCCTCACCGCCACTTAACTTCCAGAATTTTGAGCAAATGTTGACCCACCACACTAGAATCAAAACTGAATCTATTTTCGTGCTGGTAATTACATGTTACTTCCACATTTTAGAGTTCCAAATTAGAGTGTTTCAGATTTGTTTGAGTTTTGTCTGGCAATGCAATTTAGAATATGTGAATGTGGAGTTGCGTTGCCTGCTTAGCACTAAAAGGAATAGTTCAGCCATGAAACTCTATTCCTGTTTTGACTGATTCATTTAAAGGTGACTTATTATGCCCCTTTTTACAAGATGTAATATAAGTCTCCGGTGTCCCTAGAATGTGTCTTTGAAGGTTCAGCTCAAAATACCCAATGGATTTTTTTTTTTTATTATACCATGTTTTAACTGCCTATTTGTGGGTGGGAGAAAAAATGTGCTGATTTGGTGTATGTACCTTTAAATGCAAATGAGCTTGTGCTTCCCGCCCCCAAGCTTGGGATTCCAATACACTGAGGCATTAACAATACAGGAGAAGCTCACACAACAAATAACTCTCAAAATGGATCATTACAAACTGTTTGTGATGCAGCATATCAGATCACGTAGGTATGGCATGTATTTTGTGGCTCTGGTCTCCATGAATACAATAAGAAACATTTAGCCACATTTAACAGTACACATTAGCAACGTGCTAACAAAACACATTCAATAAGACAATTTGTAAACATCACAAAATATATATGAAATTATAAGATCATGAACAATTGGTATCGATCCATCTTTGAGAATCATCTTCTGTGCAAATCCTGTGTTTTACTGACCCTCGACTGCAAAGCAGTCTGGTGTAAAATGACTTGCACATACTGGTATATGAATTTATCTGGAAACATTCCCTTCATAAATAAAATTACACCACTGCGTCCTTAGTGGCTCAGATGCCAGGAGTTTATGGAGACTCACATGTTTACTATTATAGCCGCTAACAGATCATTGATAATGTTTACATAGCTGAGGCATTTCACAAGCTCAGGGACGGTCATTCTTGAGTCCTGGTTTCCTGCAGAGTTTTGCTCCGACCCAACTCACCTTCCTACATGTAGTTTTAGTAATCCTGACGACATTCAAGTGTGTTTGATCAGGGTTGTAGCTGAACTGTACAGGACAGCTGAACTCCAGGACCAGAGTTACTGGTACACTGTTGTCGCTTGTGAAAACAAAATGGCGGCGCCGTGGGTGGAAACATACAGATTAATGGGTGGTAATATTATAATTAGATCCCCTTCCTACGTCACAAGGGGAGTGAAATCTGAACGGCTCGTTTTTTCACATGCTTGCAGAGAAAGGCTTACCAAAACAAAGTTACTGGGTTGTCCTTTTTCATGTTTTATGGGTTGGTAGATGCACCGGGGACCCAATTTTGCACTTAAACACGGAAAAAGTCAGATTTTCATGATATGTCCCCTTTAATGTAATTTTCTCAGCCAATTGATTTCACCATTACCATTTCCCTATATATAACCATAATGCATCCAAATGAAATGCAGTATCTCTGCGTGCTATGCAAATTCTTATTCTATACCTCCACCTCCCCAGCACCACCTGCATAGATCTGCTGGAGGGGATCGCCCTCTCTCTAGCACCAGCAGCATGTTTCCATTAAATGCATGTTCTGGGCATTTAGCAGAAGCAAGTCGTACTTGCTCTGCAGCAATAGCAACCATAGCTCCAGCTGCAGCAGCGTAGCAGATCTAGTCTGCCTGTCCGCCTATGTCCATTCTATTTACATTTAAAAAATGTACAAACTATCCTAAAAGTTGTAATGACTGAAATATATCTCAAAGGTCACCTAGCTAATCAAATAAGTCAAATAAATGCCATTTGTTGCTTTTTGTGATATGTGAATGTTTCATTTGTGATAAAAAGTGTAGTGACTTAGAGGTTTGAAACATTGAGCTGTGGCACTGATGTGGGCAATGTCAGTTTGAGTCTGGTATGCAAGATTTCCCAGTTCTGTTCCACCTCTTCACTCCATCATTTCCTGTTCTCTCTTCCCACCTGAATAAATAAATGAATAGATAAAAACAAAAGAAGCTTCTTCTGTATCATCATGTATGAGGATAAGATCAAAATTTTATGACATCAAACAGAAAACCTTACTCTGTCAGTCTGTTGCCCCAGTTTAACATTCTGAGTTATTGAGGTTAAGTTGAGGTAAATGAGCACACTGAGTAATTAAAAAGATTCATACAGTTAATTTAAGGTGTTCATTTGTTCGTTAATTTATTAAATCATCAATTCAGTGAATCCTTTCCTTGTTTGTTTATATACTTGGTTTCAAAATACTACAGTTTCTCAAATTTCCAGTTAGAGATAATTAATTCAGAGCAGACATTTTAAATTAAAATTTCATAATCAGCTCATTATTTCCAATAAATTCCATTCATCTGTCTTTCATACAACTTTAATACCTAATGCAAATAAAGGGAAAAATGTGAAGTTTTATGAACTTCTAAAAAATAATCCTTTCCCACCTCTCTTTCTGTCTGTCTATTTATGAGATGTAATCTATAATGCATATGCCTTGGCTATATGGCTGCATATTGTCTTACAAAGGCAGCTCAAAGTGCTCTGTTCAGCGGAAAGGCTAGCACATGCTGACAAATGCTGCAGGAACCTGCAAGAGCATACACCCATACACACACACACTGGAGGAGTGAGATAAAGATGCATTGCTCAACGGAGAGAGGGATTACACAGCTGAGCACGACTGATTCCGACAGAATCATTCAAAGCCCAGAGAGGCCATACAGATCGCTCTAGTCCAGCAAGGTAGATAAATAGAATGGAAGAGACAGAGAGTGAAATGATAGGGTTTTGTTAATGAAAACAATGACATGAAAAAGACAAGGATCAGAGTTTTGCTGGCCTCGTTAGCCCCTGCTGGTATACGCCATAAATACACGCACTGCAGGTTCATTTTACATTGGCTTACTGTTTTGATCAGTTTAATAAACCAAAAGGTAATATTGCATAACTTACATTTTAGACTCAATATTGCCAATTACCCTCTACTTTTGCTTCGCCATCCAAAATAGTTCCAAGCTGAATCGCACCTCTCTTAGCAACACACAGTAATAATGGTGCTTTGTTACAAATTGTATCATTGTGTTTGAATGAATTGCTTGAGTGAATGATTCGGTGACTTATTATTGGCCCTGTCCCAAATGGCACACTTTATAGCACTTTCGGTCTTGTGGATTTACAACGGCTTCTGCGTGCACGTGTCCGATTAGTCCATGAGACCATAGGGTGTCCCATTTGTCAATTTTAGGTTTCATAAGGGTGCTCGTGAGCGCCCCCTTTGCGGTCGATATACTCCCTCGATGCACACTTTTGCAGAGCCCGCACTGGTGTGAGCTCCGCAGCAGACATCTTCCCAACAGTCACGAAAGTGCAGACTTGTAGGAAGACCGTGAGTGTTTAGGGTGCCCTTTAGGACAAGGCCATTGTCTCATTCCTGAATGAATCAGGCTGCATCCGAAATAGCATACTTCCCCACTATATAGTAGGTGAAAACAGTATGTGATAAAAGAAATATGTCCAAACTCACAGTACTTACACGGTAAGAGTAGGCAAAAAGTACCCAGATGATCTGCTACTTCCAGCAAGATTTTGAAGTATGCATACGATGGACACTTTACTATTCCAATGGGCCACCAGGAGAGGATTTGTGAATGGCAGTGAATCGACGCAGCTGATGTTGGTAGGTCACATGATAATGACAACATGGCGAATGTAGTACATCTGGATTACATTCATACCACACACACTTTTTATACAATTTCGAATGCAGCCTCAGTGTTTAAAGAAATCGATTGAGTGAGTGATTCAAATGAATCATTACTGAATGAATGAATCACTCACTCAAAAATATGGTCACTTGTTGCTACTGATTGGTCTAATGCAGTCACATTAGCGAACTTTTGGTGAGACTTCATGGGCAAATGTGACCCATCTTAACCCAGGGGTGTCCGATCCTGCTCCTGGAGTGCCACTGTCCTACAGAGTTTATCTCCGACCCCAATTAAACACAACTGAACCAGCGAATCAAGGTCTTACAGGCATATTAGAAACTTCCAGACAAGTGTGTTGAGGCAAGTTGGAGCTAAACTCTGCAGGACAGTGGCCCTCTAGGAGCAGGTTTGGACACCCCTGCCTTAACCTACAGAAAGAGTCATTATAAAAATCTGCAACACTAATGAAAGGGTGATAGAATGTCTGAATCACACAAACAAAATCAGAATGATACGGAACAGTCTCGGAAAGCAGCTCGACCAATCAAATTTGAGGACCGGTGTTGTGCCGAATTTCGACTCCAAATTCCAAATTCATACCCCCCTTGTTGAAGATGCTACCCGATTGCCTAGTCCTAACCCCACCCCTAATCCTAACCCCTCCCCCACACCTAATCCTAAACCTACCAATACAAGGGGGGTAATAATTTGGCGGGGGTCAGAATTCGGCACAACACCGGAACTATAAGTGTTAATACAGTACAGTAGACATTTCATAAAGTCGGCATGAAACGGAAGTTGCGATAATCTTTTCTTCCCTGTTGTGATGTGTCCGAGTGAACCGGCTTCTCGAACAAGAAAAATGTTGGGTGATTTTGTCAATTGAGAATTGATTGGATCATTGTGGTTTGATATTGCTGCGATCCCATGTGAGTGACAGGTTGTCCCGCCCTCGCGCCAGTAAACACATCATCAGAGACAAGAAGAAGAGATGTCAAAAAAATAATGATGTGCACGGATTATTTATAATAAACACTGCAATATTCCATAAAAAATAAGATTGGTCAGTTTTGATTTCATGGTATTTTTAATAATATGAAAGTCTTAAGGATATGACTGTCATCTCCAGCAGATGGCAATGTTTAGAGTGGCATCACATCTCCCCCACAGCGCACTCAAAAGCCTGTAAAGCCATTGTGATGCAACAATGCCTTGGCCTGCCTGCCTCCATCCCACTCTGTTATATCCAAACACTGCCTGTCAGCACCCAGATTGAATTTGGACATCTCATTTCCAGCCTGGGGAAAAAGTGTTTTTACAAGGTCAACAATAGGCAGAGAGAAAAAGAGAGAGAGGGATGAAAGATACAAGGGAGAAAATTTCTGCAGTTCAGAGCAATCAATATCTCCTCCTCTCTCACGTGGGAGTTACTGTATACTATGAAACTATCCCGTATCTCAGGGGCTCACACACATACGGCGGTACATGAAAGGCGGTCCTATTGTTCTTTTGCTTCCGGGGGGAGTGCTTTATGTTTTTGCAGGGGGGTGGAGGCAGGGAGGGTTTTATTGTTTGTGATAAATACGGTATGTCTCCTTAGTGATTACATGCTTGCCTAATTCTATATAAATTACACATACACAAGCACACAAGCATTCAAACTTGAGGGGATATGCGGAGACTTTAGAAACAGTGTGTATGTGTGTGCTAATCTTGAAAAAACACAATAAACAAAGCTTTAACCTCTCTCTCCACCTCTTAATGTGGGCCAAGTGAACAGATCAAAGAAGAAAACCGTACCTCTAGAGGTGCACATCCTCTCTCTCTCTCTCTCTCACACACACACACACACACAGATATTGAACCCCCTACTGATTCCATCAAACCCTCCCTGCACTTTTCCTCCCTACTGTCACTTTCTCCCTCTGTTTAAGATTATTCACACCAATTTCTACACTTTCTTTGTTTAAGTCATAGTTTTTGTCTTTTGATGAAATATGAAAACAAGAACATATAGGTTTAGTCAATCATTTATGTCAGATTCACTAATTTTACATAATTTGTAAGTAATGTAAAATTAAAATACAGTAAATTCTTCATACTTTAGTTAATTCTTGTTTTAGTGTGTTGTAGCATATTCACAACGCGACTTACACATTCTGTCTAGCGAGGCCATGTTTTTTTTTATCACTGTTGAAAATAATTATTTGCTTAATTAATTTTTGTGAAAACTTTGATATATATATTTTTTCCAGGATTCTTTGATAGTTCAAAAGAACAGCATTTATTTGGAATAGACTTTTTTTTGTAACAAAGTAAACGTTTTTAACGTTTTCCTGCAGTATTATTGTCGATAAGATTAACAGTAAAGATGCAACAAGCGATTTTTGTAAAACGCTGTCGAAAGTGGTTTGGACCGAGCGAGCGCCACAACAAACTTGTAGCCAATCAGCAGTAGGGGGCGTGTCCACTCATGATGGGAGAGAGCGAGCTGCGCAAGAGGGAGATTGAAGAAAGACTTTAGAAAGAGAGACATTACAAAAGAGAAAATCTTAGAGGAATATCACTGGAAAAAAAATGGCTAGGTAAGAGCTTTAGGACCCATGTTAATACTAGAAAAGCTTTCCAGTGCTTGAGAGACCCAAGCGGGAAGGCCTGAAAATGGACGCCGAAGTTGCATTGTTTCTGCTTCATACGTGAGTAATGCCGCCTTCCAGGCAACCCGTAACGCGTGTTTTTCCAACCTTCTACCCGTGAAAGAGCACTGGAACGGCAGTCAAACCCGTGACTTCCCACCCGTGAACTCGTAGCCTACTAGATCGATGTACTCCCAGTTACGGGATCTGACGTCACATAGCCCGCGAAACAACAATGGCAGCCCCTACGGATGCGGTGTTTATGCAAGTGCATGGTAAAATAAAAGGTATAACAGCTTCTCTTGCCTTATGCGCCATTTTCCTCCTCCGTTTCCCTCAAATAAGCAAGGAGTAAGCATCTTTGGCGATAGAAATAATTGTTAATGAGCATAAGCCCCGTGCGCTCCGCCATGTTGGTTTGTTTACACTTTTACGCAGTTTGGCGTGACTTTCCTGGAACGCTACAAAGTCGTGAGTCGTGATTTGAAGTCGTGACTTACGGGCTCAAAAACCTGCCTGGAACGCAGCATTATATTGTTTTTGAGTTTCATGTCTGGAGCTGGTATATTGCTGTATATACTCTTGTGTACTATGTTCTTTTTTGTGCTTCATTGTCATTCGTTTAGCATTATTTTGCTTTGTTTTTACTAAGAGACACTCTTGCATTTAGTTTTCGTGCAGTTGGGGGCGGAGCAATATTTGTTTGGGTTGATTTCCAATATCAACAGTATTCAACCTAAGTCCATTTAGTCTTTGGTCAATGATTTTGAGAAAAAAAAATCGTTCGTCGAAATCGCTATCGTCCTTTCTTCCCTATTGTGACGTAAATCTAGTGAAATGGCTTCTTGAATGGTAAAAATTGTTTGGAAAGGAATTGTTTTGATTGTTGATGTTTACTAGTTGCTGTAATCTAATATGACTGACAGGTTGCTGGAGGGGTAAGGGGTGTGTTTCAGGGTTTCCGCGGGGTCTTAACAAGTCTTAAAAAGTCTAAAATTCTGAACTGTAAATTTAAGGCCTTAAAAAGTCTTAAAAACGGCCAGATTTTCATCCGAGGTCTTAAATTTCATTTATAGTCAGGTCTTCATTTTTTTTTACCCATTTCCAGAAACGCTACCTGCTGAAAGTTATTACAAAGTAGCAAAAAAGTAGCGAGTCGTAGTTCTTTATGGGGTATATTGGTGTTGGTATACGCGGTGATAAAACTACAAATCCCGTGATAAATGCAAAACCTGCCCGCGAAATACGTCTGCGTCTCCTCAGAGTTTGTTAAAGTTCGGCTACGTGTGGAAAATGGGAAAATGTACTTTCAACGAGACATGGCTAGATCACAGCGATTTCTGCTGTTGGTTACCCAGCTCCAGGTACGAGGCTCACTGCAAACTTTGCAAAAAAAAAAAAACAGTTAGGGAGTCTGGGTGTGAAGCGGTGTAAAGGCGCTGGAGTCACACGCCAGAGCGGAGAAACACAAGCTAGCCGCAAAATGCCTTCAGCGGACCAATTAGCCTCACCACTGCCGTCGTCCTCCTCAATGCCTGGTCCCTCCGGTCTCCAGCGCAATATCATCGCAGCTCCGTCGAACAACCTTCGGGGTACTTTTGGATCGACTGACACATCGAAAGCCGAGGTGCTTTGGATACTACACACGGTGACTAAACACCACTCATTTAATAGCAACAGTGAGATTAGCGATCTCTTCCAAGTGATGTTCCCTGATTCAGTAATCGCGAAGACGTTCTCTTGCGGGCCCAACAAGATCGCTTATGGCGAGATTTGGATAGGGGGAGTTTATAAAGAGGGAATTGATTCGTACTCTTACCGGGCCGTATGTCGTAATGTTCAATGAAAGCCAAAATCACACACACACACACACACACACACACACACACACACACACACACACACACACACACACACACACACACACACACACATCAGATAATCCATGTTAGATAGATAGATACTGTAATTATCCCGAGGTAACTATCTATCTATCTAAAATGGATTATCTGGTGTGAGTGTGTGTGTGTGCACGCTAACGTACATTGGTTGTTACATGGGTTGGAGTAGCCTGTTCAATCTTTATTAGGCTATTAATATGCTGTTTTGTAATGTAAATAAATATGAGATGAAATCTATTCTATTTGAGGGCAAGTTTGTTTTAGCCTATTTTCATTTTGGGCCTAAGGCTTTGGGCATTTGGCACATTGATGTGTGTGGAAGGTTACTAATGTGACTGCTTTATCTGTAAATTAAATTAATGCTTTTTCAATGACTGAATTCATTGAAATAAAATGTTTTTCCAGAATTTCTTTGATTTTAATATTTTTGGTAATGCGTCGTGTAGGTCTTAAATTTCAATCTTTATGGTCTTAAAATGTCTTAAAAAGGTCTTAAATTTGACTTACTGAAACCTGCATAAACCCTGGTGTTTGCAATCAGCGATGAGGTTTTTTTGTGGGCGGAGCCTACCTGATGGCAGAAAATTACAGTTCTGCAGTAGCATTCTGTGGAAGCCACGGAATAAAAGAATAAAAAAGTTTATTTCGAGTTTATATCTCATAATTCTGGCTTTTTCCCCTTGCAAATCTGAGTTTATATATCACAATTCTAGAAGGAAAAACAGAATTGTGAGATATACTCGTCATTCTTTCTTTTTTCCTCAGAATTGCGAGTTTATATCCTGCAATTCTGACTATTTTCCCCTCAGATTTGTGATATAAACTCACAATTGAGTTATAAAGTCTGAACTGGGCTATATAAACACGAAAATGCAAGAAAAAAGTCAGAAATGTGAGATAAAAAATGTATATGTTTAAAAATCTATGTAAAATGTTAAGTTTAAATATTATTGCATGCTGTAACTGTTATGTATGTATGTCCCCTATGAACTGCATATGTGAATATTATGTAGACTTACTATTTCATGCTTTAGTAGTAGACTAATCATTGCAGGTTTCATCAGTCCAGTCTTTCACTTGCAACATAAATGACTGCATTTAGCTTCAAAGGGCATCTTCAACAATGGTATTATAAAAATACAATATTTTTTTTCATTCCGATTCTGACATCCAAAGGCACAATAAAACATTTTTCTCTTATTCTGTGGATTTTGCCCATTTTCCTCCACTTGTTACTGCTGTTTTTCTATCAACACTATGCGCCACAGCTGCAAGTGATATAACTGTGACATCTGCTCCAAATGGTCTATTTTCCCACCTTCACCGGTGTATGTGTCATCAGAAAAGAGATGTTGTCGCGAGAGGGAGGGAAAATTGTTTTTGATTAGAAATATTAAGAGGGCACAATTTAAAATAAAATAAAAATAAACAAATGATGTGCATTGATAAATCATTTATAATAAGCACTGCAATATTTAAAAAAAAAAATCTTTAAAAAAAGAAAGAAAAAAGAATTGCCATTTTTGATTTCATGGTGACTTTAAACATAGGGCCTGCAATATTCACAAGGTATTTGTTTGTTACTTGTTAGTTGTTTTGTGGTGCTTACTGCTAACATAGAAACTCACACTGACACCCATCAGTCAAAATATCAAGGGCGCTGAGATCTTTTGGTGTGAAACTGAATTATTACACTGAATGACATTCAGGATGCGTGACATGGAATCGCGTTATTGTTTTAAGTGAAAAATGCATTCTCTCCTCAGAATGCATTAGGTGCTTGCAGTCAAGGTCAAAGAATATGCAAATATCGTTTCCTTGGAATTGTACTTCACAACGCCCACCGCTCTCATCTCATTATCTAAATGACAGGTCTGAGAGAGGGACAGTGCTTTGAGTCTTACGCTACCGGTCTTTAGTGCTGGATTATAATCAGCAGTGGCTTTTCAAAAATCACCTCTGTCATCACATGAGTGTCTTCAGATCATGATGGGATAATCAGTGCCATTGACTATCAGTTACAGTGGCATGTTAAATACCTGCTGCTTCATGTTCCGTTATCACGAACACACACACACACACACACACACACACACACACACACACACACACACACATATACATATCTAAAATACCCTGTACAGTATCAGAAATGTACTTGGCTCATAAGAAAAATAAGTAGTTTATATATACTTTTATATATACATTATCTATAATTTTGTTATTGAAGCTATTTTATGGCAAACATCTAATGGAGAAAATAATGGGGAAAACCATTCTCATTAGAATAAAGTCCACAGGGTTAAATATGATGAAGACAAACTACTTTTTTTCTTCTGAATATCATGCACTGATGATTCATTAACATCAGAAATGTACATTAAAGGTACAATTTGTAGGACCTACCACTAGAGGGCGCACTACCAAAACAATAACAATCGCGTGGTTTGATGACGCTAAGAAGGTGCGTGGAATGATGGGATTTGTTGTCTTCTACCCAACCGCTGACGGCCATCAATCAGACGGAAAGATAAATCATGGATTTAACGGATGAGGTAAAGTTTTATGAATGTATAAACTATGGATCAGACGTGTCCTCGTGCGGGTCTAGAGACGCGATGCCCCGCGTTTGGCGTGTATGCCCCATAATACTTATCGTGTTGATCGTTATAATGGCATACGTTTTCTGTAAAGATACGAAACAAAACGACTCACCTGTCGAGTAAAACACAAGCGAGATCGGCATCTCTTTCTAGGTGAAGTTGGTCACGAAGCTCTCTCCATCTAGAAAATGCAACACCGATATTGATCCTCGCTCTTTCTCTCCTCTTGTCACAAACTCTTCTTGGGTCGTTTGGTTGGCCCGTACGCTCATGTTTACAGGAGCTGTCCTTGTCGACAGAACCAGCGGCAGATGGTAAACAGTAATTATGTTCCATAAATAAGTAACACAATCCACCATAAAACGTGCAAGAAGTAAATAAGGAACTGCTTGAAGCAAGCTAGTGGTTTGCTGGACGCTAGACACTACTTCCGCATTTGTCCACGACACTGTTGTCATGTGGTTTCTACGTCAGTAAAGGCGGTAACAAAGGGTAACTGACGTCATTGACAGGCGACTGCACTGCCCCGTGTCACTGTTTAGAATGGGAATTTTCTCATGATTTACAAGTAGTTGAAAACAGCCTAGTGGTTTTTGGATATTTTACTGCGAATATCTTACAAATTGTACCTTTAAGAGAGTAAATAAGGACTATATATTTTTTCTTAAAACTTCTATAATTACTCCTCTAATCAAATTAAATGTATTGTTTCTTTTACGATTTGATAAATTCACCAAAATTCATCAAACCGAGTGAGTCCATTATCATTTATTTGTTAGTGATTATAAAATCATCTTTACTACGACTGCACATTTATTCATACATTAAAATTGTTTCCATGTATGGATAATAAAATACTTGTATATCTATAAACAGAAATATGGCTTACTGCCATATGGCAACGGGGGTTAATTTTCAACATTTTGGGAGAAAAAAAATGAATTGTCATGTGATTCAAAAACAGGATATTATTAGTATTTTTAACTGATTCCAACAGTGCAGTTTGTTGTAGTTTTTTTCTGAATATGAAAAATTGAAGGAAAATAGGTTGCAATATGGCACCACAAACAGCTTTTCTTTCCAAATGGGTACTGTTAACCAATAGCCAAAGTTATTTAGGTATTATTTCAGCAAACTCACATTTGGCCTGAACATTTTTTTACTTATTCAATATCCTGTTTAATTCAGCTGTATGTCAGATTACAGAAGTAAAATGAGTCGCAGACAGCAATTCATGCTGAAGTCTGTAGAAACCAGACAAAGTTTTGAAAATGTCTGTAAAGTATGCATTTCCCTTTTCCATTACATGTGTCATAATTTGATGCTTTTCTGCAATTCTACAATCCTGCCTAGCAGCACCTGTAGTGCTTTAAAAAGGCATCACCATGAAAGTCTCCGCATGCTGAGATAAAAGTGAGCGCTCCTTTAGGCTTAGAGAACACTCAGACTGTATAACAGGACTGCTTTGTGTAACAGTAAGGGTTTTTTTGTTTTGTTTTTTTGACATGTTTTTCTCTTCTTGGACACTAAAAGTGCCTGTCTACTTTTGAGAACCATTTGTCTGCTTGCAGTGGGAACTCAACGGAGAATGTGCTGGCATAAATTGATGTGAGCATGAATATGTAAAAAGGTGTTAAATGAAGTGGGTAACAATTCAAAAGCAGTAAAAGGTAGGTTGTGGGTTCAAACTCCCTGCAGGGCATCCCATCATGCTGACTTAACTCAAAATGTGCGCTTGTTCTAATGTCCCTGGCCTTCGTTTGACCATTGGCTGAGCTTTGGGGAAGGCACTTAACCCTTGGATACTGCAGGGGACATACATTATGGGACTTAGCATAATGGCCTTGAAAAAACCTTCCTTGCATAACTATATATAAAAACCAGGAACAATGAATGAAAAACCTGCACAGAGAGGACAAACTGTGAATCCTTCCTGGTCAACATATTGAAAAATGTCTCAGTGATTAGATGAACCTCATTTGCAAAAACGTAGACTCATAATTAATGTAATCTAGAAGGAAACGAGAGGTTTTCGTGCAGTAGAGTGTCACACAGCCTCATGGGAACAAGTTAAATCAGTTCAGAGGCACTGAGACCTATAAAGCGGCCCTACTGATAACCTCCTGTACCGCCAAAGGGCTTCCATCTGGTATTATAAATCCTTTGTCTTAAATCTGGGAAGTTTCGTCTTCCTTATGTCATTTACACAATCGTTCAAAGAACAGACTGTTAGTCACTGTTTCTGTACACTCCAGCACTCTGTCTTCTTCACGAAAAACATCCTAATGTTTTATTCCAGCTTTCAAACAGGTGCTGATTCATGGGGTCTGTAGAAGGCAGCGTTGTGGACCCATCGATCGGTCCTCTCATCAGTCTGGATTGGGCATGGCCAATTGGCCAAGAGCTCTCTGATTGATTCCTATAATTAATAGACGGTTTCTCCAAGAGCTTTCCCAGGGCAAATTAAATGGCTGTCAGCACTGGCTTAACTCAGAAATCAGGCAACAGTATTCTAGAGTGTTAATGTGGAATGAATGTCAGGTGTATGAAATTAAACGAACAAACCAGGTGTCCCACTAGGGAAATACTCTGAATTATTAAAATCTCTGTCTCATTATATCAGGGCTCTTTATATTGGTCGAACACACTGATTGTTGGGAGAGATCTCTATTGACTTATACCTGTCATTAGGGTGAGAGTGTGTGATGTGAAAAAGAATTGGGTGAACTGACATAGCAGGAATGAAATATTTATGGAAGCCCGTTTCCAACTCAGAGTTAAACATAAAAAAGTGAAAACATGAGATAAAGTTCAAATAATTGTGAGAAACACAGTCATATTGTGAGACATAAAAGTCACAATTTTGATAAATAATCTTGGAATTGACTATATGCACGGTTACTTCCTGGTTGTCGTTAAACCAGCTTAGGCATTTCCGGTGAACTGTTAGCTGATAATTCTGTACCCGCTGTACATCGACACAAAACCATCAGTGGTTGACTTTTTAATGTTCTATTCATATTTTAATGCAGTTATCACATTTACCTAATTTGCCAAAAAGACAATTTTATTGATTAAAGACTAAGCTATTGGGACCGTTTAAGAAATGCCATGTCTGTAATTAGACACGCACACACATTTTTTCCAGCACTTCAAATGTTATTTTTAATGTTAACGAACAAATGTTATTTGTTCATCCTTCTAGCCATTTGTAAAACCTAACGTTTCAAAATGTAGGAAATCCAACATTTGATAGAAAACACTTATTTAAAAATAAAAAAGACATTAATTACCACTATTACCAGCAGGAGGCGGCAGAGTAACATTTATTTGCGCATATATTAGACATTTCCTCTAATAGTTTTTCACTTAGTTTCGCTTTTGAATAACTATTAAACATTATAAAATAACTAGGTTTAAAAATACATTTTGTCAATGTGAAGTATGAAGTACTCACAAAATCTCATGAAAAACAATAACTTTTCTTGCGAGTGAATTACACAGAATTACACATTTAAGTAGCTTTTAAAAATATGTAAGTGCAAGTTGCTTTCAGTTAAAACAGCTCAAACATGCATTTTAGTCTGGGACTATTCTTAAACCTTGTCTGTGAAATCGGGGGATGAAGTCAAAATTAAAAATAAATAAATAAATAAATAAATAAAAGTCGCAATTATTAAATAAAGTCACAACTGTGATATATAAAGTATCATTCTAAGATATATAAAATATAGTTTTTGAAAATTGAAGAAATAAATTTGCAGTTGCGAGATACAAAGTTGCTATCGTGAGAAATAGTCACAATTTTAAAAAAGTCGCAATTACAATAAATGGTCACAATTTGTGAGATAAAGTGTAAGATTTAAAAAAAAACCTTATAAAGAAATAAAAATCCAATTATGAAAAATAGTCACAATTGTGAGATTAAATTCTGAGATTTAAAAAAAATATATATCTATATGCGCAATTATGATACATAAAATTTGAATTAAGAGAAATAAAGTCACAATAATGAGATAAATTATTCACTCTCTTTTTTTATTCTGAGGCAAAAACATGCTTATATACAGTAGTATATAAGAGGTGAGAAGAGATGGATGGAAACGTGGAAAAGAGGAAGTGGAAGAGTCATGGACAAGTTGATTTATAAATACTTATTCGTTTTACAAGTGACTTCCAAAGATTTATGCACAGCTTAAAACTTTTTCAATTTGAGGAGGTGGAACGGTGCTGCTTATTGTATACTATCACCCGTGCATTGTAATAATATGGACCTGCCTTCAGGATGTAAATATAGCTGGGTAAATAAGATGGGTGTTTTATGTCTATTCTTGGCAGTAGATTTTGTTGGAATGGAGAGAGTAAAAAGGAAGGACATTTGGCTCAGATGAGTTCACTGGCACCTCAGTTAAAAGCTGCCTGAGCGGGAAACAGTTGTCTTTGAAATCTTATCTTTTAATCATCGGAGCTTATGTGTCATCTCACATGTACTCAAGTGGATGGAGCAATTACACCGCTGCGTTTCCAAGCTCACACTGGACGGTGACACACATACCGTACACGCACTAAAATCCCTGCTCTCCCTCATAAATTGGCATGCTTTTAAGAGCCAGGCTTTATAATGGTGGATGCACATGGCATTTAGCCATCAGGTGCTAGCACAACATTGGAAAACAAACGCCAGGCTATCCTGTCATCATATGTCATTGCATTTCAAAAAGCTGAAACAAAAATGTGTACTTTTTGGGTCTCACACCTCAAAGAACATGATTTATAATCGTAGTATCTGCCCAAGTTGTCACAGCTTCCACATCCAAATGAAGACAAAACCACTTTCTCCATTGGGTTAGATCCGTTTTGTGCATCTGTAGGTTTGGAGTTTGCATAGAGTAATCTGGTCTTGGATCATTTTCTGAATCAACTTCCACCAAGGGCTCTAAGCCTTGGCAGCCATTTTGGCTCAGAGGGCTCAGTAGTCACAGCAGTTGCATCTGGAGTGCATTGCTTTCTGACAGTAGACGGGGTAAAGAGCTGAAACGGGCAGATGGGCCAGAACCCCGCTGCTCTGCAAAGGGCATCAGCTAACAACCGCACACTCAGACCTCTCAGACCTGACCCAGCATGGGGAACGTGAGTGAGGGAGCAGAAAGTGAGAGATGGATGGATGAGCAGCAGTGAACGAGAAAGACAGAAAGATTTATCATGAACATGGAGGAACAACGAACAGGTGTTGGGAGAGATGATGGATTGAGAGATGGCTTGCAGAGCTTGGATGCGCCTCACAAACCTTATGCGACTGTGTTAATAAAGACAAAGGCCACAGGAAACCCAGTTTAAACAAACAGTTTGGATATAGTTAACTACACCCCTAATGCATTACAAAAAAGGGACACCAAGAATCAACTTTGTCAATAAACTACTTGCTAAACAAACAAGATTTAATCATCAGAGCTGTACGCAAATTCCCAACATCTAACCATTATTCCATGATGTGATTGGGCATCTGGTTGATTACCAGCTGGTGGTCCTCATGTCTCCACGGTCACTGTGACCAAGCAACATGATTGCGGTATTCTGCAAACATGTGTTGCCATCTGGCCCACAGCGCGAGAGTTAGTGTAGTCAGCAAACACTGTGCCAGTGCAGAGGACTAGTTCATGGGTACTGCCATGAAAATACCCCCTGTTGGCTTTTCACACACATTAGAAATTCTGGGCAAATACTGAATCCAGACTGTTAAATTGCTTGCATTCGATTTGTTTTGTTTTTGGAAAGAGATGTGTTTTATTCGAAGCTGATAACCATTTTTAAAATAGACACTTTATTGTTATTAACAAAAAATTAAATAATGTTGTGAGGGCTAGATGTACAATGGATTGTACAATGTCTGTTCACTGGATTGTATTGTTTATATGAAATACATGTAATTGGTTACATAAAATTTACATTGTTACATTGTAATTAAACACATACAATTAAACAAGTGGTCAGTGATTTAAGTTTCAAAATCCTTCAGTACCCAAAATTTGCTGCAATTCGAGATGGACATCACTGAAAGT
This sequence comes from Megalobrama amblycephala, assembly GCF_018812025.1. NCBI lineage: Eukaryota > Metazoa > Chordata > Actinopteri > Cypriniformes > Xenocyprididae > Megalobrama > Megalobrama amblycephala. Next base: position 28,012,479 of record NC_063056.1, read on the forward strand.
AAGAATAACTTTGCAGTTAAATAAGTAATTCATCTGTTCATTGAGTAGAACTCGTTTGACGGATTCAGTGAGTTCATTCAGTGAATGATTCATCAGACTTTCAAAACCAGTAAAGTCTTGTAACTACTGAGTGCATTGGGGCTTTCGCACCGAATAATTCTAGGAACTTAGTTTTAGGAACTAGCCACTAGGATAGTTCCCCGTGAACTAATTTCTCCCCCGGGCCATGTTTGCATTCGCACCGGGAATAGGAACTGTGAAGCGGCCAACAGCAGTGTCTTTAAGCGCGGCATTTACAAATGCTAAAAACAAGGTGGATGGAAGATGCCGTGATCAGAGCTGTGTTTGTTGTGTGTGTCGTGGGTTTCATGATGAGGAGATGGAATGTAAACGCATAATTCACGTGACTGAAAGAGCAAAAAGTGGGGCTGAGAGACGAAATCTCCTATGACAGCTTTTAGTATTACATGTCATCAGGCCGGAGAAAAGAACACAACCCTGCAGACAGCAGATAAATGCCGTTATCACTGTTTTCCATGTTTGTTAAGTAAATATGTTTACACGGCTTTTTAAAAATGCATTTGACATGCGCTTGACCAATCAATGTACACTTACGTCACTGATAGTTCCTATAGTGCTGGTTTAGACCCAGTAGGAAGCTAATTTAGTTCCCCCAAAAGGAGTTCCTACAACTAAAATTGTTCCTATAGTTCCTGCGGTGCAAACACGGCAAAATCCGGGTACTTGAGCCAATAGCTCTAGGAACTATGAAAAGGTTCCTCCGGTGCGAAAGCCCCTCATGAGTCTTTTTGAACAAATCTGTAACAATGTTCAGACTCAGGGAAGAAGGAGGCGGGAACCGGCGAACAGTGTTGGGGGTAACGAGTTACAAAGTAACGGATTACAGTAACGATATTACTTTTTTGGGTAACGAAGTAAAGTAACGCATTACACTAATAATATTGGTAACTACACTACTTTACTAGACTATAGGAACGCGCTTTCCTTCGTTACCCAAGCCGTGTTTGCCTATGTGTAAAGTTCTGTCTGTTTAAGTGGTGGGTGCATGCGTGTGCCTGTATGTGTTCCGTTGCCATAGAGATCGATTTGACGTAGCTGCTGGAGCGGGAAATGGAGATGGAGACAGGGGGTTTCGGCAGGCCCGGCGCCACGAGGGGGCAAAAGGGGGCATATTGCCCCCTCAGATCTGATTTGTGCCCCCTCAGTTTCAATTTGTCCCCTTTCACCTGATCGATTTTAACTTTTTTAACGTGTACGATAACACCGGTGTGATGAGATATTCATTTATTTCATATTTCACAACTAAGTTTTCAACCACATGTTTATTTGAGGTTTCAGAAGTTTGAATGAGGACTAGGCTAAATATAATAAAGACATTTATAGTTTGTTAAATGCAGATTCCATACACTCATATGGAAGCTGCGATAATCCTTTAAAGTTTACTCTCTTATCCCAGTTCACCAGCCACTTACGTTTATTTCGGGAAAAATTGATGAATTTATGTAATGTAAATCCGACAGATTTTGTCAACTAACATGATCATTATAAAGGTGTTTAAACAAAACACATTCACTTCCACATATATGGCAATCGGAAAATATAATATAATTCATGATATAGTTAAGAAGTTTGTGAATATTTTAAATAAAAAAGGAAAAACAAAATAAACGCGATAAGTGTAGCTTGGCTGCATGACGCGTCGCCAAGGAATGAATGTAAATAATGTTCTAAAAAAACAGGGTTTCCCAAACGGGGGTTCGCGAGGGAATTGCAAGTTGATGACAAGCAATTAATTAAATTATAATTAAATCATTACAAATAAAACAAATAGACTAAATAATAATCAAATAAAAAAGTCTAAGTTTGGCAACAAAACTTAATATTTTATTTCTTTATTTTGCATGTGACCAGGTTACAGAACTGAACGCGTCTGCTCAATTCAGTGGGCTGAACAAGAGTCACACCTCACTTTGCCCATTTCGCCTCACCTTTGACTGAGCGCCTATTTAAGCGAGTTTGTCATTGATTGTATTGTTTTGTTGTTGGGTTTTTTATTAAGAATAATAATAAACTCATCATTAATGAACCCATCATTAAAATGCATTCACGGGCGTAACCGTGTGCGTGTCCACTGGCGCGGTGCCGTTATGAATGCCCGTGCGGCCGTGAGCATTATACTTTCACTTTTGAATTAGCGATTCAAAGCCTGTGTTTTGAAACTTGTGTGTTGACACCATTTTAAAATGACCCCACCATAGCCTTCTTTATCCTGTTGTTTCTGGATTTTACGGTGAGGCATATTTCTTTGTGCAGACTGGGTTATTGTTCTTTCATATGGTTCAATATTTATACAATAAACTCTATGCAGAAAGGTTAAGTGATGATAGGGCTATGATGTTTGTCCATGTATCTAAACGGTAAATTAAGAAAAAGTAAAGTAATAAGTAGTGAAGTTACTTTTCAAATGCAGTAACTAGTAAAGTAATCTCATTACAATTTACAGAAGTAACTAGTAACTAATTACATTTTTTGAGTAACTACCCCAACACTGCCGGCGAACGTTAAACAAATGTTACATTTTAATAATAAAATAAACATAATCAACAAAACAAAAGTAAAGTGGCAGCCACTCATGGACAACTGCCTCATATAAATATACAATGCCATATAAATGTCCCAGGCCTGGTCTTCTCTCTTCCTTCTTTATCGTCACTCTTCCCTTTATCCTTCCAGAGCTCCTCCGTGGGACTTTACACTGGCCCCTCGGCCACGCCCTGCTTGCCTCAAAGTCATTAAAAGAACATGCTCATAAGAGTCTCTTGCAGTAACACTTTATTTTACAGTGCCATAGTTACACGTTACTACATATACTTACTATAGTAATAACAGTAAATTATGCATAATTACAAGTAACTAACCCTAAACCAAACCCTAACCCTATAACTTTAACTCTATAGTAAGTACATGTAGTTAATTAATAGTACTCAGTACTTACTTGAGTAATTACAATGTAACTACGGCACTGTAAATTAAAGTGTAACCTCTTTTGCTCATCAACTGGACAACACTGGACGTGCTGCATGTTTGTTTTTGCATGCAGAGTGGATACCACTCTGGACAACTCTTTAAAAAGACATGTTTTCTTGGCATTATTTTGTGATACATGAACACCTTGGGTAAATTATGATTTATTTTGCTGTAGCACAATACGTACATTCATTAATGGTGCTGGAACTATCCCTAACAGCCTCATTTTCATTATTGAAAAAATAAATATGCCATCTACAGTGAGGTAGAGATTGCACAGCTCTTGTTGCAATCCACAACATGGACCAGGGCTATTAATTTAAACACAATATAATATTAACAAACAAAACAATCAGAACTAACATTAATCTATATTTGGTTATAAAGTTTAATTGGGTTTGTCATTAAATGCTCACATTTCTTTTATATTTGTATACTAAACTTTGAACTCAATCATTTAAAAATTGTTGTCATCATCTAAAACACTCAATAAGAAAAAGTTTTATTTCTCAGATCAAACAATTTGAGTGAAACACAATCATTCTTAAGAATGTTTTTATCAGTGTTCAAGATGACTGTGCCAGTGTTCCAGTTAAAACAGAACTGAACCCTATTTTCCACCTCTCGACAGTGAAGATTGTTAACAGACTAAACCAGGGTTGACTTAGAAAAATCAATACGACTGATTTCATACATTACAGAGCATCACTCCTTGGTAATTGTTTTTTTGTTTTGTTTTTTGTGTCTCAGTGTTTCATTGCCAGTATTTCTTTCTCTTTTTGTTTATTCTCCAGAATAATGACAATATGTATAGTGCACACTGTACAATATAATGAGCCAATCACATGCAGACTTTGGGGCGATTTTGAATATTTATCAGTTACTTACTGAATATGTATGTTTCTCCGCACTGCACTCGAAAATGAGCCTTATTTTATATGCTGATGGTTAAATGAGCCTTTCCACCATTTGTCTTCATCAAAAGCACATTTGAGGGCTTGGTCCCATGTTACTGGAGCTCCGAGCTTATCTTTCTTTATAAGGCCTGACAATCTAATCCATGAAAACAAAACCTCTCATTTTCGTCTCCTCTGAGCTGCCACATTGAATCACAAGACCAGGTTAACTTGCAACACTTTAAATAGCCAAACTAGTTCTGCCATATTACGTTACATTTACGTTCCTCTATGTATCTGAATGAGGTGTAACCTAGACTGAGTCTTGGTTAAAAAAAAAAGAAAAAAAAAAAAAACTCCACAGGAGGTCAGGATTTGTAAATTCTTCAATTATAGCCATTGGGATAGAGCTTTTTTTATACAGAGAAAGGCTCCCTTTGAACACTAAACTGCATTTGTTGGAAAAAAATTGGTTTCGCATGTTTATGCTGAGAGCTACATTCTCCGAATGTGCACAAAAAGACTGTCAGCTTGTATAGGGGAATGAGTAAATGCGACGCCAAGTGTGTGAAAGAGCGCGGTTTGGTAACAATTAATTGATATTGCTTGTATACATTTTCAGCAGGAGAAGAAGAACGAACATTAAACATGTCTTTCTGTTCATCTTGCCGCATCAGCAGGGTGTGGTGCGATGTGGTGCCACCCAGAGAGATGTGTGACAGATATGCACATATGGAGAATCAGCACTCTGAAGGAGCAAAACTGCAAAGTGACATGATGAGAAGAGAGGAGATTTTTGTGGCTGACTGTAAGATGCGACAGAGGTCAGACTTCGGAATGATTAAAACGAACATTGACAAGGATAAAGCTCAAAACTGAGGCGAGACGCCCACATGAGGACAGGCCCATTGAACGGCACTCAAGCGCATTACCAATATCTCTATGGAGATGATGTTGGACCATATCTACAGTATGACAGGATTGCATGTCTTTCAGTGACTGCACGTGTGTCTCGGTGTCTAGTGGCTCAGTATAGCCGGTGTAGCTGGTACTAAGTGTGCTGGTGTTATCAAAGGCTCTCTTTACACTGGCAGCTGAAGAGGCTCCTCGCTGCTGGCTCTCTGTTCCTATGCCTCCCTCTCACTCAGAAACAAACAGCACGTAAAACTCTACATTCGCCTCTCTGACAGCCATACGCGCCACAAAGACTTCCGGAAAGACTTTCATCTGGAGGTTTTTTGTCTTCCTGTTTTGCAGTCGATGGATTTCTTGCACAGGAACCGGCTAGCAGTGGGCAGATGTTTTGAAGCAGATGCTTTTATTGTCCATCTCATGACACTAAATATAAAAAATGTTGTTTTGCTACTTAACTATAAAGCTGAGCAAAGCCTCACAGGTGTTATGTGTGTGTTTGCCAGAATCATTGGGGAAAGTAATCCACAAGGTCATTGTAATTGAAAACCGAATGATGTCTGTGTGCAGGTGTATTGATTTAGTGTTTAATTCTCTTGGAGAACTCAGAGAAAGCACAAGGTTCCAGCATGTTCTGTAAACATTGGGCTGCAGGGGGAAGGGTGAATGTGCAGAAAAAAAAAATCTGGTTAAATTATTTTTAAATATAAATTAAAAATATTTAATAAAATATATTTATATTTACCACACATTTACATAGATCATAATAAAGTGTAATGCAATGTGCAGGGATGTCTTGAAAAATCATAAGATGACTCAGACCTTTTACTAACAAAAATATAATTTGAGCATTTTTTTCTTACTGTAAAAGTACATCTTCTTGTATGAACTTGCATGAATATGAATATAATATAGATTTTCAATGTAAATTATAAGGTAATTCATACCTTTTACTTATTTAAAAAAAACATGCATTTTACAGTATATTATACAGTATATGGATATGGTAACTTACAGTTCTATCATGACAAGTCTCGGAAGATTTTAGCATGGTAATGGACAGTGTTGGGCTTGTTACACAAAAAAAATTTAATTTATTACTCGTTATTTATATCGGGATCAGAGGGATGCTGCTGCACAAATAACATATATCAATTACCCCTAGCAGATCTATGCAGGTGGAGCTGGGAAAGGTGGAGGGTTTTAGATGAACTCTGAAAGCGTTCTGCAACTGCTATAGTGAATGATAATCAGTCATTTAAATATTGAGCAGCCAGCTCATTGGCTGCAGATGCGACATGAACCAATCAGCTTGTGCCAAGTAGTTAAGACTGTAAATATATTTATATCATCAGCTTGCATTAAGTACCCATCAGCCTGTGCCATCTAGAGTTTCCTGACAAAACTAGGCATTTACCAAATTAGATTTTGTAGAATTGTAGACATTGTAGAATATTTACATTACATTTGTATTTAAAAAAAAAAAAAAAAAAATTGTGGTTAATTGCAGTTAATTGTAGTTAAATGTAGTTAATTTTCCATTAAAATATTTTTACATGGCAGTTTTAGATTGTCATTGAAATGCCCAACCACACAAGAACACATGCTCAGAACAACTTAGATACGCATTCATCAGCAGCTTTGAAAGTCCTTTCTTTTGTCCATATTTTTGACTTTTGTTCTGACACATTTGTGTGTGTGTTAACGCAGGTCAACACTGTTCAAGTGCAAACGCATGGCTAATCCCCAGAATGGTAATTATGGGCGTCAGCAGCCTTCACTACTGTGAAATTGAGTCATGTGATAACGGTCAAGGTTTTTCAAAAGGAGATTTGACTAATTCACAGTATATTCTGCAGGGTTGGGCTGAGCTGGACCGCTGCTGAAAGACCTTTGAAGTTGGCTGTATGTACCTCTAGTTCTCAATCAAAGTACACTGTGCTCTGACTCACAGTCCTTCCAATTCGCAGCAGGTGGAATGGGCCGAAAACACTGACTAGACAATAGTAATTTGTAATTTTTTCCAAATGATTGAATGTGAACTCTCGTTTGGGAGCATGTGTCAGCTCTAGAATGAAATAGAAATATCTGTGCAATAAGTCTTTTCAATTATTAAAGAACAGATAAAGAGAAGATAACAGGAAAATACAGTTAAATGGAACAATAGCAATATAATATCTTAATATACCAGCCGGGAGGGGAGCACATATCTGGACCCCATCCCTGCCTGGATGAAACCTCTTTCTGCACTGCACAACTAACACACTTTTTAATTTTACCATTTTGGATTACTGTGGCCTACATTGCCTGTTTTTAGATTTTTTTTAAGTCTCAGTTTCAGGTGACTTTTCATATTTTAACATAAACCATATTAATATCTTTGAAAAATAATTGATATCTCTGTGAATTAATTAATTTAATTACAATTAAGTAAATTATTTTTCAAAAATAAGTATACACTTGTTTACCAGAATGTTTTATTGTGTTATTTTCAATAAAGTTTTAAGTAATATGTATTTATGCTGTGTATATATATATATATATATATATATATATCTTATGAGTAAAATATCTCTGAAATATATTCTTATTCATATTTACATTTTTTAGCACACCAGGGTGACTAGGAGCATGAAATTGTCCAGCCATGATTTCCTGTGCACAGGAGTACAAACATGAGGAAACACAAAGGCCAAATTCCCTTAATCATTCATCACAATGAGTAAAACCAAAGAATATATTTCTGATGTGCAGCAAAAGATTGTTGAGCTTCAAAAAATAGAAAGTGGCTGTAAGAAAATAGCTAAAGCATTGAAAATCCCCATTTCCACTATCATGGCAATAATTAAAAAGTTCCAATCAACTAAAGATGTTACAAATCTGCTTGGGAGAGGATGTGTGTCTAAATTGTCCTAATGTGAAGTGAGGAGGAAAGTTTGAGTGGCCAAAGACTCTCCAAGGATCACAGCTGGAGAACTGTAGAGATTTGTTGAGTCTTGAGTCTCAGAAAGCCTAAAAAATTTATCAAACAACGCCTACATCCCCACAAGTTGTTCGGGAGGGTTTCAAGAAAAATCCTCTGCTCTCATCCAGAAACAATCTCCAACATATTCAGTTGACTGGAACTTCAAACGGGAACGGCTTGTATGGTCAGATGAAACTAAAAAAAGAGATTTTAGCAGCAAACCCACCAGATGGGTTTGGTGCACACATGGATAAAAAGTACCCCATGCCCACAGTTAATATACTGCTGGATCTTTAATGTTGTGGGCCTATTTTTCTGCTGGAGGTCCTGGACATCTTGTTCAGATACATGGTATCATGGATTCTATCAAATACCAACAGATGAAAAATCATAACCTGACCACTTCTGCTAAAAATCCAATAATAGGCCATGGTTGGATCTTCCATCAGGACAATGATCCAAAACAAACATCAAAACCAACACAAAAATATGTCACTGAGCACAAAATTAAGCTTCTGCCATGGTCGTCCCAGTTCCCTGACCTGAACCCTAAAGAAAATGAGTGGAGTGAACTGAAGAGAAGAAGCACCAACATGGAGCTGGGAATCTGAAGGATCTGGAGAGATTCTGTATGAAGGAATGGTCTCGGATCTCTTGTCAGGTGTTCTCTAAACTCATCAGGCATTATAGGTGAAGACTCAGAGCTGTTCTCTTGGCAAAAGGAGGTTGCAAAAAGTTTTGAATAAAAGGGTGCCAATAATTGTGGCCAACGTGTTTTGGAGAAAAACATTTATTTCATAATGTGATTTCCCCCCACTTTCAATTCTGTGAATTCTTTGAATGAAAGATCAAAAGGATAAACAATGCAGGTTCATTTTCACAGCCGCCTTTGCTCATAATGCCAATTATTGTGGAGGGCACTTTATATATATATATATATATATATATATATATATATATATATATATATATATATATATATATATATATATATATATATATATGTATGTATATGCTATGCTATGAGACATGTCTTAGTAAAACAAAAGAGTCAGCCATTTCCAAAAATGTTCAGTGTCGCATCATGTTGGCAATTTTAAGCTTTTAAAAAAGAAAATAACAAAAATAACCTCCTGAGATTCATATATATACACTGTTGGACATTTTAGTTGAAAAATGTTTTAAGAGAGTTTATTAAGTCTACAAGGTTGACAACCATGGTTGAAGAAATGCCCAATGTGAAAAGTTCTTGGCCCCATTTGAACTTTTGTTAAATATAATGGCCTTCACAATTGTCAGACACTTTTAAAACTTAAATTCCAGAGTCCCCAGTGAGCAAATTAGATTAGACTGATAGTTTTAGCATATAAGTGTAGCTGAATCCAGATTTCCTTGTCTGGCTGCTGCAGAACTCAAGTGTCACCGCGCTGCTGCAGCGGCGTTCTCCTCCAGTGATCACACGTTATTGATTTCTAGAAGAGATGACGACGCTGCAGTTTCTTCATTCACTGCTGTGTCAGACTCCCGCTGCTAAAAAATGGCTGTTTGACGGTATAATCTGCGGTGACAAGTGCGTTAATCTGCTACAATAGCAGAGAAACAGCATCTGTGGGTGGAGCCTCGGGGTACATGCAAAGAGTTGTAGAAAAATAATACATGGAGAGAGAGAGAGCGTAGAAGCGAGGAACAAACTATTCAGCCTGGAGAAAGAGAGAGCGAAAGAGAGAGTTGGGCACAAGCCACATCTGGATATTAGCCAGGGGTACAGCTGATACTAAACCTCCAAAATGATCCTCACACAAATGTCAGTGAGCAAACGGAACAGTCAGGGCAGAGACGAGGGAAGCAGTGTATATGGCAAAACCTCAATCCTGGGGCCCCACATTGCAGGGGACACAAAAGACAGGACAAGCCCCAGGGAGAAGAGCAGAACAATTTGTGTGACTAATTAATGCTAATTCACACTACCACAACTACAGAAGCCATTAGAGGCTATATAGGCCTATAATAGTTAGTTTCCTGCATTATATAAATTATGAAAGTTCCATTCTGCGTATTTATTAGTGGTGGGGATTCCAGTGACTCTTTCTCACTGTGACAGAGACTGTCTGTATGAGTGAGTCATTTACTCATTCAGCCGTTCAAAAACTCTAATTCATTCAGGAACATGGCTGGTTACTGTTATTATGAGAGATTCATTGAATCATTTATTCAATCATTTACTAATAAATCAGGAATGAAAGAAGTCTTTATGAATGAGTCAGTGAATTCTTCACTCAGCCGATTCATTCAAATGCACTAATGCTGAATAACATAGGCTACTAGAATACTACTCTTTGTACTGTACCATATCTCTATGGCAGGAATAGTAAAAGTAGAATGCTGCCATTCAAGCATTAAACAAGTCATTATGAGTGATTCAATTAATCATTCACTCAAGCGATTCGCTCCAAAGCAAAGATTCATTCAGGAATGAAACAGCTGCTGTGTGTTGCTTGGAGACGCGCAGCGCAACATTTCGACTGTTGCTTCGCTTGGAACTATTTTCACTGGCGGGACAGAAATACACAAAGTAGGCTATCTGGCGATACTAAAATGTAAGTTACATAGTATTAACTTGTTTGTTTATTGAACTATTGTATAATTATCCCACTCGAAATCGTGCTGTTGTGGGTCTGTGCTCAACAAACGCCGAATTCCGTGTTGGAATTTATTAGGTTTTGTTGAATTGGCGTGATAAGCCTTTTGGTGTTTATTGGGGCTGTGTGAAATGAAACAGACTTTTATGACATAAAGATGAGTTAGAACTGTTGTTTATTTATTTTAATGTACTTTACTGAAATGCTTAACAGATAGACTTTCTTATTACTTTAACTGTTAAAGGGATAGTTCACCCAAAAATGAAAATGTGATGTTTATCTGCTTACCCCCAGAGCATCCAAGATGTAGGTGTCTTTGTTTCTTCAGTAGAACACAAATGATGATTTTTAACTGCAACCGCTGCCATCTGTAGGTGGTATAATGCAAGTCAGCGGGAACTTGGACTATAAGAGTAAATAAAACACGACAGACAAATCCAAATTAAACCCTGCGGCTCGTGATGACACATTGATGTCTTAAGACACAAAACGATCGGTTTGTGTGAGAAACCGAACAGTATTTATATCATTTTTTACCTCTAATACACCACTATGTTCAACTGCACTCATCACTCGATTCGTTTGGTCTGATCGCGCTCTGACAACGGCAGTGATGTCTCGTGCATATACTTCAGTGAGAGCGAGACATCACTGCCGTTGTCAGAGCGCGATCAGACCTCACGAATCGAGTGATGAATGCCGTTGGACATAGTGGTGTATTAGAGGTAAAAAATGATATAAATACTGTTCGGTTTCTCGCACAAACCGACCGTTTCTTGTCTTAGGACATCTATGTGTCGTCACGAGCTGCAGGGTTTAATTTGGACTTGTCTAAGCAAGTTTTATTTACTGTTATTGTAGAAGTTCCCATCCACTAGCATTATTTGACTGACAGACAGCAACGGTTGGAGTTAAAAATCATCATTTGTGTTCTACTGAAGAAACAAAGTCACCTACATCTTGGATGCTCTGGGGGTAAGCAGATAAACATCAAATTTTCATTTTTGGGTGAACTATCCCTTTAAACTAATCAAGAACAAAATAAGAAATATAAATATCATGTGTATATTACATGATACAGATGTTGTATTTTTTGACCAATTTACACCCTTCTGGTGGGATCAGGATAATCCTGTTTTTTGGATCAAAGGTATCCCAATCTTACTAAAAAATTTTGAGCAACACATACTGACGATTTGATCCAGATCAAAACCAAGATTGGATTTTGTGAGCTAATCTGATTTCAGAATCCTTTTTACTTTTGAACAACTGATCAGATTACCTTTGTACAACTGGGCCCTGGTTACACTTCAAACATTGTACAGTTGACCGTTAGATTTTGAGAGCCTTTAAAGAGCCTTTAAACATTCTATTAGCTGGAGAGCATTGCAAAGAGGGCAGGGAAACTGAAACACTTACAATAATAACAGGAATATTAGATTAGCAATACTCCATCGAATAACGTGGACAAAATGTCCATAATGTGGGACAAAACCGCTTTCAAGTGTTTAAACTGAACATTATAAACACCTTCTATAATGCTTCTGAGAGTTCTGTTATATATAATACTTCGATTTCAGCATTTGAAAGGTGAACAGCATACAAATTCTCTTGTCTCCATTCTGCAGCTTCTGCTATATGTGCGAGAAAAAGAGCACAAAACTGCAACCCTGGCAGAGTAACTGAAATGAAAACATATTGCAATTAAAAATGCTTATACACTGATCTGTTAGCATCTCATGTCAGTCAGCATAAGCACAGCTTAAATAAACTTATCATCACATTAAACAGAGTGGTATTTTACTGCAAAAAATTAAGGGCTCTAGCCAATTAGCTTTTTTCCCCCTCTCCTCTGGTTCATTAGGCTTCATTTTTATGCTGTTGAACCCCTTAAGATGGATGGACTTTCACTAACGTCTTTATTTGATTACCAGCCAATGTTTGAATTTGAGTTTTACGTTTTAAAAAATGATGACAAAGAATTGTTTCTAAGGACCTTTGCTCTGTCAGCTCTCGGCTGCTGAGAGGAAAAAGAGGAATTTTCCACAGACTTGGCAATTTGTCTTGTTTCTGCTCATGTGTAACTGGGCTACACTAATCAGCATCATTTATGCAGAAAATGTTTAGGCAACTTGTTCTGTGTTTTGTGTGCGTGCATGTGAAAAATGCTTTATATGAGTCTTTGGTTTTGTTAGTTTAGAAATGTTTCTGTTTTCAATTTCAGTTTAGTTGTTGTTAGTCTTAATGGTGCATAAATAGTATCTGTTTAATTTAATATAAGTTTTAAAATGACTTTTGGCATTTTTGCATTCAAGGTAGGCTATAGTTTTTGTTCGCTTGGGAACAAACGGTAAAATTGCTTCTAGTTTTCATCTTAATGGTTTTTATCATAATAGTTTCCGTTAGCAACAATATAACCTTGGTTTGTGATTTCAGTTTGTCTCTCTGTGTGTTTGTGTATTTGTATATCTGCCTATGAGTGTGTGCGTTTTTGTACTTGCTCTCAGGCCCTGTGGCTCATCTGTTTAATGAGGTCACTCTTTGAGAGGGAGAGAGAGATTCAAGTGTTCACTGTGAAACTAATTTAAAACCAATTCTTGCTTCACCCTGGAATTACAAGGGGATCGAAGGGGTACTGGAGAGCCTCACCACAAGCTTGAGATACAGTATACTCTTGGTTTAATAATGAATCATATAGCTTTCACAAGAGGGAGAGAGAGGAACTGTAAGAGGACAGGAAAGAGGCAGAACAGTACAGCCAGATGCATGGAGGCATTATTCATCTGGCAGATTTTCAGGCCCTTAGGGATGAGCACTGAGGTTCCTTACAGTTTGATATTCCATAATCACCATCTTCAGGTTCACCCACATTCAGTAAGAAATAAAAACGTTTTAATAAACTTAATTAATTAAATGTAGGATAACTTTTCCATGCACTTCATTTAGTTATGCAAGATGAAATGGAACGTAAAAACAATCATACAATTTTATATTGATATATTTATGCAACATATAACAAGTATTACAGAATAGCCAAACTTGAATTTAGTGCAGTACTAAACTAAATAAACTGCTTTACGAATGATGTTCGTCTTCATCATTTTTGCACATCAGGTTAATAAAATGGTCTTTATTTGAATTTGCATGCAATGAAATTAAGTTGTGATGTTCAAAATCTTCAAGAATTGTGCTGAATTAGCATAATATTATTTCACTAAAGTGACCAAGCAGCAAAAATCTGCTTTTTTAATGCTCCTCTGAGACTCCAGTAGAGTGAGACTTTTGCCTAATGAACTAAAATCTACTATATCATATAGAGGGGTCAAAGCATGCAAACCCAGATTCCCCTTGCTCTTTGTAATAAAAGTGCTCATTATAAGTATATGTAGACATAGTCTAACTTATTAAAACTCAAACCCCGGCCCAACGAGACCACTTATTGAAACTAAGCTGAAGCAGTTTTATTAAGAAATATTCAAAACATTTTGGAGAATGTTGGTCTTCAAACAACAATGGACCCCACTGGCCTCAACTGGAGAGAGAAAAAATACTTTTTTGTTTATAAAAATGTCTTTTTTTTGTGTTCTACAGACAAGTTTGAATGGCTAATATTATAAGCAGGATTCCATACAATAGTAAAAAGTGTATAAGATCAATTTAATACAATGTGTCTGTCAAAAGACTTTTAAACGTCTTATAATGTAACAGACTTTATAGTATGTAACGGATCCAACAACAGATATGTAACTGAAGATCCAATTAATCAAATATATTTTAAGTTTAAAAGAGTTCAAGTAATCAGAAATGTATGATAATACTCTTACCACAACCTGAGTGGCATTTCCCTATTAGCTCCTGACATTCTGACATTTGCTGTAGACATTCCCAGATCTTAAGCATCACATATGGATGAGTGTATAAGATTCAAAACTGCTGTGCCAAAGCAAATTGTATTTAAGCAGCAAATAAAGGGATCCTTCAGACATTAATTTATTCAGAAAGACTTGATTTAGCTGAGTAATCTGTCTTTTTGCTTGACAATCCAGGGTGTTGCTTAAGCCAATGCATTATCTGAGAGGAAACATAGAGGACTGAGCTCAGCTAAATGTCAACAACCTGCAGCCATGCAGCTCTGCAGCTTTGCCTTTGTTTGTTCTTTTGTCTTTACCCTCTTTCCATTGCCTATGGTGCTAAACTCTGGGGCAGCAGATTTGGCCTCCGTTCCTTCCTGCTTTCTCTCTGTCTCGCTGTTTCTCTCACACGTACACAAACATTCCTCACCTTACCCCTCTCTTTGTTTCTCTCTCTTTCTCCCTCCCAGAGGAGAGTGGTCCCTCTGTATTTCTGTAGGGAGTGCTGGCAGCATGTTCCGAGCCCCTGAGATGCCAAGCTGGCACTGCCTGCTGTCAGATCCGTCCATGCTGGCTGACCTCGCCCTCACCACCCCAAATGCCTCTGCCAGCCAGCCTGAAGCTGTTGAGTCACTTCCCTTTCTCCTTACCACACACGGGCACCATCTCACTCAAAACAGTGCCGCACTGTCCAAAAGCTACAGTAATGCAGATTTTGCCACCAGTTTTATACTTCCTCACATTTGGACAGTAGTTTAGAGAATGACACAGTTAGTGAAAACCTTCTGATGTCTCCAAGAATACAACTCTGTTCCAAAACCTATAGTGCACTGCCTGTGAAGGTTATTCCTGAAAGTAGGCAGCTTAATTATTCTGTCTACTAAGATACCTTCGTTTTTGGCCAAATTTTACAGCAGCATTGCATGGATAATAAGAATGCAAAGAATGCAATCCTAGAACGCTCAGTAAAAAATATATCGCCAAGCTCGGTGAAACAAATAGTGGACAAAGGCTTGGTGTGCATTGCAGGGGAAATCAGATTTTTTTATTCAAATTTTTAATTTCATGAAATTATTATTATTATTAGCATTTAATTGAAAGAGCAGGTTATATGTGGCCAGGTCACAGACCCTTTGTGAGTGATAATGGGTTGCAACCTCGCCCGTCAGCATGTTGGAACAGGTGTTCTGCAGTGCCTGTTTCATTTTTAAAATCAAGTAGGCTAAGGCTAATGTATTAATAATAAGATTTAATAATAAGTTTTATTTATATAACACCTTTCCACTGCTCAAGGACGCTTTACATTAAAGTTGCACTTGGAAAGAATAACACTAAAGCAATAAACAGAAATGACAATCAATAGCAAAGTGAAAATTAGAATGAAGCACAATGAAAAACAGGACACAGAATGCAAAATAAAACATACAAAAAACAACATAGATGTAGGAAATAACTTGCAACTGATAACAGTCAGAGAACAGATGGGTTTTGATTAGTGATTTAAATTCAGAGATATTATTGACACAGCAGAGTGATTGAGGGAGAGAATTCCATAATTTTGGTGCAGCAACGCTGAATGATCTTCCCCCCATTGAAGCGAGGCGATACCGAGGGATACTGAGAAGGCCAGAATCGGAGGAACGTAATGTGCGAGTTGGAGTGTAAGGGAGGAACAGTTCACAGAGATAATGGGGAGAAAAGTTTTGCAAAGATTTAAAAGTGAGTAGGAGAATGGTATTATCATGGTTCCAGGCATAGATATATAAACATAGATGCCTCATTAGTGGCTGTTTCTATGAGCCGCTATATGTAAGCCGTCCGCCATATTGGAAAGGTCAAAACATCGGTCCGTCAACAGAGCAAGTTGACCTTGCATCTGCAATCACAAGCTATATTTCCATCCACCTATTTTTTTATCCGCATTTTGGGATATCGCATAAAAAATGCTGGATGGAAACGTCACGATGTGCATAAATTTCTAAAAATGCATATGAAAAAACTTATGTGCTCAAATGAGTTGGATCAATTTTTTATGAGATACGAAAACATGCGCATGAACTACAATGGAAACACTTTTACTGAATAAATTCCTCGATATGCTTCAAAAAAGCATACTGTATGTGACTTTGTGTGAACGGTTTTATTTAAAATTTCGGTATTCAACATACTGTAGCAACAACATCTGTTCTTTTTTTTTTTTTCTCGCTATGGTTAAAAAAGTAAAAAGTAATGGACGGAAAAATACATGGACCAAAAACACATGAAATCTGATCTGATCATTTAGGCTGAGAGTCATATTAACAAAAATATGATTGTAATTGAATTTCAAACCACCTATGAAAGTTTTGATCAGCCTTACAGTACAGTCCAAAAGTTTGGAACCACTAAGATTTTTAATATTTTTAAAAGAAGTTTCGTCTGCTCACCAAGGCTACATTTATTTAATTAAAAATACAGTAAAAACAGTAATATTGTGAAATATTATTACAATTTAAAATAACTGTTTTCTATTTGAATATATTTCACAAAGTAATTTATTCCTGTGATGGCAAAGCTGAATTTTCAGCATCATTACTCCAGTCTTCAGTGTCACATGATCCTTCAGAAATCATTCTAATATGCTGATCTGCTGCTCAAGAAACATTTAATGTGTACAATTGTACAAAATATTTGTGTACAATATTTTTTTTCAGCATTATTTGATGAATAGAAAGTTCAAAAGAACAGTGTTTATCTGAAATCTAATCTTTTGTAACATTATAAATGTCTTTACTGCCACTTTTGATTGATTTAATGCATCCTTGCTGAATACAAGTATTCATTTCTTTATTTTCTTTTCAAAAAAATAAAAATAAAAATTCTTACTGACCCCAAACTTTTGAACGGTAGTGTATAATGCTACAGAAGCTTTGTATTTCAGATAAATGCTGTTCTTTTGAACTTTCTATTCATCAAGGAATCCTGAAAAAAAAAGTACACAACTGTTTTCAACATTGAAAATAATCATAAATGTTTATTGAGCAGCAAATCAGCATATTAGAATGATTTCTGAAGGATCATGTGACACTGAAGACTGGAGTAACGATGCTGAAAATTCAGCTTTGCATCACAGGAATAAATTACTTTGTCAAATATATTTAAATAGTACACAGTTATTTTAAATTGTAATAATATTTCACAATATTACTGTTTTTTACTGTATTTTTAATTAAATAAATGTAGCCTTGGTGAGCAGACGAAACTTCTTTTAAAAACATTAAAAATCTTAGTGGTTCCAAACTTTTGGACTGTACTGTATATCCACCTTTTTTTTCCAGCGCAGTTTCCTGTGGATGTGCGAGACTTGTGATTGATTAGCCATATAGTTAAATAACTAGAAGTCTATCAGTAAATGATAAAACTATTTGCACTACAAATCAGTGTGTTTATCATTATAATAAAATATATACAGTGGCAAGAAAAAGTATGTGAACCACTTGCAGAATCTGTGAAAATGAGAATTATTTTAATAAAATAAGAGAGATCATACAAAATGCATGTTTTTTTGTTTAGTACTGTCCTGAGTAAGATATTTTACACAAAAGATGTTTGCATTCACTTCACAAGACAAAACAATAGCTGAATTTATTAAAATAACCCCATTCATAAGTATGTGAACCATTGATTCTCAATACTGTGTGTGGTTACCTGGATGATCCACGAATGTTTTTTTTGTTTTGTGATGTTTGTTCACGAGTCTCTTGTTTATCCTGAGCAGTTAAACTGAGCTCTGTTCTTCAGAAAAATCCTCCAGGTCCTGCAGATTCTTCAGTTTTCAAGCATTTTTGCATATTTGAACCCTTTCCAGCAGTGACTGAATGATTTTGAGATCCATCTTTTCACACTGAAGACAACTGAGGGACTCAAATTCAACTATTAAAAAAGGTTCAAACATTCACTGATGCTCCAGAAGGAAACACGATGCATTAAGAGTCAGGGGGTGAAAACTTTTGAATTCAACTATCAAGGTAAATTGTACTTCATTTTTTTTTCCGGGAAACATGCAAGTATCTTCTGTTGCTTTCGAAGGGCAGTACTAAATGAAAAACAACGATATTTAAACAAAATAAGAAAAATTGTGACATCTTCATCCTGTTCAAAAGTAAGTACAAACATCTTTTATGTAAAATATCTTACTCAGGACAGTACTAAACAAAAATAACATGCATTTTGTATGATCTCTCTTATTTTATTAAAATAATTCACATTTTCACAGATTCTGCAAGTGGTTCACATACTTCTTCTTGCCACTGTAATAATATTATATCAAATACCAGTCTGCAATATCAAGCTGCACAAAGGACTATTATCCTACATTTAAAAAAACTGAAAGCAGCTGAAACTGGAAGTCTTTCACATTCAAGTTAAAAAAAGGCTGTGCCTGCTATTATGTAAAAATAAGTGGATAAATAAAATTACATGTGTTTTATTTCTGTTTGGGTTTGAGTTGGACAGGCAAAATATATAAATGAATGATACCTGAACAAAGTCATATCTGGGTCCAAATATGCCTATATAAAACACGTGAGCTGAGTAGTGTCTAAATTCATATTATTCATAAAACAGGTGAAAAAGTAGGCTGAATGCTTTTTGAGGTTCCATTTTAGTTAGGATGCTGCCAGTTAGTATGTAGTATGTGAGTTTTTGAAGAGAGATAATATGCTGTTTTATCTGTACAGTGTGACTCCAAATATACAACATTGTGATTCAGTGTGGAGATGTCATTTTAAATTCAATCAAGGTTGTTACTAACATTGTTTGCTATCATGTATGCGGGTTTCAATCCTGATTTAGGTTGAGGTTTGTTGATAGACAGCCAAATGACATGTTTTTCCACGGTTTGAGTGAACTCTAGGGAACAATCAAGAAAGATCAGACTGCCTTTCACACTGTCTTTTGGGGGGAAACGCAGAAGCTTCAAAAGCTAAAGAGTATGGAAAAAGAACCTGATGCTAATTATGCTCCAGACACAGACAGTGAAGGGAGAGAAACGTCTGGATCCAAGGAACAGGGGTCAGACATCAAACAACCATAACAACAACAAAAAAAGAACAAGAAAATCTCAGACATTAGAATCAAAGACGCGCGCTAGTGCACGCAATGCTATACAGTCAAGCTAATTTCATCTACGGCTCTGTAGCGACCGCTCACCATCATGTTTTAGAGAGTGGCAGATTTTCAGACCTTTTGATGTTTGTTTATTCACACACATGCTTTGTTCTAGTGTGTTGCTCGTACATGTAGATATTCGTGTGTATTGTAACAACAGGCTGAAGGCCAAGTTTAACGAGCGGCAGATAAACAAATGATCCATTGCAGTCTGGGGAGTATCCAGAGTAAACAAAAGAGACAGATCAGTATTATATCTGTCACTGACAGCTTACGTAAACGCATTGATCCTGTACATTTATATACCGTAATTAAACATTTACTGGATTTTTGCAAAAAAAAAAAAAAAAAAGTGTTTTCTATGATTTTCTAATGGTTTTAAGTTAGATGGCACAGCTACAGCTTTGATTAATACACTCAGGATAGAAATTAATAGAAGACAGCAGTCTTTAATTGTTATTAATATTTTTATTAGCTGTAATGTTAATAACGCATAAGAGAAAGAGGATCTTTGGCAAAGGCTCAGATATGTCACAGTAGCCTCTGAACAGAGGTGTATTTAATGCTCTAATGGTTTTTGAAACAGGATGGTACTGGCTGTTAATGCCACCAACCAGGAGTGTAGGAATCATTTTTGGCATTTTCACATTTAAGTTCCTGTAATGGACTTTTGCCATTTTGCATTAGCCAGACATCAGCAAACCTGTGCATGGGTGTGTTTTTACAACTCTGGGCACTTTTGTGTCTTGGCCAATCAAATCAAAGAAGGCGGGGCTTACTGTTCACAGAAGATGAGTGCGAATTCCAGTGCGATGCTTTTGTTTTAGCATTGAAAAAGTACCTACATGGCGAGTAAGTAGCTAAACATTTAATATTTGACGATGGCTTTATGATTTAAATATTCAGTGACTGACATTAATATCCAGTGATGTAAACTACTCTGCAAACTACTATGAAATTTCACCAAGAAAAGTCATGGTTTCGCCCAATGTTCAAGACATATGTGTAAATATATATATACAGGTGCTGGTCATACAGTATAATTAGAATATCATCAAAAAGAATATCATCATTCATTACACACAGACTGATATATTTCAAATGTTTATTTCTTTTAATTTTGATGATTATAACTGACAACTAAGGAAAATCCCAAATTCAGTATCTCAGAAAAAAAAAAAAAAAAAAAAAAAATATATATATATATATATATATATATATATATATATATATATATATATATATATATATATATATATATATATATATATATATATATATACGGAAGAGGATTAGGGCCAAGCAATAATACAAAATTAAAACCATCTCGAGATTAAAGTTGTTAAATTTCGAGAAAAAACTCGTTAAATTTCGAGAAAAAAGTCGAAATAAAATGTTGAGAATAAACTCATTAAATTATGAGAAAAATGTAGTTAAATTTCGAGAATAAAGTTGAGATAAAATGTTGAGAATAAACTCGTTTAATTACGAGAAAAAAACTTGTTAAATTTCGAGAAAAAAGTCGAGGTAAAATGTTGAGAATAAAGTCATAATATAATGTTTATTTTCAACATTTTATCTTGACTTTTTTCTCGAAATTTAATGACATTTTTCTCATAATTTAACAAATTTGTTCTAGTAATTTAACGACTTTTTTCTCGTAATTTAATGACTTTATTTTCAACATTTTATCTCGACTTTTTTCTCGAAATTTAACGAGTCTTTTTCTCGTAATTTAACGAGTTTATTCTCAACATTTTATCTCGACTTTTTTCTCGAAATTTAACAAGTTT
Organism: Megalobrama amblycephala; assembly: GCF_018812025.1. Classification (NCBI taxonomy): domain Eukaryota; kingdom Metazoa; phylum Chordata; class Actinopteri; order Cypriniformes; family Xenocyprididae; genus Megalobrama; species Megalobrama amblycephala. The sequence continues at coordinate 28,033,731 of NC_063056.1, forward strand.
TTTCTCGAAATTTAACAACTTTAATCTCGAGATGGTTTTATTTTTTTATTATTGCTTGGCCCTAATCCTCTTCCGTATATAAATATATATATATATATATATATATATATATATATATATAATGAATTTTTAATCATGTCTTCATTATTTATTTTTGCTACTTTTCAAATGCATTTTATTTATAGATTTTATTATTTTACCTTTGTCCCAGACCCAGATATATCAAAAGTATCACAAAGATGTGAATACATTTTTCAAATTGTACTTAAAGTAAAATAACTGTAAACCATTTTAATATTTATTGAGAGTGAACATGTTTCTTTTATTTTTCAGCTGTGGTTACATTTCCACCACAATCAACAATTTTGCCCCTATATTGTGAGCAAAATATCTTTTATTGTGCATCATTTTCAATCAGGCTTGAATTTTGGTTGTTTTGTTTTGAGTTTGTATTCTAAAAGTACACAGGGCCAAAAACTGAAGAAACACCCACACGCACAATGATTTGCAAAGAGTTTTTCTTATTGGAAAAAGCATCATGGATTGTTTACTGAGCCAACAGCTGTCACAGAGACAGAATGAAAATGCTATGATCATTTGTGAACTATCCTGGGAAGAATCATTGCTAAACTTCAAATTTCAGTTATAATGTAATGGAATAGAAATGCACACTGTGGTCCTGCTCTAGTTGGCAAGTGTGATTAAGCATGCTATACCAACTCATATAGACCAGTTGCTTTTGACTAAATTCTATGAGAGATTTAAATTAGAGCATATATCTACCGATCAATCGTGAATACCAGAGGAATAGATGTGCGTTTTTGCCGAGGAGTTATCGGCTGAATCAGATCCAGAGCTCCTATCTCAAATCAATCTGCAGTTGATGCTCTATTTATAGCTGATCCACCCTTGAGTGTCTTATTATTATGTGCATGTATTTGTCTGGAAATGGCTTTGGTGATTATCGTTACTCATTACCTCCCGAAGCTCCTTCCTTCTGGCCTGAACTTAGCTTTTTCTTGTGAATATTTAATGAGTCACCAAACCTTTATTCTTTAAGACCGGAAAAACCGAAGCCCTACTTAGGAATATAACATAAAGCCACTTGAGGCTAACAGTGTTTTTTGGAGGTCAAGTCAAAAGGCTTTCGATCCAATTTCTCTCATCCACAAGGTAGTACTACATTTAAGTAGCCAGATTAAATTCATGTCTGCTATAACCTCATAACTAAAATGTGTGTGGTCCAACAGATGGACCTGATGTATTCCACTCTCCAACACATTTGTCTTCTGTATGCGAGCAAGAAATCCTGCCATTGTGCGAAACGTGTTGCCATATGTCAGAAAGACACGATTAAGGATCACAGTCTTTTATGAGAAATGTAAACACCCAACCTTCGCTGCGTCAAGACAGCGTGCAGCTTTTGTTCTGCAGCGTTATAGATGGACTCAACATTCCCTGCCTGTTGAACCAAAGCTCATTAACACTTACTGCCATAACCGCGGAGCATATGTCACTAGCCCCATTGTCATACAAATCCAGCTAATTAATCCTAGCAATGAAGCGCTTGCGTACTCCGCGAGCCTGTTGCTGAATGAGGCACATTTATGTGTCCAAACCTGAGAATGATGGTGGGTGCAGTTCCTCAGCCGTTGTTTGTCAGAAAAAGAAACAGTCAGTCTTGACTTCTCATGATGGATGAGGCTTAATAAGAGAATGAAGTAAAATGATGTCAGAGAATAACATATTTCCCCCTAATTATTTTGTGCATTGGTCTGAGCAGTAATTGCAGCGTTTTTTTGGGTCTACGCCGCACTGAGGCACAACTGATGGATGTCACTTGTCAAGTGGGTATGGAAATTCTGTGGGAGTGTGCTGAAATTTCTAATATTTCCTGGGAAGGCAATCTCTTTGTGATGTCGGTATCTATTTAGCCAGTATTTCCTTTGGCTTGTCAAAACTTTAGAGTCAGAGAAAAATATATGACTCACTTGACACATGCAGAAGTACATATATCAGTGACAATGCAACATCAATGACAATGCAACATTTCTAGTGCCTGTAATGAGTAAAGCTTCATTAGTTTATATTATATTATTTTATATTATATTATATTATATTATATTATATTATATTATATTATATATATATATATTATATATATTATATTATATTATATTATATTATATTCCTAGGTAACATTTCATTTTAAGGTGACACAGTCACGTTACTACATGTACTTATTAAATTAATAACAGTAAATTATGCATAATTACAAATAACTAACTCTAAACCAAACCCTAACCGTAATTCTATATTATATTATGTTATATTATATTATAGGGCTGCACGATTTATCGCACGATATGAAAAATTACATTGAACTTAAATGCGATTATCGCTTAAACGCGATTCTTAGTGCGATTTTGTGCGCAAAGGCTGCAATAATTTTTTATGCGCAGCTTGTCAATGAAGTACGGCTACAAATGCTAATCCATCTGAAGCACTGCGAGTTTGAGTCGCTTATAATGTACATTTGAAAAAGCAACACGCGTCAAACATCTTTCCAGACATGAGAAGCATTTATCAACATCTTGTACAACAAAAGACAACATTTAAAGGGTTAGTTCACCCAAAAATGAAAATTCTGTCATTAATTACTCACCCTCATGTCGTTCCACACCCGTAAGACCTTCGTTCATCTTCGGAACACAAATTAAGATATTTTTGATAAAATCCAATGGCTCAGTAAGGCCTGCATCACCACCAATAATGCCCAGAAAGCTACTAAAAACATATTTAAAACAGTTCATGTGACCACAGTGGTTCAAATTCATGAAGCTTCGAAACTTAACGAATCATTTGTTTCGAATCAGTGGTTCAGAGTGTCAAAATCACATGATTTCAGTAAACGAGGCTTCATTATGTTGTGTTTTGAAACTTCAATAGTTCATGTGACTTTGGCAGTTTGATACACGCTCCGAACCACTGATTCGAAATAAAAGATTCATAAGCTTTCGAAGCTTCATGATGCAGTGTTTTGAAATCGCCCATCACTAGATATTGTTGAATAAAGGCATTATTTTGTCATTTTTGGTGCACAAAAAGTATTCTTGTCACTTTATAATATTAAAGTTGAACCACTGTAGTCACATGAACTGTTTTTAGTAGCTTTCTGGGCATTGAAAAAGGAGTGTTATTGCTGGTGATGCAGGCCTTACTGAGCCATCGGATTTTATCAAAAATATCTTAATTTGTGTTCCGAAGATGAACGAAGGTCTTACGGGTGTGGAACGACATGAGGGTGAGCAATAAATGACATAATTTTCATTTTTGGGTGAACTAACCCTTTCATAACATGTTTTTACTCCAAACTCCCTTCATAACAACAGTTGAGCATCCTTCTGTGAAATGCTGTGGCTTCTTACACAGAATAAGGCAGTTATGTGTTTACTAGTCATGTTTAATCAATCAAAGCGTTTAAACCTTCTGTTTATTCAGCTACAGCGATATGATGCGTGTTATCTTCTTCTGCGGCAGGGCATATTTTGAGTTTCTGCGCAAGAGCGCCCTCTGGCTTTCAGATAAAGAAGCATGTAATACTGATCACAGAGCCGTACAGCTCTGACAAGCTGCGCATAAAATAACCGCAGCCTTTGCCAAATCGCATGCGGTTTAATCGAGATAAATCATGCTCCCTTATTATATTATATTATATTATATTATATTATATTATATTAACTAACTGAAGCTTTTCCCATATTATTTTTAACCATTAAAATGGTCACATTTTCCTGACCTGCATAATACATGCTATGTATATAAAATACATTTTTATTCTATAACTGAAGATGCCACAGTACATAAAAGTATTTCTTTGGTTGTGGAAGTAAAAGGGCTTAAAATAAACATGTTTTATTTATAGAGAGGTCTTGAACATTTAATCAACATGATGTCTAACTGTAGATCAGCTCTAGATCTGTCTGTTTTATCACCAAAGTGAGACTCACACATTCAGAGAGACAGAATTATTCTTGAACCAACAGCTGGTATAAGCATCATTTATAAGGAAGATGAGAGAAAAATGGTACATTATATATATATATATGTATATATATATATATATATATATATATATATATATATATATATATATATACCTTTTTTTTTTTCTGACAGCAACTGTGTTTGATTGAACATAGCTGATTAAACCTTGGTAAAATGTTGCTGCTGTCACTGCGTTTTGCTGTAGTATATCTTTTCACAGTGCAAAGATTTGTTGAAGGCAGGGTAAAAAAAAAACACATTTGAAATTCCATCTGTTTATGTGACATAAGGTAGATATACAGACATATTTGAAAATGGTACTTAACCTTTGCCCTCCACAAACAATGACAGCTTACAGACTATAGATTTTAGAAATTTGAACCATGCCATTTTTATATCAACTAACTGCGATCAATCAGACAGATTTTTATGTCTCTCAGCATGTTGTAAAACCAAAATGGTTCCTTAAGAATTTGTCAACACTTCATGACAAGTAGATTTAGATAAGTCTCATGAAACTTGACTACAATGGCACACTTGTAACATTTCTCTCCAGGCAGAGAGGGATTTGATAGATGTGGCTTGGTGATATAGTGCTGTGCATCAGGCACGATTCCCCTGAGAGCAAACCACCTGCTCTCTGCTTGCCAGATTGTGAGAGACATGGGTGTGAAATATGATAATTTTATCTTCAGCAGGCTTGTCAGGAAGAGATCCTCTTTCTTCAGAGCTCGAGCTGAGATAAGTCCAGTAGCTTCTGGCTGACGAACAAGCCTGAGAGAGCTGTTGTGCTGGACTAGTTTGCAGGGAAGCACTAGTTCTCCTGCTCTTCAAGCCTGCTGTAATTGTGTGTCTTAAGGCTTAGTTACAGTGCTGAATGAGTAAATATGAGCTTTAAAGATTTGATTATGGGTGAGTAGATAACATTAGTTTTGAAGCTGATTTTTGTGGTGTCCTGTGGTGAGAGATTGTGCAGCTGCACTCCATTTCAAAGTATTTTAAAAAAACTTTTTTTAATTATTTAATAATTACTATGCATGCAGTTTTGTGACCATTGAGAGAGTACATGCAATATTTGTAATTTATTTTTAGAATTACTTTTAGAATTAAAAGGTTTTTTTATGTTTCTGAAAGAAGTCTTCTCGCTAAGGCTGTGTTTATTTGATCAAAATACAGTAAAAATAGTAATATTGTGAAATATTATTACAATTTAAAATAACTTTAAAATAACTTCAGTGTCACATGATCCTTCAGAAATCATAATAATATGCTGATTTGCTACTCAAGAAACATTTTTTATTATTATCAATGTTGAAAACAGTTGTGATGCTTAATATTTTTGTGGAGACATTACTTTTTTTTCACAATATTACTGTTTTCACTGTATTTTTGAGCATAAGAGACTTCTTTCAAAAACATACACATTTCTGAAGGTAGTGTATGTATTTAATCAAATAAATATAATAAAAAATGCAAAATAAAATGGACAGCTGGGCAAGCTGACATGTAAAGCAACCAATCACAGTTTGTTTTGTTTCTTATTCTATGAGGGGGTTTGGCAACATGCCGGCTTTGTTTCCAGGTGGACTGCTAAAGCCATGACAAAAATTGACAGAAAAGTGAAGTGAGATCAGAAATGCCTCTCAGTCATGGTTTGAAATGGCGTACTTTTGGAGTATGTACGGAATTAAATGAAAAGCTTACTTTTCATAAAGTTGCTTCTGGAGTTATGCAACTTCATGAAAGTGATATTGATAGTAATAGTTCATCTAAATTAACTGGTTTTATTCTAGTCAAAAATATTGTTTAATATTGCTGAACCAACCTAAATACATTCATTTATACCAACAAAATTAATTTTATGGGTTAAATCAACAAAAACAGCTCTTTAAGGTAACAATTACAGGTTACCCCTTTACATTAATTGTTTTTTATGACAGTACAAGGTCAAATAAGCAAATTCATTTAAACACATTATTTGTTTGGTAAAATTACGTCATGCTTACATTTTTTAACTGTAATGCTTTACCTCATAAACTAAGACGTAATGTTTTAATCTTGATGTCCTTGCTTATAACATGCTTAGGCAACAGTTTTCTCGTCTAGACAAAAACACAAAGGCTGCACGTGCCTCATCAGTCAAGGTCTTTGATCTTTTCTTTTGGCTTCCACTTGTCAATCTTCATCTGAACAATGCACCTCCGCGCTCACCCCCACCTCATGTAGGAGTCGCAGATTAGCCTGACGTGGAGGGGAGGCTCTTTGAATTAGACTTTCATAACTCGGTTATTTTAAGACTATCCGCCCCATGCCTCCCCTCCTCTGGTTCCTGTGTGCATCCTGCGGCCCTGGCGAAAAAGTGGAAAATAATGTATTACATCGTAAGATCAGACAGACGTTCCATTCTTCTTGCTCTTATTATTCTAGTGTAACAAATCTCTGTAGAGTAGGAGCCATTTCAGCCATAAAGGATGCGTCTGTGCTCTATTATTATGCAGTGTGTTTTTTTTTTTTTCATTTATGGGGCAATGTTGATTTTGTAAGTAACTAACATTACATTTTGCGCTGTAAGTGTGTAATTGGAGGCCTGCATCACTGCTGAGTGTGAATCATAAAATCAGGTGATAGCGAGGCATCAGCAGAGAAACCAAGTGCTGCAGGGGGATTGTGAGTCATCTGACACTTTTTCTTTTCTTTTTTTTTCACAGTGAGTCCCTGTTGATCTACACTGAGATCTGATATGCTGATATATACTGCCTAACAGAATGACTGACAAGATACTGACTGGTGAGGAATAAGAGTCCATCACAATGTTGGGGAAGTCACTTTGGGACTGTAGCTCTACACATAAAGTAGTCAAGCTATCCTTTTTAAAAAGTAGTTTTAGCTACACTACAAGCTACAAACAAAAAGTAATCTCACTACATAGAATCTATTTAAGAAGACATCTAAATTCATGCACCTGGGGTACACCTTTAATTTTAAAGTGACTTTTACAGCATTCAAGATCAAGATTTTTTTTTTTTCCAATTTATGCATTCACTGGGAATCGAACTCATGACATTAGCATTTCTAGTGCCATGCCCTAATGTGTGAGCTGCAAAAAGGCTGATTCAATAAAAAAAGACCAATGTTTGTTAATAAAGATATCAATCAGGGTGATCAAATGTAAAATATTAAAGGGTTAGTTCACCCAAAAATGAAATTTCTGTCATTAATTACTCACACTCATGTCGTTCCAAACTCGTAAGACCTTCGTTCATCTTCAGAACACAAATTAGGATATTTTTGATGAAATCCGAGGGTTTCTGAACTACACATAAGCAGGTCCAGAAGGATATACCTTTATTTATATATATATATATATATATATATATATATATATATATATATATATATATATATATATATATATATATTAGTCAACATTTGAAGTGGATCAAAACCTTTCATCAAAGTTGTCCTAAAACCTTCTTCTTAGGACAACATTGATGAACTTTTGATGGACTACTGATATATATATATATATATATATATATATATATATATATAATAAAGGTAGACATTGTTAAAATAGTTCAAATGACTACAGTGGTTTAACCTTAATGTTATGAAGTTATGAATGTTATGAATACTGAGCCGGCGTTTGGACGTAAACGCGGAAGTGCTGCACTGTGTTCACTACATCAACTCAATCGTTGAATAAAGTTGTTATTTTTGTTTTGTTTTTTTGCACACAAAAAGTATTCTTGATGCTTCATAACAGTAAGATTGAACCACTGTAGTCACATGGACTATTTTAACGATTTCTACCTTTCTGGACCTCAAATGGTGCAGTGATGTTGCTGCCTATGTGTGGTTCAGAAACCCTCGGATTTCATCAAAAATATCTTAATTTGTTTTCCGAAGATGAATGAAGGTCATACTAGTTTGGGGCGACATGAGGGTGATTGAATAAAAATTTAATAAAAAACTGATGTATTTTTTTGTATTTAACCATATTTATTTAGTTACAAAAAAAAGTAAAGTGCGTCACAGGGAATTTCAGGAACACAAATGAGTAACGATTCAAAAGAATCAGTTCATTAAAACCATTCAGATAAACAACACCTAACGCTAACATTATAGTTGCACACATTTGATTATTTTCTCAAATGGAAGGCTGCTTGTAACTTAATTTTGATTAAAAACAGTGATAACAGATTAGTTAAAGTGCCCCTATTATGCTTTTTTTTTTAATAATTTCCCTTCATACATTGTGTAATATAGCTGTTTGTGAATGTAAAAGGTAAGTTTTGAAGATCAAAGTGCATGACAAATAAAGTTATTGTCTACTAGAAGAAAGAATCGATTCTGAACTGCCGAAACGAGTCATCAGCAATTCCAGTCTCACTTCCATAACATATCTACATAGGTTTGTAACACATTTGCCCAATGCCCGCCTATGGTCTTCATTGGCTGCATGCAAACAGTGTCTACTTTGACCCACCCTCAAACACTGTAGTTGGTTGGTGTTGTCGATCTGCCCTGTTTTCTGCCCTGCAAATGCAAATTCTCTTTGTATACATTTCCAAAGGACGAGGACGTGAAGAGTCAGTGGTTAAAATTCATTTTTACAACATGAATTTGGCAAATGAGGTGACATGCAATGTATATTATGAGAAAATAAGTGTTTTTTTGACTTTGGATGCATGTAAACCTTATTGTAGATCCTCCAAAACAAAATTAGGAACCTTTAAAATTGCATAATAGGGGTATTTTAAGTTTCGCTATTTATAGGCCCTGACCCAACTGGCACATTTGACGCCTGTGAAGTCCATAATGTTGGTAGTAAGATGTCCATTTCTCATTTTTTTTTTTTTTTTGCAGAATGGTGCACATAAGTGTAAATTCGGAGGAGGACAGCAAGGAGCTTTTGAGGAAGAGCCACGATAGATATAGAGCTCCATAAAAACTTGTTTATCATATTTGTATAAGCATAATTTTGCCTTCATTAGTCCCTGCTTAAGTTTACAAAATGCAAAAAAGGAAATGTTTGCGGTATTTTAATTTAAGAGTGGCTCTCATATTCCCATTTACACAAATATTCCTTCCAAACGCTGCAATAATTCACCCTTTGCTGGGGTAAAGTACTGTATGCGTTGTATTTTGTGCTGTTTGACACTCTCACAGGTTATAATCTTCCTCAATATCTCAAACGGAGAGAGAGCAGTATTAGCTTCAGCTCAAGATCCAATCAGACAGACCATTTCCCTTAATCCCTGCTGAGATAACTATCCAAACAGAGGACACTGAATCAGTCTGTGACCTTTGTGTGGGAGTAAAAGTGTTCCACCGTTCCTCGCATGCACTGTGGCAGAAAACATGCCGCTCTCTGTTTTTTTTTACCCTGTACCTCAGATATAAATGTGTGTTTGTGTTGGCGGAGAGGATAGAGGGGGTATTATGTGGTGACTGCCCGTCGAGTGTGCCAGTTTCGTATTTAAGACAATGATGTGAGCGCAGGCAGCTCTGCGGGGGGGCACTGCAGGCCAGCCGCGTCGCATATGCTACAGTGCTGCCAGGACGCTGGCAGAAGTGTATTTTTGGGCACGTCTCAACAGGATGGTGCATAGTCAGGGGCTGGAAAACGCTTCAAAGGCAGAAAATAGCCCCTCTCGCGTCGGAAATTGGTGTGATTTCACTCTCAGAGTTTGAACTCTTTAGGGGGGTGTTGAGTGCAGTAAATATTTAGTAACAATCACATGCCCAAAATACAAAAAAAGGAAAATGCGGCTCTTAAAGACACAGGCTGTATAAGGCACACTGCAATGCATTCGTTCTAATTATCCTCGCCGTTTGAGTGTATTCTGGGTGTCTAATGCAGGTTGCTTATCAAAACGTCTGTTCTCATGAGGGTTAAACCGCTCTCATAATAATTCAATGATGAAAATGTGACTAAAGTACTGTTGCAATGTTAAAGGGTTAGTTCACCCACAAATGAAAATTCTGTCATTAATTACTCACCCTCTTGTCGTTCCACACTCGTAAGACATTCGTTCATCTTTGGAACACAAATTAGGATATCTTTGATGCAATCCGAGAGGTATATGACTTGTCCATAAACAGCAATATAATCACCACTTTCAAGGTCCAGAAAGGTACTAAAGACATTGTTAAAACCTCAATTTCAACCTTATTTTTATGAAGCAACGAGAATACTTTTTGCACGCAAAAATAAAAGTAATGACTTCTGCTGAAACTTCACAGACACATTCAGGGGACACCTTAGACTTATATTACATCTTGTAAAAACTGGTTCTAGGGCACCTTTAAGTAGTTGACGCAGTAAGCACAGTGAAGGCTTCCTTGTTTACGTCTGAATGCTGGCTCAGTATTGGCCAAAGCTGATCACGTGAGCAGCACAACGCATGCATGTGATGCTGACGCAGGAGCCGGCCAATACTGAGTCGGCAAGAATGACACAGAAGAGAAGATATTGTTGAAAAATACAAAAAGTATTCTCGCTGATTCATACATTTACGGTTGAACAACTGCAGTCATGTCGACTCTTTTAACGATGTCTTTAGTACCTTTCTGGACCTTGAAAGTGAAGGTTATATTGCTGTCTATGACGAGTCATATACCTCTCGGATTTCATCAAAAATGTCTTAATTTGTGTTCCGAAGATGAACAAATGTCTTACGGGTGTGGAATGGCATGAGGGTGAGTAATTAATGACAGAATTTTCATTTTTGGGTAAACTAACCCTTTAATATGAAGCACATCATCAATATTTTGCAATTACTTCTTAAAGCGATAGTTCACCCCAACATGAAAATTGTCATCATTTACTCATTTACCCTCATGTTGTCACAGATCCCTTGTTCCCCGGACTCCATTTCCCATAATCCTCCTGTTTCCACACCTGCACTCACTTCCCTCGTCTTCTCCTCATCATCACGGATCACCTTCACCTGGACCTGATCATCAGCACTCCCTATATATATGGACTCACTCCCTTCACTCCTTGTCTGTTCTTTATGTTGCTATGTGTTTTGAATGTTGTCTCTCTCCGTTGTACTAATAAATACCCATTGTACTAATAAATACCCATTGTTTGTGGAAGTCCGTGAACGCCTCTTCTCTACAACACCAGAACGTTACAGAAGAACAGACCTTTAAACTGCTGGATTTCCACAAAAAGAATGGATGCATTCTTCAGCTCCCAGGCTCCAGCTTCTCCCATGCCTTCCACTTCCATGACGGCCGCAGATCGTCTCATCGGGCTCCTGCAGGTTGGTCGTTCACTGGAGAGGTATGTGGAGGAGTTCGTTGAGCTCGCCTTTTTGACTAACTGGCCAGACGCTTATTTGATCGCCCTGTTTCTGGACGGGCTGGATGACAACACTATCCGTTTTGATGAACCTGACTATCGTTTTTCCTTAAACGAAACTATCAATTTAATTTTGTGTTTAAATGACTCCAAATTCCTTGTCGAAGAGGTTCAGGATAAGTATTTGTCTCGTCCAGTCCCTCCAGAAACACGGTTGGCCAGGCCAGTTAGTCAGCCTCCGTCTTCCTCCGCATACCCCTCCAGTGAACACCTTATCTGTTCTACGCTGGACCCACACTCCTCCGCTGGGTCCAGAAAGCGGAGGAGGAGGAAGAAAGCAGCCCTAGCCTGTCACGAACCTGCCGCTCTAGCCCACTCCGTGTATGCTTCAGCCTCACACGAGCCGCCAAGTGATGCGGCTTGGCTGATTGACTTTTGGACCGAGCCAATTTCTCCAGCCGCCGCCGAGCCCTTAGCTCCAGCCACGCCGAGCCAGCCGCTCCAGCTGCCGCTGAGCCAGCCGCTCCAGCCTGTCACGAGCCCGCTCCAGCTACAAACTTTGAACTTTTTGTCTCCCCGCTGGTCTCCAGCCCTAAAACTGTGTTCCCTCCCTGCCTCCCTCTCCCACCTCCTCCTATTTGTCTCCACACTTCACCTCCACCTCAAGCCCCTTCGTCCAGAACTCCACCTCTAGCCCCTTCGTCCAGAACTCCACCTCGGTCCTCTGTTCCATTACCTCCACCTTGGCTCCAACCTCCCTCGTCTCCACCATGGCCCATCAGTCCACCAGTTTCACCAGTCTCCATCCTTCCTCCGGTCGAACATTGGTCATTCATCAGCCTGCCCTCACCTCAGGACTTCACTCCTCCGTATTCAATGCGTCCCTCTGTCCCTCTGTTCTGTTGGCTTCTTCACTCCCTCCTGTCCTCCTTTTGTTGTCTGTCGTCCTGCTTCCACTGCGGCCTTCTGGAGCCCCGCCTACACCTCGGTCGGCGGAGCCGCCGGTGTCGCCATGGTCCGCCGGACCTTCCGCGTTGCCTGGACTCTATGGCTTCTCGGCAGCCCACGGCACCTGACCCGCCATGGCAGCCCACGGCACCTGACCCGCCATGGCAGCCCACGGCACCTGACCCGCCATGGCAGCCCACGGCACCTGACCCGCCATGGCAGCCCACGGCACCTGACCCGCCATGGCAGCCCACGGCACCTGACCCGCCATGGCAACCCACGGCACCTGACCCGCCATGGGAGCCCTCGGCCCCTGACCCGCCATGGGAGCCCTCGGCCCCTGACCCACCATGGCTCATGGATACGCCCTGGAGACCTCAGTTCCAGTCCGCTCCTCTCCCTGCACCTGCATGAGGTCTCCAGGGCGCCCACCCCCCCGGTTGTTCTGTCTACGGCGCGAGGACGCGCCTACCGGGAGGGGGGGGTAATGTCACAGATCCCTTGTTCCCCGGACTCCATTTCCCATAATCCTCCTGTTTCCACACCTGCACTCACTTCCCTCGTCTTCTCCTCATCATCACGGATCACCTTCACCTGGACCTGATCATCAGCACTCCCTATATATATGGACTCACTCCCTTCACTCCTTGTCTGTTCTTTATGTTGCTATGTGTTTTGGATGTTGTCTCTCTCCGTTGTACTAATAAATACCCATTGTTTGTGGAAGTCCGTGAACGCCTCTTCTCTACAACACCAGAACGTTACACATGTCAATGTTTCCACTGTTTTTGCCCATACAATGGAAGTCAATGGGGTGCAAAACAACATTGTCATTTTATAAGACATTTGTCAAGATCTCTTATTTTATGTTCCAAGAAAGAAAGTCATACAGGTTTGTAACGATGTGATTCCCTTTAAGAAGTGATTGCAAAATATTTACATTTTTGGGTGAACTATCGCTTTAAGAGTTGCTGTAACATCTGCTTTAAATAATGTAGGTGTGTTACTGAATCTGATATCGAACTGTTTGTCACAATAAAAGCTCTCCAGCAGTGCTTCTCTGCCCATAACCCATGAAATGATGAAATCTACACCCTTCCACAATATTAGCTGTTTCATTAGCCTGTGTGTGGTGCACAGCCCTTCCCGTAAGAGTGACCTTTTCAATGATGTGGATGGTTACCCCTCCAGCTTTATACATGCCATTAAAGATAAGCCATGTGTGACATTGGACTTATTTTACAGGCATTACAATGCTTTTGTGGTCCTACTAAAGGAGGCTGTGGAGCTGCATGAAACTCATGCCATGATTATAACAGAAAGTCACACGGCACTCAATCAGCTCGACAAATTCAAGCCAAATCTACTCAATAAGTGAATCTATTCAGCGATGAGCCGCAATCAGACTCCCACAGAGATGAGAAACGCTTCCACTGAATCTCCCTCGCTGCAGTCACAGCTGAGAACAAATGATTAATTAATACACCAGACAAATGCCCTACAATATTCTTTCTCCTCCTGAATTATTTCATCCGCCCACCAATTGTGCCCAGTTACTGAGCAAATAGCCGGCGAACATGAATAGGTCATTATGTCTGCCCCTCAGCATGACTCTGAGCTGCATGAACTTTCTTTTGGACTCAAAGGCCTTGTGAACAACGCGTAGCTTATATAAACACAAAAAAGAAATCAATATGAATTTAAAGTCAATGAGAAATCAACATGAAGAAATCAGAAAACTACATAAGCCTGTGTTTGTCAGACGTGTTTGCATATTGACTTAATGCAAGCTTGTTTTCCATGCCTCCCTGAGAGAATTCCTTCTGCTGTTGTCACCCATGAGCAGGTAACACTTTTGCATGTCATAGTAATGTGCACGGTGCCATGAAGGTGATCTTGTCCATTTGTCGGGTAATAAATTTTGCTTCCTTGTCGCAGTGTATCTCTGACCTCTTTCACATTAATTTTCAGCAAACGGGGGTTTAATACTTCATCATTTAATCTAATTTAATCTGCAGTGATACAGGCAACTAAAATAAACATATTTTCACTATATATCACAGCATACTTTGGCTTTATGGTATTAAAATGAGGTATTTTGTTCGCTTTCTCCCAAGGACAAGGCCTAAAGGTTGCATGCCAATTTTTCTATACACATTTTCTAATTAGGATTCTAGTATCGAGTTTATATCATAAATGTTTGGTGTGAATCTAATTAATTATGTCCAGTCCAACAGTATTCATGAATAGGCCTAAAAGGTATGTTGAAGGTACATGTATATTACTTAATATATAAATATATATGTTCTACTTGTGTTTCTTCAAAAGATATAGGCCTGGTTTCACAGACAGGGTTTAGATTAAGACAGGATTTAGCCTTAATTCCATTAGGACATTTAAGTAGCTTTTATAAACATGCCTTAGAAAAAAACATTACTGATGTTTATCTTAAGACAAAACAATGGCACTGACATATTTTAAGATATGTCAGTGCAAGTTGCTTTCGGTTAAAACAGCTCAAACATGCATTTTAGTGTGGACTAGACTTAAGCTTTGTTTGTAAAACCTGGGGAAAATAATGTATAATTAAAGCTGCAGTCCATAAATTTTGCCTCTTTGTCGCCATCTCTGTTTGAAACCTGCAATTGCAGTTATTTGCGGAATTATCATCTTTACATGGGTTGTGCATCGGCATGGCTCCTCAGCATGGATGAATCTAATGTTTGCTGTCAGTCACCGCACCGGTGTGGGTACTGTACTTCACAGATTCTATGTCTTGGAAGTATGACCAAAATAAAAAAAAATTTTACCAGAAAATGTCATCTGAACAAGTAAGTAACTTGTCTGCCACTTTTGTTCTGACCAACTGAGGAAAAAAAGCATTACAATAAATTGCGCTGCCAATGGTGATTAAATCTAACGATCGCTTAGCTCGGATCACGTCAAACCATACAAATTATTATTATTGTTATACTTTGTTCTCAAATTGTTAATGTTATCAGCATTTGCGAGACTACGTGTATTTAGTGTGTATTAGCGTTACCTGTAGATTTCAATTTCTGTAGCCACTCTGCAGTCCGAAAGTCTTTTGCTTTTGACTACGAGTGAATCTCCATTTGTCACTGATGATTGTCATTTGGACCTCTCTGGATTACAATCTGCCATCAAAATGATAAGTTTAATTATTCCAGCTGCTGTGAGAAAAGGCTATAAATGATCGGCCACCTGCAGCATCCTACACCTGCCATATAGCCTACTAGCTGGGACTCCTTTTTTATGTAAACAGATAATGATGCAAAGACGAATGGTGGCATACTTGAATTTCCTGCAGAAACCTACCAGTACCACTCTATATTAGAAAACATTATTGTGAAGGTAGGTGTAAGGTAAGGAGATGGCTGGTTATGTACTTACTCAAAAATTGATTTTGGATCATTTTTAACCAAAAAAAGTTACGGACTGCAGCTTTAATATAAAAAAAAATTGATAGGTTTCTGAGGTTGTCTTTTGTTTTTCAGATGATGCTTTGATATTTTGTACATAATTGTCCAAATACTTTTTAGTTCCACTACAGCACTGTATTGAACAGCTGACCTTTATGACAGCACTCCAAAGAGTGAGTGTATTAACTAACTCTTGTATTGATAAGTAGCCTGAGAGTGTCTTCAGAAGTCATCTTGTCTAATGTCTGAACCTAAAGACTCCTCAGCTTCAGCAGGCTTCCTGCCTCTGCTGGTTTCAGAGTGACGATCAAACAGGATCCTCTCTCTGCCACTCTTGCAGTCACTGGGGGAAACTCAGCTATCAAAGAAAGACTTATACCCCCCTTTCGCACTTCCCTATCCCTGTCCCGTCTTATCCTGCGACCCGGCGCTAAAAAGAGTTCAAGTGAAAAACACACAATTAGGCTGAACTTCAGCAGAGACTGATCTGTTAAGTGTCTCTCAGGGGGTGAGTAAAAGGACACCCAGCCTCTTCTCAAACCCCCGTTCAGACGGCCTGACTAAATTAGATGAATGCAGACGAGAGACTCGCTTTAAAATGACATGTAGAACTGCCTATTAGACAGAGACAAATGGATGTGGAGACTTTGGAGATATATGCTAATTTTGGTTTAATAATCAGTAGGTGTGTCTTCTTAATGTATGGCATTTTATAGTGTAAATGTGTACAATACTGTGGTATTGTCCCAGTACTACAGTACCTGCTGTCGTTAAGAAGGAACAGATTGTGGTGAAGAACAATGAAGACTAAAAAAGCTTAAGATAGTGACTTTTTTGTTGTTTTCCACAGAAGTTTATCAAATTATGTTGGAGAAAATTATTCTAATTCAACACATCTGAGCCAGATGGAGGCAGTGGTCCATCACGATGTGTTTGACAGCAGGGATGTGATAACTTCCAAGCGCAGTTCAAACAGTTTTGCTGAAGACTTTGATGCAGAGAGAGAAAAGTCTCTTTAGAAACCATTTCCTCTTCTGCCAAAGATTCCCTTGTGAACATGCCACCTGAGGACACGAACTGCCTCTATATTTAGAGATTATTGACTCGGTATACAAACAATAATGGGCTTATCTCTGCAAATTGAATGGAGAAGGATATATTTAAAAGAAACGAAGCTGTTTTATGTAACCGAGATCACAGTGGCACCATTCAAATCCTGGTTGTTCACTGAGCTATTTTTGATTGATTGCATATTAATCAATATTGTAATCACATCAAACCAAGATTAAAATTAATCATTTTTTCCCCTATTAAAACTCTTCATATTGGATCCTTCTCGTCAGGGACCATTGGCCCCAGTGTTCCTTCTCTGAGTTCTTGAAATTTCCTCCCTTCCATCTGTGAACTGGTTTGGGTGTCAGACAATGTGCAATCTTCAGATTCTAATTAGCTGAAAGTGTGTTCCTGCTGTGTTGGTGACAGAGCTTAGAATATGCTGCATTCGTAGGTTTATAAATTTCAGAGACGTTGTGCTGGTTGACAGAGGAACGAGCAACCAGATTTGAGACGGTTTCTAGCAGTTTAAGAGTTTTGTTTGGAAATATGTGTGCTGTGTTATTTCATACACATGGTAGTTGATGACAGTTAAAGAAAGCTCAATGAAAAGATGAATAATGAAGAAAAAATGGGTCTTTTTTTAAAGCTTAAGTTTGTTTTGTGATGCACTTGCTTAAATAATAAATGTTTTCTGAACACTTCCTCCATCTGTCATTGGTTGGTGTAAGCCTTATGCGGATAAGTGTAATGTTCTTCAAGCAGGGGTGCATTTCCCAAAAGCAACCATGGTCCCAAGATCCGTCATTACCATAAGAGTTCAACGGAACTTGCAAGTGTAGATGGCTAACCATGCTTTTGGGAAACACACCCCAGGACAGTTAAACTGGATGTTTCATGTACTTTCTGACTTTAATCCTGTCTGAAATTATCATGGTAATAAAATAATAGAGCATTTTACCTACAAATTACCTTTCGGGAAATTGAATCCCATTCATATTGTCTGTGATTGGAGTATTTTATTATATATCATAATGCTTCTCATTTATTTTGACCTTCAAAAATCTTAACTGAAGCAAAATTTGTTTCACTACCAATAATAATAACTATTATTATTATTATTTCCATTTAATTTGTCTACAGGTTCAAATGATGTTAATTCCACAAATTTGGAAGATACTAGTTTTTACTAGCTAGATACTAGTTTTTTACATAAACTAGTATCTAGCGTTAGCGTCAGTTCTGGCAGGTCACGTCAGTCAAGCTTGCATCAGCTGACTCCCAGGTGACTTATGTCTACCTATAGGAATACGGCGCCTATTACGGCATCTATATATAAGCTCCTCAGTATCATCAGCAGCTATTGCTATAGCAAATTACCCTCCTCCATCCCCAGCTCCTCCTCTCTTCAGTCAGGATTGGCCTTATTATTTCCCCTGAATCAGACTAATTCTCAAAATATGTGTATGTTAAATCATGACATTTAATGATATCTGCATGTTGGTCCTGTTCTGTTTACCCTAGGGGGTTTATTGCTGATCTCCCTGCTCTTATCCATGCTAGGCTGCATGGGTGCGCAGGGAGTTCTTGCCCAGAACAGAACTATACCGCCAATACAAACTCTATGCATCTATCATATTTGATGATAGTGGTCCTGACAGAATTCTGCATATTCAGATATGAGAATTTATTTTAAAATTTTAAAGGGTTAGTTCACCCAAAAATGAAAATTCTGTCATTAATTACTCACCCTCGTGTGATATTGATAAGATATTGATAAAATCTGATGGCTCAGTGGGGCCTCCATTGCCAGCAAGATAATTAACACTTTCAGATGCCCAGAAAGCTACTAAAGACATATTTAAAACAATTCATGTGACTGTGGTTCAACCTTAATGTTATGAAGTGACGAGAATACTTTTTGTGCCCCAAAAAAACAAAATAACGACTTTATTCAACAATATCTAGTGATGGCCGATTTCAAAACACTGCTTCATGAAGCTTCGAAAACTGTTTAAACTGTGTTAATTATCTTGCTGTCAATGCAGGCCTCACCGAGCCATCGGATTTTATCAGAAATATCTTAATTTGTGTTCTGAAGATGAACGAAGGTCTTACGGGTGTGGAACGACATGAGGGTGAGTAATTAATGATAGAATTTTCATTTTTGGGTGAACTAACCCTTTAACATTTGTATTTTTTTTTTAAATGACACACTTCAGTTTTATTGATTTCTTTTGAGACGTGTAATTTGTTTATTCACAGCCACACAGTGATATATGAATTATTGACTGGAGATATTCATATATATTCTATGTACAACAATACAGAGCAGTGCTTCTCTGGTTTCTATAATAACATGTTGATAGATGGAAATAGTTTGCTAGTCTAGATAGATTTGCAATTGGAAACTGCGCTGTGAACATATGCTGCGTAGAATGAAAGCGTGTATCATAAAAAGCACTTTACGAATGTGCATTACTGCAGTTATCAGCACTGTTTGATGTTAATGGTACTCATCTTTGCCTAGCAGCTGACTGCAGTCGTACAGTGTTCCTATAACTGTAATAATGCAAACCCTCTTGTTTTGATGTAATGGAAAAGTCTGCTTCCCTCTATTACAGAGGTGATAAGGGTTTAAGGGCCCATTGTTTTTCTCATAGAGAAAGCACCTGGGAGTTATTCATGGAAGAAGCTCTTTTCACAGAACATTCTGCTAGTCTGACCACACTCTCCAGCCCCTTTGGTGGCTTGGCTGTGTCCTAATAAAGTGGAACAAGCTCAGAGTGTAGCCTATAAATGAGTTCTCTCTCTACTAAGGTGCGGTGCACACCTTAACAAAGTGCTTTTTGCTTCCCTGGGGCCAGACGTACAGCACATAGAGAGAGGAGTGGTGATCGTTCTTTTCAAAGAAGAAAAGTATCTACTAAACATTAAATACAATTCAGGAGGAAGGCCTATTCTGCTGCTCAACCATAGCAGATTTGCGTGTATTAATGCAGAGGTTTTCAATTTATTTAATACCAAAGTCCCCAATGTAATGAAGCGAACCTCTTCCTAAAATATAAAGGCATTTATATAAATATATAAACTGTGTAAAAAAAAATAATGTCATTAAAATATTGACAAATTATCAAAAAATATTATATGGATAATATACTATTATGTATATAGTATATGTATAATATGGATCATTTTACTATTTTTTTGCACATTTCCAGCTTTTTCAGTTCAGTTCAAAATGTGTTTATATATATAGCACTTTTCACAATGTTTGTTCCAAACAAAGTTGACAACATTGCAAGGAGAGATTAATGCAGAACTGTATTTTTGACTTGTTTTTATTAGTGTTACTTGTTCCGATGTTTCATTTAAGGGGTCATAAATTGAGAAATCAACTTTTCCTTGAAGTTTTGATATAAGAGGTCATCATACTATAAGAATATCCTAAGTTTCAGAACTGAAAACTTCATTGTTATTTCAATAAAAGCTTTTATTGACACCAGGCTCATTGAATGACTGATCCTGAAATGTGCCTAACGTCATAGATAAGTGAAACGCTGCCTCCACAGAAGAAATCAATGCCTACTTCATCATTGCAACATTAGCCCCGCCCACTGGCATGTTAGTGAGATGGGGACAACAGGACAAAACATTACCTTTCAAAGGATCCTTATGTTAGGAATATGGTTATTTATTTTCAACAAAGTGAATGTCTCAGTTGAGCTTCATTTATTTGTATTCGCGATTTCACTGTTGATTCTTTGGTTAATCAATCGCATTTTGGTGCAGGCTTTGCAAACCGACTTTTACGATATGGACTCGACGGTAATGCAACAACATGTAAGTAACTGAGTTACTTCTACTCTTCTAATGCCTGATCTGCTATGTAATGATTCATGCAGTCAGATGTTCTTTGTCTATGTGTCAGTAAATCAAACCAATGAAAATGTCAATGTTTCTCTTATAATCTGTTATTTAAACGGTGATTAAATTATATAAGGAAAGCGATCAAAGAACGCTCCCTTTGCAATCGTTGGAGCTGTCAATCAAACAGCACGCACTGGATCTGTCAATCAAACAGCATGAGTTTATCAGTGACTCAGTTCTGGACATGTTTATTCAGTGAATCTCTTATCGCGTTTGCATTGTTAGTTACGATGAAAGCATTCGTTAGTATGCAGAAATTGAGCTGCAATGACGAGATCACTGTTTTCGTGCACTCAGCAATATGTCTGTGATTGGCTGTTCATCACTGCAGCCTTTCATGTCAAGATCTAAATATAATGGGCTTAAAACAAAGCGTTCAAATCAGAGGGCTTAAATCAGGGTAGGAAAAATGCCTTTTTTTCTAAATTATGACAGTTTTTGATATAAAAGCATATTAACATTATTAGTGCACCCCAGGGAACATTATAAAACAATACAACAATGCAGTTCACAATGCAGTTCACCCAAAAATGAAATTAATTACAGACCCTCATGTTGTTCCAAACCTGTAAGACCTTTGTTCGTCTTCGGAAAACATATGAAGATCTTTTTGATGAAATCGGAGAGCTTTCTGTCCCTCCATAGACAGCCTACGCAATTGAAACTTTGACACTTCAAAAAGTTCATAAAGAGATCGTAAAGCTAATCTATATATGTATTGAGCGGTTTAGTCCAAATTTTGAAATCACCCATGGGTGACACCCTCTCCCCCAGTGACCTGCCTCCACAGCTGGAAAAAATTCTTGATATGCAAGAAATAACATGTTATTATAAATTATTTATGATCTGGGTGTTGTCGTTGCTGACAAAATTCCCTTAATTTTATATCAGATCGTTGAGAAAGTGATCTGCGGCATCAGAAACTGTGAAAAATGTCTCTAGCGATGGGAAATAACGGGTCACACCAAGGGTGCTGGAACACAACAAACTAAACGCTGAAAGATCGATCATGATGGTGGCATTGACAGTAATGTGAGAGGGCATAGTGAAGACATTGGTATCACACTAAAAAAACAGCTTGTTCCAGACTTTGTGTCTCAGACGGTTTATCCGCACGGTTGCCGTTATGGATGAAAGCTTTTATCAAAGGGCCCAGAGCTCCGAGGTTCACGCTGAATGTCTACACGGAAATCAATAGCATAGTATCTCAGGTGGCGGACCGGTGGACTTTGACTGCACGTTCTGTCAGGGAGATCATTCATCATAGGGGTGATGGAGACCCTCAAGACCTTTTTTTCACTCGCTGCCTTTCATTCTTATTGTCAGAGGGATCATGTGAAATTAATATCTCTACAGCTGTCCATGTGGGTTCATGGCCCGAGTCTGCACCATTCCATCAACTGTAATATTCTCTCAAAGTAAAAGCAGAGCTGACAGAGTTATGCCAAGCAAACGCCTCAGAGAATCAGACTTTGGACTATCAGCACAAAAACTCATCCATTTTGTGGCTTGTTCTGGCCAATAACTGTCCAATTATACTGCAAGGTTTAAGGGTGTAGTGCCTGTACATTGATCTGCATTTTTTCAAATAAATGAGAACCTGCAACAATAACTATATGTAAATTCCCTCTATAGAGAATGAGTCACATTTTGAGCCAGAATAGGAGACTTGTTGCTGGACAGCATTATCCAGCCAGGCATTCTGCCTGTGGTCACTGCTCCAGAGCTTCTGGACATCCCGTCCACAGCACTGACAACAAGATCACATCAACCTGACAGCACCTCCTACAGGGGGCCACACATCTCTCATCTGTAACCCAGTGTTAGCAGGGCTGATTGACAGCTCACACTCACACTGCGTTGAGGAGACACCTCAGTGCATTGTTATGCAGTATTTCTGCCGAGAGGGTTCTGAATTAATGTGAATGATTTTAAGAAGCAATGCTTGATGTCCTTTTCTGCTCAGCTATATGTTCATTTGCAGGAAGACAGTGGAGGAGGATGATACACTTAAACTAAAGATGGATTTACTTGTTACTAAAGTTTACACACAAAAACTGAAAGGAAAAACTGAAGATGAACATCTTTCTTCTGCAATTTTTCTTTCTCAAATAACGAAAAATCGCACCATAGTGTTATTTCAACCACATTTTCGCACCATAGTGTCCTTTCCACCACATTTCTGATCATGTATTGTGGTGGACATTTTAAAAATTGTTTGGAATGAAATGGCTAGCATTCTCTTTATCCTTAAAGTCTGAAATTTAAACTCACCTTATCTACTTTCTAAAGGCTGTATGTTATTCATCTTATTGTGAACGATTAATAATTGCAAATGTTTTGACCTTGTAATTTTTCAAAATGTCATAACTCAATGGTGAAGTATGCCTGACTTCTTCAATCATTTCGTTTTCTTAAACCCCTCCGCTTTTTACATTCGACTGCAAGATCCATTCAAATCTGCCTCCATCCAATCAACAACAGATGGATAGAAATAAGTCCTGCCATTCTTTTTTTATATTCAATAGTCTGTTAAACTCCGTTGTCACTACTTTTTTTGCATCACGACTTTAACATACAGTACATAGGTAAATAAAAAATGTCCAACTTCGACAAAATTTTTAATTTTAAATTTGACAAAATTACAGTTTGGAAGTGACTTGGATATTACTAGAATTTTCTTTTTTTACACATTAAAGGGTAGGTATCACACACAGTTTCTATTGCCAAATAGATTTTCTGTGCCAAATACACTACTTCCAGTTTCAGAGAGTTTTTTTTTTTTTTGAGTATGGCCCTTTATCACGTAATAAAGGGCGGAATTCCTTATATGGGCACTTCTTCCTGATAAGCGAGTCTTTTTTTCCGGAAAGACTTGGTACAGCGTATGTATCTTTTATAAATATGATAAAACTAACTTTATTCGTGGCAAAATTGTTTGCTGTGTCTGGAAATGTTGGCACAACTGAAGTAGATTTGAATTTTTTTCGAAAATTGAAATGATTTTTTACACCAAAAATATTGAAATGGTTTATGATTTATAGTACATATATTGTGCATCATCATAGTTTTACGATTGAAAGCGTAGGTCTGGCACAAGGGTAAAACAACCGATGTTACGTCACCAATCTTACCTCATTTCCCTGTGAACCTGTAAACACCCGCTGATCTTCACCTCATGACTCTTCTCCTCCACTCTAGCACCTTCAAACCCTGATTAATTGACTTGTCAGCAGAGTATTTTTATCCTGTTCTCCTGTTGGCTATGGATCCACAGTCCTTCCCAGTGTCCTCTGGTGTCCTACCGAGCACTGGGTGATGCTTTGGGCCACTCAAGCCCTTCTGTCACCGGTGGAGCACCTGATTGGAGGACAGGAGTGATGGAACTTCCTGTCCTGATTGTTTGACTTGGGGCCTGAGGCTATATTGTTCCTCCACAGTGTTCAGAGAAACCTACAGCATGTTAAGTCTGTGTGTCATTGGGAATGTAAATTTGGAATGACACTGTAGCCGGCTGCAAATTAGCACAGCTTTACTCAGAGGAAGTTCTGGAGAACCTTGCGGCAACAATACAGATTCAATTTCACACATAGTGGGGTTTAGTGAATGGTGTGGCTCGACAAACTGCACATTTACGGTTATTTACTTCACAGATCTTTTCACTGAAGGGACGTATAATGCACAGCAGGTTGACATAACATGGCACTGCATAGGGAATAAACGTATAAAGATACAGATAAAGCTCTATAAGAATTCAGAGTGGTGCTTGAAATTAATACAACATAAACACAGCCATAAAATTCTGTTATATAACAAGTCAGCAGAGGTTTAGCCTGTGAAAGTAAAACAAATATTTTCAATAAATTAGGAGCGGTTTGGTTTGGAGGCATTGTTGCTTTGCAAGCATTTGAAGTTTCCTCTGAGACTATGTACCATAATTAAGTTTGTGAGAGGTCTATTCCGCCGCATGGCATGTTAAACTCGATTCGCCATTCTGATTGTTACCTAAACCCTCTGTGGGGTTTACAAAACGAAATCGTCAATGATATTTGACTATTTAATCATTCCATTTTATTAAATACGCCACACCGCCGCCACATACAAGATTCAAAGTCAACGTTTCGTACTTAAAAGCAATCAAAATATGTTTCATAAGCAGTTGAGCCAATGGGAGTGTAACTAGGCGTGATGATTGGTATTAGGCCTGTGGGACTGGTATTAAATCTTTGAAACTCACTGAGAGAACGCCTCACAAACACATACGCTTAAAAAGCTTCAGTTTCAACTGTAATAGGATTAACTTAAGCTATATCTGCTGTAAATATTGTTCATAACTTTGCTACTCAACTGAAGTCAATAGTCCGGCAAAGAAATATATTAGAGAATCTTGTTTGGACCCTAAAGTTCTTCAAACAATATTTGCTTTTGTCTTTGTGAAGTCATACAGGTTTGGAACAACATGAGGATGAGTAAATGATGGCAGAATTTTCGTTTTTGGGTGGACTATCGATCACTTTAAGCCTTCTGTTTAATATGAGCTCGACAACTTCTGCCAGACTTCGTTCTGTGCTGACAAAGAGACCTGGCCCTGTCTGCTGGCATTTGTCCGATCATAGGGATGTATTCCTGAGGGAGATATGTGACAAGGCCTGGCCTTTTTTGGGTCACCAGAACAATCATGTCAGTACTTCAGCATGGAGACTTCAAATGCCAGTCTGAACCATTTGGTTCACTGCTTCAAACAGATTTATGGGATCTAGATTTTGTCTATTTTTGTTTGAGTGTATCATCTGTTTACTTTGTGTACAGATAACTCTGTCCTGCCCTTCCTATTTTTCACACCAGTAACCAGACTCCAATGGAGCAGAGCGTAGAATCCACTCACCTCTCACTGTTACAAATAAACTACAGAGAGCAACCTACAAAGGACTGCAGAAAAACACACAAGAGAAAACAGCCTTTGTGTATCAGCTCAAATGGTAAAGCAAGACTAAAGGTTTATATTGTATAACCTGAATGCACTATGCACTATAAAAATACTGCCAAAACCAAATGTTATATTTTATATGATATACAAAACACAATAACTTGTCATGTCTGAAGATGTTTTTCTCTTTTTTTTTTTTTTTTTGCCTCCTTCATAAAGACTTGATAACATATTTGAAATTAATTGAATGTCACCCTAAAATTAATATTTAGTTTTTTTTCTACACTCACTAAGATTTTTTTTAAAGAAATTAATACTTTTATTCAGAAAGAAATCACAACTTTCACAAAAAAAAGGGCACAACTGTTTTCAACATTAATGATAATAAGTAATGTTTCTTGAGCACCAAATCAGCATATTAGAATGATTTCTGAAGGATCATGTGACACTGAAGATGGGAGTAATGATGCTGAAAATTCAGCTTTGCCATGACAGGAATAAATTACACTTTAAAATATATTAATATACAAAACATATTTTTAAAACCAATAATATTTCAATCAAATAAATGCAGCTTTAATTAGCACTTTCAAATACATAAACCAATCATACTAACCCCATACATTTAATGTTATGTAATTTTAATGAAAATATATATATATATATATATATATATATATATATATATATATATATATATATATATATATAATTATGTTATGCATATATATAATATGTTTATATTTTATATAATTATTTAAATCATCAATCACCACCTTTTTTAAGTGAATGAGCGCTGGGGCTGTCAGGATCCAAAACAAACAAACAAACAAACAAACAAACAAACAAAAAAACACACAATAGCTTTATGTGAGAAGCAGCCCACTTATTCACTGAAAATCTTTTATTTATTCCTAACACAAAGCTTTTGGCTTCAGAAAGGTTGAAAAATGAGTCAAACAGATCGCTTTTATTAAACCTTTGACAGCCATAGTCTTCATTCACTTAATATAATACAATATATCATTATATTGAAAACAGTAGCCAGGATTTTCTTTAGAAATTCACATTTTTAGATTCTATGCAAGGAAAAACAAATTATACAGCTTTAGAGTAAGTAAATGAGAAAATTATGAAATTATGATTTTTTTATGTGAATTTTAAGACAGTTTCAGATTAGGCTTGGTGTCAGACCTACACCTTTTCAATTTTTATGAAGCCTGACCACTGAAAACAAAGCAAAAGTTTACATGGATGTAGAATGGCACACAGGTCTTTGTTTTACATCGATTTCTCTGCACATCACTCTCGAGGGAGAGGGATTGATCAGCCTCTCCGCACGGAAAGATTGTTGAACTGACAGGAAGGCCTGTCTCACAGCTGGCCCGACAAAAGCAAAGACAGTGTGTGAGAGCGCACAGCTGTGCTTAGAGATGCATTCCTGCCTAATTAAAACAGGTAGGCCTTTTCTCAGACTCACACCCGCTTTTAGCAGCAGTCCCATGATGCCATCTGTCAAACACTCATGACTCTATCACACTGCTGACTGAGAGTGTGTAGTTTTTCGAATCAGTCTGAGATTCTCACCAAGTTTCTTTTTTTTAAGGTAGAGGACATGGAAATAAACCATGAATAATAGCAGAAGATTGTACGTTGATGACAAACTCTTTAATGTGGAACACAAAAAAGAGACCTTTAGCTGAATGCTCAAGCTGTTTTTTTCCCTGAAAGTGAATTGAGACCAAGAACAGCCATGGTCATTGTATTAGGCTAACTCTTTTCCCACCACTGACAGAATTTTCCGTCATTTGTGAGACAATACTTCCCCGCCATTGACGGGATTTTCTGGCTTTCCATGTTTTCACTGTTATATGGTAGGGGGCACTATTACGCATCTTCTGAAAGAGTAGTGAATCTCCGGATCAAAACAATGGCAAAAAAAAGAGGCAGAAACAAGTGATTAAAGAGTTAAAAAAAATGCATCTCTTTAATATTCATAATGTTTTGTTACACTACAGATACACATAACTAAATGGATTTTGCTTTTGTTTTACCTTTCAGAACCAAGGTAAATTGCATCAAGGAGTGTTTTTAAACTCATATTTAACTATAAAAGAAGCCATCCATCTTTCCATTAAAGGGATAACGCACAACCGTCTCTCGCAGTTCATCATGATAGACTCACTCCGCGTCCTTAAGCTACGCTTCCAACCTTGCACGCGCACAATGGGCAGATATATTAAACAGCCTCCCATTCATCCTCCCTCTGAGGATCCACATGCATGCAAAAAGCCGAAAGCATGCACACTATTATTGATTGCACGCGGTTATGCGTGCTTAGCATATTTTGCCCAGGACGCCATTGTGACGGAGTGCAGGTGAGAAATGTGCAAGAATTCATGATGAAGAGGGCAGTGATGTGTTAGCAGAACAGAACTGCTGAGTCTGGACTCAAATACAACTGTACACATGGGGCTGTAGATGTGGAGCATATGAAAGCCTTAAAACTAGACTTACCAGAGGGAAAATCTTACATTGATGCTGATGGATTTAATACTTCGGCCACTGTCATTAACATGTTAATTATGTTCACTGTTAGTTTTAGGACTGATGACAATGGTCTCTGTTACAAAACCTAGTGAGATGATATGTATGCTAACATAGGCAGCTGCCCAAAGTAGGTCTATATAGGTTTTTATGCATATGCTAGGTACAGTGCATGTGACGTAAATGTAATTAGCATTGTATGCATGCAGCCAGATCTTTCGCAACTGCGAAACGTTTGTCCAACATTGCCCCGACCCATTGTTTCATGGTCAGGAAAAGAAAAAAATATGACACTGAACAACAAACTATACTAGACGAATATATTATATTGACGACTGCTATGTAAGGGGGTTAACAAATACCCGCAACTTTAAACATGTACAAATTCATTTTGACTGGTCATAACTTGTAGGGGAGAAATACTACAGACACTGTACATGGACAAAACTTTCTAGGCTGCATGTGCTATGCATTCGGCTGTATGCATACACTAAGCATCCACGTCAAACTAAAGTATACAGTTCGGTGGGCTTAAAGGGGTCATGACATGAGAATCAAACTTGTCTTGATCTTTTGACATATAAGAGGTCTTAGTACTATTAAAACATCTTTCAAGTTTCAGAGCTTAAAACGTTCTCATTATAAACAAAGTGTTTATTTAATCAAGCTCCAAAAATGGCTCGTTTTGATATTGCAGGATCTGTGACATCACACAGGCAAATACATTTGCATATGACTGCCTCCAGAGCAAGTCATCGACGAATAGTTATACATCTTTGCACCATGGGCCCCGCCCACTGGCATTCAGTTGCTTCGCTCGGCGGCTGCTGTGAGACACTTGTTGCATACTGCAGTAAGCTAGATCAATTTTAGAATATCATTAATAAATGCTGGGTGGCTTGTGTTGCTAAATGGCATGCAATTAATTTTAAAACATATTGTATGATGGAGAAAATGCTGTATTACTTAGCTACTTGACAAAATAGTGTTTTTCTCCGAGGCATATTAAAAGCATGTTACTCTTGGAAAATCAAGAGAACTAGATTTAACAATAAGACTAAACGTGTTGAGCTATATAACAATAATTCGTTTTCTGTCTATAAATGTAACCAAACAGTTGTTCCCTTTTCTAATAAAATATGTAATATATTAAAGCGTCTTTGGTGTTTCCATGGTTTCTACAAAATAAAACCGAAAAACAGAGGGTAACGCTGATATGATGCCATTGACGGGCGACTCCCGATTTTCTCATGATTTACAAATAGTTGGAAACATTTGGGATATTGTAAGTACTCAACTGAACAAAATATGTAACTATGGCCTAGTGGTTTTTGGATATTTTACTGCAAAAATCTTACATATTGTGCCTTTAACTGCTGACATTTGCCTACACTGGATGTGAATGTTGGTCAAAGCATATAGAACCCATTATAATCACTGACACTGTCTACACTGGATACAGTTTACAAATGTGAATTCAGTTTCTGACATACTCAATGCACTTGAGTCTGTCGACAACAGGACAAATGGAAGAGTGAATGTTCGCTTTGATGCGTTCAGTTTAAACAGCTCGTTTGCACCTCTGTACAGACTTTAGAAGGATCCCAGGGTCTGAAACAAGTGGATGGTTTATTTTAATGTCCCGGATTGTGTTGGAGGATATCTGTAACGCTACACACAGGACACTCACAATTGATTCCAGTAGATTTTGATGTTAGCATGTTGCTACGCTAATGGTAAAATACAGTTCATCTGCCAGTTTGTATTTGTTTTTGTCTATATTTTTTTTTAGTAATTTTGGAAATATTTGATTGTTTATATTTTGTTTTTATTATTTCTTCAATGAACAATTTTGTGAACTTAAAATATTCACTACAGGATCTTAAACATCACTGAACAGAAATATTCCATGCTTAGAGTGAACTGAAAATTAACATTTTGAAGGCAAGTACTGTCTTGTCTCCAACATTTTTTCACTCAAAAAATCCTGAGGGAACAAACTGTGAAATTAATTATGAATTCTTTCATTTATCTATTGATGTTTATTTTTTCCCCCTTTTTGCCTTTCGAATACTGAAAATAGATGTCATAGCTGGTTAATGCCACAAAGGGGAAGGGTGGAGTCCAAAGCCTATAGGACTGAAATGGAAGCTGACATTTGTAGGGGGTTAAGGTTTGGGTTTGACATTATTCTTGCAAATTAAAGTGAGTTTAACTGGGTAATAAAAAATGGGCAACATTGTATCAAGCAATTCAGATGGGGTTGGACAATTTTAACAGCACTGGCATAAAAAATGACAACCATTTGCCTCCATTAAGCAACAAAGTACCTGAATTAGTTATGTGACTGCAGTCTGGATGAGACTGTATTGCTGCAGATTTGATTTATATATTTTACAACTCCTTCCAAGGAAAGAAATAAGTAGACAGCAGCAAAGGAAGAGGATAAAACAAAGGAAAACAACAGGAAGGGACTAAATTGTAAACTAAAAATAAAAGAGATCAGGGTTGGTTGTCATTTTGTTTTTCACAAGTGTAAATTTTACAGAATGGCTCTAAAAAAGGCCATTAAATGGTTCTATTGTGACAACTTGCCCCACTATTACTTCATTTGTGTAGATAATTACAAGCTGTTATTGTACTGTTCTAATATTCTTGTTCTCTTCTACCTTAAATGAAGACAATCGTTCATTGTTAAGTTCTCATCATTGTCCATTTACAAAGATGGGGTGATATATGTTCAACACATGCCCTTCTTTCTTACATACACGTCATGTTTATTTTTGGTTTAAAACATATCATTAGCATGTGTTTCATGACTCTGGTGTGCAGTCTGCATCTCTGACCTAAAAGAGACCCTTCTTTCACTCACCTTGTGTTGGTAAACCTTTGAAGTCCCGTAGACTCTCATTACGGACACAGAATCACTGTTCTTGACTGTGATTGACTGACAGTGTGGAAATACCTTGCAGTAACTATAAGGCTTTTAGAGGACATTGTGTGTGTGTACATACTGTATATGTGTGTGTACGAGATCTGCTAGGCTGTCACACTCTCATCTTTTTCCTCAGGTCAAGAGAGCTGGCTGTCATAAGAGAAAGCGTAAGATGTAAAGTAACTATAGAATGAGCCGTGAAAAATCCTTCAAAGACGCATTCAACAGCAGGAGGCTAATTTTGGTAACAGTTATAATACAGGCTCATTACCTTCCCCGTCAGTCAGCTTGAAAAAAGCCTGCGTGCCCCTGTTTCAGCTACTCAAACAGAAGCCAGACCTCTATCTGACATGCAAATATTAAAACTGATCAAACACCTCCATGTTGGGAATAATGATTTAGACTCAATGGCTGATAAAATCTCAGATCAGTTGCTTTCTGACCGGCATGATGGCTTTTTACAAAGACGTCTCCCAGTGTTAGGACTGTGTTTTAAAATAGCACCATCTGACAAACAAGGTGGTCTACAGGAAGAGGGGTCTGCAAGAAGAACAACACAATCATGACGTCAGTTTGGGTTCAGTCTTTTTGCACAATTCTGACAATCTCTTGTTTCCAAAAATATAGCATTGTGTCCATTTTCAACATGTTTCAGGAAATTTCCTTCTGTTAGGGCTGACGCTTTATTGTATTGCTGCCCTAAAATTTCACATGATGAACCTTCAGACCAAAAGTCTGTCTAATCCCCCCCCCCAAAAGACCTTGGAATGGCTTGACCCACTTTCTCTGGGGATCATCCAGTTTGAATATGGAAGTAATTTAATGCCAAATGTTTTTGAAATAAAAAGCTTGTTGAATTGCACTAATTGAAAAAAAAAACATGCATCACATTAGCTGTGCTTGCATTTAGATGCATTGTATTTTTAAGGCTTGCATTTTTATGGGCTGAAATTCAACATGGTCGTATATTTAAGCTGTGAATATTTCAATTAAAAATATTTCACACAAATTTTCATTATTAAAAATTCAATAATTTATATTCACCTTTCAGATTTCACTTCCAAAATATTCATTCTGTTTAAAAATACAACCTATAAAATTCAACTAGCAATTTTCAGTCCATTTTATTTCGCTTTACAAATTCGCTTCCACAAATTCAGTGGTTCAAATTCGGCAGAAAATTCAACATTTCACATCCGGGGAACTGCAGGAAAATCAGTAGAGTGCCGATGCATGATCTCCATCTGCTGTTAGTCGACTTCACCAGCAGGCGCCGCTAGCGGCTGTTTACAAAGACGAGCAACGGCTAGTAAGTCATCATTCATTCATAAAAACGGATTTACAGAAATGGAGCAAGCGGTAAGTGAATGTGTGATGATTATCAGGGCCAGTATAAATGCAGAAAAGCTGATAAAGACACAAAAGCTGCATTTATGTTTAATTCAGTGTTTAATTCAGCCGCGCGGTGTTGTAATACTATGGTTTCCCTCATCCGTCATAGCTCCCTGCCATCAGGACATATAAAACTCTTAACACAGCTTAATGGACTCGTGTACAGTGATATAAAAGACCAAACTCGCACCTCATTTGTGATGTAGATTATACTATATAGGCTCCAAGAAAGCAGATACTGGCATAAAGTTGTTTTGACCCTGAACGTCAATTCGCAAATTTAGGGACCGTCTCTAAAGTTACGATAACCAATATCGTACGTTTCTACCTTCAGTAGCGTTTAAAGAGAATGATTTACAGTCACAAACCAACTCTAAAGTGTTCATCTAGGTCTCAGGTCGAACAGTGATGCGCCCTACTCTCTCTCTCTCTCTCTCTCTCTCACACACACACACACACACACACATTCAAACACACACAACTCAAAGTACATGCACATACTTTTTTTCTTTTCTTTTTTTCTTTTTACACATTCATCACACAATTCGTTCTACTTAGTTGATTTTATTTTTCCTGCTCATATAAATGCTTTGGCAACACAATGTAAAATTTGTATAAGCAGGATAATATATGAGCAGGAAAAATGAAAATGAAGTAGAATGAATTGTGTGATGAACGTGTTAAAAAATAGAAATAGTATATAATATGCATGTACTTTGAGTGGGGTGTGTTTGAATATGCATGTGCATGTGCGTACAAGAGTTTGTGTGAGTTCAAGTGTGTGTGTGTGTGTGTGTGTGTGTGTGTGTGTGTGTGTGTTCTTGTTTATATTACATCGTGGGGATGTATATAAATGTCCCCACGATGTAATATAAACCTGAGTTCACCTACATCGTGGGGACCGGCCACCGGTCCCCACAATGTAAATTAATTATTAAAAATACTAAATGGTGGTTTTGTGAGAAAATAAAGGTATGCACAGGTTCCTGTGATGGTTAGGTTTAGGGTTAGGGGTAGGGTAGGGGGATAGGAAGTATGGTTTGTACAGTATAAAATGCATTGCAGCCTATGGAAAGTCCCCACAATTCACAAAAACCTAACGTGTGTGTGTGTGTGTGTGTGTGTGTGTGTGTGTGTGTGTGTGTGAGTGAGTGAGTGAGTGAGAGAGAGAGAGAGAGAGAGAGAGAAGGGCGCATCATTGTTCGACCTGACACCATATGAACACTTTACAGGTAGTTTTGTGACTGTAAATCATTCTCGTCAAATGCTATTGAGCTTTAAATTATGGCATTTTTTGTATGATCCCATACAGTAGTGAAATACATAGCAATATTCACATATTACTTGACAGTTTATTTGGAAACACTTTACAATATGGATGGATCATAATGTCTTAACTAACATGAACTATCCATGAGCAATACATTTGTTACTGTATTTGTTAATCTTTGTTAGGGTTTATAAAATTACAGCGGTTCATTGTTCATGTTAGTTCACAGTGCATTACCTAATGTTAATACAACTCTTGATTTTAATAATGCATTAGTAAATGCTGGAATTAAAATTAACAAAGATTAATAAGTGCTGTAGAAGTGCAGTTCATTATTAGTTCATATTAACTAACTATAATATAAAGTGTTACCTTTTATTTTAATAAGCATCAAAAATCTAAAAGGTTTGCATTACCTGAGACCTAGATGAACACTTTAGAGTTGGTTTTGTGACTGTAAATCATTCTCTTTAAACGCTACTGAAGGTAGAAACGTGAATACCAATATCGTAACTTTAGAGACGGTCCCTAAATTTGCGAAAATCAAACGTTCAGCGTCAAAACAACTTTATGCCAGTATCTGCTTTCTTGGAGCCTATATAGTATAACTTACATCACAAACGAGGTGCGAGTTTGCTCTTTTATATCACTGTACACGAGTCCATTAAGCTGTGTTAAGAGTTTTATATGTCCTGATGGCAGGGGAATCCTATGACGGATGAGGGAAACCATAGTATTACAACACAGTGCTGCGATATAAAGTTAAGGAAACTAAACAACAGAGAGAAATATATGTCTACCTCAGATTTAATGTATGATCTGTACACCAGCATCGGACAATAACGTTATAATCTCGTTCACGGGAGAGAAAGCTGCTTACATGTAGACTAAACAGGGAAAGTAACCGTAAAGACACTGAATTAAACATAAATGCAGCTTTTGTGTCTTTATCAGCTTTTCTGCATTTATACTGGCCCTGATAATCATCACACATTCACTTACCGCTTGCTCCATTTCTGTAAATCCGTTTTTATGAATGAATGATGACTTACTAGCCGTTGCTCGTCTTTGTAAACAGCCGCTAGCGGCGCCTGCTGGTGAAGTCGACTAACAGCAGATGGAGATCATGCATCGGCACTCTACTGCTTTTCCTGCAGTTCCCCGGATGTGAAATGTTGAATTTTCTGTCGAATTTGAACCACTGAATTTGTGGAAGCGAATTTGTAAAGCGAAATAAAATGGACTGAAAATTGCTAGTCGAATTTTATAGGTTGTATTTTTAAACAGAATGAATATTTTGGAATTGAAATCTGAAAGGTGAAAATAAATTATTGAATTTTTAATAATGAAAATGTGTGTGAAATATTTTTTATTGAAATATTCACAGCTTAAATATACGACCATGTTGAATTTCAGCCCATAAAAATGCAAGCCTTAAAAATACAATGCATCTAAATGCAAGCACAGCTAATGTGATGCATGTTTTTTTTCCAGTTAGTGCAATTCAACAAGCTTTTTATTTCAAAAACATTTGGCATTAAAATACTTCCATATTTGAAAATCTTGAAAATCCAGCTTCTGTTCCGGAGTTTAAGTGAGATTAATACTTTTATTCTTGACATATTAAACAGATTAAAAATAAATTTTGTTCTTTTTCAAAGATTCATCAAAAATTCTGAAAAATAAAATGTACCAAGGTTTCCACAAAACTATTAAGCAGCACAACTGTTTTCAACATTGATGATGAAAAGAAATGTTTCTTGAGCAGCAAATCAGCATATTAGAATGATTTCTGAAGGATCATGTGACACTGAAGACTGGAGTAATGATGCTGAAAATTCATATACATACATTTTACAATATATTAACATAGAAAACAGTTTTTAAATGTAATTATGATTTACAACATTACATTTTACTGTATTTTGATCAAATTCATGATGAGCATAAATACTTCTTTCATAAACATTTAAAGGTGGGGTAAGTGGTATTTCAAAAACACTGTGCAATTTATAATAGTCCTTTACGATTGTTGCTTGTCAGACTGTACGAACATGATCCTCATGTCACAATAGGCCTGCAACGATTAATCGTGATTAATTTTTCGCGTTTGCAAAATAAAAGTCTGTTTACACGTAATATATATGTGTGTGTTCTGTGTATAATAATTATGTATATATAAATACTCACACATAAATACTGTGTATTTATATATACATAATGATTATACACAGAACACACACATATATATTACGTAAACATAGACTTTTATTTCGCAAACGATTAATCGCAATTAATCGTTGCAGCCCTATGTCACACTGTGGGATCTCAGCTGTCCTATATATCAGACTCTACGACAGTCAAGACGCGTTAAAAACGGACACGTGCTTGAAAACTTGTCCGGAGTTTTACATCATCAACCCACACACATTCGATGACTGTGAGCTGCATTACACGCGGGACTGAAATGGTGGCTAACAAAGACATCTCTATCGTTAATTTTGATCACGGCTTGTCTTGAAAAACAAAGACAATTTGAGGTTCGTCGTAGGAGAAGTCACACTGGAGGATTGTGCGCCAAGTCTTCTGACACTGCCAGAATTTCGTCGGAGGTAAAATCTGATCGCAACAGTCATTAACTGGCTGTCTGTGAACATGTCAAACTAGTGATCAAAGGCTACAGATTTTAGGCTAGGATTATAAGAATCTTTTAGGATTTGCAAAATTTGTCTCAGATGATCAAATCGTGGCCAAAATCGCACAGTGTGAACCAGCCTTTAGTCGAGTCGACACCAACAACAAACGTGTAACCAATCAGCATTATGGGGCGTATGATGGTCGAGACAGAACAAGCAAGAGTGAGATTTGAAGAAAAACAGAAAGAGAGATATGAGACAATGCTGAGTATCACTGGAATGAAGGTTTATCACTGGGCAAGCGCTTTAGGACCCGTGTTAATATTAGAAAAGCTTTCCAGTGCTGGAGACAGCTAATCGGGAAGGTCTGAAAAAAGATGTGGAGGCTGCTTTGATTCCGCTTCACATGCGAGTAACGCTGAGTTTGAGTGTTATTGATTGTCTAGAGCTGCTGTGCTGTTGGTGACTAACATCAAACTCTTGTGTACTGTACATTTGTTCATCATGTGCGCTTTATTTTTCGTGAAGCATTATTTTGTTGCATGTCAGTTGTGATAAACAGACATCAACTCTCTGAGCCTGGTCTCATTAGAAAAAAGGTAAATGTGAGAACGAGTCGCAAAATACGTACATATCACTGCAGTTTCAATGTGAAATGTCCATGGTGCTAAAAGCATGTTCATTTTTTTGCCGGAACAGATAAACATACTATGGTATGTTTTTATGACATTGGTTTTTATACGAATCACCGCAGTTCTGATTTGAAATTTTGTCCGGTGAGTGGCGCTAAAACTGTAGTGCGTCATTATTTTTTAAAATAACGTACCTCTAACACTACACCTAAACCTATCCGATAGTGTTAACAAAAGCAATTAAAAAGCATCCGTAATTGTGTTGTTTTAGCTTGTTTTGATCTCTCATCTTTGAGCTCTTTTACCGTAAATCATTCTTACAC
The DNA here is from genome assembly GCF_018812025.1 of Megalobrama amblycephala. Lineage (NCBI taxonomy): Eukaryota > Metazoa > Chordata > Actinopteri > Cypriniformes > Xenocyprididae > Megalobrama > Megalobrama amblycephala. The sequence continues at coordinate 28,071,129 of NC_063056.1, forward strand.
GGATTCGTACCCAAGGCTTCCTTGTCCTAAGTCCAACTCCGTATCAGCTGAGCTACCGAGCAAGCTTGTTATGTCAGAAAAGCGAAACATATGGAGCTGGTTAACCGTTGCAAAGTCCAAAATATATTAGTTTACAAAAAGTGCACTTTGGTAAAAAGCGTTTTGAAGTCATAACATAATATTGTGCAAAGAGATGTAAAAACAAGTCTTTATTAATCCATAATCTGACCCTGTAATCGTAACTGTGTATGGAAACGATTAAAAGCGCTTGCTGTTTTACTGCCTCTAGTGTTCATTTCTGTAGGAAACTGCAGTGATATGTACGTATTGGTACGTATTTTTGCGACTCGCGAAAACGTTCCAACAGGTACGCCTTTCCATGAGACCAGGTTGCACTCTTGCATACAGTGGCCAGATAGTGAGAGTTTTGCTGGTAAACCACTGCACACTGACAACTGCTGGAGAATGCGGTGTTTAGCGTCATTGTTAGTGCACTCACCTCGCCTGCCAGCAGCGATCGGGCCGGGGTTCAAGTTTTGGAGGCGGAGCAATGAAGAGAGGGTGTGTTTGTTTGGGTTGATTTCAAATATCAACAATGTCAAACAGCGTTTTTGAAAAACGGCTTACCCCACCTTTAAGAGTTACCAACCCCAAATAATGAATAACAGTGTAATATTATATGACCTATTTTCACCTACCCCAACATGGATTGTAATACACGTTTGAGCAATTCAAAACGTAAACGCTGTCTATTGTTGTATATTATGTATGGGTTTATTGTTAGAACACATAATATGACATACAAATTATACTACTATTACTGAAATAGAGTCTAAATGTAATTGTATCATTCACTTATATTGTTGAATATATAAAAACAATCTTAATCTGTTAATCAGAAACTTGCAGATGTACATTTTTATGCATACTGCAGGGACATGTGTTAAATACAAACAGGTAACCAAACACACCCAACTAAATTAATGAACTGGGCAAATATCTTGCTGTGAAAAAAAAAACAAAAAAACATGCGACTTACAGCAGTAAGAATGATCATTTGTAAGGCTGATCTTCAGGAAAGAGTTTCAGTAATTCAAGGGCTCTGAGGGGTTTAAAGGGGTGGGAGAAATGAAAGGACCTTCAAAAGACCATAGGCGATATTTCCGAAGGGGGCAGGCTCATCATCACAGAGACTTCAGCATAGAGATCAACAGAGTGGCACACGGAATACAGATGGGAACACACATACAAACACAAACACACATGCTCCTACACCATTGAAATGTTACAGGTCTGTCTGTACCGCCACAATTAAATTAGGCCTTGAACTGTTTCCCATGCTGCGTCCCTTAGGCACAAATACATAACCGCACACAAACAGTCTGGAAAACCTCCTAACGAGAGCCCCTAGAGATGTCAGAGACGCTAAGACACAGACGCATACATATAAATATGAATGTACCCAAAAATGCCCTGGTAGACACACATGCTGTCGTACTAATGCTGTGTGCTCACAGTCCCTCATTTGCTTTATTCAGTTTCTAGGACTGACATACAGGCTGGTCACACTTCATCTGGCCTTTAAACAAGTGTGTGTGTGTGTGTGTGTGTGTGTGTGTGTGTGTTTGAGGTATGTCGAGGTGACAGGATAGGCAGCTCTTGACATCTTCAGAGGTTCTCCACCCTTGGAAATTGACAAAGAGATTCTGTCACATATCACCCACCCTCAGATGAGACCCTCACCCCCTTTCCAACAAAACAGGGGTTGTGACTGTCAGAAGAAGAATGAAGTGCAAATACAAGTCATATTAATAAATTGACACATGTAATATTTTTCATCATTATATTATGTATATATCATGTATTTTATTTTAATATTTTGTATTAAAATCTTCTATATAGATATAGAAGAAATTAAATACAATATTAAAATAAAATACATAATGATATATGCACTATATATATATATATATATATATATATATATATATATATATATATATATATACACATGCATACATACATATACATATATACACACACACACACACACACACACAAATAAGAAAACAAACAATAAAATATAATGATAAAAACTCAAATAATATAAATTCACATATAATAATTTTAAAGGTATAGTTCACACAAAAAATATATTTATACAGGCTTGGAAGTTACAGACTTGAGGGTGAGTAATTTTTTTAAATTTAATTTTTGGTGAACTATCCCTTTAAATATAGTAATAATACTAATTATGAATATAATAATAAATATGGAAATATTTAAATATATAATATTAATATAAATAATTATTTTTTACACGTTTATATATTAGTTAATACATTATATACATAAAATAAAAAAGAATAATAACTTAAATAACAACAAAGGAATAATAATAAAACAAAAAAAATATAATAAGAAAACAATAATAACTTTAAGTAAAATAATAATTAAAATATTGACTCCCCCTTTCCCCACCCCCGTCTCTTCCTCCTGTATTTTTTCTGATTCTCTCTTTCTGCTCACATCCCCTCCATCCCAATTTATGGGGTTTGATGTCTTCAAATAAGGCTTGATAAAAAGGTCTGAGCAAAGCAAAGGGAGCAGCCTGTAGCTATTACCTTTGTCTGGTTCTCTTTGCAGATTCACCCAGTGCCTCAGGAAGGACCTCTTGCTTTAATGAGGATCATGGGCAACAAAGTAGTACAGACAGAACAGTTCTGCCTCCTCCCATTACAGCAGAACAAGAGACCAGGTCCAAATCTACACGTCTGTGGGTTCACATGTGATCTTTGTTCTTTGTAATGTAAGATTAATCATTGAGGAACAGATGTGACAATATTCAATGGACAGATTAAATAGATCATTTGTTACACAATCAACATTTCCTGTAAACTAGCAAAACTATGTGTTATAGACTACTAAATACAGAAATTATAAGAATTTATCACCTTATTGCTTCTGACTGGCACCAGATGGGCTTTGTAGATTAACCTGGGCACCTTACTGTGACTAAAAGGATCAAAATAATAAATGTGCAACAATAATTAAACATTTTATCGCAAGAAAACTTTGTGTGCACCATAGGCCTATTTTGTCAGTGATGAGCTCCGTAGTTTCCTGTCCACAGCAACAAAAACAATGTGATGTTAAATTTTTAGTTATTTTTAATGAGTCGGTGAAAAAAGATTCAAACAGCCTCATTAGTTAGCGATGCGGCTTGCATCAGATTCACTCTGCCAGTGAAACATCAGAGCCTTTAATGAGTTCGCTGCTGAGTTGACTCCCTGAACTGTGAGTCATTTTTAAACATTACTACAATTAGGTTTGAGAGATTTAAATGCGTTTCTATACTGAATGTTCTTATGACAATGTGAAACCTGAAAAGATTGCCTAGAAAGACCCCTCCCCCCACCCCTCCAAAAAATAGCTGCAATTCTCTGTATTTGACCTGTCTCCTCTGTTGATGTGAGAGATGAAGAGATGCTATTGAAGTGTCTGTAGTGCTGTGTGTCAGACTGAGGGTCCGTCTGAAAGGTACAACAGTGTCATGATGGACTAATCAGCAGGCACAGCCACTAGAGCGGCCTGTTTGTTTCTCTGTGAAATACACATTTTGCTAATTGTTTATAGTCATTAATCAAATTTGTTGCACTGCTGATATCAGAGGGAAGAGGAGGATGTGCATGTGTTATAGTCAGGAAAGATCTCTCTCACTCTTTCACTGTTTTACAAAAAAAAAAAGGACAAATGCAACAATCAATCAGATCAATGAGCAAACATAATTATTTAATAATTATCTTTAACTGTAAATGTGAAAGCATCAAATTCTTACCCCAGACTGTGTGGTAATGCTGAAGGTTTTATTGAATTTTGATGGTCAGGATGATATTTCAGTATCAACATTGAAGAAAATCACCATTAAGTCACATTAAATTTATTTTATACCTAGTTCAGTCATGGGAACACTGAAGGGCTAATGGTGATTGGTCCTTTACATGCAATCTGCAAGCAATCACATCATTACTGCATAGCACAAGCTGAACGGCCTCTGCTGATCCTCAACATTTAAATAGTCTGGTTCAGTGTTTGCTGTAAGCTTGTCCTGCCGCACGTTATCAAAGTTCCTCTGAAGTCCTCCACCTCCCCAGCTCCACCTGCCTAGATCTGCTACGGGAAAGTGCATGATTCATGGGTTCACAGAGATCGCCCCCCAGCAGTGAACCACTAAAATTTCGAAACAGTTATGACTTAACAAAGCCTTGTTTACTGAAATCACATGACTTTGGCAGTTTTATATGCTCTCCGAACCACTGATTAAAAACAAGACATTTGTAAAGGTTTCGAAGCTTCATGCAGCAATGTTTCGAAAGTGCTGATCACTAGTCTGTGTATCTATTAGCATTAGCAAGTCCATACTTGCTTTGCAACAGCAACTATTTTGAGAGTTGTCATGATTGAGAACTAACATTTGCAAACATTGCAAAGTTCTATAATTTGAGTTGCATTTTGAACTCTCTGGGTTATCAAAAAAAAAGTCATTAGTGCATGATTATTTGATGTATAAATAATATTTGAATATACTCACCTGTAACCTGCGTCTAATGAGTTTGCTAAAGAACAAACTCCCAACTTGCTAGAAGAAACCTCAGCAAGCGCAAACCTGGCTATACCTTTTTTACCATGCCAATAAAGCCACTTGAATCTAACACAGAGGAGCTTAGTGGACTCCCACATCACTTGAATCTGATGTTCTTAGTAAAATACTCAAAATTTACCTTATTCTTGTCTGAGACTTGGTCTTTCTCTGACTCAGTCACGTAAGCTGGGCTCATGTTTGAAGTGAGTATATTTTGAGCTTTGAGTGGTTCTCTGTTTCAAACCAGACATCACACAGTCCTGCCCTGAGGAAAACTAACAAAGCAACTGCCAAGACAACAGACTTTTCAGATACACACGCAAACATTCACACACATAAAAACAAACAATACAATCATTACACACATAAACCTTTGCACTCAAAAAGAGGTCAAGAAAGAGGAGAAACGGATACTACCAGTGGTTTCATTTGAGCACTGTGGGGAACTCATGCGTAAATGTTAAACGCAAGTTTTTAAAGTGTTTTTTAAACGTGTTTTTAAAGTGTTTTTTAGATATACCTACAAAGTGTTAACATTAATTTTGATGTTTATTTATGTGGTGTGATCCAATGCAGATACAACCCTAATTCCAGAACTGTAGGTTCTGTAGGTTTTTTCTTTGAATAAAATGAAAACTAAAAGACTTTCAAATCACATGAGCCAATATTTTATTCACAATAGAACATAGATAATATAACAAATGTTTAAACTGAGAAATTTTACACTTTTATCCACTAAACAAACTCATTTCAAATTTGATGCCTGCTACAGGTCTCAAAAATGTTGGCACGGGAGCAACAAATGGCTGCAAGAAATTTTGAAAAGATTCAGCTGGGAGAACATCTAGCATCTAATTAAGTTAATTGATATCAGGTCTGTAACATTATTAGCTATAAAAGGGATGTCTTAGAGAGTCTCTCTGAAGTAAAGATGGACAGAGCTGTGAAAGAGTGCATAAAATGATTGTGGCTTTCTCAAAGGCTTTGCAAATCTCATCATCTACAGTGCATAACATGATCAAAAGATTCAGAGAAACTGGAGAAATCTCTGTGTGTAAGGGACAAATACGAAGACCTTTATTGGATGTCTTCGGGCCCTCACACGACACTGCATCGGCATGATTGTGTCAATGACATCACAAAATGGGCCCAGGAATACTTCCAGAAACCACTGTCGGTAAACACAATCCGCCGTGCCATCTGCAGGTGCCAACTAAAGCCCTATCATGCAAAAAGGAAGCCATATGTGAACATGGTCCAGAAGCCCCGTTGTGTCCTGTGGGCCAACGCTCATTTAAATTGGACAAAGTGGAAAAATGTTCTATGGTCAGACGAGTCCAAATTTGACATTGTTGTTGGAAATCATGGACTGAATTGGCCTGCGGCCTGCCTGCAGTCCAGATCTTTCACCTAAAGAAAAAAAATACATCAAAGATGACCATGAACTCTTCAGCAGCTGGGAACCTATATCAGGCAAGAATGGGACCAAATTTCAAGACCAACTCCAGAAACTCATAACCTCAACGTCTTCATACTGTTTTGAAGAATGCTACACCATGGTAAACATGCCCCCATCCCAACTATTTTGAGACCTGTAGCAGGCATCAAATTTGAAATGAGCTCATTTTGTGCATAAAATTGTAAAATGTCTCAGTTTAAACATTTGTTATGTTATCTATGTTCTATTGTGAATAAAATATTGGCTCATATGATTTGAAGGTTTTTTAGTTTTCATTTTATTCAAATTTAAAAAACGTGCCAACATTTCTGGAATTCTAGTTGTAATTGAGTGCCTCATTAATTGATTTCACAGTGCAAAAAAACATTTTCTTAACTTTTTTTTGTTTTGTTTTCCAGTATAAAAATCTAGTATCTAGCATAAAATAAAATAATAAATATTAAAATAAAAAAAATACAAATATACAATTTAGAATATATACAAATACTCCCTTAAATATATTACGAATTTACTTTATCTTAAAATAACATACTTAGCATCAGAGAATATCATGACTTTCACTTCTCACTGACAAATTTTTTAAGCATATAATTATTCAATTTAATATTTCATGATTAAAACAAATTTTAAAAAATCCAATTCCACTGAAGATTGTCTATTGAACAGAGATTAAACTAAAAATGATACTGAAACGAAGAGCAGGAAGTCTCAGCAAATAAACAGCCTTTTTTTTTTTTTTTTTTAAGTAATGGACAGGAACATATAAAGTTTAGAGTGTAGGTATCAGCATCTTTTAATCGGCCTCTGATACTCCAGCCTTTGGTGCGGTGTTATTTTCCATTTACTGATGGTTTGATATGTGTGGCATTATCTTCCATAAGACCTTGAGCAGAGACTATAAATATCACTAACTGACCTCTTGTGCATTTGGCTGTGCGCTTTTGTTTTTATTTGTGTGTGAATTCCATAGAGTCCAAAAGAAGCAGCGATCCTGCTAAAAGCCACTTGATTAATCTGAACCTCGATTGCCCCCCCGGGTGCAGTATGACCAGGAGCATCTGTCCCGTGCTCAACATAGCATATTCCAAATTCAGATCCCTGTTTATCTTTCAACAAACGCTATAATAATTTCTTAAGTCCCTTACAAGAGAATGAGATGCTTTCAAGTAAAACCTGAGTCATCTGGCTCGTGTCTCATCTCTGTTTCGTTCCCGCTGTGTTCCTGTTATGATGGAAGGGCAAGGTCACATAGACCTGCCGATTCAGAGAGCAGGTCACAACTACTCTATTTACACAACAGTCACAACACTCTGATGCTTGTGCATGTGAGCGTGCATGTATGTTCAGATTGTCCTTATTTGTCTGTGTTGGTGTGTCCGTGAATTTTTGTGTATGCACAGCTGTGAGTGTGTGTTTACTTAGCTATACTTCATGGACAAATTTGTCCCCAGAAGTTAGGTAAATATGACAAAAACTCCCTTTGGGGATGTCCTTGTTTGAAAAATTCATAAATAATTTTTTTTTTCTTTTAGGAGTATAGGGTTAGGGTTTGTCTGTAGTAATTAGATTTAGCTATATTAAATCTATGGTGTATCCAAATTTAGATAGCAAGTAAATGTGTGTGTAAAGTAGGTCTGTATATGCTACTGCATGAATCTCACAGGATTTTATCTGGTGTGATTATGTTTCTAATCATACATCATGCCTGCAGGCACTTGTCTATGTATGCTTCACAGATACGTGTTTATGAACGTTCCCCATATGTGTCTGTTTGCTTGTGTGTGTGTATATGTATATACTGTGTGTGTATCCCAATGAGGAACATGCCCGTCCTGGTTTCCTGCTGCAGGCCTGGCTGCATTGATTGGAGCAGAAAGTGCTGATCCGGCAGAGCAGCTCGAAGTACGACTCGCCCTGACCCACTGAAGCTGAAAACATGCACAGAAGACAGACCAACATTTACAACACTTTACTTACTCCAGCATCCTTCTCTCTCTCTCTCTCTTGCTCTACTGCATTGCACTGCAATGCACATTTGAGCAGTGTTGCTTTAACCTCATCAGCAAACTACACTACACCAAACCTAATTGAACTAGTATTGAACAGAACTGAATAAATATGAACAAAACTGAACTTTATCAAACTACTTTGAAGAAAATTAATTCAACTATACCAAAGCAGAACTGAATTCATCCTAACCTAAATTAACTGAATTATGATTATCTCTTGATTATTCTTACTTAAGAACTTAAACATGCCAAATTACTTAACAGAAATAAACAGGTCAGAACTGAACTGAACTATATTAAAGTCTAGAACAGAAAAACCTCGAAATGAGTACTGACAGAACAGAACAGAACAGAACAGACCTGAACTATTCCAGACTATTGAACCAAACTGAATTCAACTGAACAGAACAGAATTCATTTGAATAAAATAAGAAAGAACTGAATTTAACTATTTTTATAAACCAAAACAGAAATGAATTCAACCAAAAGAGAACTGATCTGAATAAAATAGTTTATTAAAATATCTGAACAGAGCAAAACTGAAGCGAACACCAAAATTCATAATCTGGATTAAGCAGGTCTGAACTAAACTGAATGAAACTGAAGTAAACAAAGTTCAGAGCAGAAAAACCGAACTGAAATGGATAACACTTTATTTTACAGTCCTGTTCCCCATGCACATACTATGTACTTATTATAGTAATTACAATAACTGGGCAATAACTAAGTACTACCCCCTAAACCTAAACTTAAGTTACCTTATATCACCCAGTATTTTCTTAGGTAAGTACACATGTCCTGTAAAATAAAGTGCAACCCTGAAATGAATACTGAAACAATCTTAAAATGAGCTAAACTGAACTAAATCGAGCTAATCTGATTTAAACAGAGCAGAACTTAAATAAATAATATGAATAGAACAGAATAACTGAACTGGGCTGTGTTTCCCAAAAGCATCGGAAGCCTAAGTAGATCGTAGAAACCATTAGCACCAATGGTCTCTACGTTCTACTTATACAATGCTTTTGTGAAACTCAGCCCTGAATAAGTCAGCTGAACTTATACAGAACTGTCTAACTAAACTGAATTGATTTAAAGTGAAATAAACCAAATGAACCGGACCAGCAGCATTTCTCAAAAGAATCATACACTAAGTAAATCGTGGAAACCATGGTGCCAGTGTAAATCGAACTGAACATACTGCTATCAAGGGAAGGCAACCATACAGTAAGTACTGGGAGACAGGAGAAAGAAATGCTGAATTTTCAAATGAGATGTAGAGCACTGAGCAGCAGTAATCAGGAGGCAGCATTGCGTTTAGCAGCACACTGTCTTCTAGAGTTAAGGGGCCTCATTTATTAAATGTTGTGTAGAAACTGTCCTACATTTGATTTTACGATCATTTCTCAAATGTGCGTACATGTGATTCAGAGAACGAACGTATATGCACAAAAAACGATGTGAAATTTATAAATCGCAAATGATCTTGAAATTGTGTGCACCTGAATGGTTTCAGATCTCCATCTTGTAAACACTGCCTAATTAATGTCATTAACATATAAAAGAGCATCAGTCAGAGTCCAAATCCTTTACTTGAGAATGACGAGCGACAAGAATCGCTTAGATTTCCAAATACCTGCAGTACTCCGACTCTCTGCCACAAGGAAAAGTGCGTACGTCTGCTTAGACCCAGACATGGCGCTAAGCACTTTTCCACGTTAAAAGTGGAACGTTAGCGTGGATTTTAGCGTACGCACGTTTTAAGATCAAATCTGTTCATATACAAGTTTTATAAATTAGGTCCTAGGTCTCAGTTTAGGTCTTCACAGTCTCTTATTGCCTAACTCAAAAAAGGGAAATGGAACAGATCAGCTTCAAATAATTCCAGCAATGTCCCCCCTCTCTCTCTCTCTCTCTCTCTCTCTCTCATACTGCATGTCTGTAAAGAAGGGTGTAATTTATAACCTCTCTCTCAGCTCTTCGTCTTGAGGTTATTGTGCTATATTTAATGCCTGTGTAATGATGAAGGCAGGTAGTCTAATCTTGGGTGAGAAAATGCCCTGGAGAGAGTGAGGGAAAGAAGGAGAGAAAGAGATGGAGAGACAAAAAGGCAAAGAGGGATGAGGAAGAGAGGGTCTGTAAGGAAAATAGATTGCATGAAGTTCATTCCTGTCTAATACAAAGTGTGAAATATATGTTAAAGAATATAATCACATTATAATATGGTGTGTCGTTACAAAACATTAAGAATAGAAACTACCAGTGTTGAGGAACCTACTTTGAAACTGTATGGCTTGCAAAGTAATTGATGATACCATTTTATTCTGCAATTATAGTATTTATCTGGCAATAAATTAAATTGAATTTTACAATAAATATTATACAAGTTTTACAATAAATATTGAAACTAATAAAATTATAAAATACACCAATTTGTGATTTTAAAATCTCAGTTTTCAACAATTACAAAGGCTGTTGGCACAATGTAGAAGGCTACAATACCCATAATACAATGCGTTGTGGCTTTATTATTCTCAGAGGGAGATACAAGCAGCAAATCAACACTGACTGATGTTCAGATTCAATTCAGCTACATTGCTCAGTGTTCCCACAAGACTTTACCTCCAGTATTGTATTGTCACTGTTGAAATATGTATTATACTCTGTTCCTGGAACAGTTTGGATGCTCTGCTTAATCTACAGTCTAAAGCTCAGCTTAGTCTAAAGCTTAGTCTGTTATTGGGTAGGCTGATCCTACATCAGTGAGGAATAAGTATCATGTAACATGAGCAGAGCTCTCCTTGAGGACAGTCAGAGTGTTCAGTCTATACAGGATGGGTCCAAATCCCACTGCTGAGGGAGAGAGTGGAAAAAAGACTTGTATATGTGAGATAAAGGAACAGATCACCCAAAAAGGAAAATTTCATCATTTACCCTCATGGCGTTCCTAACCTGTGAGTTGTTATTTTTATTCAACTCAACAAAAACGAAGAATCTCTGCAGCTGTTCATGGTGACCACATCTGTAAATCTTCAAAAAGGCACAATAAAAGTAGTACATACAACTTGTGCACTATAATACTAGTCTTCTGAAGCTATGAAATAGATTTATTTGACAAACAACAGACTGAAATATAAGTTTAATTTGACATTATTCTCTCAGCTGCAGCTCAAATATGGCACTTAATGTCCAGGTTTGACATCTTGGTCAAAGGTGTTTAATGTTAATAATAATGTCAAAACTGGAGCAGCATGTCATTTTTGTAGTCTATGACTTTTCTATTACATTTCTGAGTATTTGTGGAGATGATTATCACTAAAATTTCCCTCTGTAAAACTTCTTGGTTTCAAAACACTTCAAATATTGTCCATATAGGCTATACAAAAATGTGCTATTTATGTACTTTTTCAAAGGTTTACAGATGTATTTATAATGAAATGCTGAAATGAAAAGAGCTGCATGAAGAGCTGCAAAATTAAAAACTAACAGGATACAAGTTTAGAATGACAAGGGGGTGAGACATTTTTGGGTGAAATGTTCCTGTAAGTGGGGAAAAACAGAGAAAAGAAGAAAGTGAAAGAGAGAAAGAATAAGAGAGAGAAGCAAGAAATAAAAAGAGTTAGAGATGAGAGATCGAAGAGCCAAACAATAGAGCCACAGGCGTGGAGACACCAAAGCGTCCAAATCCCATTGACTGTTCCATTCAGATGCCCGGTGCTCACTCTCTCTCTCCCACACACACACACACACACACACACACACACACAAAGACACAAGCGTTATCTCTTAGAGGACACACGCTGTAAGTTTATACTCACACGCTAAGTGTCTCAAAACAGCCTCTGGCTACCACTAACATGTGGATTTAGTCAAATTTCTGTCAACAGCCAAATCTTGATCCTTTTCACTCACAGGCAATTTGTGAGATAGCCTGCGTTTCATAATGGGAATGATAAAGAAAAGCCATGGAGAAGTGTTCAAATGGAGTTTGAACACCTGAGGATGTTTATAGGAAGGTTTAGCTGGTGGTATCAGCAAAACTTACCTGATGAATCTGGCTGAACTGGCTTGTTAAATAAGTGAAAGAGGACCTTTTATGTTTTTTTTTTTTTGTTTTTTTTTTTTACAGATTTTAACTTTATTGTGTAATGTTGCTGTCTGAGCATGAAAAAGTGTGCAAAGCTACAAAGCACACTATACAGTATATTCAGTTTCTGAACCACCTGAAATGCCTCAACTGTAGTCTTGAGTTTTCTTCCGGGAACGTACACATCACAATGTTCCTCATTTCATATAATATACGGCATAATATACACTGTAAAAAATGACCGTGATTTTAACAGTAAAAGACTGTAAAAAAGCTGCGGTGAAAAACTGTCAATTGGTTTACAGAAAGTTTCCGTACTATATACGGTGAATAACTGTAATAGATCTAACAGTACATTTTATGTAAATTTACGGTAAAATACCGTTAAATTCACAGTTTTTAGAAGTGAAAAATAACAATTAATTGTAAAATTGACAGTGAAAAACCGTAAATTGACATTCCCACAATTCCCTGCGTGACACTTTACATTTGATATATTTTCGTTGAAGTAAATGTTTCTTCTTAGTTTTTCTTATTTTTTTTCTAATCAGTTATGTACATTAGGGTTTTATGTTACATCTAATGTTGTTAAATTAATGTTTATTGCATTTTTAAAATTTCATGCATGTTACCATGATGGTGTTTAGTGTGTGTGTGTGAATGACACTGTGTGCACCTTCTATATGCTAGTGTTGTCCTTCTCAGCTTGTGGAAAATCTGCTTGTGATGAACTTTGATTCATCATGTGACTCTTATCACCACTGTGTTTGGTGACTGTCAGTGTATTATAAAGGTACAAAACAGATATTAGTACTTCATTAGGTTGGTAAATTAACATTATATCAGTTAATGAAATACGCTATTTTACCGTAAATTTAACAGATTTTTTTTTTACGTTGCTACTGTATTTTTTTACAGTAAAGTTCTGGCAACCACAGCTGCCGTTTTTTTACCGTAAATTTTACTGGGATTTTTTTTACAGTGTAGGTAAACAGATTTGGCTTGCTGTTCATGGTTGAGGGACATCATCGGAAGATGGTAAGCTAAGACGCTGCTTATATACACCTTGGAACATGATTGACTGGATTAGATGAACAAGCTCCTCCCAGACTTATCATGAACATCATTAAAAAAATTTGCAAAAAAGGTAGCAAGGCCTGGTTGAGTTGCTTTAATAGTGTGTTGAAACTCGCAGTAATGGGCGTGACATTTCCGAAAGACGCTCGAAGCGGTTGACTAATCACAACACACTGGTCCAGCCGACCATTCAGAGCACACTGCGCTTTTTTGAAAGAGGGGCTTTATAGAGACAGGAGCTAAACAGAGTATTACTGGCAGACTGGCGAGAGAGGTGCTGTAAAATATGTAAAAAAAAATAATAATAATAATAATAATGTGGTTTTAAAGGGATAGTTCACCCAAAAATGGAAATTTGATGTTTATCTGCTTACCCCCAGAGCATCCAAGATGTAGGTGTCTTTGTTTCTTCAGTAGAACACAAATGATGATTTTTAACTCCAACCGCTGCCGTCTGTCAGTCAAATAATGCAAGTCAGCGGGAACTTGGACTATAAGAGTAAATAAAACATGACAGACAAATCCAAATTAAACCCTGCGGCTCGTGACGACACATTGATATCCTTAGGCACGAAACGATCGGTTTGTGCGAGAAACCGAACAGTATTTATATCATTTTTTACCTCTAATACACCATGTCCAACTGCATTCATCACTCGATTCGTCAGGTCTGATCGCGCTCTGACAACGGCAGTGATGTCTCGCGCATATACTTCAATGAGAGCGAGACATCACTGCCGTTGTCAGAGCGCGATCAGACCAAACGAATCGAGTGATGAATGCCGTTGGACATAGTGGTGTTTTATTTACTCTTATAGTCCAAGTTCCCGCTGACTTGCATTATACCACCTACAGATGGCAGCGGTTGCAGTTAAAAATCATCATTTGTGTTCTACTGAAGAAACAAAGACACCTACATCTTGGATGCTCTGGGGGTAAGCAGATAAACATCAAATTTTCGTTTTTGGGTGAATTATCCCTTTAAACATTCATGAACAAAAACCTATAGACCCCAAAAACAAAATCAAGACACTGTCAAATAATGCGGGCTCTTTAAGAAATTCTGGGAACTACCCTGCTAAAAAATCCAACTTAAGCTGGTTTCTAGTTCATCCAAGCCAAACTTTGCCTGGTGCCACTTGGTAGATGGCAAACAACTGTCCACCAGCTTGTCATATAGTATCACCTTAAGGTAGTCAAGCTGTTCAGCCATCTAATGATGAGCTTGGACCAGCTAATGACCAGTTTAGGGGAACGAGAAAGCTGTCATGTTCTACAACACAGCTTCCTCAGTCAATCTGAATTTAACAAGTGTTTAATTTAGATTTTTAATTACTTGAAATTTGATCAAATGGTGCCTAAACATGTATTTTCAAACTTAATCTTAGGCTTCACCTTGACAAAACTAAAAGGTTAAACATTTAACCTCATGCTGTTTGTGTCTAAGGTGTGGTATTTTTGCTACCATTTTTTGTCCAAAGGAAAAGTAAAAAATGTAATAAATATTTAAATATGTTAATTAAACAAATCAGCTAATGATAGTTTTGGAGCGGCTAATTACCATTTTAAACCAGCTAGAATCCAGCTGCCATATTCCAAAACACAGCCACCAGTTTAAGTTTCAGTTGGTTTAACTCAGTGTACATTCATCTGTTGAATGAATACAACAAGTGGTTAGATCATTTTATTTTAATTACTTTAATTATATTTTTTAATCAATAGAATTCTGGTCGAACAGTGTTTAATTATATATTTTCAGGCTGAATCTCAGCCCTCAAACCTGCACGAATAATCAGAGTGGACACGGCAGACAGTCACAGCACTTCACAATGTTCTCAGTCCCATACGCTGGAATGTGCTCTATTTAAAACGGCGAGAGTCAGTGTAAAAATGGACCTGCAGTGAGAGGAGATGCACGTTCCTGTAGCGGAGGAGAATAAATAGGTCTTAGTCATTCTAAAGCCTCGCTAATGCAGCATCTCTGCCTCTCGCAACCACTGACTCACGCACATCAAAGGCTGTTGTGGGGCATTGCTCCGCCTTCTCGCCTGCTGAATATGCATGATGTGTTAATTCCTCAGCCACGTTAAACGAAAGGTCGAAACAAAAGCATACGCCTGGCCTGTAGTGCAATACACTATAGGAAACACTACTAACCAAGTACTTAGACATGAGTTAAAAATGACTTACAACTTCACTTTGACGTGCTTGCGTTACCAGCTTGCATTACCGCAACAGGCACGGAGGACAAGGACAGACCACAAAGCTGCAATAATCAGAACATTATGGCTCTTCAGAAATGCTCCTTCAAGCCTAACATTAGACAACGATTGCACACAAGCACTTGGCTTATACACACTAATGGGCAGAAGCATCATCCGGGCACAATTAAGGAACTGAACCGTCCCTCTCATACAGATATTCAAAAGGAGCCATTAAAAATGTACTGACTGTTCAGGCTAGAACACGCTTTCTCAGCTGCATGTCATCCAAACTGGGTCAACTTCCCTCCCCTCCTCCCTCGTTTTCTCTCTCTCTCTTTCTCTCTCCCTCTCTTTCTTTCTCCATCCCTCCCACCGTTTCTCTCTCCATCCCACCCTTCCTCCTCCTAGAGTCCTGAAAGCGCTATTCTCTGCTTGGGAATATTTGCCGTGCAACAGAGCAAGAGCGTGCAACAAGAACTCTTACCGCTCTCAAAATAGACACCTCGTAGATACACAGGCCTCATTATGAATGACTGAAAGGCCTCATGAATTATTTGAATCTTCCACTGTCTGCCAGATAAATTGCACACTTGATTTCTATGTAAATAAGGATGGTTAAATCTTTCTAATATGGAAACTTTCAATGTCTGAAGCATCTAATGACCTCATCGGAGAGGAATTCGGGGTTAACTATGACAAATCCCAAAGGTTAAATGTGTAACTTCATGCTAATGTGAATTTCAGCTGTTTAAGCCTGAGGTGTGCTATTTTTACAACATTTTTGTCTCACTTTAATAAATGTTTAAGTATTTAAAAATATTTCATTATGTTAACCAATGAAAAACTATATATTTGAAAGTATATATATTTTTTAATAACGATGCCTTACACAATGCCTATTCTCATCAGAGGTGATACTCTCTCAAGTGGCTGCGCAACAGCTATAAAAATCCCCTCTCTCTCTCTGAGCGCCCGGCTGCTACTTGTAGCTACTGAAGTGTGTCTGAGCAAAGTTAGCCTGCAGACATTGCTTTTCAAGACCTCCACCTACACCAGCATGGACAACTACACAACGCCTGGGAAGAAAACCCTCTCTGCATGATGAGAGCATCAGAAGGAACAGCGTGCTTCATGTTACAGGTGTCATGGTTGCGCAGTTCGAAAGAAAGCACACATATGGATTAGAATGCTATTAAAAATACTAAAAAGACACAAGCTGCTTGGTTATAAACAGAACTCTAGAGAAAGGAGATCGCTGGACTGTGAAATATAGCTGAATAACAGAGGAAGTGACAGACAGCTGAGGTACTTTGAATCTATATACTGTGGAGGATACATATGTCATCTATAGTCCCTTGCTTTGAAGGAACTGGCATATCTGCAGGACATGCACTAGGCATTTTCAGAAGGGAAACATAGGGTATTTCATTCTGCACCACTGAAACATCAAAACCTCGACAAATTTGGTATTGTTGCATGAGGTAATATACTAAAGTTTTTAACCACAATGGTTTTTGATTATACAACACTAACCACTGCAGACCAATATGTAAGAAATACGGCTTCACATTTTGTGATAATGATCATCTGACTGAACTTTATCCCACTTATTATACAGCTACTCACCAAATAAATACATGGATATGAAATCCTGATGTGAGTTTATATAATTATTTTATAATCTAAGCATTATCTTAAAGCACTAATATAAAACAGTCAACTACAGCACACAAAACAACAAGATGAACACTGCAAAATTATTAACAGTAGCCTAATATTTATAGTCCTCTGAGGTCATTTTCACTATAATTGACAACTAGGGGTACATTTACACAAGAAAGATGTACTAAAAATGGAAAAGTACAGACAACAACATTGTTAAAAGGATCCCTGTTCACACAGATCCACTAAAAACGCTTGTCATGATGATGTCTCAAACACTACCTGCCTATAGACTGAAGGCGTAATATGCATGTGCATTATGTCATTGTTTTCTCAAATTCGTGCTTTTTTAATTTACACAGAAATGATAATGGTATCTTTTTCAAAAACTTGCACTTTGAAACCTGTTCTCAAATGTTTGCGTTTGCGTCAAATGTCAGGCCCCCAAATGCCGTTGTTGTGTAAATGAACGGACAAAACACATAAAAAGTTTTTTGTTTTTAGAATGAAACGAGTAGGTTGTGTCTTTTAGTAAAATCTTGCAGGAAAATAAAGGTCTATTATCAATAGTGTAGCGATATATGAAGCACTTTCACCGAAATTACAGATCACGCAGATTCCTATTGAAATGGCTGAATTTCCGATATAATCTCATGGCAATTCTTAAAAGGTTAGTTCACCCAAAACTGAAATTTCTGTCATTAAGTACTCACCTTCATGTCGTCCCAAACCTGTAAGACCTTCATTTGTCTTCGGAATACAAATTAAGATATTTTTGATGAAATCCGAGGGTTTCTGCTCCACTTATAGGCAGCAACGACATTGCACCTTTTGAGGTCCAGAAAGGTACTAAAGACATCGCTAAAACCGTTTGTTTTATTTTTGCGCACAATAAGTATTCTCTTCGTTTCTTAATATTACGCGTAATAATAACCACTGTGGTCACCTCGACAGTTTTAAAGAGGACTTTAGTACCTTTCTGGACCTCAAAAGGTGCAATGTCGTTGCTGCCTATGTGTAGATCAGATACCCTGTGGATCAGGAACACAAATTAAGATATTTTATCAAAAATATCTTAATTTGTGTTCCAAACGAAGGTCTTACGGGTTTGGGACGACATGAGGGTGAGTAATTAATGAGAGAAATGTCATTTTTGGGTGAACTAACCCCTTTACTACTTTATGTTTTGGCGAATTGGTGGCTAATTCATATTAATTTGCATGATCTCAATCATACATTTTCAGACAGCAGCAGCTCATTTGCATTTAAAGGGACACACACAAAAACGTCGCATTTTTGCTCACCCCCAAATAGGGTCAAATTTGACAAGTTATAATAAATGGTCTGGGGGATATTTTGAGCTGAAACAGACACATTCTGGGGACATCAGAGATTTATATTACATCTTGTGAAAAATATGTCCACTTTAATAACCCTGTGAGGAACAGACTGAAATTTTAGTTATTTGTGTGAACAAATTCACAGCTCTAAAATCTCATTCAAAAAGATATCTTTAAACTTGCGTATCACAGTCCCTCACAAGACACAAAAGAGCCAACTGCAATTTATATTGTTAAATCTGCCAAGGTTTATCAGGGAATAAACCTCAATAAAAAGATTATAAAGGGAATAACAAAACTTGGACTCTTCCTCACTCAAAGCTTATGCCTTCAGGAGGTCAATACTGTATATCAGAAGAATATATTGAACAAGGACTACTATGCAGATTTTGTCATTTTTTAGGCTCGAACATTCTGAAAAACTAATATACAAAAGGCATTTTGCTGGTGCTAGATGTATCGTTTTCTTATGAGCGTGTTGGCACGTACAAGAACTGGCCGGCTATTAGTTGTAGCACGTCAACAAACTCTTTTAATGAATAGCGCTCTCTGACCCATCTATGTGTTTTCAAATACAAGGCTTGCTTTAATAGCCTCTGATCTAATCTATCGGTTGACACCGGCACAATTTCAGCCATTGCTGATTGTAACCTCATGGATATTGATTCTGGCTTTCCAGAAGTAAAACAGTGATGTCACTAATAAGCAGTAACTTTGACTAAAGCCAGTCCAATAATCACCTCTGAAAATGTTTGTTCTGAGATCAAGCTCGGTCTGAGTTGTAAAAGTAAACCTGCTTGACTCGAGAGAGAGAGAGAGTTATGGGGTTTGTCAAAGAGCCGAGGACCTCGGAGTGCACACGGAGAATACAGCAGACGCAGGAATCACTCAGGGGATGCTGTGATCCTAAAGCAGAGAGACAGGGACGAAACAGCAAACAGATCAACGTGTGCGGCCCCTCGCACAGCTGTCTCCGGTTAAATAATGGCTCCTGCTGATCCCATCCTGCTAGCACAATTACCCAGAGCTCCGGAGACCAGAGCGTAGACGCTCAGAATGCTTGGATAATGATTCCCAGCAAATTGATGACACTGGTGGCCTCGTTTGCACAAGCTAGATTAACCTGAGCGGGAGAGTTTGGTGCTCCTCGCTGAACGAGAACTGAGCAGATACAGATGAAACTGCAGTAAAAGCAGCACTTCATAGTGCGTGTTTGTGGATTACATCCTAACACGCAGGCAGTTTATCAGCAAAAGTACAACTCAAGTGTAATGCATCCCTCACTTTAAGCGGCAAAACAAACACCTATTTATGTGGATCGCTAGCATCTACGTTGCGTACGCCGAT
The DNA here is from genome assembly GCF_018812025.1 of Megalobrama amblycephala. NCBI lineage: Eukaryota > Metazoa > Chordata > Actinopteri > Cypriniformes > Xenocyprididae > Megalobrama > Megalobrama amblycephala. Next base: position 28,090,956 of record NC_063056.1, read on the forward strand.
CGGCACTGGTAAGGATGGGAAAGCATCATGCGTGTTTGCAGCTTCACCATGAAACCTGTTGATTTGGGTTAACAAATGCACACATTTTTCTCATCCAGCAAAGTTTGTGTGGCGAGAATGTCACCTTAAATGAAACTCAGCACCTGTGGAAATTGTTCCCCCTGGACTTCCATTATTGCCAATCCATTATTTCTATTCTATCAACTTTTGGTGCTACATTAAAAACAACCAATTGCTACTGCCAGAGTGGATATATTGAACCGTAAATAACCATAGCAGGTTTTCACCCGTCCCATCTCTTGGCCTGCGTTGCTTCGTCAGTGCGTGTGCATTGATTTTCATTCACCAAGATTAATTGGCCTCTTTAATAGACTAATTTCACAGAGGAACGGCAATAATCAGGGACAAATGAGCAACAGACTGTGTTTGTTTACTTTGCCTTTATTATGAAGTGCTTAAAATGCCTTGTGTCTTGTGCTTACATCATTTGAACATTGGCTCAAAAAGTCGCAGGACATTTTTCGTTTGTTTCTTGAACAGGTTTAGTGGACTCATCTACAGTAAAAAGGTTTTTCCTCTTCAAATGAGTATCTACATGAAGATCATCTCACAAACTGAGCTGTTATTCCTCTTTCAAGATATAAAAAAGGAAGATTGAGCTAGGTAACATCTACCTGAATCTAGGGTTTTTGTGCTACTTTTTAAGGATTTCTACAATGAAGTGCTTTCGAACTCAGGGACACTGATCTGAGCTGAGCTGGAAATGTAGTGCGAGTGCATTACAGAACGGCTATGCAGATGGTACACCTTCCTCTCACTCCAGTCCTTTGCTTGTCCTTGCGTGTCCCTTTGAGTTAACCTCAGAAAAACCATTACATGTTCCACACTTCTAAAGAATGGTTCTGAATTGCTTAGAGTGGAGTTACAGCACTTTGGGCCTACATCCTAAATCTACGTTTAAATTCGAGGCAGGCAGTGCATAAGCAGAGAGCAAAGGAAGATGGACTTATGGATTTAGTCTCACTAAACTCTACATTGGCATTTTCCCTGATGTGGTATTTTTAAATGTTTATTAAGAGTATTGGATCAAAATGTACCTGATTTAGAAAAAACTGCTATAGGTAATACTTTATTACTTTCAAAAAATACCATGCATTATGATTATTGCTTTTTATATTCTTAAGAGAACCCCTAGAAATATTGCCCCCTGATACTATCTCTACATTTTGGCAAAATTATAAGCTTTGTGGTATTGGCATAGATTTCTTTTCTTTTCTTTTTGCATGCATTAAGTAGGTATACAAAAGAAAAATAATAAAAAAAGAATTAAACAAAAAACATTTTTCAATTATTACCATGGATCTAAATGCTTTGGCATGTTAATAAGACTGGAATAACCCAAAAGGCAACGTTATTGAGAAAGAAAAAATGCAAAATGAATAATTAAAAAAAACAAAAAAAACAAAACACACACACTTTTCAGTGCATCATAGAGAATCATACATCCTAGATGAAGTAATTAAAACAAACAAATAATAAATATTTAAAAAATTAAATAAATAAATACCGGTTTACCTCGATTGTGAATACGTTTGGGCCACTTGCAGCAGTATGATAATATCCACTGACAATACAAAAGAGTTTTATTTTAATGAGGAACATGGTGTCACTCAAACCTTCATTGGACGCCAGTCATAGTCAAGTGTTGCGCAGCGTCGAGGTGAACTGTCTGAATGTCATTCGAGGACATGGTTGCTGAAGTGCATGCGAAGGTTCCATATTCCTTTAAGGTCAGCTTTGCAAAAGGAAAAAAAAAAAAATAGATAAAATTGTGCTATTATTGGGTTTCTTTTTGATTGTGACACATAACTGGGTAAAGATAGCGTAATCATCCTAACACGTGACGGGGGAGTGAGCGATTGCAGACCGGAAGTCACGCCTCGACGGACGCGAGCGGTGAGAACGCACCTTTAAAGCATGCCGACTCGTAGTGCTTGTTCAGGTAGGACTTGAGCGCGAAAGTTTTGTTGCATCGCTTGCATTTGAAATGCTTAAACGCGGAGTGGGTCTGCATGTGCGCCCGCAGGTTGGAGCGGTCGGCGAACGCTTTTCCACAGTGTGCACATCCAAAGGGCTTCTCGCCCGTGTGAGAGCGCATGTGGCCCTGCAGTAGCCAAGGTCTGCTGAACGCCTTCCCACATATGTCACACTTGTGCTTGAGGTCATGGGTAAGCAGGTGCATGGCCATGGCTGGCATGGACACGTACACTTTCCCACATGTCGGGCACTTTTTGGCCATCTTGCTGTCTAGGCTCCGGTGCGTCTGTTTGTGCCTGCTCAGGTTGGAAGACGTCGCGTAGGTTTTGCCACATTCGTTGCACGTGTGCCTCTGGAGGGTCCGTGAGCTGCTGATCACTTTCCGACGGGACCTGCCGTCCGTGATGAAGAACGCGTCCACGGCATAACCTTCGCTCACCGCGTTGTCGCCGTTGATGTACCCGGACGTGATCTCCGACTGCGGGCTGTCTGGCTGGTCCGAGTCAGGCGCCCCGTAGTCACTGTGGTTGCTGTCATAAATCGGTCCCGGAGAAGGTACTTTAGTGCCACCGTCACTTTCTCCATCGTAAACGGCCGGGGTGATGTAGTCACTGATGTAGCCTAGCGTGGAGAGAACAAGATCTTTTATTCAATTATTCATATTCACAAGGGAATCGACTGAGGACAATGGGGTTCGGCGATGCAACGGCCACTTTTCCGCTCAATTTATCTCCACCTTGGCAAAGGCGACCGGCAACCAGATTGTGCCAGTGCTCTTTGAGATACATTCAACCAATTCAGCATTTCTCTTTGAATAGAATTAGACTTAATGATGACTCACTACAGGAAATTTCAAATAGAATACGTGTCAGGTTGACTTCCCATTATTCCAGAGTTATTTCAGGACAAAGCCGTGGAGATGTGAAGGATACCACATTTACTGTGGACTGAGCACAGATAGCACTTTTTTACAGTGGGAGATTAATTACCCCTTTCTAAAGGCACCACCATTAGCACAGTGTGCAGTGTGCAGCTGCCCTAAGCGTTTCTTTGATTTGCAGAATAAACAAAACACCTAAGCTCATCTGGAAGTGACTGGGCTCCAAGTTGCTGAGAAGTTAAGCGTTTGTTACCAGCGGCAGATTTTCATATGGCATGCATCATGCGTGTGAATTTTACCATGCATTTGCAGTGCTGGAATCCCACTAATTATGTTTGCATTCCCATTATGGTTTCACATAAATCACAAGCGACGCCACAGAGGTGCTCAATCCTGTAACTGGATATCTACTTTCCTTCTTGCAGAGTTTCATTTAGACAGTAAATGAACCCCAAAACCTTGGTTACATCTAAAACCATGCTTGGATTAGGCTAAAGTGTGCTAAATAAACATTTCCACTTACCTTTGTCGTGTATCCGAAAGCTAAGATCGGTCCTGGACCTGCCGTACGCGCTCTCAAGTTCCGTGGATGAGAAATCATCTAGCTTCACCTTTTTCACCAAAAAAGACCTTGGCATGTTTAGAGCGCAGAGCTGAAAGCCTCTTCCAGCACGTTATCCTCTCTTTATCCACCGCACAATAGAAGAGTTGGTCCTGCAGGGCTGAAAGTCAAACACCTGAGCGGGTGGAAAGACGCGGAAGCTCCGTTGCTTCAGCAGTGTACGAGCCGTTCCGCACAGGCGAAATGCAACTTCAGCACTGGACAGCGCGCGCGACAGCAACAGCAGCAGCAGCAGCAGCAGATCCGCCTCCCTGAGCCCGAGTGTCAGAGTGCGCTCAGACCCAAATGGAAGCGCTCCAAAAATGGGCAGCTTTAAATGCGAGCACGTTTCCGGAGAAGCTGTTGTTGTTGTTGTTGCTGCTGCTGTTAAAGCGGGGAGAGAGAGAGAGAGAGGTGTCCGCTGCTGTCTCTGCTCGCGCGGTGTCGGTTTGATGTCTGAGCTCTGCTGATCAGCTGCTGGGATTTATACGCGCGCGATCAGGTGGGAGATGGAGATGGAAGTGCTTAATTTCATCCATCAGAAATCTCCCGGGAACAACATTGGACGAGAATGATTTATTGATGCTGTTATTCGTCTCTCAGTCTCATTTTTTTCCACGTTCACGGCGACCGCCATGTTTCTGAGGTATAAGAATATTCAGGTTTGAAAAAAATACACATTTCATAAACTAAACTGAATCAGACATGTATTTTAGATATATTTTGTGTTTATTTGAAAGAATGAAAACATTTTAAAGTCTTTCATTCCTTCTTTCTCGAACAGTATGGCATTAAGTCAATATGAAATAACAGTGACACCTCAAACTTGGTCTGTTCCTCGTTTCTCTTGGTCGTATTCAGCACCTCTACTCTATCCCAGCATCCCATCCCAGCAATATCAGAAGCCATTTATTTTATTCAAATGATATGTGCATTTGCTTTAGATATATTTTGTTCTTGTGCCATAAATGTACAAAATAGAAAACATATCCCAAATAAGTATAAAATAACACCAGAAGCAAATATCAAGTACTGAAATATTATAAAAGAATACAAATGATCAAGTGAACATCTGTCATTTCCCAGACATAAACTGTTTATGAATAATAAATTGTTTAATCAGTATTACATAAAATCCCATCTACTTATCCCTATAAGTAACTGCCTAAATTCTCTGATTTGTATTGATAGGGTTATAGGTTTATGAAAAAGGCAAATTTTATGATCCAAGCAAAGATTCTAGTTCTAAAAGATAATAGGATCTAATTTCAAAAGTTTATTAAAAGTATGAAAACATTTCACAGCTCTTTCTTTCTTAATATGACAATAGTATTTAACTTTAACTTTTGTTATCAACCCGACTGCTCTGAAGCTTGCCACCTATTTACAAATATTACGTCCCGATCAATATATTCCTTCCAGTTAGCAATATTAGTAGTCATTTATTTGATTCAAAAGGGCATTTGCTTTCATTTCAAACTAACTTAAATTGAAACAAAGTGCTGCCAAGTTCATTACACTTGAAAACTGAAAACACAACCAAGTAAATGACATTGTGCGTATATACTTTAAATGAGTGAAAACAAAGATGCTATTATGATGATATGAAATTTTTACACCATATGTTGTTCTTGTGCCACAGTGACAAAAAAGATAAAAAAAAATCCTAAAATTTGTCTGGAAAAACCATCAACAAAAACAACTATAATACAGAGGCCAGAGGATATTATGATGTACTGAGCCTAACCCTATAACCTTATGAGTTGGTATTAATTATTTGAGTAAGCTTTTCAGACATAAAGTACTCTCAAACATGCCCATTTTCTATACTGTTAACCAGTATTACCTAAAATCCCATCCATTCTGTGCTATCACTAACTAATCACCTGCCTAATCTCTCTGTGATTTTTAGCAGCAGTGCTATAGGCTGCGTAGGCTAGTTTACAGCTGGTGCTCGTGTGCAGTGGCAGGCAGGCAAGCACAGAGGAGCGCAAGATTCAGGCTTTGCAGCTGCTGCGGCCCCCTCCACGAGCAGATGGAGCCTAGTGGGAACAAGCCGGTGATTGGGGGGGAAGGAGCAGCAAAGGGGAACTCAAAATCACTAGAAGAGGGAGAAAGAGGGAAGAAGTTTGAGAGAAGAGTTTGGTTGTAGTGTTGATGGTATCAACACAAATTCAGTAATTTGGTTTGAAAGCAGTCTGTTCACCCCTAAAGTATCAGACGTGTCGTGTAGCCAAGTATGGTGTCCCATACTCGGAATTTGTGCTCTGCATTTCACCCATCCAAGTGCACACGCACACACACCGTGAACACACCCGGAGCAGTGGGCAGCCTTTTTTTTTGCTGCGGTGCCCAGGGAGCGATTAGGGGTTAGGTGTCTTGCTCAGTGGCACCTCAGTTGTAGGATGAGAGTGGAAGAGATCGCTGTTCACTCACTCCCCCACCTACATTTTCTGCCGGTACTAAGACTCGAACCTGCAACCTTCAGGCTACAAGTCTGACTCTCTGACTATTAGGCCACAACTGAACAGTTTAATTTGTACCAAGAGTGTCCCCTGGGTTTTCAGGTCAAATCATACCAAATATATGTAGTATACTGTATGTGTGGACTCATATTCAACATTTAAGTGACGATGAAATGCATGGACAGGACCATTTTGAAAGGAATTTGAAGATTTGCAACTCATTTGCAGCTCAAAACATTTTAACGGAAGCATTTATCCCAAGGCCATTTTCATTTTTATAATTTATTTCTATTCTAAAAGTATTGCCTTATAACATTATGCTTGCAGTTTAATGAAAGTGTTTATTTTATTATTCATACCACAACAAAACATGGCTTGACTCAAGGATTCAGATGGGAAAGAATTTTGTTCTAGCCCATAGGGTTCCATAGTTATGATCCAAAATGCATATTTCCTTCATATAGAGCCAACTAGTGTCGGACGGTTGTGTGACTGTGAGTCTGGGTAGCGGTGCACAATTGGGACAATCCTGCCAATTTTGGGGTCTCTATGATTTAAAGGTGCTAAAGAGGATCTTTTCGTCGACTGAGAAACCAAAGACTATTAGTGAGTTTTTGAAATGAGCGCATGCGTAAGAACAACCCCCCTCCTTCACAGCTAATTTCAAGGGAATGCCTCCCAAAACTCGTGCACGAGTATTGGAACACGAGCGTTTACCACCGGCATTCGCTGTGTCGTGTTAGTGGATTCATTATGTCGGACTCACCGCAGGTAACTCATAATCTGCAGTTGTTACTCCTGTCTCCTGACAAAAACACTGCATGCGGCGCCTGTGGAGTGTGGAAAGTTACTGGAGCACGCAGCCGTGCACGAACAGTTATTGACAAGCCAGAGGGCCAATCGTTTACGCGATGATCGCGTAAACGATTGGCTGATGTTTTTAAGGCCCTACCTCGTGCACAGATGATGTATATTAATATTATTCCTTTCAGTGCACCTAATAAATAGTCTTTTATCAGTTAGTAAAGACAGTTTCAAGTAATATTGCAAAAATGTATAAAACAAAACATCCTCTTTAGCACCTTTAAAGTCTTTGACGCTCATACACTTTTAGGAGGGGAGGAGAAAAAAGGAGGGGGAAGAAGAAGATCAGTACAAATACAATAGTGTTTGAGCATCTTCGCTGCTTGGACCCCTAATAAGTATGTTTGCACTCAAAAAATGCTGGGTTGTTTCAACCCATGTTTATGTCAAATATTGGTATAAACAACCAGCATTTTTAGAGTGTGATAATAACTTTATATGTATACTAACTACCTGTTTCATGACAAACAGCTACTATGCATAAAGCATCAGAGCTAAAATGAGAATGAGATTTGGCCTTTTTCAAAGGTTTGTAGATAATACTGATACACCAATATAAAAATTCTGGCAGGCATTGATAATTATGGTTAATAACATAAAATAATACTTATTTTTAACAATTTAAAATGTAATTTTATTATATATTTTAAATATTTACTAAAATAAATATTTATAAAATTATATACTAATTTTTGTCTAAGTAAAGTAATCATATAACAATAAAAATTGTAGGCATCATTACAGTATAAAGAAAAGTAAGGAAAATGTTAATAGTAATTTTTTTTTTAAATAAATACTTATTAAACATTTATTATTTTATAATATATTTTAAATATTTAATAAATGATTTTATCTGTACTAAAATTATAGAACATTTAGTTGAAATAAAGTAAAAATATTTTGAAATTTAACAGTGTAAAAAGATCAGCCTTAAGTGAGCGTTAGAAGGTGGCAAATGTAATAAATAGGGGGAATAAGCGTGCAATTAATATACTGAATAATATCTAACGATACAATATCTAAACAAATCTCCAATAGAAGCCAATAATGGTTACTGTACTGATATTTCATGCATATCTCTTGTAGACAACAATCTATACTCAAGCTACAACAACAGAGGTTTCAGTGCACAAATGAAGGGGACTGCTGGATATTATCCTTCAGCCTGCTGTCGCAATAATAACACTATATAGTGCTGAGTACAGTCCTCAACAGGCCAGAAATGCTGGTCTAGGAGTAAAACATACCTTGCCCTCTCTTTGAGTAAAACATACTTCATTGGCAAACTAGGGAAACAAATAGCAAAGATTCAAAGTTAGTGGGTGGCACTGCAATTTTCACACACTATGTAATATGTACTACAATCTCTCTCTCTTTCCTTTCTCTCCCCCCACATTCACAGCAAATTGAGGATGATGCAAGTGATGGTGGGTAATTAGGATTCTCTCCTCCTCTTTGTCTCGAGCGCTTGAGCGATTTAAGTCATCACCACGCAAGTGTCAGTGGGGCTGCTGCGGATCTTTGCCTCGAGCTCTTTCCTTTACAAGAGTCAGCCTCCATCTGTGCCTTTGTAGTTTCTTCATCCTGATGAGGAAAGAGGCTCCAAGGTAATTGCCTTGAATCAGTGAAATTGCATTTCTATACTTGACAAGCCTTTCTGTGAAAGAGTAACATACCGGAGACTGGGAATTCCGTTTTGGAGAGAGGAAGAAAAGAGAGAAGAGAGAGATATCATTTAATTCTGCCGACAGTCAAACAATGGTGTGTCAGAAGTGATCAGAGGTTACATCCTTCTGAACCACAAGACACGGAGCCAAGGGAGAGAGATATTAACACTCGCTCAGAGATGATATTATAGCCTACTCTGACACGTAAACAGACACGCGCGTACAAACGCACACGCAATCTACCTCTGCATTCATCTCCCTGCAGATCACTGAAAGGCTCTCTGATGTTTTCCCTTGTCACTGTGAGGAGCCAAATCACTCAGAGTGGACTCACTGCCAAGAGAAACTGACCTGGGATCAACTTCCTATTGAATTCTGCACCTGATGGTTGAGTTGAACACCATCAGTTTAACCACTTAGAAATAGGTATCATACACGAGCACCAACCACATAAAGTAAAAGTACTGTAGATGTTGTAAGAATAAAAAAAAACAAGGATTTACATGGCAATAGGTAGAAATATCAACAATTCACTTCTGGATTATAATTTGACTTGCAATTATGGACCAATGGATGTTAAATTACTAGTATCAGCTGAAACTGAATAAGCAGATTCTCTTGTTTAATTTGGTGTCTAACATTTACTCAGAACCTTCAGATAAATGTAAAAAAAAAAAAAAAAAATCGAAATATCATGTCTGAGCAGACAACGATGTTGTAACATGACTTTTCCACTGAACCCACAAAGACCGAAAATAGACTGAGATAGAGTGTAAGCCAACATTTGAATGCACACACACCAGGGTTATTATTGTTAACTAAAACCATAAAAAATAGGCAACATTTCTCGTTTTTGTTTAGTTTAAGCTGAAGCACTAAAATAACTAAAACTAAAAAAAACTAAACAAAAACTATATGGACATTTAAAAAGAAAAATTTAAAACAAAATACATTCAAATTTAAATTATAAAAATAAAATCTAATTCAAAATATTAACAAAAACTATAATAGTATATCAATGATACTAAAACAACACTCGCAGACATATTCTGTTAAAGGCAGGGTTGGCATTTGTTCCATTTCTTGTTTTGCTGGTTGAAAGTCTCATCACATCCTGATGGCAATCACTAAGTTAAGTGGTCTAAATGTATTTATATATTTTTTATTTATATATCTCATCTGTGGACCATAAAATGTTCATCCAATCATTGCATTCGATTCGAATGCTATGCAGAGTTAGGCCGCGTTTACAGTAGTGCGTTTTCGTTTTAAAACTCATAAGTTTTGGTACGGTTATGCCTGTCATTTACACTATGCCATCGATTTCGAACCTCGAAAACAGAGATTTCCGAAAATGCTGCAGAGCCCGTTTTAGTTTGAAAACGCTGGGGTTGCGTTTCAGTATAAGTGGACCAAAACAGAGACTTTTGAAAACGATGGCGTGGCTGCCCATGTTCGCTCTCCAATAACATGGAGACTGAACTGCAATCTTTGCTGGATTTGTTGTCATTTTTAGCAGCCATTGTGCAGTTAAACTCTGCATTTTTTTAATACTGCAACTGCCTACATGCGCAAGAGACAACTGTTTACCTTTGTATACGCATACCCAGTGTGATGAAATGTGATGTGTTTTCGGTCGTGTAGTGTAGACGGAGAATGTTTCTAAAATGCTATGGAAACACCAGTGTAGACGAGGATCGTTTTCAATTTAAAACGCCATTTTAAAACCAAAACACAAGTGTAAATGGGGCCTTAGACAGACATCAGTCACAAGCACTGCAAACAAAACAGCAGCCACCTTATACAGTTCCTCCTGAACCAAAACAACAAACTTATGCTCACCATATTTCATAACTACTGTAATTTGGAAGAGATAGAAACCTGTGATGTTGTACTCTGAGCCGTTCGTGACTCAGATTTATGTGTTTCAATTGCAACACTGTCAATGCTGAAATGAATCTGCAGCAGTCAGGTGGTACAGGTCAGAGCTCTTTAAGTTGATTATATTCATTATTACTGCAATGTTATGTGCTTTGAGACATGAGGTAATTTAACACTGTCTCTCGTGGCGCTTTTGTTTGTTCACTGCTGTGTGTAAAACACACACGTTTGTGTGTTTTTGAAGGTGGAGGGCTTTGGAGAGCGCTCTGAAGGGAGAGTGGGATCTTATGCTTTCAAAGCTAGCTGGCTATTGCTAGCCTTTCTGAAAACTGCCTACCCTACCTTTAATGTTTTTTTGTTTGCTAGTCCATTTTTTATGTATTTGGGGTTTTTTTTCCATCTTGTTTGCTGTTTTACAATAATATTTTTGCTCATTTTATACTTTTTTTTTATTTAAATGCTTAAAATAAAATGGGCTGGAGTTTAAGGAAAGGGTTGATGGAGAATAGATAACTGATAACTGATGTCTATGTTTTCTACAGTATTACATCCCAACTCATCTGTTACAATTCACCTGGTAGTAGGGTTGGTTGTAACAACAGTACATTAATTAACACAGTCTGGGAATATGTTGCAGATTTCAAAACGACTTTAACTTGTAGCACATAAATGTGGGTAAATTGCATCAAAATGAGAAATAAATAGTGCAAAACAACACAACAAGTTACAGATGTTAAAGCAGTAAGTTTTACAACCATTGCCACTCACCCCTAAATCAACAACAAAGGGCAAACGCCTAAACACTGAAGTAGTCATTTTGGCCTAACAGCATTATTTGAAAGTTCTCTGATTGGCTGTTGCCCCACCTAATAGAAATGCTGAATACCGTCTGTTCAGTCAAGCTGTCAACCCTTAGCACAAATAAAAAGATCCAGGGCAAACAAAAATACAGGTATTAGAAAAACGCAATCGAAATACAAGACTAAATTTCAATAAAAGGTCAAATCAGTCATCATACTCGCAAAACCACATTTAAATCTAGAGAAACTTTCCTAAACATGTGATTGTCAGATTTCCACTTTTGCAAATAGCAGCATAGCCTACCTGGCAACGTCTCTGACAAGCAGATGGGTTCAGAATTATATTTCATTAAAACACAAACAGACCAGAGGGTGCCCCCACGATGCTTTTCCCATGGCACGTGTGTCTTGGCTACACGACAGGAACAGGGTTTCACAAAGAGTAGATTTCTATATCAGGATTTTTAGTGGATGTATTCCCTACCGCAATTAGAGCACAGTCTACGGGTAACAGTCTGTGACCCCATGTCTGACCCATCGTTTGGCTGGTCTCCATCAAGGTCCAAATGGCCAGCAGCTCAAGCGTGCACTGACCAGCATGTACTTCGGCTACCAGCTGAAAAAGTCACCTATCACTTGCAGGACTGCGGCCTGGTGACAGAGGGACTACATTAATCTTATTTGTCATAAGCAGTCTCCTGGGAGAGGAACGAGCCAGCCTGGGACTCAGCAAAGCCTCTTTATCTCACACAATCATGAAAACAGACCCAAACACACACACACACACACACACACACACACACCCACACAGCCCTATCTCTGGCTGGCAGTCTGGAGCTCTAATTAGATGTGATAGTTAAAGAGACTGAAAATGGGGACAAAAGCCACATTATGCAAATGGTGTTTGATTTTTGCCCATTCTCTCCTCTGTCTCTCGCTTTCTTTCGCTCTCTGCCTCTTTTTCTCTGCTCCTTTTTCGCACTGTGTACCTAACTTGTGAAAGGAAGGAGGAAAAAGAGAAAGGGAGAATTTTGTGCCGTGCTGGCCTCAGTGTGTGCCCTTCCATGTGTGAAGACTCAGCTGAGTAGGTCCGATAATTGGACACTTTGGCTGGAGATAGTTTCATAATGGAGAGGCTTGTCATTGTACTGTATGAGAGTGTGTTTGTGAGTATGTGTGGGTGCAAGAGGCTTTTTAAGCATAAGACACAGGAGATTTTACTGAACGGGTTCAGCAAAATCATGCTGCAAAAAACATGAGGTGTGGGGGACTGTGGGTTCTGATAAAAATGCAGCGTAACAAGAGAGAAATGCTTCGCATAACACTATAAAACATGGCACTTGCATCTGCACTTTAAAAGTGATAAGTCATTTTACATTGTATTTTGTGCATATACTGTACTATGACATTTTCTGTAAGTAAAACATGGCCTCGCCCCCTTTGTTGCGTGTTCTCGGGGGCAAGGTTTAAGTCATTTTTAGGGTTAGTGATGTCATTAACCCAGGAAGAAGCTTGTTGTAGTCCCTACCAGCCATTTGCTGTAGTCCTTAAACAGCAAATTCTTTAAAAGAAAATATCTCCCTTTGCATCGAACTTTGAGCATCGTAGCTTTGCAGATGTTGTTTATGCACTAACATCAACATTACGCCCTAACTAAAGTTAAAAATGTGAAATCATAATCAATGACCCCTTTAAAAAAGGTCTCCACCATCAACATCCAATATGATACTGATATATTGCATCCCAACTGAAACTTGACATGACGTTATCCACACTGCTATGCTAATGAGAACCATGAAAATGTCTTTTATTTACTCTTCAGAACAAGCTTTGGGTATGTCCCTATCGCCCTCTGCGTTTGACCTATTAAAGCTCACCAGTGCAGAAAGCTGATTATACGTGCACTGCACCATTGTTTCCCCTTATATGAATGAATCAGGCCGGCCACTGTGAATGGCAGAGCACAATGTACTAACATACTCCAGACAATGACCATATAATTAACAGATCATGATGGGGGGAAAAAAGACAAAGAGGAAAGTAGAGGGGAGGGAAACGAGGCATTTGAAAATAGACATGACTTGGCAGGGAACTCTAACCCTGCAGACAAAGAGTACAAGGTCAAATGAATTAAACTGATTAGCATGTTTATTCTGAATCCATTCCCCCGAGTGCAAGACCCTTTCTCACCCAACAAAACCAACCATCCTGCACTCACTGATGGAAGATAATCAGCCCCAGAGTTGAAGGGAAGAAAGCTATTTACGAGTATATAGAGAGAAAGATCTCTCTAATATCCAAGAACTGTGCACCAGTGATCCTACAGATGAATCTGTGTGTGTGTGTTTGTGTGTGTAATTGTGAAGTTTATCGTCTCTCTGTTGGAGTCTGAGAGCAGGGCCTTCTTTGCTCTTAAGCACGAAGTCTGGAAGAGATAATTAGTTCATCTGACTTTATTCAGCAAACTGGCAGACGGTCTATGAGTTGGCATAGCAGCACTGCCTTATTACACAGAAGACACAGAAGTAATATTACTAATAATGGTCGCTGCATGAATTAGAAAAAGTATTTTTTTTAAAATAAAGAAAATCACTTTAACTTTAAAACAAAGTCAAATAAACATTTCAAATGATGACTATGACCAAATGCCGTAAAGCAGGCATTTCTGGTTAGTGCTTTCCCAATACAATGACATGTACAGTAACACTTTGTCCTAAAAGTGCAGCATGAAAATACGACAATTAATGTAAATTAGTGAAATATCATTGGTGCAAAATCCTGCTCCTCTTAGCTGTATATCAAACTTCATATGCCTTGATTGGGTGTGATTGTGTTGCATCATGTGGGTTTTTCACTGTCAGTGTGGACAAATTACTTGAGGCTGAAAATTTGCCACGTGGCTAAAACACAGTGTAAGAACACGCTTGTACTATCTCATGCTAAGAACGATAATGTATCAAACAATGGACAGAATAAATGTATTCGTTCCTCTGCTTTTGTCCATGATGTCACAAAAAATTCAGAGACAAATAGCAAGAATACAATGACAATGCCTTAAAGATTCACTAAATACTCACAAATCAATCCCTGTACCTCATCTCTATCTCTCTGTGGTCCTCTCTAGTTGAGAAATATAGTGACGAAAAAAAAAAATCTCATTATCCTCTAAGTGTGTGATGGAGACTATAAGTGTAGTAAGGTAGACATCAGATGGAGAAGAATGAGACAGCTGAGCTCTCCTCCACAGATAACCCCTCTCTGAGATTGATAGCAGGACAGACTTGATGCCATATTGGTGTGGACTGGCTTTGTGATGTTTATCTCGAGGGAGAGAATCATCACATCAAGGTTAACACAAGATGAACAGTTTATGGGCAGTAAAGACAAACCCTGAGTTCAGCTGCAGTTGTGGCAGAGCTCAGCACACTTGTGTGTGAGGATTACAGCCAAAGACTCTGATCTGAAATCAATCCCTGAGCTCTGAGAAACTCTGTCACAACAGTCACAGATGTAAATACTTTACGTGCATGGTGGAATCAACTAAATATGTTGAACTTGTTGACTTCAGCCTTCTAACAACACTAAGCCGGACCACAAAAGAATCTTTGCCTGCAAATTTCCCAACATTCAAATGTGCTTTATTAACATCGCTCTACGCATCTTTTTGCATGCTTGTTTATTAAAGGGGTCCTTAATTATGATTTTACTTTTTTTAACTTTAGTTAGTGTGTGATGTTGCTGTTTGAGCATAAACAACATCTGCAAAGTTACGATGCTCAAAGGTCAATGCAAAGGGGGATATTTTCTTTAACAGAAATCGCTTTTTAAGGACTACAACAAGCTTCTTCCCGGGTTGGTGATATCACAAACCCCAAAATTTACATTAACCCTACCCCTGAGAACACACAACAAAGGCGGCGAGGCCATGTTGGGCTGCTTTAGGGAAGAGGAAGAGTTGTTCATGTTGCCATGCCGTCTTTTTACGCCAGACTGTTTCAAAAACAAGTGTCAATTCAACGCTGGATTTGCACAAAAGATTAACATGACGGCACATGCTAGTCGATGAGTTGAATCAACTCCACAGCAGCTACATAAATTTATCCACTAACCGTTCAGAATCGTCCAGATGCATTCTAAAAGTTGTAACTTCTTCCTGAGTCTCTCCATCAGTGTCCGCTTTCGGTTTGAACAATGTAAGGCTGAACACCGTTACTGACAAACGTCATTTTGGCTGCGTGAGATTCTCCAGCTTTGTTGTTGTTGAGAAACTGAAGCGTGAGCTGTTAAAGCTCCGCCCTCTTCTGGAAAGTGGGCCGGGAGCAGCAGCTCATTTGCATTTAAAGCGCCGTGTTTTTCCTCACACCCAAATCGGGGCAAATTTTACAAGCTTTAATAAATGATCTGTGGGGTATTTTGAGATGAAACGTCACAGACATATTCTGGGGACACCAAAGACTTGTATTACATCTTGTGAAAAGGGGCATAATAGGTCCCCTTTAAATACTTGACTATGCTGATTTTTTTTTTCTTTTTTTTTCAGTTCTTTATGATTGTTGTTTGTCAGATTGTATGACATGACCCCAGAAAGATCTTGGATAAAAGCCAAGACAGGATGCATCAACTGTATCATATTCTGAAGTCTATGAAAATGTAAACAATGCCGCACAAAAAAAAAATGTTTCTCTACTATTATTATATTATATTATATTATATTATATTATATTATATTATATTATATATATATATATATTATATTATATTATATTATATTATATTATATTATATTATATTATATTATATTATATTATATTATATTATCTGGTGATATGGCATACAATTAGGCCTGGACTGCGTTTCCCAAAAGCACCGTGACCCCAAGTTGATCGTGAACACGATTGCCACCCATGTTCTATACAATCAACTTAGCTCACAATGCTTTTGGGAAACACAGCCCTGGTAACTAAAAGGAAGTTTGATTCATGCAAGAGGTGATCCATGAGTTATCGCCACTTGTGCCCTTGAGCAAGACACTTAACCTCAGCTTGCTCCAGTAGGATTGTTCCTGTAATGTATGTCGCTCTTAAAGCACCTGCTAAATGACTACTTACTATCATGAACGTTACAACCACAGAGTTTTCTGTCATAGTGACATAAGCCTATGTATGTGTGTGTGTGACACAAAGGCCATTACACTCAAAGAGGCTTTAATTCAGAGACCAGGGCTTTCTGACTGTTGTGCTGTAGTGAGACACTGCCCTCATAAACATTTCATGTTTGGACTGAGATCGCATGCTGAGTTTATCACTCCGCGATTCCCTTGATGAATGATTGGCTTGATTAAAGCAAGACTATGATGAACAAACAGAGGTGCTGTTCAGAGCGCTGTTTACGTGCACACTGTGAATTCTGGATGGCGAAATCAGTCAAGATAATGAACAGAAATACACTGGGCTGATAATTAAATGCTAAGACAGACTCAACGCAGCCAAATCTTCCCGTATTTCAAACGTTCTGCGTCTCCCAGCCTGGATATTTTCTTTTTAGTCATCAGTGAATCACAAGAGCTTTTTGGGAATGTACGAGATTTCGAAACAGATTAAATATGAATTAGTTGAGGCAATTAATCAAAATTATAAACATCTGTGTACATCTTATAAACCCATTTAACCTTGATAAGGTTTTAAAAGGTGTGTTATAATTAGATGCGCCGAGTGTCATTACTCGGTTTAGAGGTGCGGTGTAAAAGTTGGGCTCTTATCAGCAGAGCGAATGATTAAATGGGCTCTTGAAGGATCATATGAATCTTCTGTCTGTTAGGGCGTGGTTATCTAACAGCCTCCCATAGCGCACCAGCATGCTTGTGAACACCTTTATTCCAGATGGTGCGGGGTGACACACTCACACACACACACACACACACACACACACACACACACAGAACTATTTGTTCCATTCACTGTGCATTGCTCAATAAAGAAAGATAATTGTGGAGCTTTGACAGATGTTAAGTAATTATTACAGATGGACATGAATGGAATTTCATTACATGATGATGCTTCCTCAAATACCACTACAAAACCTGTGCAACAACATCTCAAGCAATGACTTTAAATGCAATTAAATATTATTTAATTTAATATTCCTATATTTTAGTCATTCACTATTTATATTAGAACAACCTCAGGTCAGCAAACATATTCAAAGTACACAGTCAAATAGCATGGCAAATATCATACTGTTTCTAGTATAAATGTTGTGACCGAAATGAGTGTGTAAGATAGATCGGGTCACAGCTAGTTTGACTCTCTTAGCCCTCAGAAGTGCAGCTTCCTTGTGCTGATATCCATAAAGCCCTGCTGCAAAATTAGAACTCTGGCTGTGTCCTAAATCTAAGGCAGCTGGCCAGTCAATGGGCTCCTAAAGCACCATAACATCCTACAATTATCTAAAACAATTTCAAATGAGCTTTAGATCTAAGCAAGAAAATATTTAGAGACAAAAATGTTTATTTCTGGTAAGTCATATGTAGATTTAAAAAAAGAAAATGGTCATTTATAAATAGGACTGGGTGTCAATTCAAATGTCCTAATTTGATTCTGATTCAAAAGCTTGATTCTTTTTGATTCAGATTCATTTGCATATATTTCAGTTGCATGATTCATTTTGTTTACATTTTGTCTCTAACTCCAACCACTGTCTAGTAAAAGAACTGATTCATACG
This sequence comes from Megalobrama amblycephala, assembly GCF_018812025.1. Taxonomy (NCBI): domain Eukaryota; kingdom Metazoa; phylum Chordata; class Actinopteri; order Cypriniformes; family Xenocyprididae; genus Megalobrama; species Megalobrama amblycephala. The sequence goes on from NC_063056.1 coordinate 28,108,872, forward strand.
ATTTGTTCGCTTCGGCATACTTTATTCCACATAGGCCACGTACACACTGTAAGTTTCAGGAGTGACAACCGCATTTAAATGCGGGAGTGAATCCCTTAAAGGGTCAGTTCACCCAAAAATGAAAATAATGTAATTTATTACTCACCCTCATGCCGTTCCACACCTGTAAGACCTTCGTTCATCTTCGGAACACAAATTAAGATATTTTTGTTGAAATCCGATGGCTCAGTGAGGCCTGTATAGCCAGCAATGACATTTCCTCTCTCAAGATCCATTAATGTACTAAAAACATATTTAAATCGGTTCATGCGAGTACAGTGGTTCAATATTAATATTATAAAGCGACGAGAATATTTTTGGTGCGGCAAAAAAACAAAGTAACGATGAAGATTCGGAGCTTTACGAATCAGCGTGTTGAATCAGGATCGTGTGTCAAACCGCCAAACTGTCTATCACGTGACTTTGGCGCTCCGAACCGCTGATTCATAACGCTGATTCATAGCTTAATGAAGCAGTGTTTTGAAATCGGCCATCACTATATAAGTTATTTTGTTTTTTTGGCGCACCAAAAATATTCTCGTCGCTTTATAATATTAACATTGAACCACTGTACTCACATGAACTGATTTTTTAAATATGTTTTTAGTACCTTTATGGATCTTGAGAGAAAGAGGAAATGTCATTGCTGGCTATGCAGGCCTCACTGAGCCATCGGATTTCAACAAAAATATCATAATTTGCGTTCCGAAGATTAACGAAGGTCTTACGGGTGTGGAACGGCATGAGGGTGAGTAATAAATGACATTATTTTCATTTTTTGGGTGAACTAACCCTTTAAATTATCGTTACATGTGTGTACAGAACACGACTCACTCTCGAAAATGTGCTGATTGGCAGCTTGGAAACCATACCAATGTTCTGGCGTCTCTCGTGTTTGGTATCCGTTATTGTGACCAAAGTAATATTAACCTACAGTGACAAATCACTCGTTATTTTCAGCAATTTAACAGTCGACAGAGGCATCATGATTTGTTTATGCTTGTACAGCCTCTTTTACACAAAGCGCGCTCCTTCTGTCTTGCCATGATCACTCATTATAAGCGTTTTTGGGATTGTTGTTTAAGCTCAACTCATAAAGCGAACAGGTTTATGGAATTATTAAAGTGAGCAGACACGAGGCGCGATATTTTATTCTTATTTTCAGCGTAAAGCATTTGGATTTATTTTGGTTTATTATGGACTTGTTCTTGTTCGCTGATTTTTCTAGCAAGATCTGGCAACACAAATGAGTCAAGGCTCGTGCTTTCACCGCGCATACATCTCCAATGCACGTTAACGTCATTAATAACTAGTTGTTCAGTTCGGGTCCATAGACACTGTATAGAATTTCTGTAAATGCGGTTGTCACTACCTTTATTTTTCGGGTCTATTTGATCCCATTTTTTTTCAACCACGTAAAAGTCACATTTTATCAATTTAATGCATCCTTGCTGAATAAATAAAAGTAAAAGATGGAACATAAGATAATAAGATGGAACAACCCACCATAGGAACAACTCTTTCACCCTTTATTTCCACAAGTGGTCACATCGCTAATGTAGAGTGTGTCACAGTGGTGTGTTTGTTTGTGGGTAAACTACAGCTGCGTGCGCCATTTCCAGATGAAAACAATCCTGGCTGTCCAACCCAGGGTGATAAGGTAAAAGAAAGAAGGACACAGGCTTGCAAAAGTCAATGAGACGCCACCATCAGCGCTATAAGCCTCCTGTGTCATCTCAGCATCTAAATAAGGTTACATTAACAGCACTGATTAACATAAGTGTCAGTAGAAAACTGCCGAAGAGCATCCTAATGATTTTTAAATGGATCCGTAGAGAAAGCATCAGGTTTTAGCAGCTCTGGTGATAAGAATCAGCTGGAAGGATTAAAGACTTTTACTTTGAAGATCTATTAACAAAATGGTGAGTAAATAAGGGGCATACTGTATGAACTGAAAATGAGGGTTATCTTAGTACAAAAACTTGTTTATATCTTTGCCATAGCTTAACAATCGATAATGCAAGATAAACAAGTAAATTGCTGTAAGTAACCCCAACAAGTCAAGGCTTAGTCAATTGTTCAGCCTCTGAGTGCATCTGAGCAATCATAAGCTCTGAAGCGTTCAATAATTCAAGATAAGTCTACAGCAATAATAAGGATGTAGCAGAGTGAATAGGTGCTCTCAGTCTTTTATTTCACTTTCTCTTTGTGCCCTCTTATTCTAAGGCCTGGTTGTGAATGCTATTGTGAACTTGCCTTTACTCTACAGGGTCCTCTTTACCTCAGTGGCTTCAATGAATATACAGTACAGCCCTTCAGAAGACACTGTTTATTTTGTTTCACTTCAGTGGGTTCTCTTTGTCTTTCTTCTCGTCGTGCTCTATATGTTGCACAAAGACACACCGGTGAGGAACCACTTTGCCTTTAGCAACTGCAACACCAACCTGGCTTTCTCTCAAATGCAAACACTCTACAGTACTTCAGAATTAACCTCAGTTTGTATTTCTATCAACAGGTGGGAGATATGAAATGGCAGGTGGATGCTTGCTGTGGGTGTAGTTGTTACTCTACCTAAACTGTAATGGTCTTTGCATATTTTAATGGCATTCTGAAAATATTTTTTTCATCACAGCTAACTTTTGTTAATATTTGTGAGCATAAAATAAGTCCTATTTAGTGATTCTTGAGTAAACAAAAGTCTAAACATTGTTTTCTTACTGCATGAAGAGAGACACACGGTGGATTCAATAGCTGACTATAATATTGCTACATTTGATTTGTAAATGTTTTGATTCATATCCAACAGTGTTAATCAAAAGTAGTAGTAACTTTGAAACTTTCTAAAATCTTTTATTAAAAGTAAAATCTTTACTTTTATTCAGCAAGGACACTTTAAATTGTTCAAAAGTGACAATAAAGACATTTACAGTATAATGTTACAAATGATTTCTATTTCCAATAAATGCTGTTCTATTAATCAAAGAACCCTGAACAAAATCGATCATAGTTTTCATAAAAATATGTAATTTTCAACATACTGCAGATAATAAAAAATGTTTCTTGAATACTAAATCAGCATATTAGAATGATATGACACTGAAAACTGGAGTAATGATGTTGAAAATTCAGCTTTGCCATCACAAGAAATCTATTAAAATAGAAAACTGTCATTTTAATTGTAATAATATTTCACAATATTACTGGTTTCACTGTATTTTTGATTAAAAAAAATGTAGCCTTTTTGAGCATAAGAGACATTTAAAAATCTTACAGACCCCAAATATTTAAACTGTAGTGTATAATTTCATAATTTTGTTCAAATAAACAGTAAGGTAAATTGATACAATGTGTAAAAAACATTATAGTGATCATCTCTGATTAATAAAGTTAAAATCGTACTGTTTTTAAAACTAACTGCGGAAAATATTTTGTCTGATGTCTCAAGTTTCAGTGATTTAAAGACGTTTCACCTAGTGTTTAACTGTTTAATGTTCACTAAAATCAATAACTAAAAACAACATCACGTCAAACCTTCTCTGGGCCTGAAAGACAAACTACATCGCATCATCATGCAAACAGACAGCACAGAGGACAAAATCACAAAATCTGAAGTCACCTTCCTGCCATGTGCATTGACTACAGGTGGCTTAATCTGTAAGGCACAAGCTAATTATTAGGATTCTGGTCACACAAATGTACCGGCGAATCTCCTAAGGAACAGGGCGGCACTGCACATATTAATGCAACGTACATGCGACCTGTACCAGAACAGGGGCGAATGGGGTTGCAACATGCAGATTTCACTTGATTATGTAAAGCTTAGTGAGGTGATATGGATTAAGACTAGATTATTTAAACTTGGATATCCTATGGTGCCAGGAGACGGGGGCATTTTAGTCAGCAAAGCTGAAAAGCAGATGTGATTGCGCATTTGATGGTAAGGCAGGGACAACGCTGTTAAATATGAATATTACATATTACTATCAAATTCTCATCTTTTGGCTAACACTTTTTTTAAATACAAATCAACACAGAAATCCATCTTTATATCCAAAAGCAGAGAGAAATCTGTTTGCGTGGGCTGCACAGACAAGCTTAAATCTTCTTGTCTCTTTATGGCCTTCACGTTTTCCTGCTACTCTAAACTAAAAAGCATTAATCTTTTAATAAAAGATTAAGAAATTAGGTACAAAAATGAAGTGAAGTAAAGCAATGTGGTCAAACACAATCAGCTATTTTTACACACATTATATGTATGGCATCTTTTCAGCTCTCTAAAAGCAAGTGTGAATCTCCCCTTCTCAACTCCTATATGATTTGTTTGAAGCTGTTTTTGTTCTTGTAAGCATTTTAAGACTGACATGGAAATAATATGCATAATAATAAATAAATAAAATACATAACTGTACTGTACGTAGCTCTAAAATGCTTAAAGTTTAATGCAACTATGCCTTCAGGCAGCAAAAAAGGTTTCAAGTGCTACAGTGTATCTATAGAATTCCAGAGTATGTATAGAATTCCTACAATATTTCTGTAGAACAGCACATTAAAGCACATGTTAAACTTATAGCACTAACCTTTCACGCATTTAATCTATTTTATGCTGTTCTTGGTAGATCCCTCATGAACTGGTTGTCTAAAAGAGATGTCTAGCAAAATGAAGAAACTGTATTGGTGCTACTCAGAATCTTATTCTCTAAAGGTGTTCTTATTGTGATGGAGGTGACTGTGGCTCGAAGAAAGAGGGTTTTTATTGGACTATGAGTGATTTCTGAGTCTCTTGACAAGAATGAGAGGGTTATTTCCACGGTGTAGCCCATCAAGTTCTGGGTCACCATCTGGAGTGTACCTACACCCTCACAACCAGCCAAGGAGATTGCTCTTTATCTGCCTGTCTCCTCTCTCTCCAATCTCTTCTTTTTCCATCCTCCATCCTTTTTTTCCGGCCGCCTTACGGTTGCTTGACAACCTGCCAGGATAAAGGAGATGTGTAATGGGGGAAGAAAGGAGGAAAAAGATGAGAGTAAAGCTAAATTTCACCCACGTCTCCCTGGACCAACCTGCTCCTCGTGGGGAGTCCAATTTCATCACACCGTTTCAGTTGTGGGATTGATTTCAGCCGTTGGTCAAAAGCCAAAAACTTCCCAAGGGAGGGCATTTTCTCTGATTTAATAAACAGAGATAGGATGCCAAAATCATAAAAGAAAAAAAAATTGCCTTTAGCAGAGCTCATCTAAAATTATCCACTGGGTCCATTTTTTCCTCTATGAGATGTAATTTGAGGCATCATGCTAAAACATAAACCGGCTGCGAAAGAAAAAAAAAAGAAAACAAAAGAAAGGGAAGAGGATACAAAACAGGAAAGGAGGAAAAGAAAAAGAATGAAAGAGGAAAGCAAACAAGCAAACAGGAAAAGAGGAAAATGAAAAAGGAAACAAGGAAAATAAAAAGTAAATGAAAGTGAGGGAAAGTAGAATGAAAAAGCAAAGAATACAGGAAAAAGGAAATTAAAGAAGAAAATAAAACAGGCAAGGAAAAGCAAGGAAAGGGAAAAGATAGCAGTCAGGATTAGAAAATGTAAAATTAAGGACAGAAAACAGTAAAGAAAGGGGAAATGATAAGAAGAAAAGAACTGAAAGTACACTGTAAAAAAATCCCAGTAAAATTTACGGTAAAAAACCGGCAGCTGTGGTTGCCAGAACTTTACCATAAAAAATACAGTAGCGACGTAAAAAAAAAAATCTGTTAAATTTACGGTAAAATAACGTATTTCATTAACTGATATAATGATAATTTACCAACCTAATGAAGTACTAATATCTGTTTTGTACCTTTATAATACACTGACAGTCACCAAACACAGTGGTGATAAGAGTCACATGATGAATCAAAGTTCATCACAAGCAGATTTTCCACAAGCTGAGAAGGACAACACTAGCATATAGAAGGTGCACACAGTGTCATTCACACACACACTAAACACCATCATGGTAACATGCATGAAATTTTAAAAATGCAATAAACATTAATTTAACAACATTAGATGTAACATAAAACCCTAATGTACATAACTGATTAGAAAAAAATGAGAAAAACTAAGAAGAAACAGAGTTATTTCAACGAAAATATATCAAATGTGAAGTGTCAAGCAGGGAATTGTGGGAATGTCAATTTACGTTTTTTCACTGTAAATTTTACAATGAATTGTTATTTTTCACTTCCAAAAACTGTGAATTTAACGGTATTTTACCGTAAAATTACATTAAATGTATGTAAAGGAAAGGAAAGGAAAAAGATAGCAGTCAGGATTAGAAAAGGTAAAAATAAGGACAGAAAACAATAAAGACGGGAAATGATTAGAAGAAAAGAACTGAAAGTAAATAAATAATAGGGAAGGGAAGGGATAAAATAAAGCAAAAGAAGAATGCAGTAAAGAAAGGGGAAATTAAAAAAGAATAGGGGAGTGAATGAAATAAAAAGACAAGAATGGAAACAGGAAAGAAACGGGGAAAAGACAAAAAAGAAAAAGAAAGGAACACAAAAAATTTTCTCATGGAAGAATGTAAACCATGAAAATTAAATCAATTGCAGTAAAGATGTCTTACAGAACACAGTGTGGAATCCTATGCCAACCACTTCACCGCATTTACAAACACAAGCAATTCCCTGAGGTGCTTTTATTACAGACAAACACTTTTGCTTCCACAGCATAACAATGTGTGAACCCACTCTTGTTCTGTAATAGCATTCAGAAATACAGGCTATTTTGCAGTAGAATAAACTTTTAAAGTCTTTGCCTCCTCAGAGCTCAAAATAAGAGTGTGTGTGTGTGTGTATTGGGTTTGTGTACAGAGGAGGGGTGATGTCTGCTGTCCTCGATACAGGCTACCTGCTGCTGGAGGCTGATGCTCACCCTGCTTATCTTCCGTTAACATGGGCCACAGGTTTTAGGGAGCTTTCATTGTGTGTATAGTGTGTGTATATATATATATATATATATATATATATATATATATATATATATATATATATATATATATATATATATATATATATGTAATTTGTAAATTGTCTTATTTAGAAATTAAACTTTATCATTATGATTAAGGGGAGAAAAGAGAAGATGTCACAAATGATATCAGACACCAGATTTGCTATGTACCCACTATTGTGTCTGCCCCTCCCCCCAAAACATTATGCAGAGGGGACTCATGAATATGCATGATTATTTTGGGATGAATAAATTCATAGCATTTGAGTTTTCTTCCACAAATAATTCAGCACTTGCAAATCTTTGAAATTCAAAGCATTCACAGCATGTGCATGCATTGATTTAAAAAAAAAAAAAAATCTTTCAGAAAAAAAAAAAAAATGTAGTGATAAAAAGTAATGATTCACAAACTGGTTGGTGCATGAGATGCCAATGCTGCTTCTTATAATTTTACAATTCTGTAATTTTAGATTTATGCAGAACCCTAAAGGAGGTTTGCTGACTTCACCATTTCCACAATAATAATCTTGTCTTATCTCTTCATTTAGTCTGTTTTGTGCCACCACACCTCATTATTCCTTCTCCCCTCTGCTTACACTTCCCTGAAAAGCTCCCAAATAACCCTGAAGTGCCTATTCACCATATTAATGTTGTGCTAGAGCAACAAAGAGAGAGAGGAGCAAAGGAAAGTGGGAGTGTAGCAAGGGGGGGCTTATATATGCTCAGTGACAAAAGAGCCTGGCAGGTTTGAAAGCAGTCTGGACCATCACACAAAAACAGGCAGCAAATAGGCTTTACGAACACATCACTTCACTTCTAACGTGCCGTTACGGCCAACACAAACAAAAGCAAGACCAAAACATACGGGTCGCCCTGGCGTCTATTACGGTTTTGCGGGTGCTAACGGGAACAATTATTGCCGCCATAAGGGAAATAATTGGTGGAGGATCTAGATTTAATTTAGTCACTATCGGTACGGAACAAACTGGCAGCCCCAGAGGTCTGACATTGTCTGATAAGAGCTCTGCCACCAGCTAGGCCTGATGAGAGCGCACCCTATACACACACACACACTATCGTACAGCCATTGCTACCTATGAATGGTAAATACATCCACCATTAGAGACCCAATGACATATGTAATAACAGGGGTTCTCAAACTGTGCTCCATTGGTGGTCCATGAAGGTTTCTAACTGGTCTGTGAGATGAGTGACTGATAAAAAAAAAATCTAAATAAACAAAATTATATAACTGATATAATTGAAAAAAACTGAATAATATAACTAGCTAAGTATTAGAGTATTAGTGTAATATTTATCAGTATCTTTCTATATTGATTATTTAATTGTTTATGCTATTTTTTTTTACATTTATATTAATTTTGCTGTTACTTATTGCTCACTTAAAGTTTAAAAACACTAACAATATAACAACATTGTTCAATTAAATTTTCAGCAAATGAATATGATTTTTAACTCTGCATTATAATATTGTGAAGCCTAAAATTATTTAAAACAATTGATTATAATTTTTAGTGTTTTATTTTTAATTTATTTATACAAAATTGTACATTGTTTTAATATCGGTTATCAATAATATCAGGTGTATCCCAAGTATAAATGTTATTTTATTTATATACTATTATAGTATATACACTGTAAAAAAAAAAATAATAAAAATAAATAAATAAATAAAATACAGTGGTGGTAAGAATAATTGGCATCCTTGGTAAATAGGATCAAAGATGACTGTAAAAATAAATCTGCATTGTTTATCCTTTTGATCTTTAATTCACAAAATTTGCACATATCTAACCTTCCATTGAAGGAAAAGAATTGAAAGTGGGGGAAAATCACATTATGAAATAAATGTTTTTCTCCAAAACACGTTGGCCTAGCCTGGATGCCAGCCGAACTTAGCCCCGCCCACAACATTTTTAGGTCGGGAAGTTCGGTCTGGACTCGATCCGTAGAGGAGTAATTATGCCCGAACAGAAATTGTTCAGACCAATCACATTGTCAGGGCGATGATTGACAGATTATCACCAGAAACTTAATCAGCCACGTCATCAAAGAGCGCTTGGGTTGAATTAGTTTACAACAATGATGGCTGTTGTTGAAGAACTGAGATGTGTAGATTCCGCCATCGCGTCCATTATAGAAGATATCGACAGCGCATTAATTTTAAAAGAGGAACAGAGGACCGCGATCAAGGCATTTGTCGATGGGAAAGATGTCTTTGCTGTCCTTCCTACGGGATTCGGCAAAAGTTTGATTTATCAGCTGGCCCTGATGGTCGCTAAGAAGATGGGGCGCAATGAAAACCCTGTGGTCATTGTGGTTTCTCCTTTGGTCACACTCATGGAGAACCAAGTGAAAGAAGCAACCGAAATGGGCATCACGGCGATGCAACTCGGCGTGCACGACGAGGTAGACATAACCAGCGTGTTGGCAAGTACTCCGTGTATACTTAAATTCTTTTTACAACACCGGCAAAGATTTTTTACGCTCATCTTCTACTAGTTCCAGCATGTGTGCAGTTGAGTTCTGTTGACAACTATGCGTCGCTCAACATACGTCACTTACTCTGTAGCTCTGATTGGTTGTAGGTCTATCCAATTGAGGTCTTTCCTGGATCGGTTGAAATACGCCTCCATAATCAAAGCCCAATGGAGCAGTATCAGACTCATATTCTGACTAGAATTGAGTATGACCACGTCAGGCTAACGTTGGCCACAATTATTGGAACACTTTTATTCAATACTTTTTGCAACCTCCTTTTGCCAAGATAACAGCTCTGAGTCTTCTTCTATAATGCCTGATGAGTTTGGAGAACACCTGACAAGAGATCAGAGACCATTCCTTCATACAGAATCTCTCCAGATCCGTCAGATTCCAGCTCCATGCTGGTGCTTCTTCTCTTCAGTTCACTCCACTCATTTTCTTTAGGGTTCAGGTCAGGGGACTGGGATGGTCATGGCAGAAGCTTCATTTTGTGCTCAGAGACACAATTTTGTGTTGGTTTTGATGTTTGTTTTGGATCATTGTCCTGATGGAAGATCCAACCACGGCCCATTATTGGATTTCTAGCAGAAGCGGCCAGGTTATGATTTTTTATCTGTTGGTATTTGATAGAATCCATGATACCATGTGAACAAGATGTCCAGGACCTCCAGCAGAAAAATAGGCCCACAACATTAAAAATCCAGTGTTATTTAACCGTGGGCATGGGGTACTTTTTATCCATGTGTGCACCAAACCCATCTGGTGGGTTTGCTGCCAAAAAGCTCTTTTTTTAGTTTCATCTGACCACAGAAGCCGGTCCTGTTTGAAGTTTCAGTCTTGTCTGACAACTGAATATGCTGGAGATTGTTTCTGGATGAGAGCAGAGGATTTTTCTTGAAACCCTCCCGAACAACTTGTGTGGATGTAGGTGCTGTTTGATAATTTTTTTAGGCTTTCTGAGACTCAAGACTCAACTAATCTCTGCAATTCTCCAGCTGTGATCCTTGGAGAGTCTTTGGCCACTCAAACTTTCCTCCTCACCACGCATTAGGACGATTTAGACACACGTCCTCTTCCAGGCAGATTTGTAACATCTTTAGTTAATTAAAGATCAAAAGGATAAACAATGCAGATCTTTGATCATATTTACCAAGGGTGCCAATAATTCTGACCACCACTTGTATTGTATTAACTTACATTTTTAATTTCAATGAACTCAAAATTAAGGCAACCAGGTAACTTACTTTTTTAAGTTAAACCAACCATTCTTTTTTACAGTGTAGTTCTTAATATTTTTAATTAACCTATATTTTTATATTTTCAGTTTTCATTTTAATTTTAGTTTAAGTTTTAGCAATTTTGTTATTTTATTGTTATAGTTATTTGATATTTTTAGCTTTAATTTTATTTATTTTTTATTTCAAATTTAGTATTTTAGTATTTCAAACTTATTTCAGTTTGTTGCCAAGGCAACATTTCTACTTTTTTAAGTTTCAGTTTTTCATCTAATATTTATATTTTATTTTATTTCAGCTTGATTTCAATTAATGAAAAACTAAAATTTTTAGACTTTTAGTTTTAGTCATCAGCCTATAAAATAGTTATCGGCTTATCTGTAGCTGCTACAATTTTAATATCTGTTAATCTCTAGAATTATCTGACTGCTTTATCATTTCTCTCTGTTGTCTGACTTCAACAGACATCAGTGTGCATACATCAGTCCAACAATTTAGCTAGCTCATTAGTCAGCTCATTTATTTAGGCTAAAATTAGCAGTCTATGAAATTCAAAGAAATAAGTACAAAACAGCTGTACTGCATGGAAAATGTGATGTTATTTCGAGATATAGGGTAAACAAATTAGGGGTGTCCTGCAATTTTTGTTTTACTGTTGAAAGCTTGAGAATCACTGCTTTTATGGTGACAATGGAACCACAGCATACCCGTGCATTATGTGTGTGGCCATCCAAAACAAGCTCGCTACACTAGAAAGAAGACAAAAGACACGGTCGGAGAAACGTGTATGTGTATGAGAGACACTGAGAAAGCAGCATGCACATGCCAAAGAGCAAAAGCAAGCAATCCTACAATGCAACTGAATAATAAACAAGCACGCCACCAAACAAAGGAGGTGTCTATTGTCCATACGAGTGTCTTATCAGTCCACTCAATACTGATTTTGCGGAGTGCTGATAGGAGAGAATGAGAAAGGAAAGCATCAAGAATTCAGCGCTCATTATCACGGGGATATGTGTGTGTGTGTGTGTAGAGCCTAATGTATTCTGGCAGCCATGTGCTAGGCTGTGTGTGTGTACCCTAATGTATTCTTACAGCCATGCGGAGGGCTGGGCCACTTAGCATGCGCTACAGGTTTCCTTTGTCCCCCGAGACAGTGATGAACGAGTACTTCTCTCACATAAAGACCTGGGAGTTACACCCAGCAAGCTCAAACGCAAACACTCGCACACACACACACACTCCACAAGTGAAGTGACACACTCCAATGAGCTATAATTAAAATAGCCCTGAAATAAACATATTCAACTGACAAACGGGCTAGAGCTCTTCCTGTAGAGGCGTGTAGGACCGTGTGTGAAGAAGAGCGAGACACATGGCCTCTGTTACATGTGGCCTCGCAGTATGTCAGCCCACATACATATGTATGAAGTTGTGTTACATGTGTGCTGGTGTCTGCAAGGATAAGCTGCACCTGAATAATGTACAGTACAGCAGCACAGAGCACTAATCATTCAATAACAGAACATACAAAATGCTTGTAAGGGGAATGTAGGTACTGAGTGGCTGAATAAATGAACAGTGCACAGAAAAGATTACATGCATTAGCTCTTGTACATTCATTGATGAGTCATGAATATTATGGAAGTAATCGATCGCACCAGTTTCTTTTGCTATATTTGTATATAAGCATCATGCCTATTCGAACTGTGAGAGCACACACAATTTTGATACAGCAAAAAAAATAAATAAAATAAAATAGGATTTAAATAGGCAAATACTTAAGAGTCTATGACTGGATGATTATTGCTGTGATTATTATGTTTCTTGCATGTTACATGTTTGGCAACAGTTCTTACAACCCTAATTGATGGAATGTGTAGCTTTGCATTTCTTAAAAAACCATGTAGGGAGAAATATCATGGCCATATTCAAGGGTGACAAAGCCAAGATTCATCAGGCTTAAATTGTGAAAGAATGTTTGGAACTTGGGAGGATGAACAATCATTTTCACACATGAATTTGCACCTCTGAATCCAGACCTTAAATTCATTGGAAGTCTTTGGGATGTGCTGGAGTAGACTTTACAGAGTGCTCGACTCTTGCATTGTCAATACAAGATCTTGACCAAAAATTGATGCACCTCTTGATGGAAATAAATGTTTTGATGTTATTTCCATTAAGAGGTGCATCAATTTTTGGTCAAGGTCTTGAGCTTGATGAATCTTGGCTTTATCATCTTGGAATATGGCCATAAAAGTTTCTTCCTACATGATTGTTTAAGAAATGCAAAGATACACACTCCATCAGTTAGGGTTAAAAGAACTGTTGCCAAACATGTAACATGCTAGAAACATAATAATCATTGCAATAATGATCCAGTCATAGACTCTTAAGTATTAATAAATCCAATTAGTGACTTTGACAGGGCAGTACATATATATATATATATATATATATATATATAAAAACAGTATTTAGTATGGTATTTCTAGCCTTAATCAAAACAAACTTCAGTTACTTTAACTTGCTTCTTCTTGGTGTGTGATGAGAAGTGTGGAAATGTGTGTTTTTTTAATTAGTCTCTGTTGTGGACATTATTGCAGAGCTCTGGGACGTTTTAGCGCCTGAGGCGCAGCATCACACACTTAGGTCTGTTAATAAGCTGTCCACAAACACAACATCTGGACCCGTTCTGCTATTTTTAACTGTCTATTTCTCTTTTTTCAAGAGCGAAACTTTGATATCTTACTTTCTTCCCTGAAAGTACAGAACTTGATGTAGTGTATTCTAATAAATTCAAGTTCATCAACAATTGTTACATACAAATGTAATATTTTGCACATTCTATAGTAGCACAGAATATCATCTGCTGCTTTCTCTAGACTGGCAAATCTTAAGCTATTCCTGTCATTATTAATATAGTAATAGGGTGTATCTCAGTTCACTCCCTAGTTCAAGTACACTGGCAAGAGAGCAATTTCTAAGGCAGTCCAATTATGAAAATCACTCCAGTGCACTTAAACAGTCATTCACTCTCTAGAATAAACCACTAGTGAGCACTACCTGATCGCTATATTCACTTACCAGAAATTGTTTGAAGTCTTCTCATGTCTTCTATTATGGAGGACAAGTGCCTTAAACCTTTAAAACATTTAATGATATATTTAACAATAGCAAGTATTTCATTTTAATTTTGAAATATATAAAAAGTTGTGCACAGTTGAAAGGGGCCTTTGCAGGAGTATTAAATTTTACTGCAGATAAGGCAGACATTAAGGCTCAGAATGTGCAGCTCAAAGACAGAAAGATGACAGAAGAGCCTCTGTGTAAGGAGGACAGTCAGCTCACCTTTCTGCAGGATCAGTGGTTTATCACTGATGACAGGTCACAGCCACGGACCACTGCAGGTATACATGAACATGACTCTCTGTTTTGGTGTAAAGACACTCAGCCAGGAATGATCCGGACAGCAAACACTGTTATTAATCACAGGTAAAACAATGAAGGTGACACAGATTTAATGTCCAAATGACATTAACAAATAAGAACACACAGTGACAAATGATGCATAAAGCCACAAAATAATGCATCATTAACAGAAATGGCTGAATAATATATGGCTGTCAATTCCAAAGGTTGAAAAGGTGCAGGTTTTGTGCGCTCCATGTGCTGATTTTTAGTAATTTTACTAAACATGAGGCTTAAGATGTTGCATTGCGTCTTGCTGCATTTTCAGCGTAGTGCGCATGAACGTTTCTATACAAATAATGACATGAGTTGCAACACTTTTGGTTCCTTTCCACTGCACCACACTTCATATTTCTTAATGCACAAACGTCTTCTGTGTATACTGGAGTTATGGAATATAATTGTTTGTATTTTTACAAAGAAACACGCATTGTAGCAATTCTAAATATTTGCTTGGTTATCTCTAAAGCTCACTTAAAATTGTTTTAGATAAATAAACATGACATTATAGTGCCCTGGAAACCTGTCAAACCTTCCAAAACTACATTTTCTAGCTATCAACTTACTGGGAAGTGAGGCAACAAGGCACCTGCCTTAAGTCTCAGACTATATGTGTTTTGCGCTTCAGTTGACAGAAACATGTAAAGTATTTGCATGTGTTGCAGTCTTTCCCTCCTCCTTTCTCCTCAGGGCATCCCGCTCTCTTTTCTCCGAGAGCATTTCGGGCAATTATTCCAATTAACTACAGAGCAAAGTTATTAAGCATATGCACAGATCACTGAGGGAGAATTTCACCAGGTGTTTCTCTCTCTCTATAGCCTCCTCTGGGCCTGCTCCACCATTTAGATGGGGGAAAAGAGAAACAGAGTGTGGAATTTCTCCGTCCTGCTCGTGTCAGACTCTATCGTCCGTCTCTCAGGGACAGCAGATGCTCACTCGGTAATTATTTTCGGTGTGGAAGCTGGCGGCTGACAGAGTAGATGTGCATCACTCTAAATTGGCTGGGAGTGACCCCTGGCCATCCAGGAGCACACGGGGCCAGTGGAGATGGAGAGGAGGGGAGGTGAAGGAAGACAGAGGTCCTGGCGTACTAACAAGCAGCCAACTCTGGACACGGAGGGCCGCAAGCATCAGTCTGACCTGCACAAACTTTATTCTCTGTGTCTGCTTCGTCTTTTCTTACTCTTATACTTTCCGATTGTTCTGCCTTCCTCTGACTAACAAGCAGTCGAATGTGTATGCAGGATCATTGGTGAGCTCAGCATCACTCAGCAGTCCCTTCAACAACCTAACAAGGATGTATTAGACCACTTGCAGCAACCTAACCAGACCAGGGCTCACCTAGTCACACTGGAGGAAACTCACAAAGAATGAATTGCCCTTACTGACAGTGGCGTTTATTTGCACACACTGTCTGAATTGTTTTAGGTAAAGGAACTATGCAAAAATAACCGAGCGAATGTGGAACAGAGTGACATTACAAGGCGGAGGAGACTAAATTCTCATAGAAAAATGAATGGGAAAATTTGTAATGTTCAATATGGTGATGGTAAGAATGAAGTCATGCCTTTTAGAAGGGCCAGTCCATTTTTTGGTTTATAGTTTGGTTATATAATTATGATGTGTAGATTGTACTGCTGATTTCAGTGGTCAGGGTTCTACAATTACTTTTTCTTTCCACTTGGCCCAAGCACAAAAAGAATTCACGTTTGGTTGAGCTTCTGCTTATGTTCGCTGATCAATGTTTACATATGAGTATTAGATTTCCGATCTCTTTATAAAGTAATTAATGTAAATATTTTCATTTTGGGGTGAACTAACCCTTTAAAGGGCACCTATTATGTAATAGAAGTCAATTTTTCGGTGAAGTTTCAGCTCAAAATACTCTACAGATCATTTATTATAGTTTGTCAAATTTGCCGCTATTAGGGTGTGAGCAAAAACATGCTGTTTTTGTGTGTCCCTTTAAATGCAAATGAGCTGCTGCTCCCCACCCACTTTCCAGAAGAGGGCGGAGCTTTAACAGCTCACACTTCGTTTGCTCAACAACAACAAAGCTGGAGAATCTCACGCAGCCAAAATGACCATCGTCAGTAACAGTCTTCAGCCTTACATTGTTCAAACCTGAGTTGGATGGAGACTGAGACTCAGGAAGAAGTTACAGCTTTAAGAATGCAACTGGACGTTTCTGAATGGTTAGTGGACAAAAGTGCTGGCCTTGCAAATAAACAGTGTTTTAATGTCTTGTCTTTACAGAAAACGTACACAGTTTTTCAAGACAATCACCTTTTACACTGCTCTTTACAAACGTGTGGTTATAATTAAGTATATATAAACAAGACGAATAAAAAAATAGACGACATACAATATGGTCTCCAAGACAACAGTAGATTTGGCTGCACTTGTTGTGGAACTGGCTAACAGGCACATCGACTGAAATGGCGATTTGCTGAAAAATTATTAAAAAAAATAAACAGTGTGACACTTACTTCTTTTGGAGGATCACGAAAAGTTGGTACAGATCCATCCTTGAGTACAAACTTTTTAGCAAAGCTTGCCTTGAATTGCCACTTGTTTACAAAACAGTCTGGAGTGAAATGATTTGCACAGACATAAACGAATTTAGGTAGATTTTGGGGCACATTGTCTTCAAAAATAAGCGTCTCGATCGCCCCCAGGTGGCTGAAAGCAGTATAGGTCATAAACCACGCCCTCTCCATGAAATGTATTGGGAAATGAGACAAACTAAACAATGAAATTATACTTTAAATATTTTTTTCAAAGACAATTTCTGACTTTTTTAGGCAGTTTTTATCACGCTGGTGTTAGTTCAGATGTTCATTCTTTAAAAAAGTTTGGTTTTAGTTGAGGGAAGTAGTCACTGAGGTGCCAACGGACTTTTTTCTGGATCTTCGCAAGGTGATTGAAGCTTTAACATTGCCATAACTGTTTATTTCACGCCGACATGAGTTGTTCTAAGTTTGGGCGGGACATTGATATCGCGGCTCCACTTCGTGCTCACTACTGTGCAGACTCGGGCTCCAAGTTCACTATGCGCAAACTCGAGACTGAAGATGTCGGCGCCATATTGGCACACTGGCGGCTTTAGTTGCTACAGTGGAAGAGAGTGAAGGTGCGTTGTCCATCTTTTTTTACAGTCTATGGTCTAATGAGACTGCTTTGGTTTAGAAAAAAAGGGGTGGATGGGTGGATTTTTATCATTATAGGGCAGTTGTGTTCACACACTGCCAACATAAATTTATGTCCAAACACCATGTAAGAGTGGATATTGCGTAATAGGTGTCCTTTAAGTTTGCAAGGCATAAAACTGGATGTGCGAGAGGAATGAATGTACATTTTTCAGCGTCAAAGCAGCAATGGCCTAAAAGGGCAAATGTTGGTTCTGTCAGCCGGCCTCCCTCACACTGGCCTTGGGCCAGCGGGCTATTCTTATTGTTGAGCCCCAATGTATTAAGATGCCACCAAGACAAGACACAGGTTTTTGAGAGAAAGTTTTGCAAATTCAGTTCCTGTGACTTTGTCAAGGAATGCAAGGCCCAATCTCTCCGTCTCTCCAAATGCCTCTGAATTGGCATGTTGACCAGAGAAAGGCTAACTTTTCTGTGTGATCCTGGGTCAGAGTTAAAAGGGGTCAGAACATGCTGACATCACAGCAGCATGCAATTATCACCTCTTAGAAGTCTCCAAACCGGCTGTCCTCTCCTTAAACACATATTTCTGAACCATTATGAGTAATTTCAACATGTTTGAAGTTTGCCCTCAGAAGATCTTGACATCATTAGCATTAATATTAGACAACGGCACAGAGCTGTGATGAGTTTAACCATCTGAGAGTTGAATTCATTAATTGACAGTTATTAACACGCAAAGGTAGCTTGTCCTCTAGCAGAACGACACTTTAAATTGATTCTGAGTGGCTCAACCAGACGTTTAATTTGGAGAGGCAGAGTAATTCTCTGAATGTCCTCTTGACAAAATAATTCTCCTCTCTCCCTGAAGGACGTTTGTCCTCTTCAACTACTGAAAACAATTTAAGAGTCCTTCTGATAAAATGGATCAAATGTTGTTTAATTAGTTTAAAGGAGTGGGTGATTTCTGGTTAATTAAGACTCTATTAACAGTGGTGATTCCTCATTAAAAACAGAGCATTATTAACCAAATAATGCCCTGTACAGATAGATCACATTTATCATGGGGTCTGTTCTTCACTTCTAAAAAATAAGGGTTCTTTATTGGCACCTGTGGGTCCATGAAGAACCTTTAACACCCATGGAACCTTTCCAATGCACAAAAGGTTCTATATAGTGGAAAAAAGTTTCTTCAGATTATTAAAATGTTCTTCAAACTAAGAAAAATATGGTTCTTTTAACCCTAGAATGCATAGAGGTTCAAATTGACCCAACCTATTGTGATTTTTTTTTTTTAAATATTTTATCAATGAAAACCTTTGTTTATTTTATATTCCATAAATTTTTCAAAATACTTGTTTCTGACCCTCATCAATGTAATTTTCATATTTCTTAGTCATAGGATGGGGAAAAAAGTGTATAACTACTCTAAGATTACATAAAGGGGACTCAACACAGTATTTTTGGATCCATTTTTGCCAATAATATTTATTTTCTTAAAACTTTATGTATTACTTACAAATCTGTTTTTGTTTGTTTGTTTTTTGCTCTGAGCCAATAATTTGCCTCAGAAACCAACTCCATGTCTAAATACACATATCTCCCTACTATACAGTTGAAAAGCAGTATGTGAAATGAGCGGTACAGTATGTCTGAATTCACAGTATTCATAAATCAGTAGACAAACAAGTAGCCTAGTATCCTGATGACCTTCTACTTCTACCATGATTCTGTAGTTTACATTCAATGGACACTTTACCATTCATAGACCATTGGAGAGGAGTCATAAATGGCAAAGAAAGGACACAACTCACAGGACAATGCTAACATGGTGGCAGATGCAGTACTGCATTCATACTATTCATACACATTCATGCTTGGTAATATTCATACTATACATATGCATACTTTTATAACAGTCGTGAAGTTCTTCATCAAAAGTAGAACCTACTCAGTATACAATTTCAGATGCAGAAGATGAGTAGATCTAAATTAGTTTATAAAGTTAGTTTTAAAAAAATGCATCTTTTGTAATGCATATACACATGGAAAGTGGACAAATAAACATGTTTGACATGTTATTTCATCAATAGGATGCCCATTTATTTTAATAAAACCATTAATTCCAATACGGGTCATTTTGACCCCATTTATGAATTTGTTTAGGGTTTTTTTGGGGGGGGGGTGCATTCTATGGTTAAGAACCGTTTACAGAAATGTTCTTTATGGGAAACTAAAATGGTTCTTCTATGGCATGACTGAAAAAAACCCATTCTGGAGTGTTGGCCAAGGAATAATTTGTTGAGAATAATTTTAACCCAATACACTTTGAAGAAGAATTAAATAATTGAGCTGAAATTCAGCTTTTTAACTTTAGCTATGTATGTTTATGAATATTTCCGCAAAAATTAGCTTAAGATCAAACCATAATTGGCGGCACCCCTGCTGAAAATCCCTGGGGGGAGTGAATTTAAGCAACAGGCCTGGATCAAGTCATCAGAAAATAATGGAAGAACATTATCTTTACTTACTGTGGGTTACTATTTCAACAAAGTGATAAAGTAATCATCATCTTCCTTTTCTTCTTTTATTATTAATGCTGCGTTGTGTTTGTTTTCATTCCAGGGAAATATTCCACGAAAAAGCAGAGATTAATGCAGCATTACATATAGAAAAAGTTTTAACATCCGTGAGGCCACAATCTATTTTGCCCTGGCCTGCTCCGGCATCATCCGCACTGAAATATAATACCCTCAGAACTCTGGAAGGATTTTCTCCCATTGCATCACAGGGTATGAATTGATGGGCACTATCACATGTGAGCCAAGCAATCGAGTCTTAGATTAGATCCATATGTTCTCAGAGAGCCAGGTCAACTGCAGATACGCACTCGCTGTCTCTCTCTCCTGCTCTGACACTGGGGAATGAATGAGTGTAATTTCAGAGAAAGGGTGAGGGAGAACCAGAAGGATGGATAGAGAGAGGGAATGAGAGAGATAGAAACTTTCCCTTGAAAGTGTGCGGAAATCATTACAGTGCAGAAATCGGAGCGTTTGTATAGAATAAACAATCTGAGTTCTGTAAAGTAATACTGACAGAAAATAACATTTGGAAAATTATTCTGAAAACGGTCGATAAACAGTAAGTAAACAGCATGTACTCTCATATTTGCTCTGTGGGTACAAAGAAATTTCAGAAGATTACTATCTCTATGGCTGGTATAGTGCACATTTACGAGCTCTGAGCCATTTATAAATTATATTATTTAATATTACATACATTGTGGAGTGTAAAGCTCAGTTCCGCAGGTAAACTGCAGGGATAAAGTACAGCATGTGCTGATTATATCAGCCGAACATCAGAACTTGGCTCTTCTCGCAGAATTAAATGAAGCCTTGAGGAGTTTTCTGATGTTTCAGCTTGTTTTTAATGCAGAAGGCCCTGTCATAAAAATTGCTATGATGAAAGGAACTGAATTAATATCAGAAGAGACTTATTCACAACCTGAATATTTGTCAGTTTGGCTGAGGAGACATGGATGATGGAAGAAGATGCTTTAAAAGTTCATATATCCTATGTGCTCCAGTTCTCTCTCTCTCTCACACAGAAACCTTTTCCCCATTTTCTGCCAATTTTTAAAATGTAAGAAATGGACACAATGAAAACGTTATCAAACTGCAAACAAATGAAGGCTAATCTTGCTTCTATAGCCGGCAGAATAGGTGGAGAGAGTCAATAGACGTGAGCCGAAAGGCAAGATCAGCTTGATTAGGGAGAAGGACGGCCAGCGCATCCAACAGAGAAAATTACCCTCAGGTACACACCACGTGTCCACAGTCACAATCTCATGTAGTCCTGCCTCTAATCTTTCAAACACCTTCATTAAGGATTAAAAGGCCTTTCTATTTGCCTGCAAATGTAATGTGATTTTGAAAATCAGAATCTAATCAAGGTAGCTTTGACCTTTTGGTCCAGTAGAATTATTGTTGGATGAGCAATCTCGTTCAGTTAGGCTCGTCATTTATGTTGTTAGTCAGCTTTTAATGCTGGAAGTGTCAAGGGGCTTCTTTAACACGCATCGTGGCGGCCTCTTGTGGCTACCTCTGGAAGTGAAATACACACAGTAGTGCGTTCCAGTACAGAAAAGTGCCGTCGCGGTACCACGCTCGATGGAATCAGATGTTAATATCGTGATACTTTGATATATAAAGGCCTATAACATTTTACTGAATGAATATCATTATTAATATGGTTCTCCAAGGTACTAAGGGGATGTCTAACGCCACCAAGAAATATCAGACCACTCCTTTAGCTCAAATCTGGATGCACCAACCAGTCTGGAAGGATTTTGTCTAATGTTTTTCCAAAAAACATTGTAGCTTAAATACACCACTGTTCAAGTTTGAGGTCAGCATGTGCAAAAATAAATAATATATCGTTGTGTGAACTTAAAAATTCCAGCACTCTAAACGAACATGACAGGGTTGAGGTCTGGGTCGTCATGTACAATAACTTTAATGATTCAGTTCTACATATCGTTATCTCCATCATACAGAGATCAGATTTACATGATACAAAACAATTCTGTCTAAAAATAAAAGACATTAAAACAAATTGATGAGACGATGCAAACGTAACACCTGATGCCATGATCGCCCAGCAGACCTGTGAAACATTCAGTGGGAGTTTGATTGCTCTGAAATCCATCCCAGAAACAAACACAATCTTATTTTGTGATGGTTGTGACATAGCCAAGAATGAATCCCAGTGTCATTACCACACAGGGTCCCTGACCACATTAAATAACTGCAACTAATTGCTAAATTCTGAAGTGTTTAATTGTTCTTAGTAAGCACTTTAATTTGATTGACATGTGCTAATACATATTCAATACCCTGAGCAACAGAGTTGTAATATTTTTCTCTCTCTCCACACCCAGTTTCGGCTCTTCTTCACAGAGCCAAACCAGAGCCAGTTTTGCAGAAAAGAACAGACATACAGTTCAAAAGTTTTGGGGTCAGCAAGATTTTTGAATGTTTTCGAAATAAGTGTCTTATGCTTGCCAAATCTGCATTCATTTGATTAAAAAACACAAACAGTAAATGATAATTTTGTGAAATATTTTTACTAATTACAGTAACATTTGCATTGTAATATATTTTAAATTGTAATTTATTCATGTTATGGCAAAGCTGAATTTTCAGCATCATTACACCAGTCTTCAGTGTCACATGATCCTTCAGAAATCATTTTTAATATGCTGCTTTAATTGATGCTTAAGAAACATTCCTTATTATCATCATTGTTGAAAATAGCTGTGCTGCTTAATATGTGTGGAAAATATTTATTTTTTTCAGGATTCTTTGGTGAATAGAAAATGCAAATGACCCCAAACTTTTGAACAGTAGTGTATATACCAAGACAAAATATAAAGATAATTGACTTCTGTTCATTTTCATCATCTAAGACTGTAATTCTTGTAATTAACTATGCGTGGCTCTTGTGAGACTGAGAATCACACCAATGCAGTTTACAAAGTGTTTGTTGCCTAATTAATTAATGCCTACATTCATTAAATATTAAGCAGCTAAAGGAATGAAGACACTATTAGGCCATTTACATTGAAATAGACCCACTATATCAAAAGTTTTTACATTGTATCTCAGTATGTCCAACTACTTCTTGAGGACACTGTACAGTATATGTACCAAACTTGTAAAAATAGCTGATGCACTATACCATCATCACTTTTTGTCCTGTTCATTAAGATGAAACTTGAAAAAAAAAAAAAAATCTTCAGTTTAATTCATTTAATACTCTTTATGCTCAAACTCTGAAATTATGAATTCACAAGAGTGGCCACTGTTTCTAAGATATACTTTACAAAACCAGTGCCACAGAAAGGCTGGCACTATTGTTTCAGCTACACAGACACTTCGCAAAATGAGTATGAAATCATATAACATATACTCTAATACAACTTATCTTTTACAAATCTATATTTTGGCACTGTTATTGTCTACTTTTCCGACTTGGATGAGAAGGAAGCTCAATTGTGTTTGTTCCACTGTAGTGCATGAGATACAATCACAACCACAGATGTTACAGCAAAAACTCTATAAATGCTTATCTTTTTTTGATTGTGGACAACAGGAGAATTCAGTTGCAGTTAATGGCTAAGCAGATTATGCAAATGCATGTCCCTATTAGGGTGATTTATTGCTGAAGGTTTATGGTGGTCAATATGACTCAACAGTCTCCTTAAAACATTTTTATAGGATTAAACTCTAACGGAGCAGTACATCAGATTTAATTACCAGGAAAACCTTGCAGTGTTGATTTTGGTTTCCAATATATTGATTCATCCTACATACATTTATAATGATGATTTAAAGGGGTCATGAACTGCATTTTTTATTTTATAATGTTTCATGAGGTGCACTTGTAATGTTAGTATGATTTTTACCTCAAACATTGTCAGTTTTAGAAATAAAAGGCCATTTTCTACCCTGATTTTACCATTTTCTACTCTGAACGCTCTGTTGGAAGGGCATGTCTCCTGTGAGACTTAAATGTAAACGCCCACTGCTATGATTGGCTAACATCTTTGCATATGAAATAAGTATTACATGTGTAACTCTCTCGAAAATGATTAAAAGTCTTTACTATTACAGCTGTGCAAATTAACTAATTGTGAAAATTGTTGATCACAGCATTATATTTAGATCTACTCTCGTCGTGTGAAAGTTTGCAGCAATGAGCATTGTAGCCGATGACAAACTGACTGTCGAGCGCATGAATGCAGTGATCTCGACATTGCAACTCGATTTCTGCACTCTCACAAATGCTTTCATCATAACTAACAGTGCAAACACTGTGTTAAAGTCATTGTGCGGTGTAGACAGTTTCATTGATTATAACGGAAGTTTTGGAGAGAATCCAGAACTCAGTCACTGATAAACACAAGCTGTTGTGATTGACAGCTCCAGTGATTATAAAGGGAGCGTTCTTTGATCGCTTTCTGTATATAATTGAATCAATTTAAATAACATTATTTTCAGGCTAGACAAACAATGTGAATCGATTTACTGACGCATAAACAAACAGACGAAGAATGTCTGTCTGTACATGAATCATTACATATCAGAAATTGGGTTCACATCTTACAGTAAAAGTCTGTTTACCAAAATATCCACAGTGAAATGTACCGATCAAACAAATAATGCTCTACTGAGACATTCACAAAGTTGAAAATAAATAACCACTTTCTGCAGAGGCGGTCTTTCATCGCACAATTACGTCATAAATGTGACAAAATCCGAAACAAGTTGTTTTCAGAACTTGGTTTCAATAAAAGCTGTTTTTAGACTAACAAGGAAGTCAAGTTCTGAAACGTTTTTAGTACGATGACCTCTTACATTTCAAAAGGATCAAGGAAAATAAGATTTCTCAATTCATGACCCCTTTAATGAAGAGTTGATATGCATTTAGCACGCTACAGGAATGGTCAAGCAAGTAATACCAGCAATATTTGTGTAAGCCTACTCGCATACAAACTTCAAAAAAACACTCTAGGGATCACACACACCGTAAATCTGAGAGTACTTACAGTAAAAGTGCTGTAACGTCAATACATGTCTTCTTTTTATTCTTCTCTTCTCTTACAGAACTAGTGCACAGTCTTTGGTCAAAAATAAAAACCTTTCAAGGCTTATTATAGAACAACAATTCAAGGCTTCCTCCTTATTCAAAGCAACAAACGTAAAATCAAAGACCAATCTGATTGGCTGTAGAGTGGACGTAACGTCAGTGAAAGTGGCCCATGGCTTCAGCGGCTTTCACCCGCACGAGAGGATCTGGATCCTGCAGTAGCATCACCAGACCTGAAGACAGGGGAAAAATTATTTGGTTTGTCCATTAATCAAAGAAAAATTAAAGTTTTGTTTAACATACAAGTCAAGTGGTGCTTTTACTGTATTTAAGAGTTACTACAGCAATACACTTTACCAGACAAAATCATCATTAAAATAGAAGCAAAAATAATAGATTCCTTAGGTGCCAAGAAACAGCAAATGTAGCACAATAACAAGGATGTGCTGTCCTTCCTTAAATATATCTCTTGACTGCAGATATTATTATAGAACTGCTGTACCTACCCTTGGTCACTGAGCCCATATTCATATGGGAGAAATGCTCATCAGGAAGGTTCCCAAGCAAAAAACCTAAAAATTCACAAAAACACAGTTACAAAACCAACACAATTATTTTTTTTTAAATATTGTATTGCAATTTTAAAGTTAAAAACAACTATTCAATGAAGCATACATTTTTTACACTGAACTAAAAAAAAAAAAAGTTTTTACCAATGAACATGGCAGCACTGGCTCTGATCTCAGCCCAGTTACTCTTGAAGAACTGAATGACTGTGATGTGGTAGAAGTTCAGCATGCCTGGGAAATCCTGGATCTTTGTGAACACACATTATGATTTTATTTATTTATTTTTTAATAAGATTATCATTAATAATAATCAGTAAACAAAATTAATAATCTGTTAAGGCCCGTTCACACAAAGGACAATAACTGTAACGATAATGATATAGTTTTAAAAATCTTTTTTAAATTTAAAAGAATAATCTCAACTATAACAATAACGGCACAGAGGAACAATATTGTTGGAATCACTTTCACAAAGATTTTTTTTTCCAGATAATGGATGATAGAAATATTGACAGTCAATCGTCGACAGTCAAAACTGCTGACAACATTACAAACATTGAGTATATCAAGGAAGAAAACAAAGATCTGTGCAAATGTGGCACAGCACAGTGATTATACTGTAATAACAGTAATTTGTTTTTAAAAAAGGGAATCATGCAGAGAGAGATGTACAGAATGTACTGTGCAGTTATTCTATGTGTGTATGTATAATAAAGCCTTGGTTCTTGCCGTACAAGGTATTTGGTGAGGTCATTAATGAACTCTCCATAGTGCAGACCCTTCTCCTCAAGAAGATGATTCTGGAACATGGCAGAGATCTGTTCTGAACCTACGACTGGAGCGCATATGCGCATTGCATACTTGCATGCCTAGGGGAACAAAGAAACACAAACACACACAAGCAATATTCTGTTAGTATTATCTGGTATTTGCATCATCCTTTTAACTAACTTTCAATGTTTATACCTATAATAATAAAAGCAATCTTTGTAGGAGTGTGTGCAGACTAAACGCTGACCTTGACCACTTGAGGGTTGGGATCACTGAGGTGCAACAGCAAGCTGACCAGAACATTGTGGATCTGGTCTTTAAAGACCGGCTCACCTGAGCCGAACTTTGACAGGTTTCCCAGGAGCACGATGGAAGCACATCGGATCTCATCATTCTCCTGACAGAACATGACAAAAGCTCTTTCGATTAAAGCCTTACAACAAAATCCACTACCATAACACTGTACTGTAATAGAATGTAGTTACATAGAAAAGGCACCATTTTATTTTCTTCATAAAATTTGTCAGTGAATATAGGTGTTAACACTTTAGAAAGTGTTGATTGTCAACTTTAGGAAGCCGAACAAAAGTTTATTTATTTTTTATTGTTTGAAACTTTTGCAACCCTGTTACCAAAATTATGGACATGTGTAAATACAGTTTAAAGCTGAAATTTAAAACAAAATAGACAATTTATCAAATTAATATATTTAATTACAAAACAATGCCAGGATGGGTACAGTATAGGAACAGTATGGAGTCAACACCATCATTTGTGTTAACCTTAAATTTGTGTGCAAAGGATCAACAATTTTTAATAT
This sequence comes from Megalobrama amblycephala, assembly GCF_018812025.1. Taxonomy (NCBI): domain Eukaryota; kingdom Metazoa; phylum Chordata; class Actinopteri; order Cypriniformes; family Xenocyprididae; genus Megalobrama; species Megalobrama amblycephala. Next base: position 28,136,072 of record NC_063056.1, read on the forward strand.
TAGTTTTTATGATTTATTTATTTATTCCTGCAATGTGGTAGAAAAGGTTCCAAATGTGGAACACACACAAAAAGTTTTTGGAAATTGTTTTTAGGTAACAATTAAGAAACTTTTTTTTTTTTTCAGTAACCAAACTGATATTATTTTTTACATTAGAATAAATAAAATTTTTACAGCTTCATAATTGTGATTTAAATATTTTGTGCCTTCTCTCAACACTCACATTCTCCAGAAAGGGTTTTATCTTCATGAAGATGTAAACGACAAGCAGGTGGACGTTCTTTTGGTCCAGGTAAAGCAATATCTTTGACATTCCTGACATGGCCTCCAGTGTGATGAGTTTCCCTGGATCATCCTTCTCTTCCATACCTGAACTCATGGCTGCTAAAAGCTCCTTTGCGTACTTATTCACCTGAATGAGAAAAAACAGCAATGTTTAGCAATATATAATTACACACTTAACTGACTGATTTTGTTACCAAGCTTTAGGAAGTAATGACAAAACTTGATTTGACTACAGAGAGAAGAAAAACAAAATCAGAGCAGAACAATGGAGGGCGTGAGGAACACAGGGAACTATTTGGCAGCAGTTGTTAGGTAAAATTTCAGAATACAGACAATTTTCTGCATGCTTCCTTACTGATTGTTGCATAAACAAGTTGCCATGTGTCTCACACTGTTGCCAAGAAACACTGCCTAAAAAAATCAGTTAGACTCTTCATCCAATTATTGTTTTCAGATGTCAAGCAGATCGTCTGTACCTTCTCAGGTGAGCCCACAGCAATGTTCCCCAGGCCTCGGACCGCCAGCATGCGGACAGTACCGCAGGTGTCAGTAATTCTTTCCATCATGTTGTTCATCAACATGTCCAAAATCATCAATTCAGTAACTACATGGTGGTTCAGCAGCTAGAAGGAATAAACAAATAAATCTTGACATCTAATATACAGCTATTAGAACATATTAAAGTGGGTGTGAAAAGGTTCCTGTATAAAAAAAGAATACGGTTCAATGCATTTCTGTTACAAGGTAAACTTGAATCGAACGTCTCTGAAAATATCATAAAAATGTGCACTTAGTATTTCTTTTTATGTAGCACTGGTCGAATTCAGTCGTATTGAGTCGTATTGGACTTATAAGGGGTGAATACAAGAACAAGCCAAAGTTTTATTAATAAAACATGAAACAGTTGTGCTTCTTAATATTTTTGTGGAAACTATGATCATTTTTTAAGGATTCATTGATGAAAGAAAGAACATTGAAGTTCAAAAGAACAGCATTTATTTGAAACAGAAAGCTTATGTAACAATGTAAAAGTATTTCCTGTCACTTTTGATCAATTTAATGCATACTTCCTGAATATGATTATTAAATTCTTTGAAAATAAAAATAAAAGTCGTACTGACCCTAAACTTTCGAAAAGAACTAAACTGAACTACTGTTAAAAAAAAACAAAAAAAACAAACAAACTGAACAATCTATGGTTTTGTAAAATAATTAGTCTTAAGCTATTCATTGTTACTAAACTTTGAATTAAGATCTGTTAACTTAAAATCACATTAGAAAACTAAATATTCTCACCTCAGAGAAGAACGCTGTGACAGTGATCCTCTGGCACTCGTAAATATTACAGAGAGAAGGACACAGACTCTCCACAATGGCAGGTAGTCTTGGACCAGCATGCTTTGCCATTGCTCTGAAAGAAAGAATAGCTTTTTCAAAATGTAGTACTGTAGAAGACCGCACTTAATCTTACCACAATGGGACAGAAACCAGTGTTTTAACTTCAAACACTTATTTTTATTACTCTGAACTTGACAGTTTCCACAAACACATTGAGTCCACGTGCTGTTACAACAGCTTGAAATTGACGTGAAGCACTCTCAAAATGTTGTAAACGATCACATCAAGTGCCTTCAAGAACAATTCTACTGTCATACATTTCTCCTTTAACATAGTAGAACAAAGCAGAAAAGTCTGCAAACAACAAACAGTCCAAGAGGACTGGGGTATGACGGAGGACAGGTGCGTGTACCTGGAGAGCAGAGTGACTCCTGTTGTGTGCTGCTGCGGGTCCTTCATCTTGTCCCAAGCTCCCTCCTGATCTAATGGTTTCACGACAGCGTCCAGCTGAGCTCGACCCAGCAGGATCCGCAAGGCCTCCACTGCCACCCTGAACACACAGGAAAGAGAAACACAGATGTCTTATTAACTCTATATCAAATCCTGAGCTGCTTCCATGTCTGCACCTTTAAATTCACCATCCGACCCAAAACCTCCTAAGCGATTGATTTGAAACCCTTTTTTTTTTAGACAGCATGACAGTAATAAGCACATCTATTTGGTGACATTTTCGGTGCATTTTTAACAACATGGTGCTATTTTATTTTTCAAATTGGCCAAAAGCAACATTCTGCTGTCAGACATTTTTTTTTTTTTGTATAATGACTGCTAAACTGTATATATGACAAATAAAAACACATAACCATTTTCCTAACCTTTGCACTCGTAACACATCGTGTTCTCTTACTTCTCACATTAAACAAACATGGACCTTTTTCAAGGATTGTGATGAAGCGTTTCCAAAGTTATCAACATCGCAAATCTAGTAAAGTTTATACTCTTAAAACGCTATACTTCATGTTATATTGCTTTGGCAGTAAATGACAAAAAACAAATTAACGCTGCTGCGAGGCCGAGGGAGTGATGGCAAATTTGACATCTTTCTCTCTTCTGACCAACGAAATCAATCTCTTGATATTTTTTTCCCTATTTTGGAAAGCTGTGGAAATGCTATCATGATTTTTTTCTTTTGCTATTGGAGCAAATGGGAATAAATACTGTCATCTCCCATTCACCACTATATAAGTTAAATATGACAACTTCCACTTCTGAGAACCCCAGAAATGTGAAAATGGTCCATTTACTGTCAAATAAATATTTTCAGATCAGCATGTCCATTTATTTTTTTAGTTAGTAAGTAGCTATTTTGTAAATAAACAAAAATAAACCACAACTTCCACTGCTTAAGTCTTTTTTAAGTTTAATTTATACATAGCCAGAACATTAATTATTAATGTAAAAAAATAAATCTAATGTAAATAAAAATAAAATAGCCTCAGTAAACTTCCATGGAGTCCACAAGATGACTTAAAACTATCTTAACAAATTATAAATTATTATTGACATTAAAATATTGGGGAAAAACTCCAATCTCTATTTAAATTACTTTACTACACATCCAGATTTGAACTGCAATCATATTTCTTCTTTCTCACAACTACAACAGCAATAACAGGGGGAGGGCCTTAGAGTCCAAAAAGGTTGAGACCCACTGTGTTCACAGTGTAACTCTGAATAAGCACGATAGCACAATTCCATATTTATGCCACTCACCCGCACACATCAAAATTGGCCACACTGTTTTTGTTGGTTGTTTTGCGGTCTAAAATGATGCTGTTGCTGTTGAGATCTTTCGGTAGCTGAACTCCCACGCTAGAACCCAAACGCAACAGCAGAGCGCTGAAGAGCTTTGGAAACAGATACGCCACGGCGTCAGCTGACTGACCATTCAGCATCATCTCACGTAGGGCACATGTCATCTAGAAAACATAATAAAAATCAATATTAATTGTCAAACAGGACACATAGACTACAGTTTCAAAATTTTGGGGTAGTTTGATTTTTTTTTTTAAAGAAATTAATCGCTTTATCCATCAAGGATGCATTAAATTGATCAAAAGTGAAAATAAAGAAATTTATAAGATTACAAAAGATATTTTGGTAACACTTTAGTATAGGGAACACATATAAACTATTAACTACGACTTTTCCCCTCAATAAACTCCTAATTTACTGCTTATTAATAGTTAGTAAGGTAGTTGTTAAGTTTAGGTATAGGGTAGGATTAGAAATGTAGAATAAGGCCATGCAGAATAAGGCATATTAATATGTGCTTAATAAGCAGTGTTGGGCAGTAACGCGTTACTAACGCAGTTACTTTTGACAGTAACTAATACTGTAACGCATTACTTTTTAAATAAATTAACTCTGTTACCATATGGTGCGTTACTTTTTTAATTAATTAATTTTGGCTGAAGTGTGTAGCCTACAGCATAACCTGTTTACAGCAGCGACGTATTGTAGGATTGGTGAATGCCAACCACTGTAAACACGAAGACGCACTGTGGGCGTGTTTCTGTTTATTCAAGTATGTGCGGCAGTCATAGCGAGTCAAGGCGAGAACAAGACGAGTTTTTCAAAGTGGAAATACGCTCATTATTTCACTTTAGTTGAGCATAAAGACAAAAACCTTTTAGTCAAATGTAAGCGTTTTTCTGGTTCGAATGTCCTATCTACTGCGATAAACAGCAACTCCAATCTGTCGAAGCACCTCCAGAAACGTTATTCATTTAAGCCTTTAGTTGACTAATCACACTTATATTAATTTAATTTCTTAAATACTGGACAGAATAAACCATAATAATGATCGTGATATAGGCTATAGCGCATGCATAAAGCTTGCCACAAAGAACTGGCAAAATTAATGATTATGAATGTGACAAAAACAGCAAGGAGACATTTTAATTGTTTATTAATAAAGTAATGTTTTCTGAATCAGTGTCGGCTGCGAAGATGAAGTTGACATTGCTGACTCTCATCATCTCCGGATACTGGACGCGCCTAGAGAGAGAATGTACATTTCATTCGGATTAGGCTACATAATCAGAGTAGCCTATTTCTTTTCGTTTTTAGATATTTCAAGCTTTCTATAGATATATTTCTCATGTATGTGAGGTAAGCAGCCGCTGAGTTTCGGTTCATTTAGCCTATAAGTCGCGTTCCAGTTCACGCGCCAGTGATCGCGCCCGCGCCTGCCATAATTATATTGTCTGCTATATTTGCTTCTTATTTATTAAATCCAGGCAATTGGTTGATGAAACATTGATTAAAATTAAGATACAATTTTTACAAAACGAAATTCACTTTAAAGAAAGGCTTTCTTCGAAACAAAACTTAATGAAGTGGTCAAAATCATATCTGACCCACTCCATGCCTCCCGATATATTGTGCATCTTACTCATGCTCTTCACTTTTCATAATCAAGTAAATTAATTTAAAACATAACATAGGACTATTTAAACATAAATATGAAACTACATTTTCTTTAATGGCTATACCAACACATATTGTACAGTACAGAGAAATTTCATAAGCAAGAGCGGATCATGAGTCACGAGTCGGATCAAGAATAATTTATTCTTAGACTTATATTTAATATTGGGGGCATTCAAGTTATTTGACAAATTAAATTTTAACGCAATAGTTACTGTCCCTGGTAATTAGTTACTTTTCTAATGATGTAACTCAGTTACTAACTCCGTTACTATTTGTGAGAAGTAACTAGTAACTATGACTAATTACTTTTTTAAAGTAACGTGCCCAACACTGTTAAGTACCATACTAATAAGCAACTAGTTAAAAGACCCTAAAATAAAGTGTTACCGATATTTCAAACAAAACCTTTTTAACTTTCTATTCACCAAAGAATTATGAAAAAATGTAGTTTCCACAGAAAAAAAAAGCATATTAGAATGATTTCTGAAAGATCATTTAACAATATAGAAAACAGTTATGTTAAATTGTAATATTTCACAATATATTTTTTTAAATGTATATTTGATCAAATAAATACAAGTGAATACAAAATTAAGTGACATTTCACTGACACCAAACTTCTGAATGGAAGTGAAAGACATTTATAAATAAAAGGAATAAAAAGACGTTTAACAGTTTAACACCATTTCCTAACTAATGCAACAGTAAAGAATCAAGCAATTAATTGCATCCACTAATATTTGTTTCAACAAGCCATGACTGTCAATAGCACTGCATGTGAAGACATTTTGCCAAACACTTGACATGTCATGATGGGAAGTATGAAGCTCACAGTAAAATCCCTACGTCTAGCTTCACAAGGATTTTGTTCAATTTGTTGTGATTTTGTTGCTTCATGCAGAACTTCTCTTTCAGTGAAGACAGAAACATTACTTGACGCTGCATAATTGACACATTGTGCCTAGTTAGAATGAGGTGTTATGTGTTTTAAAAGCCAAATGATACAAATCCTAAATATATTAAAACTTACAGCCAATGGGTGGCTTGTGGCAACTTTGGTCAAACCGGGTCTCAACATGGATTCCTTCTTATCTACATAGGGAACCATAACACTCAGCTTCTCGATAATCATCTCCATGATTTGCAGGGCCAGAGTGCTGTCTGCTCCTAAAGCCATCCACATCTCACAGCTCCAGCTGGAGAAAACACACACACACACACACAAACATATCATAATTATGCTTGAGCATCATGGAGCACATGACAGACAATGAATGCCATGCACATAAACAACACACACAATAATCACCTGTCGTATGGCAGTGGGTAGGCGACGAGTGTGTTGACCACTGTCTGCAGGTGCTGTGTAGAGAGGATGAGGATGGACTGACCAATGGCCACCTTCACTTGCTCTTCACCAATCACCTGCAGCCGGTTGTGCAACACCTCCAACATCTCTGGCACCTGACAAAGTCAAGACACAAGAAGTGAAAACTGACAAGATAGAAAATAATTACAATTTTATTGAACATGTGAGCTGAATTTTGGGAGTGTTATAAAAACTACTTTTGAACTACTTTTTTACATTATAAGCTACTAATAATTTTAAGTAGTTAAACTACAGACTGAAATTTAAGTTAAGTTTTTATTTACTAAAAATCCACTTTATTGTTTCTTGCCATTTTTTCTATTGTTTCATGGATAGTAAACAATGAAATTGATAGAACTGTTGTTCAATTTGAGAATTAATTGTTCTTTTGAGTTGCAATCTTTCAAATAATTAGCTTTATTAATTAGAAATTAATACTTCTATTCAGTAAGAATAAGAATGAATTAAATTAAATTAATCAAAAGATACATTAAAGACTTTTACATTGTTATAAAATACTATTTCAAATAAATGTTGTTCTTTTTAACTCTTATTAATCGAAGAATCCTGAAAAAAATTATGGTTTCCACAGAAATATTAAGCAACACAACTGTTTTAAACACTGATAATAATAAGAAATGTTTCTTGAGCACCGAATTACCATCTTAGAATGATTTCTGAAGGATCATGTGACACTGAACACTGGAGTAATGATGCTGAAAATTTTGCCATCTCAGGAAATTACACATTTTAAAACATTAAAATAGAAAGTAGTTATTTTAAACTGTAATAATATTTCATAATATTACTGTTTTTACTGTATTTATGATCAAATAAATGCAGCCTTGGAGAAAAATAAGAAACTTTTTTCAATAAATGACCCAAACGTTTGAAGAGTATTGTATGGAACACTTTTTCAATAGTTTTATGGCATCCAAACACTTGGAGCTGTATAAACTACATATTTTACTACAATAAATATTAAAAATTATTCTGTAAATACTTTTTTTTTTAACAATTTATTTATATAAACTGCCAGTTATATAACAAACCAGTTCATTTAAATAAATAGGATTATACATAGAAATGATATTTATTATATCAGTTCGCTTGTCTATAAAGCTCCACGTCCAATATATACTGATCATGTTAGAGCATTTGCCGGCACTAACAATTGTTTGATTTCCCATAATCTGATGAAAGTGTAATGTACCAGATCCTGCAGGCCAGCACCTCTGTTCTTCAGCAAGGTGTTGAGGATCACACTGGATGCTCTGGAACAGTTGGACTGAGAGTCCACCAAACCATCAAACAGAATAAACAACAGGGTGCTCAACTGCTGCTGGGGCAAACGCTTACTGATGATCTAAAACACAAGAAACGGGGGTGGAAAGGGAGGAAGAGAGTCTGTTTCAATTTCACAAAGAGAGATGGTGGATCCTTAAAGATCTCTGAAAGCATCAGTGCTTTAGGAGAAAATTACATTGAGGCAATTTACCTTAGTCAGCTCAGAGCAGGTGTTGTACAAGACTGAATGGTCAGGATTGCTTAGCTTCTCACGAACTTCTAAAAGACCCTCAACTGAGTCGTCCTTGTAGTCCAATGAAAAGCCTGTCAAACAGAGAAAAATGGAAGAGCCAAGACACTTTGCTAAGTTTTCCAGAACAAGATACCAGTGTAAACAAGTTCATACTGACACACTGTCGATCTGAAACCCACCCTGGGTCAGACGAAACTGAGTTGTGCTATGAAAAACCAGGCAGTACCTTCATAGCGCAGCTGAATGTACATTAGACTATAGATGCAGTCTATGGCTGCCCGCCGCACCTCAGGGTTTGGGTCTGTGCACCGTGGGGCCAGACGCCCCACAAGAGCTCCCAAATTATGGAATGACACTATATTCTGGGGGGAGGGAGAGAGAGAGAGAGAGAGAGAGAGAGAGAGAGAACGGAGCATGAGAACTAATAAGATCCTAACTATAGTACATTTTTCCCAAAAGCACACATTTCATTAATCATTGGCTTGAGGAAGCCAAAATAAACGATCCTGTTTAACATTTCAGCTTGGGCAGAATAAAACTAATAGGAGCTTAAAGTGAATGCTTTGTATTTAAAGGATGTGAGAGATTTGTCTTGAACAAACCAATTCACAGTGTCCAGGGTAACGATCTACAAATAGCCAGAATACTTTTTTCAACATGTAAAAAAACACTTTACTTGCTAAATTTGCATCATAATTACAAATACGCTTCAAAATAATGACTTAAAATAATATCGGTAATCTATAATATCTAAAAAATCTTTTGACTATAATAATATATCAAATTACTTTTTTATTTATATAATTTACAAATAAAACCCTCGTCCTCTCCAATGTTGGTGCACAAGTATTGAAAAAGTTTCTTTAGTATGTTTGAGAACAATGGGAATTTTAGAGATGCTTAAAAAATATATAATGAGTAACATAATATTGTAACACAACTTTTAAAAGAAACATTTCCCAACGCTAGCAATTCAAAGACTCTAAAGGCCTGTTCACACCGGGACGAATATCGCGCGCGATTTTCGCCGACGTTTAACGCCTCGTGACTAAACAACGGGCGCCAATGTAAGTGTGCACACATCGACGCGAAAAACGCGAGGCGTAAAAGTGTCATTTTTAAAAAAAACGCCTCAGGTTCGTTTTTTTGGTTTGACGCGCCACGTTAAAAACTGGCCAACCAATGAGATTGGCGCTTTTGTTCACGTGCCTGGAGCTGCTGAAGTTACAGTAAAACACGACTTGGTGGCGCTCAAGCACAAAACGGTCTTGCCGAGCACACAAGACGACGAAGAGAAAGTAAGTAGACGAGGAAGACCCCTATTTTATATATATATATAAAATAGGGGTCTATTTTATATATATATAAAAATATATAAAATGTAGGCCTATGCCATTTTATATATTTATTTTATCTTCTTTAACTTTATTAATATCATATGTTTATTTGCACTACCGTTAAGCACAAGCACCACGTACTGTCAGAGAGTGAATTTGCACTTTCACTCGGCGCATCGCCGGTGAAAATCGCTTGGGTGTGAACACAAAAAACATCTCGAAAAACGCTGACGATAAACGCATGCGATATTCGTCCCGGTGTGTACGGGCCTTAAGGCCCTATCACTAATTATGGATCTTATAGACGTGTGTGTAATATTTGCACACACACACATACAGTCCTTTACCTTCACATTGAGATGGTCCAGGTAAAACTGTAGTAATTCTGCCATGGTCTTTACTGCCCTCTCCCGCTCATGGTCTTGTCCTGAGCTCAGCCAGCTCTCTATATGCTGGAAAAAAATGCAAAAGGACTCAATACATGAGGTTCAGACAAAGGGACTACAAAATGGCAAGTAACTTTCATAGTTTCTACTTTACCTTGAAAACAGACTGCAGACCGTCAGGACTCAAATCTCTGGCTAACACATTCTTCAGCAATTCAAGAAGAGCGTTAAAAGTATCTGAATATAATGCCTGAGAGAAAAAAAAAGCATTGTGGTAAAAAACACACTTTTTGTTTAAAGCATGCAGGAGATAGAAGAGACACTCCCAGGGATAAGTAGGTACTGTACATGCATATTTTATTCTGACCTCTCTTTGCTGTGGATCCAGGGCTTCTTCATCTTTAGCTTTGTCCAGAGTGTCCACAGTAGGAAGCCCATAAACACCATTCAAACATGTTTTTAACAAATCAAAGTTTTCATTTTCTGATAAAGGAGGATCTAAGTTTCTGAAGGTTTGAGTCAAGTTCTTAATAGATTGTGGATTAAGAATCACGATGGTCAAAAATGTTTAGCATATATTTACAATTAAAGACAAAACCACAGATGAACACTAGAAAGATTTAAATGATAGGATACATGAGGTTGGCACATGTGGTCATAACAAGATGGCGAACAGGGGTCCGCATGACATCTGCTGGTTCAGCTTTGATGAAATCCTACAGGAAAATAAAAGACATAAATGCCAAATAAGTCTGCATATCATTCTGAAACTGATCTGAGATTTACAAAATAACATTTAATATCAGGTCACATTTATCTCCTAGATTTTGCCCAATGGAAACTTGTCTGTAATCATTCATATACTGCAAGTACATTGAAAATATTTACTGTATATTAAAAACTGAATGATCTTCATATCAAACCTCTCACCATCATAACCCCCATCAGCTCTTGTTTGCGGGAGAACAGGAAGCCCTGTTTACGGACACTGTTGCTGATGGCCTTGGCAATGAGTCCAACACTATGAATGAGACTGAGCTTCATAGTCAGGTCCTATGAAGTGCCCATGTACATACAAACACACAGAAAGAGATGAAAACACACTCAAACTGTGATTTATGGAACAGTGCATGTGTCAATCAAACAGCACAGGCAAATCAAGACCTGGAATTAGAAAAGTATTTCCAGGTCACAGTCGCAACTCAGCATGCTAATTATAAATAAATATACATGTTTTACTCATAACATTTACTTACTTGTACTTTGAACATAGTGCAATAAGAGATGAAAATCACAATGTGCGACAATTTAATTGTGATTCAATAGAAAAAAGAGTTCAATTGATGAATCAAGCCACCTAAAATCCAGAAAAGCCAGAAAACCAAGTATCTAAACACTGTGATGCTTTAGTAGTAAGACAAAAGTTATTAGGTTAGTGAGCATTTTTTGACCTTCTCAAAAACCATTCATCTTTTACTTACAAGTGTAGTGTAAAGTGAGTTTAAAATGTCATCTTTATTTTATCTCTAATTTATCAAAAGATTCAGACTAAATAGGAAGAGCTTTATATGTAACCGCTGGGCCGTAGCTGGGGTATACAGGGCCCCAGTGCATGTTGTTAAAAAAATCTCATTCCGGGCCAGAGGGATTGATCCCCTCAGCTGAAATTGAGGGGCCTCCCTAGAATCATCACCACCTTTCACCCCGCTAGTGACGGCCCAGCGTAAACATTTTTAACAACTCAGTCTCATAGAGAGTGTCATAAAGAGATAGCTTTTTTTGAGAAGCTCAAAAGGTTATACTGTAAAGTTTTTGATTGCAGCATCAAGAGAAAGTGAGTTAAAGTTTAAAGGTCAGAGGTGAGAGAAGGTCCTCATGATCGCTTCCCTTCACGGTACCTTGGTCTCTACTTTAATTCCCAGAACCTGTACAACAATAAAAGTAATGATCCAATGTAATTCACAAACATGAAAGATAATCCATTTTATTTAAAAACTTTGATATCCAAATTGGACTGGAGTGCAGAATGTTAAAACAAAATGAGTTACATGGTTCCCAAACAGTGAAATTATTTTAAATCGCACAATTACATTATGAATATGGATGAGATATGATTCAGCACTCTAAGAGAATTAATGATCCTTGTCATTAAAAATCGTTTAGATCAAACTGTCATAACTGCAGCCTCAAAAGCAACCAACTGAATCTTGTCAACAATATACTAGGACATTCAGAGGACTTATTTAGCAAAACACCTCACAGCAGCAACACATTTTCAGTTTTGAGCCACACTGCTGTAGCAAACAATGAGAAATGATTAATGTATTAATTCTGATCAAATAAATGAGCTGTTCATCTTACATAATAGAGCTACAGAGGCATGAAATTTAATTGTTTTCCAAAAACCTCCAACAAACAACCAATGCAAATGCAAGTTGAGTCATCAATATTTTTGGTTCGTTTTCCCAGAAGTTAACCATGACTATAAAACTGACTATAACCCAAAAACCACAAAACTTTACATTTAGCTTCAGAGGAATAAATAACATTTTAGAATTACCAGTTTAGAAATCTCATTGGCTCCAAATACTCACTAATACTACAAATAAAACTGCTCTATTTTCAAACCACAAAAAGTTTTTTTATGCAGCAGACAAACAATATTACGGTGCTACAGTTGAGCCCCATGTGTTTTACCTTAGTGTTGAAGTTCTTGGAGATGTTTTGGAGAATGTCACTATCGATGCGAGTGAGGAGCTGATCTTCTGGAGCGTGCAACGCAACATAGCCGTAACACAAAATTAGAGTGCTTTTCATTTTCTCCACATCAACATCGTTTTTATCCTGAAATGACAAGAAAAGTAACAACAAGATACACGTGTGAAATACGGTTTCTGAAGCACTTTATAAACCTAATATAATTATAATTTTACTACTTAACCTTTGCATTATGGACCACTGTGCACTCTTAAATTTCACAATTATTATAAAAAAAATAAATAAATAAAAAATAGTATAGCAAAACAACCATTTCAAACTACATTTAAATGTTAGTTTTAACTGATTTGGGAATCAAAAGAATAAGCACAATGAAACTCGCCCTACTTTGAGAAGACCAAATATCCCTGAGGCTTTCCTGAAGGCGTCAGACTTCCCAAATTCCTCCAGTTTTTCCAGAGTGCCATCGAGATGGCTGCTGGCACACAGCCCGATTCCCATGGCAACACCCTGCAAACCAATTATTGCCTGTTACCACCATAATTCTTAATTAGCAGCTTTTAAATAACTGCAAAAACCTTTAAATAATCGTTTTATCTACTGGTAGTCAATTACTCAGATATCGAAACTGTGGAACATGTGCATCAATTCTATACCTATCTATGATTAGAAATTATATGGGATCTGTGTTCTTAATGATAACTGATAGCACACAATTCAAACACAAAAAATTTGGATACAGGTATGAGTCAAAAAGGTTGACTGGTCAACCACCAATGGACTACTGTATGGACTACCGTATTTTCCAGAAGTCATGTTTTTTTCTCATCTGAAACATGCTGCAACTTGTATTCCAAAGTATATTCCATATAATGGAATTAATGTCAAGCACATTTGAAATTTGTTTAGGCTTAGTGATTATAATAAGTGTTGCTTATAATGAATGACACTATAATTCATGTTTGTTTAATACTGTTCTGTTCTGAATACCATTAAATTGAAAGGATTTGTTGTGGAGTGAGGGGAACTAAAATACAAATTTAGAATGTTTATAATGTTTGTAAATGCTTCGTTTTATTTACTGGTAGTCAATTAGAGACTAGCTTTAGAATTTTTTCCCCCTAATATTTGGTTTAGCTTTAATATTTTTTGTAACAATGTGGTAAAATGGATGAATTAAGATACATAATTCCCCAGAGAGGGTTTTAGTGTGCTGTCTGAACATTGTGATTGAGCAAGCAGCACATAAACTCTCTCTTAATTCATAAGTCAGAAGTGAACTGATAAGTGTTCAGTGTACAAGCGCTGAGAGCGGTGTACCGTTCTTTCGATTGCATCATTGTGACGAGTGCTGATCAGGATTTCCTGCAGCTGTTTCCTGACCAACTCTTTATTATAGCACTGCTGGAGAATCACACCGACACACCTGTACAAAAAACTCTAATAAGAAAGAGAGAAAGAAGAGTTTATCAAAAGAATGCAGGAAATGAAGTAAAATATACATTGCAATACATATTTTGTTTGGGGAAAATACATGAAACATTCATTGGTAGGCTATACATCCAAACAAGCTAAGAACCATGTTCTTGAATTGCTGTTTTATACATATTTATATTTATTCAAATCTTTTACACAGAAAGCATTCAATACCAGGAAACTGTTCACTCATATAGTTCTTTCAAGAATGATTACTTAAAGGGTTACTTCACCCAAATATGAAAATTATCCCATAATTTACTCACCCTTAAGCCTTCCTAGGTGTATATAAATTTCTTTTTTAGCCAAGCACAAACAGAGTTATATTAAAAAAAATATCCTGGATTTGATGCCCAAAAAAGCACATCCATCCAACAAAAAAGTAATCCATACGGCACAAGGGGGTTAATAAAGGCCTTCTGAAGCAAAGCGATGCATTTTTGTAAGAAAAATATCCAGATTTATAAACTATAACAACTGGCATCCGGAAGATGTAAAATGTAAAATAATGACAATAGAAACAGCTATTGGATTTGGACTGATCCTTTTCTGTGATACTAAAGCTTTATTGTTTTTTATAATATGAGAAGCACAGATGGATTTCTAAACTGACCTTCTCCTCCAGTGAGTTGTTGTAGGTGGGCAGGTATCGTGTGACTTCTACTGCAAGCTGACCGGTCCACTGGCTGTCGTCAATGGCTGCCACAGTTTTAGACAGGAGCTTCATCACAATCAGAAAGCAATGTCTGATTAATCACCATCAACAACTTTGGCCATTAGGATGTTTGCATGTTCTCTTGTCAATGCTTAACTTTTACTTTAGTCCTACAGATTTCTTGATAACATTTTTTTTAAATAACCATTTATGAATTCATACACATTACTACAGACCTTAAGTAAACTTTCTTCCCATTTCTTTTTGTCCAGAGATTCTTCTGTTGATTCTAGTTAGAAGATATAGAAAAACACAAAATTCAGTCAGAGATCCATTCAAACCACACTCTGGAAAAAGTCAAAGATAATGGGATACCCAATATAAGTCTTTAAAGCTATACCATGTAACTATCTTGGAAGAGTCACGGAATGTGAAATATGAGTTTTCATATTTAAATATAATTTTGGCTATATCTTGGAAACATCTGGTTGTCTTGTGAGTCTCTAAGGACAGGTGGTTTTGGGAGACACTTGAGAGGTTTCACTGTAACCTCATCTTAGCAGATGATTCAAGAACCTCTCCTTCGACTAAAAACTGACAGAGCGAGACAGAGTGAACCTGTAAAGTTTCAGTTAGTGGCAAAGGCATAATTTGCTTGTGGGATGGGTGGGACATGTCCAAACCAGGGTTTGCCAGGGTCGATATTGTCCCCACCACTTTTTGAAACATCTCGCGTATTCTCTTGTGGCTTGTGTCACAGTCTAATGTGGAGACTCTCTATTCGTTCCGGAAGTTCCGGTGACGTTAAATCGCAAAATAAAATGCAAACAAACAAGTCCCTGCTCTTGATATAAAATAACTGCTGGACATCTTTGGTTTTAGCTCCAACACCAACACTGAAGTGAATTGGTGAAACATTGAAGTGTGCAGGTGGATGTTATGACCAGTAGGTCTGGTGGCCTTGTGAGGCCTAGTGCTGTACCTAATCCTCTACATCACCATTGTATACTTTAACAAACCTTCAAGATAACTGAGCAGCTTTGGAATCTCATTTTCCCACAGTGGCTCTGCTTTAGGGTGAATGTTAGGGCTGATAGCACTAAGCAGACTCAGGGAGGGAGCACCATGTCCCCTGCATCGAAACGGGAAGGAGGCATTCACCTTAGGAAAAATAAAACATTTATTTTAGATGTCTGCATAAAGCAGCAACTGAATCACATCGTGATCCAAAGGAGTGTATCAGGAGAAACGGAGACTCAAAAAATAGACATTGTTAGCTTGACACCAATATTATGTATATGAGTATCATATGTTTAGAAACACTGTTGTTGAAAAGTTTGGGGTCAAATCAAAAGAACAGCATTTATTTGAAATATAACTCTTTTTAATATAAAAGTCTATATATATATATATATATATATATATTAAAGTATTAATTTCTTTCAATAATAAAAAGTGGCCACAAACTTTTGAACAGTATTTTATGAAAGTTGCAATAGAATGGTGAAATATCAAGTTTGATGGTCATTATACAAAAAAAAAAAAAAAAAAAAAAAAAAAATGTTGTAGGCACGTAAAAATAAAACATAAAATTCACTGTTTACCTTACTCGTTACCCAACTGAAACTGATAATGATTGATGAAAAAAACAAAAAAACACTGGGAATTCAACACTTACCAAAAGCCTTATCATCAGGATATATTGTGAGGGAAGACTAGAACCTGCAAGAAGAGGAAAGAAACAGAGCAAGACAGTGAGAGGGGGAGAGCAGACAAGGGTAACCCATTAGTAAGCACATGATCCAAAAGCATTACAATTAACGAATAAATAATCACTGAACCTGGAACTTATTTGTCCTACTAGAGTTCAATTTAATCATTGTCAGCATAAGAAACAATTACCCTCTGCCCAAAAAACTTTATTCAGTTGATAAATACCACTTTTCATTTGACTAATTAGAAACAGACTCAACAGGCAAAGCAAACGACTTGCAATGAAAACAAAGTGTCTGCAAGTGCAATTTAGTTTCAGTCCAACAACGAAAAAAAAAAAAAGATTTAATGGTGGCTGCTGGATTTGCCGCACTGCCGAGGAGACAAAGTGTGATTCAAGGGTTTCTTTAGGTCAGACATTGGAAAAGCTTTTAGTCTGGGACTAAACTCATCAGTGACATCATGATCGTATATACGTGTGTGTCCGCACCTTGTGCATTGAAGTCGATGATGAAGTTGGGTTCTTGTGCCGTTCGCTTCTTATTGGCCAGAAGAATTAAACTCTTGCACAAGGGGGTGGTGGCGTTGGCATACTGATTTGGGGTCAGGTAGCAAAGCAACATCGGCCATAGAACCTATAAGAGAAATAACATGCACTCAATTCAGGTGTACAAACATTATATTCAGTAAACAAAAGACAAAGTGTAGAGAGATAAAGGGCAAAGTGTTATTATCTCACAATGATTTAACTGATGATACATAATAATGGATGTTCATTATATATAATATACAATAAAAAGATATTTATCTTTTATATTTAAGATATCAGTTATTATATATCTTGAGTTAAACCACCTTTTGCTTTGATTACGGCACACATTGGCCATGGCATCATTTCGATAAGCTTATGCAATGTCAAAACATTTATTTCTATTCAGAGTTGCATTAATTTCTCATCAATATCTTGTATTGATGACGGGAGAGTCGGACCTCTGCGTAAAGTTTTCTCCAGCATATCCCAAAAATTCTCAATGGGGTTAAGGTCTGGACTCTGTGGTGGCCATTCCTTGTATGAAAATGATGTCTCATGCTCCTTTAACCACTCTTTCACAATCTGAGCCTGATGATGAATCCAGGCATTGTCATCTTGGAATATGCCCATGCCATTAGGGAAGAAAAATCCTTTGATGGAAACCATTGATTATTCAGGTACTCCGTTGACCTCATTTTTTGGGTATATAATGTTGCTGAACCTAAACCTGACCAACTAAAGTCACCCCAGATTATACCACCACCCCCGCTGACTTGTACAGTAGGCACTAGACATGATGCATGCATCATTTCTTTCGCCTCTCTTCTTACTCTGATGTGCCCATCACTCTGAAATCTGGACTCATCAGACCACATGACCTTTTTCAATTGATTCAAAATCCAATCTTTACGTTCCATAGCAAACTGAAGCCTTTTTCCCCGATTAGCTTCACTGATAAGTGATTTTCTGAAGGCTACACAGCTGTTTAATCCCAATCCCTTGAGTTCTCTTCACATTGTGTGTGTGGAAATGCTCTTACTTTCACTATTAAACAGCCATGAGTTCTACTGCTTTATTTATGATTTTATTTCACTAAATGTTTAAGTGATCTCTGATCACAGTCATTCAACAAATAAATAAATAAATAAATAAAATTCGACCACATTTCTTCCTTGAAAATGATGGTTCACCACCATCCTTCCAGGTTTTAAAAATGCATTGTTCTCAATTTTAGTAGCTTCAGCAATCTCCTTAGTTGTTTTCTTTGCTTAATGCAGGCCAATAATTTGACCTTACTGAAACAGAATAACATCTTTTCCATGACCACAGGATGTCTTCCGACATGAGAAATGAGAAGCTACTCACTGCACCAGTTAGGGTTAAATAACCTGTTGCCAGCTGAAACATATTAATCACTGCATTAATTATATATAAAATATAAAATGTTAAAACAAAATCAGTCTACCTTGATAAATCCTCACAATAAATCTCATAAAAGTGTAAATTCAGCACTTTAAAACAACATGTTAACAAGTAAGACACAACAAAAATCTAAAAATAGTCTGGCTAGGTGTTCATCTTCTGACATTTTCCTGGTTATCATTCGAATGTGTTTTGGCAGAGGGAATGGAGACAGTCTCATCGGCACATAAACTGTCTTCGTCTGTCTGCTGAGGAGAGATCCCTGTCAACGGCCTGCTGTTGATGTTGGGAAGCTCACAGGAAAAAAAGATCTAATATTTCTCTAGACACTCTTTCTTACAAGCAGCAGCGCCGGGCTGAGGCTGCTGACTTTGGCTGTGAAGATGATGGACTGCGCTGAATGACTGCAAAGCCCATCTCTCACTATATAAGAGTTTCATTGAGTTGTCTTTAAGATAGTAAGACGCATTGCAGATGTGCGTGTGTCTGATTTAGTGGCAGCAAGACTGTCACCACCACAGACATTGATGTTCCCCCTACTATTCAGAACAGTGGGTGATCAATATTGTTTTACCGATGGTTGATTTTTAAATTACTACATTTGGTCCCCACATGTCCTCAAAATCAGGTCAAATTCTTCAATGGCAGCTCCCCTCACTGTCTTAAGAATGATGGCTGAGATATGACAGCTTTATGACATTTATCAAGTTCACTTATAAGGGAATAAAATGACATGCAATATCAGTCAATCGAAATGTTGCAGAGCAGTAACAAGAACAAACCTGAACATTGCACATTTTGAAATAAGAACCATGACTTCAAGTGTCAAAGGAAACTATTTTAACTTGTTTGAGGAAGGTGTACAACTGTGTGTACTCACGTCAGTCAGGCGGCCCACTGTAGTAGTGAAAAGATGTAGTGTGTTATCACACATGCTACGCAGAGCCTCATTAGTCACTTCCTCTGGGTCTGGTGGTCGCTGTCCTCGCTGTAAGAATTTTAATGCAATTTATTACCCATATTGCATTAAACAATCGAGCATAACTAGGGCTGGTAAGAGTTCAAAGCGAACAAACTGAGGGAACCACCCTAGCTAATGCAAATATTTAAAAACTAAGGTATGACTGACATATGACACAATATGGACTATGAACTGTGCTAAATTGAATGCTAAAGAGGTCTGAAACAACAATCTTGCAATTCAATGCATGGGAATCAAGTAAGGAGATTTGTACACTTATCAAAGAAAAGTTCAAATGTGATCAGTGAGCAGAAAGTTCAGTTGCAGCTACAGTCATGTGACACTGCTGATCTGCAGCAAGATAATAAAATGTGTTAGCCAGTAAATGTTGTTTGTACATGGTAAGTGTCTGGTAGAGCACAGTGCTGGATGATGAAGCGGACGAGCAGGTCTCCTCCCTCCAGCTCCAGGTAACCATGATGAGCCATCGCACTGATCACCTGCACCACTCTCTTCTTCACCTGCACAGGTAAACACTATCATTAAGACCTTTCTGAACACTCAAAATGAGCTGTATAAGGGGCCGTTCACACAGAATGCGTTTTTCCATTCCAATGCGCTACTTTTTCATTGTTTTTCTGTGTAAACACACGCTAGACGTACGTGAATGACCGTTGCCCTCACGTCTTACGTCTTTTGCAGCATCTCACGCATGACACGGTGTTCTAAAAATGCAATGCTCAAGTTAAAAACAGTTCAACTTTTAAAAAGCACGTCTCAAGACCTTGCGTTTTTTCCCAATTCCAATGTCCGCATCTTGCGTTTTTTTTTTCCAAAGCAAAAACGTATTCAGTGTGAACAAGCCCTAAAACAATTTCTGCACATTTATCCCTGAAAAAACATTTTATACATAAAAATAGATCACATAGATTTATATGTAAAATTAAAATTTGAGTACTTGTATGTCTCATTTTAGCTACTTTTTATACTGCTGTGTGCCCGTGTCACAGACTTAAAAAAAATGAAAATCTACAATAAAACATTACATTTTTAAAATAATCTAAATAATGAATGAAAGAAAACATTTATATATTTCAATATTTAAAAGTGTGAAAATTATTTACTGAAGTGTGAAAATTATTTACTGTATGAACTTTTACAAAAAGTACATAAGTATCAAAGACAAATGACAAACCAAGGTATCAGTTTATTTACCAATAATAAGTTGTCAGTGAAGAACATGCTGGAGATTATATATTATTTGTAATGTATGAAAGAAAAAATAAAGTTAATAACACTTGTGATCAGAATATTTTAATAGGTGTCATTTCAATTATGCAAAATTTAATTGTAATCATTTCCACCATTTCCATTCTGTCAAACACAATACATAACTTGAGATGTGGTGACAATGACACTGCCGCATAAATGTTAAAGACAGTTCAGGAAAAAAAGACTAATCCTCTTATAATGCATGTACATTCACTGTTGGACATGTTAGTTGACAAATTAAATAAACTAGTGTGACAAATGTATATTAAAGGAGTTTATTTTCTAAAGGTTCACAGGGGCAAAATTGCCTAAAGTTGATGAAACACCCATGTTTTGTCACATATCACATTCAGAGACTATATTTATGTACCTTATTACTGTGATCAGCCAGAGGTTGTCTGATGCTGGCTAGAATTAGAAGCTTCTTGGTTTCCATAGTGGAGGCTTGAACGGACAGAGTAGAGTTTTAAAAATACAGGTCTGTACATGGCAATCTCAGCAAAACATTCTGAGCCTTTCATAACCAAGTTTGACAATCTGTATAAGAGTGTCTGGTTGAGAAAGGAATCATTGACGTATTTGATCACATGTTTAAAACTCACGGGATGAGTTGATGAGGTGTCTGAGAACAGCCAGTGAGCCCATTCTGTTCCTCTCGTTACTGTTTTCCAACCTCTGGAGGACAAACACCATCAGACGGTCCGGGAACGTGTTAGCTGGGACCAAAAACAGCCAAATATAAAATGTCAAGTTCACCCTCAGTTATCGTCATAGACTTTGACTGTGTTCTGTGCCAATAAATGAACCAGTAAAACCTGTGTAAAAATGTATATATGTTAGTCAATGGCGTATGGTTTTAATATCTGGTAAATGATCCGATATATAAATAGCCCATATAAAGTCTCTACTGAAATGTGAACAGCTACATTATCTAGCCCAGTGGTTCTTGACAGGTTTTGTTTTAGGACCCAAGTTGAACATTAATCGGTTAAAAACCTGGGTAATTTGTTAATACAATAAAATAAAATAAAATAAAATAAAAATGTGCCAATGTAACGATTCATAAATTTAAGGAGTTCTTTGTCTAATTTATGTACTTTTATGCTTCGGTACAGATCTAGCACTAAACACCAATTATTTTCACAGCTGAAAGACACAATAATGATTAAAACATCATGACTGACATGCACACAGAAAACATTCAACAACTCCTGGACTCCTTGCATCTGCTTGACAAAACACAAACGCAAGAGGAGAGAGATCCAGCTGGTGTATGTCACCTCAAATCAGCACTAAGCACACAACTGTACGATATCCTCTCACTGATTGAAGGAGCCTGCTGGTCTGACACTTTAACTTAATCTCAGCTCAGACTTCATCAGCACATGACAAGGATATGGCAAACAGCAGTCAGCTGACTGAGAATACAACCTTCATTTGAGTTCATGACCACATGGCTAGTAAAAAACAGATTTCCATGATTTTACATTTGCATGCAACTAAAAAAAAAAAAAAAAAAAGGTTTAAACAAGACCCACCAAGGATACTGAAGCATCGCAGGACCTCGTTGTGATTTTTCACAGTTGGAGGGTTGTTGAAGTCTACAGGTGAGCATATCTGGAAGGAAAACTAAATGTAAATCAACTGACAATGAGAACTTAAAAGTTGTGTCAAACAAATAATGGCAAATGTAAAGGGTCTTTCCCATAAAAGTGAAATGAATAGCCTCAGGCTGAAGGAAATGCAAATTCACGCCTGTACAGTACAGGGTGCAGCAATAAACAAAAAAAAGTCAGTTTTGCTTATTTGTATGGTTGAATTGGATCATCAAAAGGTCAGAAGCAAAGACAATGGCAAATAAAGTGAGATTAAATACACAAAGTACATTTGTGTTATTTAACGTATTTATTTTAAATCTGTTTTGTGCAAATGAGATGAGTAAATGCATGCTCACATTTAGTCTACAACTACAATAACCATCATGCTTACACAGTGCACACAACGCCTCTGCACTTACTTGAGAGGTGTCAATATTATATATAATTCGTTTTTAATGGAAAAATCAGTGATAAAGTATTATTAAATAATCTAAATGAAAATGATCACATTTAATTTAACTGGTTTTCTAATAAAAAGAGGGTGTAAAGTTTAAAATGAATTAAATACATTTTAACAAAAATGCTCAAATTTCAAAAATAAATGGTGTAAATTAAACATCAGTCAATGAACAACTGTTCCAATCCGATTTCAAATTAAATAAATAAAAAAAAATTCCAAAGCCAAAGAGGTGAACTTCTGTAGACACTTCCTATTATGTTAAACGGTTAAATGGCCCTGGGCTGCTCTCTATGTAACACTGTGGTTAGGCAACTTAAAACCTGTTTCATCAAAACACAATTACAAGCAGTTAAGCAAGAGATTTAGAAGAAGTCTGTAAAAGGTGGTGCATATAAAGTGCGAGTGAGAGAGACACTAACCTGCTGGTGCAGAGCAACTAACAGACCATCAATCTGTGTCTCCAAAACTCTACTGCCCATATTCACAGAGGCCTCCAGGACCTGACACAAGCTCTGAACAAACACAAACAGCATTAGACTATATTAGGCAGTACAGAGTCCTAGATCTCCTCATAGATCAGTCATAAAATCTGATCTGATTCTGCTTAAATAAGTTGTCTTTATTGAACACACTATAGAAACATTCACAGTCTAGAGTGAAAAAAGAATGTGAACTTGGATTGAATAACTGGTTGGCCCATTAACGTCCACCAAACATTTCCTCTAATTATGAATCAGATGAAACAGAGGAAGGAGGACTTTACCTTGCTGATGATGTAGTGTTCTGCATTCTTCTTGTAGAGGCTCAGTATGGTGGGAAGGAGTTTGGGAAGTTGTTCTTCCAGTTTATCATGTGCCATCAGGTGACTCATTGACCCAAGAGCCTCTGCAACAGTCAGACGCAGCTGCAGAATAACACACACATGAACAATCAGGTACAAACATGTACACGAATCCACACTCTCACACTAGATCATTTGAACACAAGCACGGAAACAGAAACAGATGACAACAGAAACAAAAAAATAACCAAACCAGACTTTTTTTTTTTTTTTTAAGAAATGGATGAGGAGTGGAAGTAAATTATTAGGTTTATGGTCATTTGACTGAAAAAAAGCACAAAAAAATATTTAGAATCACTTTATGAATATTTTAAAACTATTTTAGAAGTTATTTTGATGATCAGTGAACAAGAAGTATTTTAATGACAGCATGGTATAAAATGCTTGCTTTGTAATGACTTAAAATGTACATTTCTGTGTTATAAAAATGAAATGTGTAAAGGCGAAAAAATGACACACAATCTAAACTTCAGCAATTACAAAGAAATCCACCTCTCTGAAAGAAGCAGATTCATTTCACAGGCTCACATGTTTTTTCCCTGCTTCCACTCCAAAGAAAACTGAAATGAACCCATTTGGCACAAATTCATGTCCCTCTTTAGTCTCAAAAGTGAGTTAGCTGTAATTGGATGTGTGCTCCATCTCATTGAGTGTACCTTGGACTCTCTGCTCTGGATCCAGCTGTTGAACAGGATGTCGTAGGCTGAGTAAATCTCACTGGAGAAGGTGTCTTTGCGCACAGTGGGGTCTGGAGCCTTGTCCAGGTTGGCCAGATATTCTAGAATGCTCTCACTAAAGCGGCAGAGAGCTAAGAGGAAACGTTAACAGATGAGAAGCCACATCACAACAAACATTTAATAGGAATCAAAACATTTCATACAAGTAAAAGACAAAATACTTTTATTCAGTAAGGATGCATTACATTGATCAAAAAATTATATTTCAAATAAATACTGATTATTTGAACTTTCTATTCTTATCAAAGAATGCTGAAAAAAAGATCACTTTTCCAAAACAATATTAAGCAGCAAAATTTTCTTATTATTGACAGTAACAAGAAATGTTTCTTGAGCACCAAATTAGCATATTAGAATGATTTCTGAACGATCATGTGATACTGAAGACTGGAGTAATGATGCTGAAAATTCAGCTTTGCCATCATTAAATAAAATATATTAAAATAGAAAACCTCTGATCAAATCAATAAGATTAAGAGAGCATGAAATTACCAACGCCCAAATTTTGAAGAGTGGTGTATACATTTATTCACATTTATAAATTTAGCTTAGGGCTGGGCGATATATCGCATGCGCGATTCTCACGCGCATTTCATCAGTAAAGCCGGTTCCCTGATTACCGCCAAATCGCCATCACCTGCTTTCAAATGGAGCGCCTTTTAATAGACAGAGCCGTAGTTCACGGACAAACCACGCAAAATCGGGTTCATTATCGAAGATAATCGGTGATGGCGATTTAGCGGTAATCAGGGAACCGGCTTTACTGACGAAATGCGTGTGAGAATCGCATGCGATATATCGCCCAGCCCTAATTTAGCTGACACATAAAATGTAACAATTTTTGCAAACCTGTAATTGAACTTACCGGAAGAGAAGACCCATTTCATGTTGTCTTGTTTGGTCATGCCCAGCATGGGCAACATGGTTCCCATTATAGCATTTAGAAAAGGTACCATTCCATATACTGTGGGGCAGAGGTCAAACATATCAAAACAGTTCAAAAATGTAATAAAACAAGAATGCAGGACTTAAACAAAAAGTCCAAATATACATTATGGAGATACTTTTTTTTATTAATGTCAGGCTTAAGGGGAGTTTAGGCTGTTTGTGGTAAACTGACTCAGATGGGAAGCCTAAATGATGTGGCTACAAAGGTACATAAGACAAAATAGGTTGGGAAACACTGGTGTTGACCCCAATGAAACCTGAAATGTTAAAACAAAGTTTACAGGAAGTGAAAATAAAAATGTGAGTGCTCATGTGGTGCTATAAATAATAAACAAGGTTCAGTAAAAATAAGGATCTGAAAAAAATGATGATCAACTGTCAAATGCAACAAAGCATGATCTAACATAATTTGCAAACTCCCTGACTAAAGTTTGCAGGTAAAACTGTAACTTCCTTATCATTTTTCAAGTTAAAAACTAAAATAAAAGCTTCAAAAATCTGAAAATTCTGTAAAATTAATGAAATTAAATTAGATTCAGAAAAGAAAGACATCACTAGAGAAACCTTTTAATGAATTTCATGAGTTTTGATTAAGGTTATGTACCATTTGAATCCGAGAGACTGGCCAGTGTCTGGACCACAAAGAAGTGAGGCAAAACTCCCGGCTGGAACTTCCCGAGTATCTCCTCCATGATGTCATTAATATATTTGTTTCCCACAGCAACCAGTATATTACTGGCTGCTTGCTGCCAGTCTGGGACAACCTCCTGTACAGAAGAAGACAATTTGTTTTGTTTTAATACTCAATTTTGCCAGGTTTAGGAGTAACCTGTCACATAACTATTTTTCTAAATGTCATTGAAAGGGCTAAGTAAGACACTCAAAACAAAACCAGTTCTTTGCATTTTTAAGTCACAGTGTTCAAACGTTTTGGATCAGTAAGATTTTTTTAAATGTTTTTGAAAGAAGTCCCATTAAAACTTTATTTTAAGGTGACATAGTTTCATGTTACTACATGTACTTACTATAGTAATAACAGTACCTTATTCATAATTACAAGTTACTAACCCTAAACCAAACCCTAACCGTAACTCTACAGTAAGTACATGCAGTTCATTTATATTACTCAGTACTTATTTGAGTAGTTACAATGTAATTACGTCACTTTAAAATAAAGTGTAACCAAAATCTCTTATGCTCACCAAGGCTGCATTTATTTGATCAAAAAAGTGTAATCATGTGAAATATTACTAAAATTTAAATTAACTGTTTTCTATTTGAATATATTTTGAAATGCAATTTATTCCTGTGATGGGAAAACTAAATTTTCAGCTTCATTACTCCAGTCTTCATTGTCACATGATCCTTCATCATTTATAATATGCGGAAAGAAACATTTCTTCTTATTATCAATGATGAAAACAGTTGTGCTGCTTAATTTTTTTTGGAAAATGTGACTTTTTTTTTTTTTTATTAATAGAAAGCACAAAAGAAGAGCATTTATTTATAAAATTATAAATATATTTATTGTCACTTTTGATCAACGTAATCCATCCTTCCTGAACAAAAGTATGAATTTCTAAAAAAAAAAAAAAAAAAAAAAAAAATCTTAATGATCCCAAGCTTTTGAACAGTACAGTGTAAATCAGTAGTCTTACCTTTGATTTAGTCATCTCATCTGACGCCAGATGTATGACACTCTTGATCTTGGGGTAACTAATGTCATCAATCCTGCTCTTCACCACCAGCTCAATGGTTTGTAAGACCACCATTCTGTGCACGACCACCAGCTATACAGGACAAAGATGATTTGCAAGTAAGCTCATGCACATGTACTAATGAAGTATACTATAAAAGACATGCTATCACAATAATAAATAAGTAAAAACACAGAGTCTTAAATTAGCAAACTCATACATCCTGTATTCATATCTGACAAAGCAGGTGTTTCAACTATTAAAACAGACATGAGCTGAATCAGAGGCAGGCAACAGCAACACAACCATGTCTGTAAGCAGTGGGTCTGCCCTAGGCATTACAAATCAATAAAAGGAAGAGATGTGGTTACAGATATTTGGTTTATTACTGATAATGTGTGTTTCCCTTTCCTTTCTCTATGGGGAAATGTTTTCAAAATGCGATTTGACCTCAAAAGGTTCCCTGGGAAGTAAAATTCACCACACAAACAGAGGAATCATGTGTTTGCATAACATGAAAACAAGGCATGAGACTACTTAATGTGACGCAGTGAATTACAATACAACTGTCAAATCATCTGAGACATCAAAGAGTTTCTGCTTCCTGTTTAGCAGGCCAACTCAGCAATGTAATGTTAAGTGTGCTTGAAAGTCAAAGTAGCCTGGCTATCATTATAAACATCTGCTCAAGAAATACAGACTATGCTCTAATAGACTAGAATAGAAAAGGTACTTCATTTAAAGACATTGTTACACTATTTTTATCATAAAATGGTTGACAACAATTATACTGCCATTCAAAAGTCTGGAGATGGTAAGATTTTTTAATGTTTTTGAAAGAAGTCCCTTATGCTCATCAAGGCTGCATTTATTTAAGACAAAAAACAGCAATATTGTGAAATATTATTACAATTTAAAATAAAAAAACAATTTGTTTTTTTATTTAAATATATTTTAGAATATTATTTATTCCTGTCACAGAAAAGCTGAATTTTCAGCATTGATACTCCGTCTTCAGTGTCACATGATCCTTCAGAAAACATACTGATTTGCTGCTCAGGAAACGTTTCTTTGTTGTGCTGCTTAATATTTTTGTGGAAACCATTATACAGCTTTTCAGGATTATTTCATTAATATAATGTTCAATTGAACAGCATTTATTTAAAATCTTGTGTAGCATTATTAATATCTTTACTGTTCGGTTGATCAATTTAAATGCATCCTTGCTGAATAAAAGTATTAATTTCTTTAAAAGAAATCTTACTGACCCCAAACCTTTGAATATAAGCATATCTAAAGCTTCAGAGACAAGACTGAATCCAGGATAACTTCTGATAATTGATGCTTTTTAGAACATATAAAACCAACAACATTCAGCATTAATCTATTTAACATCTAATAGTCTTCACAGAGGAAAGAGACAAGCATATGAAAATTTGAAGAGAACAATAATATTTCTCTGGAAAACCTTTTTAAAACGGGCTCAGATATTTTAAGGAGAATCTTTGGCTGACCTTGGGGTGTTTGAGCAGGTAGTCCTGGCACATGGACAGGACTTTATCAGGCTGCTGGTTCCCGAGTGTCAAGATGGATTTCCTGACCTGTTCCTGCACCACCGGGTCCCTGTCATTGGCAGCATCCAAAAGAGCCAGGGTCACCTCTGATAAGGTAAAAACATACACATTAATATGTACACAGAACTGGATGGAAAACTTATGAAATGTGTGTTGTACACAAACACAGAAGCTACATCCAAAACCGTATACGTCCCTACTATATAGTAGGTGAAAACAGTAAGTGGCAAAAGAAGTATGTCCGAATTAACAATACTCATAAGAAAGTAGGCACAAAGTACCTGGATGTCCTACTACCGGCAAGATTGTGCAAATGTGTATATTTACTATCCCAAGAAGCCACAGGAGAGGATTGGTGAATGGCAGTGAAACGACTGAATTTCATTCATACTACATAGAACATACTTGTTTAGCGGCTGTGAAGTAATTCATTATTCAAAATAAGTACCTACCCAAGAGGGTATGCGATTTCAGATGCAGCCAATTATATACTACCATTTAAAAGTTTGGGATTGAGCCACTATGCCAGTTTGTTTCTCAATGGACAAACTGACCTTAAACTGACCTTTTATTAGTCTTACTATCTCAGACTACACATATTCTTTCAACACCATACATTGCTGTTTTTCACCTACACAAACACGACTCTTGTGAGTGGGAGATCAATTAATCATTGGGATTTGTGTAATTAACTCTGTCTGAGTCATGCACTAGCAGGTCACAAGTGCTGCATCGAGGACATGATGGATGCCTCATGATATGACTCACTCCTGCTCCAAACTCACAATAAAGAGAGTACAACGTAAAGGGGAGGATCTGCAATGCAGAATATCTTGACACAAACTTTGCAACATCTGGATATTTTAACCATACTTAATCTTCACATACAGTCCCATCTGATTAGATTATTCTAATCTACCTACAGCGCACAGAGTAAATGTTGCCTAAACATACTCATTGGGCAATTAGCTTTAATTCCAACCTAAAGAATTCAGTGTTGAAAGACACTAATGGGATAAGAGAAGCTCATGACTGGATTTATGTGGTAGTTCATTTTAAATGAAAAACAGGTGCTTTTGACATCAGTTAAGACATGTATATATCTATCAATCTGCCTCTCAATCTCTGTTAGGGCTGAGCTAATATGCAATACACTAATATTCAAAAGTTTAGGGATTAGTAGGATTTTTGTTTGTTTTTAAAGAAATATTACTTTTTTTCAGCAAGATGCACTAAATTAATTAAGTCACAATAAAGACATTTATGTTACAAAAGATTTCTATTTCACCAACAACAAAAAATCTTGAAAAATTGATCAGTTTCCACAAAAATATTAAGCAATATAACTTTTTTTTTTTTTATGTGACACTGAAGACTGGAGTAATGGCTGCTGAAAGTTAAGCTTGGCAATCACAGGAATAAATTACATTACATTACATTTGAATTACATTACATTATCATTTAAATTATAATAATATTTCACAATATTACTTTTTTTATATATAAAATAAATGCAGCCTCAAGACAGATTTGATCAGCAGCCAAAAGCACTACGAGTAACTAACCAGTGTTGCTTTACATTGAGAGAATGGAGATGAAAACCAAAGCAATGTATAACATGACAAACATTCAACATATAACTCTAGACAAGTGTGACAGGATGCTTACAAGTGCTTGTGTGCAGGTGTGTGGACTATTAAATTACTTGACATTAAGTATATAGTGTGCAAAGTGGACGAGAGTGTTACTCACGCTCTACATCAGTCTCCTCTATAACACCCATAATGAGGATAGCAGCAGAGATTTAGGAATACATCTGGGGGTCCAGTATCCCTCAAACGAGCCCACTCTACAGATACAAACCAACAACAGAGATGAACCAATAATCAGTTTTTCAGCTTAAATTATTATATTATGTTTATTGTCATCATTATTGTTGTAAGAATATCCACAATGAATATTTAATTGTTGCATTGTAAAGAGTATTTAATCATTACCATCATAAACATTTAAAACAATAATATGTTGTAGGCTACATCTCGGTACCAGTCATAAAAAAATATTTCTAAACAACACAAAGTCTCAAAACCTAACCAGTGGACTAGACAGACAACATTTTTAGCACCAAGTGTAACTGATATATCGGGATCGTACGTGCACCTATGATTCCTAAAAATGCTGTCTAGGTAGGCAGCTCATTAGGTTTTGAGACACAGCCCGACACCGCATTCCATGTGATTAGGCAATATGGCATAGAAAAAGCACAGATCATGTAACATGCAGTGAAAACGGCACGTATTGAGATATGGATTTATAGTCCAACTAACACTGTAGGTCACTTCCACAGCCGTTAGTATTTCACGCTCGATGTCAACTTCCTCAAAGCCACAGCGACCTATTAAACTACAACGACAGCGTTTGCATTACATTTACGTTGGCTGCCATGCACTCAAGGCAACTGAAATACAAATAAAATCGCTTAAAATGCATTTACGACAATGTAAAATGTCTAAAGATTAACAATATGTCAATCTTGTTACCTTTCCCCTCGTCTGTCTGCTTGACTCGTTCGCCCCCAGGCTACACTCTCTGATTCCCTTTTCTCAGATGCATTAAGCAGTTATTTGTCAGCGAAGACCCTAATGTAAATCCGATAAGTGATTCTGATCCTGAACGTAACCGTGTAATTGATAATTCGGCTGAGGTTGATGCTCTCATAGACGCTACATTGTATCATAGGTAAACACGCCTAATCACGTGTTTCTGCTCAGGAGGAACGCATCACAGGGGGCGTGGCCTGTCGCGTAGTCCTCAAAACACCAACGAAGAAGACGCACTGCATGCAAATCGATCTACTTAATTATTCATGTATGGCATATGCGAGGTAAAAGTACAATTTGGGACGGCTGAATGTCCTTTTATTTACCATGCTTAAAAAGAAATGATTAACGTTTGTTAATGTACAGTTTTAAAATTTGTTCCAATGGAACAAGGACAACAGATCAATTTAGCAGGAGAACTTAAAAGTATTACTAAATTATTATTAATATATTAAAATGATCAAACTCAAATCTAAATAAATTAAAATTCTAAAAAAAAAAAAAATACACACACTCACACATAATATCAGGACAGCAATAATATAATTCTTTCCCACACCTCAAGAACTTATATAATATTGTTCTTATTAAAGAATATACATCCTTGGAAGTTTTCGTTTTTCATGGTTATTTAATATAATAATATAATATATTTATACTACCAATTTCTGTTAACAAAAAAGCTTGAAAACAACAAACTTTGATATAATTACATCAGAAATTCTGGAAATATCCTATATGTTAATATATCCTATATGATGATCAAATATTGTGTTGGACAAAGAGGGGTCTTCGGATCAAAAAAGTTGACAACCACTTCTCACTTTCTGTCAAGCATTTTCACAGATTATCCCAGATTGAGCATGAGGAAAGTGATGTCAACCTCTATATTCTTTCTGTTAGTAAATTGCCATGCCCTGAAGAATACTGAAATTTTTAATATTCCTAGTGAACCTGCCTCAAAGGCTTTACAGGTTAACAGGTGTTTTCCTCAGTTCACACAACACACACTAGAGGGACCTGTTGAGCTCTTTAGACTTGAAATGTGTCAGCAACCTTTTGGGCTTTGTCAGATGGAGGCCTTCCCTCTGGGCCATAAAACTTTTCCCAAATGGGTCAAAAAACACATTTGTAATAATTCAAAACCTATTACTGAGGTATAGCCCTTGCTATAACAAATTGCCTGTGTGACAGTGATAACTACCCAGGCCAGTCCCCTATAGATAGATGATCTGAATCTTAAAGCCAGTTAATTGGAAGTGGCAAAAGATCTTTTCTACCGTATTGTGATGTATATCCGGGTGATGGGTGTAATGTATTATTGAAAAAAGAAAAATGTACTTGGGTTCTATGAATCGATTATTGACTGGATGTTGAGATGTGCGTGTTGCACTCAGAAGTAAGTGAGCTTGCAGGGGCAGGGTTTGAGAACACTGAATTGGGGAAGTCCTGTATATGCCAATGTCCAGTTAGGATGTTTTAAACATTACAAGTTTCTTTTAAAAATGTGTGCATGGCTAAATTGTTCACAATAAGATCTTTAACATGCATAGGGTGTTTTTATATATATTTTATGCAATTCTAATGCATTCTGCATCTGGCCAACATCAAAGAAACAGTAATCATGCATGCACATTTTATATTAAAGGTGCTCTAAGCGATGTCACGCTTTTTTAGGCCAAAACATTTTTTGTCACATACAGCAAACATCTCCTCACTATCCGCTAGCTGCCTGTCCCCTGAACACACTGTAAAAAAAACGTGGTCTCTGTAGTCGCCACAAGCTCCAAAAACGGCAACAAAAACTACCTGGTGCAGCCTGGACCACTAATCATAATAAACATGCTCCAGCCAATAACCAACAAGAATGATTATAAATGCGTGTTCATGACTGTTTCAGGAAGCACGGAGGGGAGGGGGAGGAGGAGGAGGAGGAGGAGGAGGAGGGAGGGTCTAGCTAGCCTCTGTTTTGTTTGACAACACTTCGAACGTCAACAGGAAGTTACTCCACCCGGGATCGCTTAGAGCACCTTTAAGTCTTTGACATCTAATTGATATGAGTACTGAGAGTGTGGTTACATCAATGGCCTTAAGAATGACATATGATTCTTTAATAATCTATAATAATCAAATCTATAATATTCAACTGTGAGGAATTTAGCAAAATGTAATTATCCGAAATATATTTATAATCAAGGTGCACATAAGTGGTACGCAGGTGTGCATGCGCGGTAAAAATAAACGATGCGCACCAGAAAACGTGGAGGGAAGCGCTTTTGAGTACCAACATTTTTGAGGACCGATTCACAGGGACACGTTTACTTACTGGAGTAGGATTTTTCTCCATCTCTGGTAAGTTAGCAATCATGATCAAGTGTGTTCTTTAATTATTAGGTGTGCAACGGATCGCAGTTAATCCGCTATCCGTACAGATAAGGTCCAGCGGTTCAGCACGCATGTGATTCGCGGATTAACTGCTAAATTTAACCATCATAGAGTAAACGTTTATAATTTGGACGTGTTTTGTCTCGCCAATTAACACATTAAAACGATTTTAAATGCGGAAGAAGAGGCGAAAATCGGGACTCGTGAGCTGTTATCTGTGCGCACAGCCTCACACCCCTGAAACGCGCGCAGGCAGGCAGAGAGAGAGAGAGAGAGAGACAGACAGCGCTCGAACACCGAATTAATTCCTCTTTCGCGTTTACTTGCGCTTGAACGGACACATACACACAAAATTATGTCAAAATACTAGTGATGGCCGATTTCGAAACACGTGCTTCATGAAGCTCCGAAGCTTCATGAATCATTTGTTTCGAATCAGTGATTCGGAGCGTGTATCAAACTGCCAAAGTCACGTGATTTTAGTAAACGAGGCTTCATTATATCATCACTGTTTCGAAACATTTCAAAAGTTTGAAATTTCAGTGGTTCACCGGTAGAGGGCGATGATAAAGTTAACCCATGAATCATGCAGATTCACTGAGAACTGTTGAAAAAGTGTGTATGGGTTTTACCTGATCTCTGATAAGTTTTATAAATTTGTAGATGTTTTAATTAGACATTAGAATAATCAAAATAAATAATGGTAGTTATTAATCTCTTATTTGCCTGTTTAGCTTGAGCCATGGAACAGAGAAAGAAGCCTTGAAAATTGATAAAAGAACACATATTATACAGACACAATATATTTAATCTTATTAGATGATTAGTTATTTGCATTTGATTGATTTTACTCTCAATAAAACATTTGCAATAGATTTGTAAAAGGTGTTTTTGGGTCATTCTACAGAAACGTCCACTTTTCTGTCCCTAGACTTTACAGAAATATTACACTTAAAAAACACTTTAGGATTACAATTTTTTTATATTTTAATATGAAACAATATGTTATTTGAACAATGAAACCTTGTTGAGCCATCAATGTGGCAATATTTGTTTTTTAATTAATTATAAAAATTCCAAGCGCCACAGAAGTGCTCGTCCCCACAGTCATGTACAGAGGGAAAGGGCTTTATTTTGAGCTCACAAACAGGTTTTTCTACCATTTCAAATACAATAATGTATGCATAACTATCAAATATATAATGTAAATGACATAAAAAAACCAAATGCTAAATAAATATTATACATTTTTTAATGAATGTAGTGGTCCCCTGGTGTTGTGTCACTGGTGTTACCTTTAACAAAAATCTCTTATTTTGAAAGAAAAAATCACACTGATGACATCACTTGACTTCCTTCTACCTGTTTCCTGAAGATCAATGAAGAAAGGCCAATGGAAAGTCCACTATCTCTTTTCAGTTATCAGATATTTTAATTATAAAATCATATTTTCATATGAAGCTTTTAGTTGAAGTCACTGGTGTGACCTACTTTATTGCTAGGGAATTATAAAAAACTAGAATACAAATGGATTAAATTACTTAATTTAGTGAATATATCATGATTCACAACATGTGGATTGATTCCTTGCAGCAGCCATTTTGTAAAATGCATTTTTCATGAAAAATGTCACTGGTGTTACCTTTTTATGAAAATATCACTGGTGTCACCGTCACTGGTGTTACCCGTTTATAGATAAACTTTATTTAAAGCTATTCATTTAGTTATTTTGCATAAAAAAGCACTAAGATTACATGATTCTAACTTTTCTTTCTCATTGTTAATCCTCCTTTGGTCAGATATGGCTAAATTAAGGGATTTGGCTAAATTCAGTGCAGCGACTTTAGTTTTAAAATGTTGTTTATGATCTTTTACTGACTGCTTTCACTAAGTGTCAACGATAGTCTTTTATTGTACACCAAATGTAAAAATTTAGTCCAAACTACTTAATTCTAGTTGAAAAATTAAGGATCTTTGGTCTTATGTATACGTCACTGGTGATTCATTTTGTCACTGGTGTTACTGTTTTTTGTCTGTCACATTAAATAAAATGTCATATGTGACATGATAATAATTTTACATTAATTGAATTCTGCTACACTCAAGAATTAAGATTTAAAGGATTGCATCATTACTGGTTTATAACTGTTTTTCAAAGATTTTTATTGTTATAGCAAATACATGGTTGCGCAATTGAATTAACATCATTCAATCACACTTTTAACTAACCTGATTAAAATAAATAACACATAATCTCCTTATTTTTTGCATTATTATTATTAATCTGTAACTCTGACTGAATGTGCAGAAAAAAATTGAGAAATAATATTTCATAAAAATGTTTACAAATGCCAAAGTAGTAAGGTAACACCAGTGACAAAAAAAGGGGACATGCAATCTTTATATAAATGTACAAAAAAAATAAAAAATCATTAAGCTGTCATTTATGTGTATTCATAAAGTCCAAGTGTAATATAATAATGTGGTCTAAGTTTAAATGTTAAAAAAATATATATATTTTAAGACATTTTGTCATACCAAAAGTGGACGTTTCTGTAGAATGACCCTTTTACTGCATGTTTAGTGTGAGTTTTGTTGCATTTACACTGTTCTGACCACTAGGTGTCACCGTGGAGTCGGGTGTCAGATTGTTTCGAAGCCTCGAAACATCACGGCACATTTGATTCAACTGCTTCAGTGTTTCACGAAGCCTCGCTCTGCCCATCACTACAAAATACCTGTCTCGGCAAGTATTCGCTCGGTTATGTCATAAGTGAACAGTTGAGAAAGAAACCGGATGTGTGTCAGTTATTCGGTCCGTGCTTTCCTTCTTAAAGTGACCACAGCCTAATTTTCTTGCTTTTTGTGTCATTAATGTTAGTAAAATAAAATTAAAAAAATATATATATCATTTACAATGTTTGAGAGAAAAGAAGATAGCGAGGGGAGCAGTCAGGAGGAAAGTGACGAGGACAGCTTTTAGGATAAGCGTGTCACGTAAAGTGTGAGTACCAAGCAGCATCTCCAGGTGCTCCCTTGAGAACCAGACTAAAAAAGTTATGTGCACCCCTGTTTATAATGATTAACTTTAAAAATGTCCTATTAAATTTTTTTTTATAAGTCCTAATATTCAGATACAGAGTTTTGACTGCAAAGGTCTTGAAATGATGTATTGCATAAGTTGATTTGTGTGTCCTGCTGTTCAAGCACTGCTGTAATTACACAGCTTTTATTTGCACAGCATGTACCATATTTTTCGCTCTTTATATTCTTGGCCTTGTCAGGGAGTTTAATGAAAGTTTTACTGCAATTGATGAGACACAACAGGGATTTTCAGTCTTATTAAACAAAATCCAAAGTCTACTAGACTGTGTGGCATTTTTAATTAGGAATGCAAAACTACTGAGACATTTTCTCCTCTGTTAATGCATAGAGAAAACTGGAAGCCAATCCATTTCACCCCAGTAGGGACTCCAGGTCTGAGAGAGAATTACGGAGTCAGTCTCATAAACAGAGCTCGGGATGAATCGCTCACAAAAACCTGCTGCTTTTACTGAGAGGCACCTAATGTGTGACAGACACATGTGTGCACTATGCAGCCAAATAAGCAGATGAAATATTTTCAGTCATGAAAAATGTGACATTTTAGAACCGCTTTGAATACAGTTTAATATAGGTTGTTTAAACAGCCAGTTATAATGGAAAGGATTCTTTTTCGTCTTTCATGTGGAAACGATAGGCTTTGCTGCTGTCCAAATATGCAAAACCACCTTTAATATAGATCAATAATTCATATAACATTTATACACTCAATGAATCTGGCGCATGTATAGCAATCAGATTCACATATGGATCTTACTTTATACCAGGACAATAATTTCTAAGTTTGAAATGTACGTAAATAACTGAGGGTATCAAAAGTCCCTCACACTGCATAAAAGAGTATCTGTAATGCGCTCAGTCCCTTTAATGGCATGACAAATTTTAGAGCCCCCTGAAGCTCTATCATTACTCCCAGAATTAATATTTTCATATTCAGTGAAACGAGAGGTGAATCGCAGTAATATAAAGGTTAGGCACACGCCAAAGCTCTAAATCTACCCTTTACGTTCAGCCTAAACACAAGAGAAATCAGGACCACATGTCGAGGGGAACAAAAATTCCAAACGGCAGCACTACGTCAGGGTCAGTTTTGCTGTTAGCGCAGGGTGGGATCAGTATGGACAGGAGTGTAATCTGATCTGAGCACGGATCTCTGACGTGGTGTTTAAGAACAGTTCAGGATTGCGTGTTTAGACCAGTGGACTGGCATCAAGCATTTCTTCACTCCATCTTCTCACTCTCTCTACCTGTGTATCTCTAGTAAACTTGGCTTGAAAAAGAACTCAAATGTACTCAGTCATGTAGTATTTGAATTTTATATGGTTATTTTGTCATTCGACATTGGAGTCTGATAGCCCCTCCCCCTCTGCTATGTAATAGAGTGCAACGGTCAGGTTCCGGAAGTAAAATCTCCTTTCATTTCTTCCATAAGAAAACTGATTTTGAACGATAACTTTAGAAATCTTTAAAAACAGGTTGTTAAAGGGTTAGTT
Source organism: Megalobrama amblycephala (assembly GCF_018812025.1). Lineage (NCBI taxonomy): Eukaryota > Metazoa > Chordata > Actinopteri > Cypriniformes > Xenocyprididae > Megalobrama > Megalobrama amblycephala. The sequence goes on from NC_063056.1 coordinate 28,174,006, forward strand.
TACCCAAAAATGAAAATTATGTCATTAATGACTCACCTTCATGTCGTTCCAAACCCGTAAGACCTCCGTTCATCTTCGGAACACAGTTTAAGATATTTTAGATTTAGTCCGAGAGCTTTCTGTCCCTCCATTGAAAATGTATGTACGGTAGACTGTCCATGTCCAGAAAGGTAATAAAAACATCATCAAAGTAGTCCATGTGACATCAGTGGGTTAGTTAGAAGTTTTTGAAGCACTGAAAATACATTTTGGTCCAAAAATAACAAAAACTACGACTATATTCAGAATTGTATTCTCTTCCGGAATCCTTTCCATTGAATTGATTCCATTGAATTGATTCCATTGAATCCTTTCATCTGTCGGCGTTGGTAATGCACTTTTACGTCGTTGTTTTTGGTGATTAGGACATCTGCGACATGCACACTTATGCACCATTTTAAAAAATATAGCAATACCAAAATACAAACAATGTAGAATAGCTTGAATACAGCGTGCGTCTCCCTCAGACTGTAAACGAAGCTCAGGCGCACCTGATAACACGTCAGCAGCGTCTTACGTCAGCAGCGTCACTGCGGAGTCGTGAACCCGGATTGACAACAGACCTGGTAGAGAATACAATGCTGAATAAATTTGTAGTTTTTGTTATTTTTGGACCAAAATGTATTTTCGATGCTTCAAAAACTTCTAACTAACCCACTGATGTCACATGGACTACTTTGATGATGTTTTTATTACCTTTCTGGACATGGACAGTCTACCGTACATACATTTTCAATGGAGGGACAGAAAGCTCTCGGACTAAATCTAAAATATCTTAAACTGTGTTCCGAAGATGAACGGAGGTCTTACGGGTTTGGAACGACATGAGGGTGAGTCATTAATGACATAATTTTCATTTTTGGGTGAACTAACCCTTTAATTCATGGTATTTGCTTCTGCTGAAGCCGTCAGCCCACATTATTTCAGCTTATTTTTTTAAATAATCATGTTTACCAGAGGAATTCCTGGTGAAAAACTACATTACCCATGATGCTGTACAGAAAATGACACCAATCAGAGAGTCGAAAAAAGCAATGCTCCAAAATATCTCTTTAGCTCCGCCCCTTAAAGGATAAGTCCACTTTTAAATACACTTTTCCTGATAAATTTACTCACCCCCATGTCATCCAAGATGTTCATGTCTTTCTTTCGTCAGTCGAAAAGAAATGAAGGTTTTTGATGAAAACATTCCAGGATTATTCTCCTTATAGTGTATTTCAATGGCTACCAACAGATTGAAGGTCCATATTACAGTTTCAGTGCAGCTTCAAGGGCTTTAAACGATACCAGATGAGTAATAAGGGTCTTATCTAGCGAATCGATCGGTCATTTTCGAAAAAAATACAACCGTTTATGCTTTATAAACAAAATATCGCCTTGAACGTACTTTCCGCTTCCGCATTCTTCATAACACTTACGCTGAATGTCCTACGCCTTCCCTATTCTACTTACGGAACGAACGCGGCGCCAGTTTCGTTTTTTTTCCGTAAGTTGAATTATCCAGGTATTTAAAGTGAAAATATTTCTATTTGGAATTTTCGATGTGAACACACAACTCACTGAGTAATATATACGACAAAACGGCATAGAATAGCAGATAAGTACGCGAATTGGGACGCACCTTCTTTCCTCTCTTTCCTGTAGTTTTTGGTACAACTGAACTTTTTAACACAAAGTTAAGCCTAGAAAAAAAACTAATGAACTACCTGAAACCACTTTTTAATTTAAAAATGTTAACTAATATAAAAAACTGAATTAAATAATAAATTAAGAAATTCATATATGCAGCATAGTGAAGCCATTACGCGATGACATAAAAGAACCTCTGATTCGCTTTTTTAACCAGTTCATTGAATGGAATCATCTGAAATAAACGGTTGACAGAAATCTGACTTCTCATGACTAAAAAAGCGTGAGTTCGCAATGACTTTCAAGTAGTGGATGCTGTGTCGTAATTAAAGTAGAGCCCGTTTACAGATAAACGCCTACATCATTTCCATATGAAACACACAATATAATCATATTTGCTCAAGGAAAGAGTGAAGGAGAATTTTAGCTTTATTAAAAGTGACATGTCCCCCTGAGGACTCGGAAAGCAGGTCTCGGAAAGCAGGTCTCGGTAGTTTCAGCTGATGAACTTGTTGACAGTTGGTTTAAAAACAGTATTTTAATGCTGTTTTATACTAGACAGATTTGACACAGTTATTGCTAAGCCCAGAGGTCTGAAATCTAGAGTCCAATATAACTGGTTTTAAGACACATATCTACAGCTGGAGATTACCTGTGATGATGTCATGTGGTTGTTATCACGCTAACTGACGGGAGGTTGGAAGAGGAGGAAATGATCTTATTAATGGTATTAAACTGTCTGCAAGGTCTGGAGCCAGGGTTCTCATTGGTCCTCTCGTGTGTGTGGCACGAATCCAGTGCTGTTGGCTGGTAAAGTGATACATATGATGAGGGCCCTGTGGCTGAAGCCAGTGTGAAAACCGATACAGCATCTACCTGTCAAGAGTCTGGCAACAAATGCATCTTGGATCAGATTAGACATCATGCAAATCAGACATAAATATGAGATACAATTTTTGCTGCATGCCTGTGTTTGCGTCATTATGTTTGTCAGGCATTTGAACGGTACATTCCACCCAACCTAGAATTTTTTTCTTGCGGTTTATGATCTTGCATTTCTCGACTTTTAAAATTTGGCTCAGGTGTTCTTGACATTAATACAATACACAAACACAGGAGAGAGATCTAAAAGATCCTGGCTGACTCAAACTTTGTTCCACAGGCCAGATTTATCACACTAAACCTGCCCCAAACAACACGCTCTCCAAGATCCAATTGTGTTGTCACTGTCATTGATTTAAAATATGTGAATATAGCTGCGTGTAAAATATCCCAATGAGAAATTTTGCAGGTGGAATTTGGCTCCAGAGGAAACAGTGAAGTCATGAGGTCATATTAGTGACCTATGGGATGAGTGTCTGAATTCTTTTATTTCCCCATTGAATCATTTTATTCTTCATTTTCTTCATCATTTACATCCCTCAGTAACTGTTTCCATCACCCTATTTTTATGCGCATTTTGAAGTATCGTATTAGAATCGAGTGATGGAAATGCCAAATTCTGAAAAATAAATCCCTATTTTGCAAAAAAGTTTGTGCGCTCACTTGAGGTTAAAGGGATAGTTCACCCAAATGGTAAGCAGATAAACATCAAATTTTCATTTAGGGGTGAACTATCCCTTTAATGCGAATATTGGGAGATGGGAACGCATTTGCCGAATAAATTCTGATGTAGCGAACATTAAACCCACGTGACTAATCGGCTGTTTCCGCTAATGGTGTTTTATTTACTGTTGGTTATAGATTACCAATATCACCGTCATCCGCTCTGACAAGTTGATGGAAACGCACCTAATTCACATTTTTTTGTTTGTTTGTTTGCTTTTTGCGAAATTTGAAAATATTCGCTTCATGTTTGGATGGAAACCCAGCTACTACAGTTGTCAAAACTACCGACTTCGGTACCTAGTCATTACTGAAATTTAAAAAATGTGATGCTTTGAGCGCTGTTGAGCAGATTCAAAAACACCTCTGATTGGCCATTGTGTTGACGCACTCATCAGATATGTCTGTGATTGGCTTCAATGATCATCGCTTCAAAAACGTTGTAAATAGTCATCAGTGACGCTCTTCACCAAGCGCTTGCACAGATACACACAGGAGCGTTTGAAAGCAGATGTCTATCGCGGACCGGTCCGCTTTCAAATGCTCCCACTTTTAACAAACACTCCCATGCATTGATCATTGTAGCCAATCACAGACATATCCAATGAGCACGTAAACACAATGGCTAATCAGAGGTGATTATGAATCCGCTCAACAGCGCTCAAAGCATCACATTTTTTAAATTCCAGTACCGATAGAGTTGTTAAAACGTACTGACTTTGGTACCTACCAGCTATTGTGGCATTCTTAGAAATATTTCGATATTAAACCAGGCACACTGTCTTCAAGACCTTGTTGACTTTGAGGCCAATAAGATTTTTTTTTATTATTTTTATTTTATTAATTTATTTTTTTTAAAGAAATGAATACTTTTATTCAGCAAGGATGCATTCATTTGATCAAAAGTGATCGTAAAGAGAATGTTAAAAGATTTATATTTCAAACAAACACTGTTCTTTTGGAGAAAAAAAATTCAGTTTCCACAGAAATATTACAAATACAAATAATTAATAATACAAGTACAAAAAATTTAAAGATTTAAAGAAAAAAAAAATGTTATTTAAATGCTAAAAAATAAGCTGTTGTGTTAATAGCATTTGAAAATCATTTAAATATTCTTGATTCCTGTCCGTTGCCGGCAGTGGAGGAAGGTCCAAGCTTATCAGAATTAATGGACAGAGTGTAGTGTTAGGATCTTTGCCACTCTCCACATACACATCTTTTTATTACAAGATATTTTACAGCCCTTGTGGCTTTTTCTTATTAAGCATGCTGAAATAGCTTTGTGTTTGAACAGCTGTGAACCACAATTTTACTTCTCCTGAGGACACTCAACACTTGCAAAAATATGAGTTCACCCCTCTCCTGTCTTTCGTCCTGGACACTGACACCGGCTTGTAAATCGGTAAATCTCTGTGAATAAAGTTTTATTCTGGGCTTTAAGTGATTGGCCACCTCAGGCTGGTCTTCACATACCAGGGCTGAGCTCATATGTGTGTGTGCTTTGGGCCATTCTCAGCAATGAGTCAGATGATACATGATCATGGTTGAATAGTGAATCCTTTAATTGCAGGTTTAATCTTTAAGGAAGGCTAAGAGCAACTTGTACCTGCTCTACAAATAACAACTCAGAGACTCACACTGCGGTACTGCGGTACAATCTCAGGAATCTTTTATAGTTTAGTTTTGAACATAAATGGTATTAATTAAGAATCTGAAGCAGGCTCTTTTGGAGTTTGAATTGTGTTGACCTGGAATATGTGAATAAGAAAATAACCAATGAATAAATCCTTTATACTAGAACTCTATATACTCCCATCACATCCAAAAGACATAAACAAGTGTGATGGTCCATTTGAGTTAAATATTCAATATTTGCTCCAATAAAACCTTATTTAAAAATTAACATTTAACATAAACATTGTATTTCACCTAAATTAAAAGCAGGGTTCTGTTTAGAAAGAAATGTCAGGATTAGTTTTTAATTCTCTTAAGCAAGAGGATTAAGATATCAAAACAATAATCATGAAATTCCAGCGTTCTTTGAACTAAGTCTCCATTCCATCCCATTTGAAATGAGAAAATATCCATTGACCATCTGAATGGTGTTAGTTTACTTGTACTAGTACTTTGTATATGAAGTGCTTGAAATGCAAAGAAAAGACAAATTTGTAATAAAATGAATGGTCCATTGCTGTCTGGTCCATTGAATAGTAACTGTATGAAACTCATTTTCTTACAAAAACATTCAATTGTTTTCAGTAAATGGAAAAATATGTGTTTAAAGTAGAGTTATGATAAGGAGAATAAGAAAATTAGCTCTTAAAGTAATTGAAGTGTATATGTCAAACTGTTCACGTTGTTCATAAACTGGAACATATTAAGGAAACGAATGCCATTTAACAGTCTTCTGGGAGGTCCCCAAAATACAGTGAAAAGCAGCAACTGTGAAAAGTTTTTCATCTTTCGTTGTGCAACTGTGAGAAAGGTTTCAGTGTCATGGCACACATATTGATGCTTTGCAAGCCCTATAGTATTTTTATGAGAATTAAAGTCAGAAAGTATGAAAGGAATTTTAACACACTATACTCTGAAATAAATATGCCCCTGCATATCAATATTTCTCTTTAACACCATGCACAGTATATTCTTAGTGTTCAGTGAATTAAATCACTGTGGCTGAGACTGGACAGTCAGAGAAATCTGAGACAGAGAAAAACATTCTGTCCTTTGTATAAATTTTGGCACTACCAAATACTTTATTACAAAGCAAAAGTATGAATTTATGCCTTATACGTGTTTGGATAGAAACATTTAGGATACACTAAAAAAAAATCATGCCATAGTTTATTAACTTTTTTGTATCTATTTATTTATTTTTTTTTCATATAATTATATTTGTTCATTGTGAAAACAATTACATTTATTCAGTTAAAAATTATGAATATGGTTAAAATATTGCCAGCTGTGGAACAAGCAATATTTAATTAGTTGAAATGTATGAGATTGAAACAAATTGGATTTATTGGGGATAAATATAAACCTGGCTATTGTGCATTTAAAATGCATTCAGTTTACAGAAAGCTTACCCGTTTCTTACAGGTTTTATTTATGCATGACTGACAAATATGCACCACATTAAGTTTATTCATTTGTTTATGTTAAATCTGGATCCAAATGGATGGAAATTTTATATGCAATTCAAATGAATACATTTTAAATTTAGGCCTATGGATGTTGCAAAAACTATGTAAACATGGACTAGATGGACAACTTTGGCCACTGTTTTTTCAGCCTCAAATTTAAGAGGCTGTGTCAAGTTAAAAACAGAAAAAAATTAAAATTCGTCCCTGCATTCTTTTCCATTCAGTTGCGCTTCATCTAGTAGAAGGGTCAGGGAGCACAAGTGATTTCTTTTTTTAAATTGGCTCCACTAATATAAACCACAGAATTAATCAAGCTTTAGCTTGTGTAAGTTCATCTAGTCATATTTCAAACATTATTTCATTATTACTCCTTTTTTATTCCAACAAGGGATCAGTTTCTGCTTGCTAAATTCTTGATGTTTGGAAGCAAGACTAGTCCAATGCCATCTGTTGGTAGTAATCCACTTGTCAAGCATGTGTTTTATACTAAGAAGACCAGAGATTAATTTCACGGTGATTCTGTGCATCCCAAGAGAGTGTTAAACGCCCTGCTTAGCTCTTAAGTTCAGAGATTTACTGCGGTGCAGATCATCAGTCTAGCATCCATGCAAACTACGATAACAAACATGAACACGTGTGAACTACGCATGCAACATGAGGGGACCTCACGATGGATCTCTAGGTACATAATTCTAAACCATTATGTCTGAGTGATGTTTCAAAATGAAAGTTCTGTCATTATTTACCCATCCTCATTTTAAAGCTAAATGCATTTCGAACACAAAAGAAGTTATGGTCACAATTTAGTTTAGGGTCCAATTCTCACTATTAACTATGACTTTTGCCTCAATGAACTCCTAATTACTGCTTATTAATAGTTAGTAAGGTAGGTGTTAAGTTTAGGTATTGGTAGGATTAAGGGATGTAGAATATGGTCATGCAATATAAAATAAGGCATTAATATGTACTTGATAAGTACTAATCAGCCAATATCCTAGTAATAAGCATGCTAATAAGCAACTAGTTAATAGTGAGAATTGGACCCTAAGTGTTGCAGAAGTTATTTATAATTAGTCTTTTCCATACAAGAAAAGTGAATGGAGGTCATGGCTGGTGGTCAGTTTCAGTCTGACCACCAGACAAATCTATTATATGGTTTTAGACTTAATGAGTCACAAAGACTACTTTTATGATGATTTTTATGGTGCTGTTTTTGCCCTTATTGGAGTTTGATCAAAGTCCCTTTAAAAGGCACAATATGTAAGATTTTTAGATTAAAATATTCAAAAAACACTAAAACAATGTTATATTTTGTGTACTTTTGTACTTACACCAATTATCCCAAATGTTTCCAAGAATGTTTAAATCCAGAGAAATAAGCAATTTTGACATGGACCGTGTCCGTGTGTGTCGCCTATCAATTACGACATACCCGCGTTACTCTCGGTTTCTGGTTTTATTTTGTAGATGTGAAGACAACACCTCCCACGATTCCACAAAATCAAAGCATCATCAAGCTACACCTTTGTTTTAAATAATCGGTGAAAATTTACATATTGTGGCTTTTAAGGCAAGTAATTTCACTCGGCAGCCATCTTTGAAACGCCTCTCTTAGCTGCAGTGACACGATTTTACCAATTAGCATTTGATGCTTTTATTGAGAAGGTGGGACTATTCTGCCATTTTGTGCATTGCACTTTCTCCCATTCATAAGTAATATGAGTGCAGCATTTTTTGCATATCTAAAGTCTTTGGTTTGACTAGAAGGGGCCATATGGAAGAGAGCAGCTCAGACATTCTGTTAAACTTCTCTTTTTGTTTTCCACAGAAGAAAGAAAGTCATATGTTTGGTAAAACATGATGGTGAGTAAATAATGATAGAATTTTTCAATTCATTTTGGGTTAACTATCCCTTTATGTGCTTTCCAGCTGAGGACTCTGGCTTTCTGGTTTATGGCACTCTGGGGGTTTCCTGTTGTGCTAAAGGTCAATACACAGCTGACGCTTGAGAACGAGGGAGGGATAAATCAAAGTATGGTTATGAAGGGTAATCAAGGAAGGGAAGCAGGAAGAGCTCCTTTACTACGGCTGCCATGATCGGTATTTGACAGCTAAAGTGGCTTGAGTGGGTATCCTCATAAGAAAATGAATTACACAGGAAACATTACAGCACCTGCTCTTACAGTAGTGCTTTTACATTTTGACTTTGTAACAAATCTCTCCTTATATTTCTCCAAGTGAAATTCATGTGAGAAATCACAGGTGTCTCGTCCACCATTACTCTAGCACATAAGGGAATTATTTTATTTATATAAAATAAAAAAATATTTCGACTTCCTTTCAAAGATATAGTGAGGGATATTAATCAGCTAAATATCATATAAAGTCCAAAATAATTTATTTAATAATAAAACACACCTTAAAAGTGGCCCATAATCCTTGCACATTGGCAGTAGTTGAGAGCTCGCCTGAGTTTATCCGGGGGAAAAAAAATCACTCATCTGAAAGAAAGAAAACAGAGGAAAAACGTTGATTCAAGCCATATCTCATCTAGAAAGGTTTCAATCATAAAAGCAACATTTTATTTTTTGTATCTGGGAAAATGTAACCCTTGTGATCCTCCACTTCATGAGCACACTTTATAAAAAAGATAGAATATGCATATATGCATCCCATCACTGTTAAATATCACTTCTAAATCACGAAACACTGATTAAACATGCGCTTTTCTCGCGCAGAAGGTGTTACACTGGGCTTTTCAATTGTGTAAAGCCAATTCAGATGTTACTATCTACACCATGCTTGAGTGAAAAATAACATGGAAAACTGTCTTGGCTGAGAGTTTGCATTTCCATGAATCTAAATTATTCAGCATAATACATTTTGAGTGATATTAAACTTTGCTGACATAAAAACCACACATATGTGTATGTGGGCTCAAACAGAACATTCTGTATCTTAAAAATCTCTGAATATATGTGAATAAAAAGCACAAAAATAATCAGACATCCATTTTTACAGATAATAATATACTCTGTTGTAATTCTGGATATGACATTTGAACCTACAGTTATTCAAGATATTTGACGTATGTAAAAGTACTCTAACTATTTTAATAATGTATTTTGTGTGGCACTGGTTGCTAAAGATGCTATTACAACACCAATTCGCATTAAAAGGTATGAAATGGATCATATCAGACAAGTCAATCAGCAAAAAAAGGAGCATATCAGGTTCAGAGAGGGAGAAGAGGGGTTAAACAAACTCCACAAACCCAACACATTATAATACACCACATAACGTTTCAGACACAAACCATGTGGAACTCAAAAAATGATGGATCTGCCATGAAGAGAAGAATGTTCCTCAGGCTTGCGCACGCTTTTCTGTCTACTTATGTTTCTCTTGGCAAAGCTCAGCATGGCCATCTTGTTTTTCACAAGGAGCCTCTGTCCACGCATATATGTTTGAACTTTATGAGCACAGTAGACAAAAGTGGCAGAAGCACATTTCACCGACTGGAAGACCCTCCATCCTCTGTCAGTTCTAACTTTGGCATGCTGAATGAAACTAAACATATCCGCAGTCACAGAACTGGAGCCTTGAAAGGCTCTGAGGCCGCTTAGCTCATGACTTCAGAGTGAACTTGACGGCTGGAAATATATTCCAAACTTACAATCTCTCTGCTCACCTACCTATTGTAGATAATGGGGAAATTTCAATGGCTCAAGTCAAGTGTTTCAGTTGTCATGCACAGACAAACCAGCAGTGTTAATCTTATCATTGACAAAAAAAGTGTTTAACAAACTTTTAGGAAACCTAAAATTTTAGGACAATGGAACCGGAAGTGCTAAAATGCTAACTTGTTTCTGGCCAACAAAAATACGTCAGCCCTGCAGCACTCTATAGGGCACTCTTTATAATTTTATTTCAGGAGCTTGTGATTTTTGTATAAAAAGTATGACTAAAACAAAAAACGTCTCAGGTTGCATATGCCAGCCTAAGGTATAGAAATGGCATTGACGCTATAGGGAACCAATACCTACTATGCCATACTGAGGGAATACCTGCCTCACTAGCCTATGAATTTGTACAAACATAGTGGGTATGGCATAAATTAACTCTACAAATTACTCAGACTGAATCAACACCATGGCCGCATCCCATGTGACTCATATGGTGGCGCTACTCGCTAAGCCAACACTCCCCGAAAGATCCCCAAGCTTCTATGCTCTACAGCAAGGGATGTCCCGGCTGTTACACCAGAGCTCCAAGGGGAAAATATTCAACATAGCCTCAGCTACATCAGGCATATCATACCAGAATTTTGACAAGGTTCTTAGGTAGCGGCCTACCAAAGGGAGCATTTACAACTATAACCTTTGGTACTACCACACCGCAGGGGAGCTTCTACTCCATTTTAATGACCCTAGAGTAATTAGGGAAGAACAGCTCGTACCCTGACTTGAGTAAAGGCACTTCTCCAGGACTCACTACAGTTAATGGCTTACTATAGAATGCTACAATGACAACAAGGGACACCATTGGCAATCCACTTCCACTCATCAGTTGTAACACTGATCATCTGGAGAGACCATCATCACCCAAGGGGAGCATACGTCCTTTCTTCAAGACCCAACAACAGTTTTGGAAGGGAGGTAAGCCCAAGGAAGCCACAGGGGAGCTTAGACCCTACGTAAAGACCCAGATGACCTGGGAAAGAGCAGATCATACCCTGCCTGGAGTGAAGGCACTCTATCTAAGACCCGCTATAGCACTCGAGAGCTGAACATGCATGGATCTTTGGCAAGGCAGGAGCCTTCAAAGAGGATGCAGCACAAGGGGAGAGATAGCTCGCAAGCTGACATGAAAGCAACAGAGGTAGCAGGATATGTCCAAAAAGGGGGAAAACTCCTGTCAGACTCCTCACTATGCAACACCTACAATCCCAGCGATCAATGCAGACTTTCGCCTATAATCCCTCAAGAGAGAGTCAAGCATGGGTGGAGCTTTCCACAGTGAACGCATCACAATGAATGCATTCAGCTTCCTCAAGAGCTGAACGTGCTCTGTACAAAAACTAGATTCATATCCCTAGAAAGAATGAAGCAATAACAGAGCCTCCTACTGCGAATACAGTGCCTCCAGCTCCCTTGAGAGTCAAATGCTTTGTGTAAACACTAGAGTGTAAACACTAGATTCTTATCCCTTAGGAGAAAATCAAGCAAGAACAGAGCTTATCGTGAATGCAATGTAATGAGCTCATCCAGCTCCCTCGAGAGTTGAACAAGCTCCAATAGACTCTTAACTTACACATGCATTCAAACAAGTAGCTCTTGAAGACAAAAAAGCTGATGACGTGTAACTTTGGTGCACTTTTATACTCCGTGTGTGACAGAGTGCTGTCTGCCAATGATTACTGCTATTTGTTTACACATGCTTCAGACACCGGTCACGCTGATGCCGTTCCCCATAGCCAATACCAAGACGCAGCGTAAAGGGAACTGTGTAGAAATGAACACCGCAAACCAGCCAGATGAAATGATGAAGCAGACTTCTCACATTCCAGTGTTTCTCCAAAAGCAGATAACTTGTTTTTCCCTTTGGTCCAACTGATACAGTACATCAGTATGGCCGCTGTTCTGGGAGAAAGCAGAAAAAACACTTTCATTATGGTGCATGGCAGGCTCATAAAAATGCACTGTTGCTGTAAGTAAAACATCTTACCCCATGAAGCATATACCAAGCACAGAAATCACTCCTGAGGGCAGCATTGAAAGGTTTGGAAAAGGACTAATCAGTGCCTGAGTGGGTGTTGTAGAAAATACCCCAAAAGAATTAAAAGCCTTTAAACATTCTTAGTTGAGTCCTAAAACTCCCCATCTCCATTTAAAGATAGTCAGGCAGTGCTTAAATATAAAATAAAACCTCACTTCTAAAAAAAAAAAAAAGAAAAAGAAAAAAAGAATAAAAATATTTTTCAAGTTCCAGCGCAGAGAGAAGCAGGGTTTTTTAGACGTAATTTATTGTATTTCATCAAGCGTACAGAGGATTTGAGCTGTAAACTGCACTTTCCTTGCATTTATTTTCTATTTTACAGCCATTACAAACACATTTGTGTGATTTGTAATCTCTGCAGGCTGCCGTGAGGACATTTCAGCTGAACTTATTCATGATGCTCTTGGAAGATGGTTTCAGGGCAAAGGTTAAATCAACATGGCACTATGCCAACCCATCTTGAGGAAAAACTGCACATCTGATTAAGTGAGTTACATCTCAGTAGAGGAAGTGATGAAATGAAAACTTGAAAATGATCAAGGATAATCTAAATGATACGCAATTAGAATTATTAATATTGTTGGAATAAGGTATCCAAATAAAGTGTGATAAGTAAGGATGTGATAAATACCTTTTTCATGCTCCCTGCCAATCACCTCTTTAAAAGACACCTCAGAAATCCACAACAAAGTCCTGTTTAAGCTCCCATTTACCTAAATGGGGAATGAACAAATCAATGAAACCAACCATAAATGTTATCAAATTATGCCACACATATGTATTTTTCTGGCTGTTCCACCAATTCACATGCACATTCAAGTTTAAACAAATGGGCGATGCCTCTATAAAAAATGAGATCTTGTAACTACAACCTACAGGCGCCATACTGAGTGTTATGATTTCTCCCATTCATATCATCATGTCTCTGCCCAAACTGTTCATCAAACACCTTAAAATTGTATCTGTCAGCTTTATCATTACAAATTACCAGTATAAAGTCCATAACTCCCATCAATTAACCATCCCATTATAACATATCCAGTAATGATGAAACTCTTTTAAAGAAAGTTTTCTTGTGGTGCTGATGAAGTGCTGATGTCCCCTCTCTGTCTCGGGCTGGTTTCAGGCATAACTCAGCAACACAAACTCATCTGAAATGAGGCAACATTAAGAGGGCAATTTGGCAATTCATTTCAGATGGCGGAGTGACCGCAATTATTTGTTTTTGGATGCATATCGAGGACGTACATTTTAAAAAAGGATGTGTGAGAGCAAATGTTCCGCCAGTATATGACTGATATATGCCTTGTGGATTTCCTTTACACTCACTCAGAGCTTTTCCTCAATGGATAATGACAAGCATATGTCCTAAAGATCCTTCAAACTGTGTGAACACACACACAAGAATCGGTTTAAATTATGAATAGGCCGCATGATCAAACATACTAAAGCACCATCACAAATGAACAGCAAAAACTTCCTGTTAGGCTTCAAAAAGTAAATTTGAAAGTTCATACATTTTATTGACAATTTACTATAAGCTTCAATGCCAAATTTACTGAGGCCATTTTGTAAATCATTTGAACACTTTATGGCCTGCATTAAGGGTTTTCATATTATTTCTGATCTGGCCACTACAGTCGAACAATTTTGCCAAACTCTATAAAGAAAAGAAACAACCAAGCCAACGCTTGAGGATAAAGCAGACACAATTGTACATTATACTCAATTCTTGTTTTTTACGCCATACATAATGGAGCCCTGAGAGTTTCCAGCAAATATTTGTTCTAAAAATCCATCTGCATGTACTCACCCACACCCAAAATGGATGACTTGTTTTGGGCCCTAATCTACATTAACAAAACTGTTCAGCCAAAAAATTAGCTCATTGGTCTCACTGCAAAAGATGATATAAGCAGCCAGTTAGCTACTGCTTACATTACAAATGACCACAAACAGCAAAGTGGGGCGTGCAATGTTGATGGAGATGAAACGGTGTTGGAAACGGTCCATGATGGAATGAACGGCAAAAGGAAAACCTCCAGTTTCCATTTAAGGTCCATTTCCGTTCAGATATGTTTGGGATGTCTGTGCGTTTCTGGCTGCTACTGAGCTGAGCAACTGTAGTTGTAAAAAGCAAGGTCATTCACTTTTTCACACAATTGTGACTGCATATTTCAGCTACATTATATTTTGCATCTAATTGCAATAGAATTTAAATTAAAGACAAATGCTGAGGACAGACAGTCAAGGTTGCACACTCACTGTTACTCACGTACTGTATTCCTCAGAGATTTCTATGAATCACTGTTGCGCACCGTTATGTAATGAACATATTTCAAACGTAATGTGTACTGTAATGAGCATATTTCATGGACCATGCTGGTGAATGTTGTAATGAAAACATATGTGACCTTCTGCACTCTGACATTCTGCCTTGGTCAAAAGGAATCGGCAATGTCGCTGGGTAATCACCATTAATAAAAAATAATAGCTGCAAATTGCAAATTTCCTGCCAAGCTAGCCACCCCCTTGAGAAGTACTTGTGTCTGTAAATGTGTGATTTTTCTCTACTTAAGTCTGAAAAATCTGACATTTTTATTCATTATTGATTTTTACTTTAAGAAAATTTTGAAACCACTTAAAAATATTAGGAGACTGTTGATTATTCACCTTATTTTGCAACACCGAAGCAAGCTATATTCTGTAAATGTGCAAAAAATACATGGTTTAGGTGAGAGTTTGCTTCTATAAAAACATTCTGTTTCTCTCGAAATAACCATGTCATTGTCTTACAATATAAATTATTTCCTACAAAAGTTATATAATAATTTAATCCTGACTCACTGCTTTTCATTTATTGGTAAAGCACGTAATTAAAAAAAAATGTAACAGAAAATAATTATATTTTTCAAACAAATTTGCTGAAAAATCTTTAAAAAAATGACAAAAAATAAGAAAGTGTGAAGCTGCAAATTAGTGAAGTGGAATATATCCAAGATGATGAGCAGATGTTTTAAGATTTTGTTCTGGTGGTGGCACCTGGAGCAGATATATGAAGTGTTCCCACAATGAAGAGTGAACAAAGAGGAGAATGCTTTGAATTTAAAAGAGTCACTAAATTAGCAGTGAGCCATTGTTAGCGGGGCCACAGGTTAGTCCCAGGGCTCCAGTTAGAAGGGGCGGTGGTGGATTTTACAAGCCTAGGCCGAAGAGCCGCAGTGGGATTGCCCTCACCAGCTGCCTGCTTTACAAGGCAAACTTCAAAGATAACGCCTTGACTTACCCCCCTCCAGTCCCTGCCACACCACCAACTACACGCCTTCTTTGGGTTACACAGTGTGAGTAAAGCAACATGTCTCATGGTTCACTTGTAATGACTTATTCTGAGTGACACACTCCAGTGTGTGAGGAAAATGCCTGTTCACTAATGGGGTTTTAGGGAAACCTGTCACACATGATAATGGCAGGACCCATATTTCCCCACAGACCCCCAAATATGATGACTCCTTTGAAAAAGACCCCCTTCCTAATATATACTGTAAAGGAAGCTATACATTGTCATGCATAAAGACCAATTTGTACTGTGTGAGAAAAAAGCCTGATAATATAAAAACATGTTGTTTGCCAAATTAAATAATTGGCTTTTATATTAATACTATACTGAAGCCAAATCAAAGTATTAAAATATAATCTGGAAAATATTGACTTTGTATTAACTAATCTATTTTTTTTTTTTTTTACTCACTATTACAGTAATGTTAGAAGTATAAAAAAGGAAAACTTGTTTAATCCGACTCAAATTTAATTTGTATAGTGCTTTTCACAATATTGTTCCTGAGCAGTTATAAAGTACATAATACAACATTTTTTCCTTTCAAATTATAATACACAATATTATTTTTTTCTTCATTATATTATATTATATTATTATATTATGATGATTCAGGTTCTATAGGGTAAGATCTGTCAAAAAAGCTCTGATGGGCACAGAATTCCAGAAGTTTCTAAACGGTTCACTTTTTCCATTTCAAAACCCCACTGACCTGCTTTGCCGTCTGAATTCTTTGGCTTCCGAGGAACGGGACGATTACGGCATGGAATTTCAGTGAAGACTGACTTCATTTCTGCTCCTGAAATAGAGGGGTTGGAAGTCAGAGGCAAGGCCACAGAAAGGCAATTACCAGTCAGCAGTGGAGAGATGAGTTAGATGCCAAATTATTTCTACCATTTCTACTGGGGGTTGAGCTTATGTGACCTACTCTAAATAGCATTGCCCCATTTCAGAGAAACCACCCCAGTCTATACATCTAAATGATGAGATCACAATTCATTACTAATTAGACCTCTGGCGTGACACGTAAAGTGATATGCATGTTAAAATGAGACCGCTGATAGGGTCTCTCCTTTTGTGGTCTCTCTCCCTCCACCCCTAAATCCATCTCCTCTTACACTAAATGAGCCAGCTGCGGAGGCCCTGTCCTGTCAGGCGTGGTTGCTGCCTGCTGGCCTGTCCCCAACTATGGCTAGACAGCAGAGTCCCCCGATAGTTGACTGGACGTACGTCCGGCAGACATCCATAACGACCGTCTGCAGTTCTGAGCAAAGGATTAGCGATGGATTTTGACAGTTTCCCAACCCATGCCAGAAGAGTTCAACTACACAGGGCACAAGAATAAGGGCACTTAATGCTAAGATGACGTTTTACCACAGATGTTCCAGAGAAAGTAATGATAATCAGATGTAGGGAAAAACAAACTACCGATCTGTTCTGATTTATTGACATCTAGTTTCAGCATACACAGCATTAATGCAATGGGCTTTTGCAAGTTTGTAAGTTTTCATACTTAAGTCTGTTAGTATTTTATCTAAATGAGTCATTCTTGTTATGCAGAACTTTTCTGCAAATATCCTCACTCATATCTTAATAAACTGGATGACATCCTAAACTTGAAACAAATCATATAGCTTTCTTTCTATTATCACAATATACCAATTAATTGAAAATAGTGATGCATTTTTAATTGTAATTTAATGAAAATGGGGGGAAGAAAATCTTTTCTTAATAAAATTGTGTATTAAGAAATATTCAAGATTTTCTTTTTTCTAACCAAAATGTTTAAAATAAAATGTGTTTTCTTCAGAATATTGTTCAAATTAGTTATTTTATAGGTTTTGTTTTTATAAAAGTCCTTAATATCACACAAATCACATTCCTCATTAACATTTAGATATTTAAATCAAATAAAATGGCAATAATAAAAAAGAACTTGCTACGTTAGCTGATTGCCTTAAAAGTCCATAGATATTGTCATCAGTTCATACTGCCATGAAGCCTATGGATTTTATGAATCATCTTATATTTTGAGGTCATCTGGTTTGATATAATTACAGAAGTCAGTTTCAAAAGATTCTTTAAAAAAAAAAAAAAAATTTAACTTTCAGTTGAAACTCATTTAAGTTAATGTTCAATCCCTTACTGAGCAATTGCTAACTTTAGTACTTTATTTCCAGCATGTTAAATTCCATCATATTAATTAAGAATAACGCAAGCGTAAAGGTCAAAATGTACAACAGGAATGACCAGAACCCCAAATGTAAGTGCATTAGGATCCTATAATGGTTGAAAAATGTTTAGATCAATAACATAACATTTTTGGCAACGTTTGACAAGAATGGCAAATGAAAATGTCAGTGTACCCCTAACTGTCATCCAGCTTTTCAAACAATCAATCCACCTATCGCCTCCACTCAACCATTATGAGCGTCATTATGTGCTTACAGTGAAAACTCTCCCTAGCCCAGGGCACTTCCTGTTTAATCAGCACTAGAGCTGCTAGTGGACAATCTCCATGCGCAAGAACCAATATTATGAATGATGAAGATTATTACTATTATTAAGAATGTTGCATAATATCCTGTGATATTACCCCTCAGCAACTGTGCAATCATTTGTCAGGCCTCCTGTGACTGTGGTGCCAAAGGCAAAACGATCTGGGCTAACGTCCACAGCCTGAACGCTGTATTTAGGTCCAGATTGTATTGATTCATGAGCATCTGGCTCTGACGGTTCCCGTTTTTGACAAACAGTGAGAGAGCGTAGACAAAAAATGGAGAGTTAATGGACTGAATTGAAAATTCAGTGTGAAAGGAATAAAAAAATGTAATACACTGAAAGAAACGAACCAATCTATCACACTGACTAATCTTCTGTGGAAGCACTTCAGGGTCACGTTTTTAAAAAAAATACTAATGTGGAGTGAAAGAGACAGAGGGAGAAAGAGAGAGCGAGAAAGGTCCTTGTTTTCTCTCATTCCTCCCACTTGCTCACTGGATTTCACATCTATGGTGGTTGAAGGGAGAGCGAACCCCAGCCACACCCCCTCACTATAAATCCAAGGCATAAGGAAACGCTCAGCTGAAATCACACGTGGAACTGAAGGATCTGGAGCTCACAAACCCATTCACACACACACACAGACATATGCGCGAACATACAGAGTCTGGGAGGCGGCTTGCCATGCTCTTAGCCGAAATAACTGATGACAGTGGAGAGAAGAGCATTTCTTATGAATGAGTGAGTCAGAAGTGACTCAGTCAGGCATCGCTGGATTGGTTGGATCCTTCAAGCAAAACTGGTTACAAGAGCTTGGATTCAAACGACACCATAGTGTGTCCTGGGGCCAGTTGAGTACGATTAGAAGTAAGGACTGAGTTCATTCTTTTGTTTGTGTAGACTAGGAATACTCTGCGCTCTGGTGCGAGGTTGAAAACCAAGGTCCAGGGGTCCTGTAAGGTGCTGAGCATGTCTTTTGCAATGGTGCGACCAACCCCAGGTCATTTCTTGTGCTCTGAGATCGGAATGCATTCCGAGGATGACGACAACGGCAGCGAGGGTTCCGGTTCCGAAGACAAGTCCTTCCGTATGGGCAGCCACAACTACGGTGCCTTTAAGTTGGGTGCTCGCAAAAAGAGGTATAGTTGCCGACCGGTGGCAGTTCCTACTGAGATCCGTCCACAGATCGTTGAGGTACGGCAACGGAACGCCGCAAATGCCCGAGAGCGGGATCGCACGAACAGTGTGAACACGGCGTTCACCGCTCTGAGGACGCTGATACCCACCGAACCAGCCGACAGGAAGCTGTCCAAGATTGAGACGTTGCGGTTGGCCTCCAGCTACATCTCGCACCTGGGGAACGTCTTGTTGGTTGGAGAGGAGTGTGGAGATGGCCAGCCCTGTCTCAGGAGCTCTGGAGCCTTGTATCATCACCACCACAATCTCCCGAAGAGCTCCACACCCAGCCCGGACTCAGAAAACTCACAGCCCAGACAGATCTGCACCTTCTGCCTCAGTAACCAGAGACGGCTGGTGAGTAGCTTGATGGAACATAGCTGTCAAAATGTATGAGTTTCCTCTATTTGCAGTCTTTTAGCCTTGTATCGTTTTAAAAGTATAATTTTTTTCAGTTCCACTTTCTGATCATTTAATTTCTCCACTCTACAAGTGTTGCTGATACTGCTTTAAAAACACCTTTGTTCTTATCCAAGCACATTGTTGATTTTGTGAAGTTGCACCAGAATAACCATTCAAAATGTATGAGCAGTTAGTTAGAGGTCAGATCTCATCTTAACATTTATAGAACAGTCAAAACCTGGAAATTTGGTGTTTAATAATAAGTTGTTATTATTTTGTGGCGGGTTCGGGGTAAGAGGTTAGTGTATTTTATTCATTCATGCCATTCAGAACATTATCTGAGATTTAAAGAGATAGTTCACCCAAAAATGTAAATAATTTACTTTCTCATGTAAACTTGTATGACTTTCTTCCGTGAAACAGATATTTTGAAGAATATTTCATCTGTTTTGTATGCAAACAATAAAAGTGTTGTCCGAAACAACATTGGACCCAATTGACTTTTTTTTGCATGGACAAAATTTTTTTTTCAAAACATCATCTTTTGTGTTCTACAAAAGGACGAATGTCATGGAAAAGTCAGTCAAGTTTGGAACGAAATGAGGGAGAGTAAATGATGAAAGAATGTTCATTTATGGGTGAACTATCTCTTTAAAGTGCTGTTTATCATAATTTTATAGTGACTGATACAATGAAATGTTCTGAGTGTGCAATTGACAGATAAGCAGATATTTATGCATAGTTTTTGAGCTTACATTAGCATAATTTCTTGATGTCATCAGATCATAAATACAGATCATTTTGGCACTAAAACTTGGCAAAACCTTTAATATGCTTGGTCTGACTTCAACCACATTAATTAACATTTACCGCATTCTAAACGAAAGTGTTTACATGACCCACTGTGATGAAAACAAATGATTCATTTGGCTCTAGACAAAACATTCACAGAGAGGTACACAAAAATGACATGAACACACTTCACAGGCTGCTATGCGTCTGCTGTGTTTGTGCAGTGCACTAGAAACATCTGGTCTATTCCCCTGACAACCTGAACGTCTTCCTGCACAGTTCATGTATGTCCTGAGTTCCACCAAAGCCTTCAACACCCTCATTATCATTACGAGGACTAATCCTGAACAGACTCTTTAAACACTACAGTTTAATGAAAACACTCTAGATTCATCCTTTCAACTAGTATTTCATATGCTGTTACTGAAATAATATGGTCGTATGTGATGGGCCATAGAATATTATTTATTTATTAATAAAAATTTCATCGTCTGCAACCAATTAATGAGAGCTGATGAACTCAAACTTACAATTTGTCAGTGTTTAATGGCAAACATTTAAAAGACTTTGTTTTATCAGCTGAAAGCACTTATTTTTCTGTTATGAGTTCAATTTAAGATTCATTTCATTCAAGATTAATTTTTTCATATATATACACCTACTGTCCCACAGGTATGGCTCAAGTACCCCGTCATAAACACCAAAACAGAAAATTAACTTACTGCAGTGAAAAAAATACTTTGAAACAATTTTCACTCAGAAATTGCTAAATTTCACAAATAATTACAAAGAAATGGCAAGCAACACATCAAACAATAAATTTTGAAATAGAAAGTCTAAAAAAGTATTTTCTTCTAAAAATTTTTTTACATCATTAAAAAAACAAAAAGTGACTTGGAACGCTGCTCGTTCAAAAAACATTAAAGAACTGAAACTAACAGTTGTATAATTATCATTATCATTAATATTATTAAAATGATTCAAAGGATGTAATCCACACAGGCTGAGAAAACTTTCACTTTTTTTTGTTTTTAAAGCTCATTGTTTATATATTTACATTATGACAATAATTACATAATTACAATGTAATAACAATGTATATATGTAATAATAATGTAATATAACAATGTGTGTGTGTATATATATATATATATATATATATATATATATACACACACACACATACTATGACAGACCAAATTACAATGTAATAACAATGTATATATGTAATAATAATGTAATATAAGTGTATATATATATATATATATATATATATATATATATATATATATATATATATAATACACACACACACATTATGACAGACCTAATTACAATGTAATAACAATGTAATTTTCCCCAGGAGAAAATAAATAATAAAATAAATAATTATTTATATTGACATTATTTGATTATTTCTATTCTTTTAAACACTATACTATTTCTATTTTTCTGCCATTCAAAAAAATATGGACTACTGAGTGAGCAGATTTCTTGCTACTTATTCACATAAAGAAGGCACCAAGCACCAAACAAAGATGCCACAAACAAGTGCCAATGCAATGGCACCTCACCACACACACCCAGCAGTGCCTACTGATTAATATGTACCAGGTGGATCTGTGACCCGTGCCTAAAGATGACGTTAGGTAAGCGATCAGATTCCCTAAATGAGATCTATCTTCGAGATGGTCCTGATTACGGTTCAGACCTGTTGGTAATGACGGTCAGAGTTCAACTGCTCATCAGTGTCCTAATGTGTTTAAAAATCTAATGAGATAATTGTTTGTATGTGTCTGTAAAATGAATGGATGAACAAGATGTATAAAGACCCTTTAACCTACAAGATAGTCATTCTTTCATCACTTTGTTTTCTTTTCTTTCAGACCAAAGACAGAGAAAGAAAAACTGCGTTAAGGAGTTAATGATGAGGAGAAGAGAGAGTAAAAGAGCGTTCCCATTACATCTATCTGAAGAAGCGTGCCTGAGCAAACTGCACATTTAGTGTAAATTTCCTGTAAATAATGTTTAATTAATGCTTAACTTACTGGTGGACGGCATTATAACGGACAGCTACACTGCCTTTCTGCATTGCCATATTTAGAAGCCAAGAACTATGTGAATTTAATCATAACCTCTTTATTTTTGTTTTATACAGAGATTATATACTTTTATACAAACGTGAAAGGAACAAAAGACTTTTGACTAACTCTATGAGGATTGTAATTTAAAAACAGCAAAAGAAAAAGACACAAAAGAAAAGAGGAACTAGTTACAACAGCTAAATTTCAGCTAACCAAATTTCTTTCTAGATTTGTCTACAGACTACAGTGTATATATTTTATATGCACTACACTGAATTTTATCTACATATGCTGACGTCAAAAAAACAAGGCAAACATCAACATTAAGGAATTCTGAAAACCTGTAACATAATTGTTGTTATTATTATTTATTTATGCCAATTAAACATTAAAAACATTGTATATGGCAGTACTGCAAAATATTGTGAAATCAAACAGACTGTGAGAGGCCTAAAGGAGTAACAGACAGAAAGACTGAAAGATGAACAGGGAAGGGAGACCATAATAAGTCTGGTTCTGTAATAGTCTATATGAGATCTGCAGGTAGATTGCTGCTGGCAGACAGTGTCCTTGACTTTACCTCTGACCACAAGTTCTCACACACATTCACATACACACTTACACACACAGGCAAGTCTGGGACTTGCATATTAGGAACCTCCCTTACCAAAGGTCTAATGCAAATGCCTGTCCTGGGTCATCAGCATTACCTTGCCCTTGCCCTACAATTGTCTTTCAAAGACAAATAGATCACAATTAATTGCACTGAATTTCTAATCAACAACCCTAAGCATTTAACCTTCAGGCTACTTGAGCTGCTGTATTTATTAGTATTTATTAAACAAGAAACTGAAGCAACCAGTGATTGATTTTTTCAAAGGCCCACACCTGATATTGAACATGTGAAATTAAACCTATAAACTCAGGCCTTTACCTATTAGGTTTTCATTAGTAAATGGTCAATTCAATTTATTGACCATTTACTGTTAAATTACTGTTTTAACTATATTAGCTGTGAAAAACATTTGAATAAATAGGCAATGCTGTAAAACTAATGCACCCGTTAATATGAACAGCACTTAAGTTGCCGAAATTGATTAACAAATGAAGCATTAAATCCAATAGTGACTGAGTATCACCCCACAACAGTCCTCTGAGCAATTTATATCAGACTGATCAGTACAAGCAAAACTTCCAAAGCCAACAACTGCAGCTTTGCAGACTTACAGTATATGAAGTGAGATAATTGTAATAACTATTTTATGGGCAAAGCTGTCACAATACATGGAGTAAATTGTGTCAGTGAGACTCCTCCAAGCGCAATACCATTCAAAAGATTTTTACATTATTTTAAAATAATACTTGTATACATTAAATTGATCAAAAGTAACAGTAAAGACATTTATAATGCTACCAAATATTTCTATTTGAAATAAATGCTGTTCTTTTTAACTTTTGATCATCAAAGAATCCTGAAAAGGAAAATATTGATAATAATGAGAAATGTTGATTAAAGATGCTGAAAATTCAGCTTTGTCATCACATGAATAAATGACACTTTAAAATACATTAAAATAGAAAACAGCTATTTAAAATTGTAATAATATTTCACAGTGCTACTGTTTTTACTGTATTTTTGATCAAAATAAATTAGGGCTGCAACGATTAATCGCGATTAATCGTTTGCAAAATAAAAGTCTGTGTTTACGTAATATATATGTGTGTGTTCTGTGTATAATAATTATGTATATATAAATACACACACATACAGGTATAAAGTTTAGAAATATATGCATGTATTATAAATATATACATTTATATATATTTTATATTTCATATAAACATAAATATTTTATATATAAATCTAAAATTTTTCTTAAATATATACATGAATGTGTGTGTATTTATATATACATAATTATTATACACAGAACACACACATATATATTACGTAAACACAGACTTTTATTTTGCAAACGATTAATCGCGATTAATCGTTGCAACCCTAAAATAAATGCAGCCTTGGTGAGTATAAGAGACTTCTTTCAAAAACATTTTTAAAAATTGGTTACACTTTAGTTTAGCGTACAATTCTCACTATTAACTAGTTACATATTACTAGGATATTTGCTGTTTATTAGAACTTATAAAGCAGATATTAATGCCTTATTCTGCATGACCATATTCTACATCCCTTAATCCTACCCAATACCTAAACTTAACCACTACCTTACTAACTATTAAGCAGTAATTAGGAGTTTATTGAGGCGAAAGTCGTAATTAATAATTAGTTATTAGTGAGAATTGGACCCTGATCTAAAGTGTGACCAAAAAATCTTACAGACCTCAAACCTTTAATTGTAGTGTATATTCTGTAAACTTTACATGACAATTAATCCTACAAAGTGTATAAAACCTCTTATAAGTTTTATCAAAATTATCGAAAACACTGACAACTAAATGGATGTCAAAACTGTGATTTTCTGTAGTGAGTGAGACTATCCCAAGACTGTCAGCATTGTTCTCGGCCTCGTCTCAGTAAAGTCTCCCACACTCAGTGGATCCCTCTGTTCAGCTCAATATAGAGTCTGTGAACTGTAACCGGTCTAGTGCTCTCAGATCATTTAACTCACTCCTTCCCTCTCCATCTGCTTCTGTTATCCAACATCAACAGCGCTTCATCATCCCCTGTGGCTGGAGACGGCACAGTAGAGACTAGTTGCCATGGCAACAGAACTGGTCCACTAATACCATTTTTGCATGGAAATTGATCTAATAACTTGGTCCAAAAACTAAGGTTAAGCTGAATGGTACGAAAAAGGGAGATACTCTTTGGGACAGTGTCACAGTATGAGACAGAAGAGTAAAATGCCTCTTTAGCTCAAATGGTAACTAGCATAGCACATTGAAAACATTTGATTCCCAGACAATATACTGTACATTAAAATAAATTCAAGCAGCTTTGTATAAAAATGTCCCCTTAGAAAGTATTGTAAAAGTAATAAACACCAACCTGCACACTGGATGTCGTTGGATACTGATGCCAGAGAAAGAGTCAGACCTGTAATTAAAGACATCAGAAAAGTATTAGAAACTTTCCACTTGCGATGAACTCCACCAAAAATGCAAAAACCTGTATGACCTAAAACTGATCTGAATGATTTCATACTAAGTACAATACAAAGCCTTGAAAATTCTCTAAGTGGAATAATA
This sequence comes from Megalobrama amblycephala, assembly GCF_018812025.1. NCBI lineage: Eukaryota > Metazoa > Chordata > Actinopteri > Cypriniformes > Xenocyprididae > Megalobrama > Megalobrama amblycephala. Next base: position 28,199,706 of record NC_063056.1, read on the forward strand.
CGTGCCCTAAATATCCTAACCAGCAGCACCTGCATTCTGTGGAGGGACAGGGTTTGAATATCATCATGTCATTCCTTTGGTAATGGGTTTGGATTCACCATGTTTTATATGGTCCAACTAAAAAGCCATTAAGAATTCAAAGGATCCTGTAACACTTCACAATATGTGTCAATTAAAATACTTTGTCTGTTCGGTATTTGTTTGAGCTATTGGATTTCAAATGGATATGAAGTGCATAAAGATGTTCTTTTCTTCCATTCTGCAGTCTTTTTTGCATTAGATCTGTTTTGTTTTCTGTCAGAATGTTTATGTATCTGTCCATATCTCAGGCTTCTGGTAAAGCTTTCACAGATCCAGCAGGGAGTCTTGTGAATACCACAGGACAGGAAGCAGTAAAGCAACGATGGAATGACAGGTGTCCAAAGAGCCTGGCTGGTGTGCTCCAGCACTCTCTATCTACACACACACACACCTGTGGGAGAGAGAAAACTCCTTTTCTGTGACTTGAGTTTCTGCCAGCTCCCCTCTGTGTCAACATTTCTACAGTCAGAAAACACGATCCTGTCCACTTATACCTGTTTTCGGCTAAATGTTTCCTGCTGGAGAGGCTAATTTTGAGCTGCAATTGTTGAAAAGGGCCTGCTAATTTGCTCTCTCTTAATGCAGGGTTACGCAAAAAGGTAGAGCATGACTAATGTGGCAAGTTTTCGTCTGCCTTTCTGTTTTGAAATAAGCTGTCAAGTAATACCAAAATAATCATTTCCATGTTTGAGAAATACACACACATATACAAAATATACACTGGTCCACAAAGTGATGATTATAAACACTTTAAAGTACAGAAGAAACTATCAGAATGTCACTGCATTAGATACAAACCATGTTTAAGTGTGGTATGTTTTGTTTTCCCAACATATACAGAAGATTTGCATTAAATTGATCAAAAGTGATAATTAAGACTTTGTACATTGTAACAAAACATTTCCATTTCAAATAAATGTTAATCCTAAAAAAACTGTATCATGGTTTCCATAAAAATATGAAGCAGCACAACTGTTTTCAGCATTGATAATAAATGTTTCTTGAGTATCAAAGCAGCATATTAGAATGATTTCTGAAGAATATTGTGACACTGAAGACTGGAGTTATGGCTGCTAAAAATTCAGCATTGCCATAACAGGAATAAATTACATTTTACATTAAATGCAATAAAATAAAAAAACAGCTACTTTAAATAGCTAATATTTCATATTATAAAAGGGATAGTTCCTGTCCTTGATTCTGATTGGTCAATAGCTGTGTTCTATTCACGATAAAACGCAGCTATGACCGCTTCACCCAACAGTTCAGTGTTTCACTACTCAACACCCTTAGCAACTACTCTTAGCAATGTAAATTGTTTGTTCTCAATTTATATTGTTCATTGAAGCTTACTGTATTATGTAAAAGAGTATTGTGAGAAAGAGATCAATTCAGCGAGTTTATTACCCGCATTCAGATTTAGCATTTTCCTTCAAGTCAGTCCTATGTTCATAATAAAAAATCTGTATAAACTTCTGATGTATTATCTTGTCCTTTTAACAGTAAAGGGGCTTTTCCGTGACTGACAGCGCTATAGGCAAAGCATTTGTCAGTTGCGTTTTGTTCCGTGTTCACAACAATTCAGTCTTTTCAATGTAAAAGTCTTGGCTGACACACTCATAAAGACAGTCTTTGCCGCCATCTAATGGCGTAATAATCTAACTTCTGTTGCTGTTCACGGTCAGGGACTATTTTTTCAGGCGGAAGGAAGGCTTTTAGTGACTTCATGAAAGTTGCATTGATACATATTTTTTGGCTTTAATATTTGTATTGTGTGGTAACCGTATTATAAAAGCAATAAGGTACGAGAGGCTGTTCTGTTTTGTGAACAAGTCACGGCTGAAGGGTGTTGTAGGCACGACACAAAGCATATTTCAGTTTTTACTGTATTTTTGATCAAATAAATATAGCTTTAGTGAGCATTGAGACTTATATTTCAAAAACATTTTTAAAAACAACAAACTAAACCAAACTTTTGAACGATAGTAATAATTTATTACTTATAAAAAATAAAATTGATAAAATAATCAATGATGAAATGAAATCATTCATTTCTGAGTCTGACTAGCCCAACATTGTCTATTTCTTTATGAATTTAACTATTACTATTTTAGAATTCTTAGTCTTATTTTTAAATTACTTCTTTCATGTACCTCTTTCCCACAAAAAAAAGTTTATTTAAAATGTTTATGTTAAATGAACAAAGTCTTATCAAAATGACTATCTATGACAAACCGTTTTATTTCTTTTCAGTTAAACATCATAAGCAAATCTGGCAAAAGAGGTTAAATGAGAAAACATGATCCATTACATCAAGTATCCAAGAACTTGAATTCCAGCGACTTTCCCTCAGGTTTTAGTGTGCACTGTTCATTCTTGACATCTGACCCCTGATATATTACAGTGAGGAAGAGGATGAGGACAGTGATGGTGAAGGTCAGTGAGGACAGAGGGAGTTGGACTTTGCAGCTGCTCCTCTCTCCTCATTTGACTGGCCTTTGGAGAATAAGTTCTTTTTGGTTTTACAGCACTCCTAATCCATACACACACTTTTATGCCCAAACATGTGTTCTCAAGACCCAGGCTTTGATGCATCCTAAGGCCCCTCTCTCCTTCTATACCTCCTCCCCTCTCTCTCTCTCTCCATCCCATCCAAATCCTCAACTTAGAATGTGAGTTAACAAGTTTTGATTGTAAAAGAAGCCTTGAGATCCTAAGGGCCAATCTGTCAGCTCCCTGTGGCTCACCACAGAGCCATTGGCTTCATAGCTAGAAAGGGAAGAGATTGAGAGAGAAAGACAGAGAGAGGGGAAGAAAGAGAAAGGTGGTATAACCCAGTCTCAGTAGCTCAAAATCAAGACTCGGTGTACTTTGTCCCGTTCAATTGGGCCTAGAGTTTAATACTGGAAAAATCTTCCTTTGCTGTCAATCAAATGCTTTAATAAAAACAAAGTATAACATTGCGGTCTTGCTCACTCTCTCTCTGCCCCTGGGAGAGTGGAAATGCGAGGGGTGCCTGCGGAACTGTGAAAATCCCTCCTTTTATTGCCATCAGCCTGCAATGGAAAATTGGGTTTGCGGAGGGGCCCATCTGTTGGACATTAAGCAGCCACCTGGAGCTTTAGCCAATCATGAAATTAAACATGAGTATTAAAGAAAAATGAAAAATCTCCACTCCCAGACATGTGGGTCACCCAGTCTTTGCCGCATTTAATCAAATTTCCGACAAGAAGCAAAGGCTTAGTTCACAGGGTGTCACCCACCACCCCACCAGTGAAACCACTTCTGTTTTTCCTGGTTTTAAAGAATGAAAAAAAGTTGGTATATATGACTATTTGTCTAAAAGGTCTTCAGAAAGAGGATTGTAAGGAACACTGCACAAAAATTATTTTCGTACTCAGTAAATTTGTCTTGTTTTCTCTTAACAATACCTAAAAATCCTTAACAGATTTTACTTGAGAATCAAAATGAAAGACAAAACAAGTTTATTTTTTGAATCTGTAATAGTTTGGGTCATTTTTTGAGGGGAGTTATTCCAGTGTTTGGGTAGTTTTTGTGTTACCCAGCTCCTGGGTTAGACGTAATAACCCAGTTTTGGGTAGTTTTTGTTTTACCCAGATCCTGGGTCAGACATAACAACCCAGGGGTTGAGTTATGTATTGCAGGCTTTTTGCGACCTCTTCAGGAGAGAGCAGTGCAGCTCCGTCAATTGGTGCATGTCTTCGATAAAATACAGGTTTGTGTACATTTTATTTATCTAAAAATTAGTTATTGTTCTGTATATCGTTTAATTTTATGCAAAGAAACACAACAGGGGCGTGATGTGAATCACCTAAACGAGTGTCGCATCGGTCTTTTCCCGTGATGGTAACGCCTGCTGCCTTGCATAAAATTTTATAATTTTATTCAAAAAGATACAGAATATAAATATTTAGATGTTAAAATATGCTCTCAGAATTGTACACTGATTATTATGGACAGGTTATGGAGCCAGTCACAGCATTTTTCGGGTACGAGTGAAACGTAGGCGGCGGTCTGAAGTTAGCAGTTTCCCCGCCGAACGCGAACCATCTCCGGCAGAGATCCAGCGCCGTTACAGTGGAAACAGGACAACAAAGACTGGTCGATTACTCTTGAATTTCTAATAAAAGTTTTTTTTTTTTTTTTCTTCTAATATTTGTTAAACAAGCTTAAATGTAGGAAATATGTATTAAAAAATATATAAAATATGCTATAGTATAAAATATGATTGAAAATAAAGGAATCATCATGCAAACCAGTGGTTGTGTGGAGTATTTAAAAAAGTTCAGAAGATTTAAGTTAATCCGTAAATATGAATTCATGTATTAAGTAAAAGAAAAAATAAGCTTATATTATAGCAAAAATTAATCAACCCATTACTGGATTATATCAACCCATTTTGCTGGTTTAAATAAACAACAAAATTTGCTGGGTAACATTAATTAGTTCTGACCTATATTTACCCAGACCTTGGGTTGAAAACAACCCAAATTGGGTTGTTTTTTAGAGTATATATTCTCTGAGTCTGTATTTTATGTAATTTCGGTTCTCAGGTTAATTTAATTTTTTCTAAAGGCATTTATATTTTTTAAATGGTAATTAAGGAAAATATTTTTTTGCAGAGAGAACAGTTAAGGTTAAGTGTAGAAGCAGTAATGCTTACAGGCTGGTTTCACAGACATAAAATTTACTCCCTGGCTTAGGTGCATTCTCAGATCAGAAACACTATTAAGAAAATTTAGGCACATAACCATATAAACCTTATTTGAAAAACAGTTCCTAATGCCCAGGACACACTGCACAATTTTATCAATCCTATAGAGTGGTGCAGGTGTGACATCACTTTGTAGGCCAAAATGCAGAAGTGAGTTAGCATTTTAGCACTTCCGGTTCCATCGCCCCGAAGTCAATGGGTTTTTTGAATGGGATTTTGATTAAATGGCTGAAATAAGGTCTGCGGTGAACGCAAGCTCAAGACAGTTTCATGTTTTATTCTACGACATAAAATGCATCAGTATTACCCCACTTGTGAGTTTTTTCTAAGCTGTTATGTGTCTTGAAAAAGGCGGTTGCAAACAAGTGGCTAAATGGGACTACACAGGCAGTCGGGACATTAATCGTCATCACTCTGAGAAGGTAAGCTCAGTCTGCTTTTACAGCCACATTATGCTCATAATTGTACTCTTAATCTACAAGCTTCTACAGAAGAATAAAATGTCATCAGCATGTGCTACTGGTAAACAAAAAGAGCATGTTGAACCACACTTTGGCAGTTGTAGTATTTATGTGTGCTGAAAATAAAAAGGAAGCGGCGAAAGAAGAAGGGAAAAGAGCTTGAAGTAAGCAGTTTTAAGTTTTAGCACCATGTTGCCTTGATTTCATGTTGCATTTTTCTTTTTGGCTGGTGGGTAGTAGCAGCAAACACACTGTGCATTGATCATGCTGAATTTCTGACACTGTCAGAAAACTATAGGCTATCTTTGGTCACAAGACCATGAAAACAGCCGTCTTTGAACCTCTCTCACTGTACAACATAGGACCACCGATCAAGAGCCACGATCACAGAAATCGCCACAATTGTTTCACGATGGCAATCTTTCATCTGGGACAGCCAAAAATCGTGCAGTGTATCCCAGGCTTAAGACTTTCTCCAAATGTATATCAAAATGCTTCACTAAATAAGCATGGAAGCGAAGCTGCAAGCCTGATTCTTGGCAGTATTCTTAAGTTTTCATATTATTAATAAATTATATTTTGCTGTATAACAGATACATTGACTTCAATGATTTGGAATTTTGTATGAAAAGATTAACAAATTTCTTCCACTTTGACCCTGTGGACTTGTATTAAAAAAAACAGAAAATTAACCAGATGAACCAGAAAATATCATGAAGTGTTTGTTCACGTTCTGTGGTAGAAATGATTTTAATCATTTTTTTGGAATCAAATGCGTCAAGAATAATTTCAAAGCTAGCTTGTTTTGCATCCAAAATACACACAAATTAACAACTATCTTATCTTGAGATGGTTTTTCATTATTGGCAATAATATTTTATGATGGATTTAATTTTTTTTTTAAAAATTACATAAATACATAAAAGTACAAAAAAGTTGTTTACAAAATGGCAAAAAAATAAATAAATAAGGCAAAAACATTTCCAAGACAGTTTTAAAGTGGCTTTCACATAACAAAAGGAAACAATTAGTTAGTTAGACGTAGTTGAAGAAACAGCCAATTCCAAAAAAAAAAAGGCACAATGGAACTGAACTCAAAAGTGTGCAGTCAGCAAATATCTCTGAAGCTCTGAGCCCAGATGTAGAGTATAAAAATAAACCAGACATAAAGATATTGATCAGATCCTTCAATGAGTTACTTTAAAGTACTGATGAGGGATTCTGGGAGTTATTTCTTACAGTACCCCCAACCCACAAGACCCCCTATACCCCCTACACACGCATTCATTTTATCCATCATTTAATCTCTGGAAATCACTGATTTTACTTCGACAGGCCCCGAATAACTTGCTTTTGTGCAAAGGCTCTCTGAGAGGTGGTGGAATTGGATGAAATTAGTCTCTCTCCTCTCTTCCTTCTCCTCTTTCTCCCTCTGCATCCCCTTCCCATTCCCTGTTCCGCCTGGAAAAGCCATTGCAGAATAAAACCCCACTTCCTCCCGCAGAGGCTGCAGCCAGACATGGAGCGGTCACACATGTTCCCTCTCACTCCACATAGATGGAAACAGCTCTCCATGGTGAACATACACACATATTTGCTCACACGGATGATCTGGTGTGTGGTTCGGCGTTATGTCTGAGGACAAATTGCATTGGGGGTTCTGGACCCAGAGCCGGAAGATTTCAGGGGTTTGAAAGGAACCAGACTTATTGGCAGATGGTCAGCTATCCAGCAGTCATCATGGGACTGGACCTCAAACGAAGCATCAGTCATTCTTACAAACTCATGATTTGGATTTGTATGCAATCGAGATGTAATCGAGACTCTATAGGATAACCAATAAACCCATCAGTTCTGTCACCATCAAGTCTTAGTCATAGTATTTCATATTTCAACAGTCTCATTATTCTTGTTGGTTGTGTGGTTTTACTTTTTTTTTAAATGCCCAAAAAATTCCTTTTGATGTAGTATCTATATTTATCCGTCCAATGTGGTCAATACATGGTCTTGTAAGCAGGGCCAAATGGCTGATTTCTAGTAGCTATAAATTCAGAACACGAAACATTCGACATGCAGTTACCATTTTTCCAATGAAACGCTCAAAACAGACTCCAGAGTGGTCCAAGAAAACCTGAGGGATTCCGTATTTACCTGAAATATCATCGAGGCTGTGATTCGGCCACAGGCAACAATTCAATAAACAAAAAGGAAATATGTGTAACTTACATTTTAGACACAATAAGCCCAGTTACTTTGTTCATTTTAGTTCCGCCAAATCAAACCAGTTGACAGAACCAATCGTCGCCTATCTCCGAGCAACACACACGGTAATGGTATTCCTGAATGAATCAGTGTTCAGAACGAATCGTTTGAGTAAATGATTCAACTCACTACACGAAAAGTCACTTGTTTGCAATCTACTAGCGCAGCGAACGATATAAAATATGCAAAAACAACCCACACAAAATACTGACACAATTTGTCCAAGATGGTCATTAAATAGGGTGAATTCAATACACTAAAATTCATTTAAGTACTAACAATCCAGCGTTTTTCTATCACAAAGTGGTTAAAGGATTAGTGCACTTTCAAATTAAAATTTCCTGATAATTTGTTCACCCCCCCCCCCCCCATGTCATCCAAGATGTTCATGTCTTTCTTTCTTCAGTCGAAAAGAAAATAAGGTTTTTGATGAAAACATTCCCTTTTTATCCATATAGTGGACTTCAATGGAGCCCAAACGGCTGAAGGTCAAAATTAGTTTCATTGCAGCTTCAAAATGTTCTACACGATCCCAGACAAGGAATAAGGGTCTTATCTAGAGAAACCATTGCTCATTTTCTAAAAACAAAAACGAAAAAAAAAAAACCTTACATACGTTTTAACAATAAATGCTCATCTTGAGCTAGCTCTCTTCTTCTTCTCTATTAGAATTCTGGCAGTGTAGACACTGCTAAGTGTATTACTGCCCTCCACAGGTTAAAGTTTGAACTAATTGTTATATACTTGCACTAGCATATTGTATATGACAATTTAGTTCAAACTTTAACCCGTGGAGGGCAGTAATACACTTAGCTGTGTCTACACTGCTGGAATTCAAATAGAGAAGAGAGTTAGTTCAAGATGAGCATTTATGGTTAAAACTTATAAAAAATATATATATATTTTTTTTAGAAAATGAGCGATGGTTTCTCTAGATAAGACCCTTATTTCTCGTCTGGGATCGCTGTAAACTGTAATTTTGACCTTTAACCATTTGGGCTCCATTGAAGTCCACTATATGGAGAAAAATCCTTAACTACACACTGCAGGTTAAAAGCATCTTTGTTCACAAGTTTTGTTTCATTTTTTATTATTCTTTTATTTATGAGAGAGAAGTCAGTGGCAGAGAGATAAAGAGAACAGTAAAAACAGAGGGACAAAAAGAGCAGACAACCACAGTCGAGAGGAAAATTTCCTTATTTGACTGATTTTGGTTAAATGGGGAAAAAAAAACGGTGAGTTGTGTCTCAGAGAGATTTAAATAGGTCCCCACAATTTTCCAATTTTATGAAATATGAAACAAACTATTATTGACTTGTTTTATATGTGGCTTAAATATATTCAACATCAAACCGCATTCAGGTCTGTGTATCCGACATGGCCTACGACCAGCTGGATGTGCTGATGGTGCTCAGTGAAGCACTTGGTTTTACAGGGCTCAAGTCCCAGGACAGAACCTCTATAAATGAGGAATCTGAAGAATGTAGAGCACCGTGGTTGGTGTTCTTGGACAGGGTTGACAACTTTGACCCATAAAAAAAACCCACATCTTTTTTTAAAGGCTATTTTTGGTCTATAAAGAGATTGAGTACTTGCTAATCGTCTGCTTTCCTGATTTACTGTATAGCTTCACATATAAAATACCTGTGCAGACACATATTTATACACAGGACACTGGAGCTGCACTGTGCTGTCCCAAAGGCTTCATCCAAGTGATAGATCTTTCTGGAGATAGAATTAATGCACACAAGATGCGTAACGGATCAACAACTTTTTTCATGAGCAGTGTCATAGTATTGGAAGGTAGATTCGGAGACTGTGAAGGTTGAAATAATTATCTTACTATCAAAAAGTGACAGATTTGCATCACTGTACAATATGCCGATGTCCATTGTTTGTGTTATACTGAACCGACAGGCTTTGATGTGTCAGATAAGTTGCCCCTTGCACCTTCCACACGTGGGAACTATTGCTGTAAAGCCGAACGAGATGACAACATACAGCATGACTCCTTAAACTGGGTGATTGCCATGAGTACAAGATCTGTTCAACGTTGTTACAAGGCCTTAAATCATTTTAAAGGATGCTTTAAAGGAATATTTTGGGTTAAATACATGTTAAACTCAGTTGACAGCATTTGTGACATAATGTTGCTTACCACAAAAAACAATTTCGACTTGTCCATCATTTTCATTAAAGATGAGGGGACCAAAATCAAGGTTACAATGAGGCACTTACAATGAAAGTGAAAGGGGCCAATTTTTGTAGGTTTTAAAAGCAGAAATCTGAGCCTGGACCACGAAACCAGTCACAAGGGTCAGTTTTTTGAAATTGAGATTTATACATCATCTGAAATATTAAATAAGCTTTCCATTGATGTATGGTTTCTTAGGATAGGACAATATTTGGCTGAGATACAACTATTTGAAAATCTGGAATCTGAGGGTGCAAAAAAAAAAAAAAAGAATATTGAGAAAATCGTCTTTAAAGTTGTCCAAATGAAGTCCTTAGCAATGCATATCCACTCACAAAAATAATTTTTTGATATATTTACGGTAGGAAATTTACAAAATATCTTCATGGAACATGATCTTTATTTAAAGGGTTAGTTCACCCAAAAATGAAAATAATGTCAATTATTACTTACCCTCATGCCGTTCTACACCCGTAAGTAAGATCTTCGTTAATCTTCAGAACACAAATTAAGATATTTTACTTGAAATCCGATGGCTCCGAGAGGCCTCCATAGGGAGCAATGACATTTCCTCTCTCAAGATCCATAAAGGTACTAAAAACATATTTAAATCGGTTCATGTGAGTACAGTGGTTCAATATTAATATTAAAAAGCGACGAGAATATTTTTGGTGCGCCAAAAAAAAAAAAAAAAAAAAAAAAAAAAAATAACGACTTATTTAGTGATGGCCGATTTCAAAACAATGCTTCAGGAAGCATCGGAGCGCCAAAGTCACGTGATTTCAGCCGTTCTGAACGCGATCTGAATCATGATTCGATACACTGATTCATTTTTGCTCCGATGCTTCCTGAAGCAGTGTTTTGAAATCGGCCATCACTAAATAAGTCGTTATTTTGTTTTTTGTTTTTTGGCGCACCAAAAATATTATCGTCGCTTTATACTATTAATATTGAACCACTGTACTCACATGAACCGATTTAAATATGTTTTTAGTACCTTTATGGATCTTGAGAGAAGAAGTGTCATTGCTCCCTATAATGGAGGCCTCACGGAGGTTTTACGGGTGTGGAACGGCATGAGGGTAAGTAATAAATGACAGAATTTTCTTTTTTGGGTGAACTAACCCTTTAATATCCTAATGATTTTTTGGCATAAAAGAAAAATCAATAATTTTGACCCATACAATGTATTGTTGGCTATTGCTACAAATATACCCGTGCGACTCATGACTGATTTTGTGGTCCAGGGTCACAAATGTGAAGCATGTAATCTTACACATTAAAATCGTGTTAAAATTCACATTGTTTATGTCTTACTGTTGAAATAGTGATTAATTTACCATTTACAAATTGGCCCCATTCACTTCCATTGTAAGTGCCTAAATGTAACCTAGATTTTTTTTTTTTTTTTTTTTTTTTTTTTTTTTTTTTTAAGGATAAAGAGTGATAAGATAAATATATTTTTGTGGTAATCAACATTACACAACAAAGTACTGTAGATTGACCTTAACTTGTAGATTGACCACATTAAGGCTTTTCATAACAGCCTGATAGGAAATTTTGTTTCATATGATCCATGTCTCTCATTCAACAGGATTTGTAGTAATTTGATGGTCTTTTTGCAGATTAATGTGTCTTCAGTATTGCAGTGCAGAGATCGATAGGCCTGCTGGACCAGCCGTGCAGCTGTGAGTGGAGCTGTTATTTCACAATTGCTTTGAGTGAGAGCCTCTTGTAAATCTCTTTAGACATGCTGACATCTCTGTCATGATTACGAGTCTGAAAAAGACTCTCCGAGGCCTGGTAGAGTTGATGAAGTCTGCCATAGTCGAGAGACAGCATGATTTATGACCCCGACAGAACGGCATCGAGCCAATGGTACCTGAAGCTCCTTGCATATACAGTCAGTTGGACACTGATTGTGAAAACCCACCAAAATCAACACCGTAGGACAAATAAGCACCCGTGGGAATGAGATCTATATGATAAATGGAGAAGAGAGCAGGATCTGTCTGATAAACGGATAGGAAAGGTGGATCTGGCCGAAGTATTAGACACACTCATCACCATCGAGTCTATAGAGCTGCGAGCTGTCTTGTCATAGTTGATAAATACCCTCTATTTGTCTGTCTAAATCTACGCTGAGAGATTTAATCATTTAGCTGTGTTAAATCAATGATAGACTCGCAGCAAGCTGCTCTGTGCGCCCTGGGACTAAATTTAGCAGAAAAAGCACCGTTGCTAACCTCTGACCTAAAAAAAGCCATTTAAATCTTTTAAAATACTGTCAGTGGGACACAAATCAGTTCAGTGGAATGAATGGAACATTAGCAGCCATTAACTGCACATGGAGGATGTTTAAAGTCGGTGTCTTATGTCATACATATTGCTACTTAAGGTGAACACTGGTAAAGTGGGACACTTTTGGAAATGTAACTTTTAATTAGGATCCTTATGCCATATTACCTGACATTACACTTCAATGGAAAGCTTAGGAAATCTCTTTAGTCAAAAGTAAACATTACAAAATAGTAAATACTGGGAAGGAGAACACTGAAAGCAATAATAATAATTGTTGTTGTTATCAGTCTATCTATCGAACTATTGATCTATCTATCGATCTATCTATTGATCTATCTAGCAACATAGGGTTAATATACAATATTTTAGAAATTCAACTTAGAATATATTTTTAAAATCAACTTATTTTAAAACTGTGTTATTTCTCCTTAAAATACCTTTAACATTTTATTCTCTGCTCACTAAAATGCCTAATTAGCATTAGCAGTGTCAAAAGGAGACTGTTTCAAAATCATAAATATCAATTAAACTCACATCCCACAATATCATAAAACTCTGATTATTTTATTTATGCAATGAAAAACAAACAAAAATATATCCAATCAAAATGACATTAAAATAATAATGTTGAAAAGAGAAAGAGAGAGAAAAAGAGAGAAAAAAGAAAGTATGTTCTACAAAAGTACATGATTTTCTACAGAGGAACTGCCACTTGATCTTCCTGTTCACTCTTTCTGGACTATCTAAATCCAGCTGTGCTCTTGGGTTTTTTTATGCTCGTACACTCTTGGTGGGACATATTTTCCTCAGCTGGTTCTGATAGCTCATTGTGTCCTTTTGAATCTCCTGGTCCACATTAGGGGCATCCAGACTGATGTTCTCTTCCATGTGATGTTCAACAGATGTTTCTGTGCATCCTGGGATCAGATCAGCCAATTCCCTGTTGTCGTCCAGTGTGGCCTGCTTAGCAGCATAGTTTAGTTTTGCTTTAATTCCTGCGTATTATTTAAGCAGAGTGTCTCATTAACAGTGATTGTCGGGTTATTTCTCAATAAAATTTATATGGAAGGATATATTGGACTGACCTGAGATTTGTCTCTGAGATCTTCCATGAATACCACCACGTTCTTCACTGTCAGTATCAAGGTCTGGTCTATCAGGGGTGTCCACAAACTCTGGGCTGTCTAAATCCATTGCTCTTTTGTGGCTCTCCTGCTCGTGTTTGTCAGCATCATGTGGTTTACCAGCCTGGTCTTTGAGGTTCATTCTACTGGCATAACTCTGAATTATGGGATGAATCTCTTTCATAAAGTCTGTGACCGCACCGTTCTGTTTTTCTAACATCCTCTGGATCCTTGGGGGTCGGTTTCTCCCGTTCACCTCAGGTCTGTCCATTTCCTGACTACTAATGTCCTTCATCACTGCCCAGAATTATAAGACGAAGCACGTATTCAGTAAAAAAATACAGAAAAAGATATTAGCTTTATTCAGTGAGCCAAAACTCATGACTTATTTACAATCCTTGTGAATTCGAAATTTAAGTTTTATGGCTTTTATTCCATGTCTTGTTAGCTTTATAGCTAAAATTCACATTGAGCAAAAAACACAATTCAAATGTTTAGGTTTGGTAAGATGTTTTTGAAAGAAGTCTCTTATCCTCACCAGGCTGCATCTATTTTGATAAAAAAAAAAATATATATATATATGGTAAAAACAGTAACACTGTATCTGTAAAATATTATTACGATTTAAAATGACTGTTTTCTTTTAATATTTTTTCAAATTTTTCAAAATTCCTGTCTTCAGTGTCACATTATCCTTCAGAAATCATTCTAATATGTTGATTTGCTGCTCAAGAAACATTATTATTTTTTGTGGAAACGGTGATATATTTTTTTCAGGATTCTTTGATGAATAGAAAGTTTAAAAGAAGATTATAAATGTATTTACTGTTACTTTTTCAGTTTATTCAATTTTTTTTTTTTTTTTTTTTTCCAAAAAACTGACCCCAGAATTTTGAATGCACTGGCAGATTTGATCACATTTGTAAACCTACATACCTATTGCTTTATGGATTTGTTTGTTGGAGCTCTCAGTCAAGCCTGTGTCCATGTCAGACCTGTCCATACTCATACTCTCTATATTAAGATGCAAGAAAAATCATATTTAATATTACAGTATATCACATCAGCAGATATGTGTACAGTTAAGGAACTGATGGAACTATTGCTTACCTGCTGAGTTTGCATAACGCTCCTGTAATGCTTTCTGAGTGTCTGTTGACAGGAGTGTGTAAGTGATTAAGTATACAGATAAAAGTATAAAAACTGAAGTTTTAGCATGGTGACAAATTGTTTACTCCAACAATCACATCAAATCCTACAGCTTACCTGTAAGTGTGGTTCTCAGCTGTAACCTCTTATAGTTGTCACCCTCTGAAACAAACAGTAACAGTAAATCAGTAAAATACCTGGATTGTTTTTGTCAAATAACTAACAAGTGTTAAAATGTTTTGACAATCTAACATGCTTTGAAAAAAAAGAGTTTCATTCAGGGACGTGCACAGGAATTTTGAGGGGCAGTTGCTCTGACCTAAAAAAAGGGCTCTCCCCTACCAAAAAAAAAAACTTTTGTCGATGTAGTGTTTTGACATCGACAACCCAAGTGCATTTTACCTCAAACTTGCGTCTAGTTAACTTTCTAAAGTAGCAATCGCTTCTCGGGTCGACATTAACACACTGACAAAATTATATTCAGAATTAAAAATATTTTTATACCACTTTTTAATGTGTGATTGTGTAAAGGTTTTCATGAGACACCAACCTTTCGCGAACTTGCTTCCAACACTCGTTCTCATGGAGGCGCGGTGTGCACGGAGGGGAGGGGCTTTGCGCGCGCGAGTAAGTTATGTGAGAGAGACGCGTGAGTGAGAGACGCAGGGAAATGAAATGCAGCTGAACGTTTGCTCTATGAAAGAAATTGACAAAGACGAAAACTAAGGACATTTAATCTATAATTTTATTTTATTTTAGTTAGTTTTGCCAAACACACATCACAGTTTTGGTTAGTTATCGTTTTTTTGTAATGCCTCGTTTTTATTTTTATTTTAGTTAACGACGATGTTTTTTCCCAACTAGTTTTCGTTTTTTCGTTCGTTTTCTTTAACGATTATAACCTTACTCACCTTTCTGACAACGTTAAGTCGTCTCATCCGACAACCGCGACAATCTCCTTCTAGTGCCGCTCATGCAGGCTCAGCTCAGGTGCCGGTCGCGTGCAGCGCTGCAGCCAAGCAAACAGAGTTTGCCCTTCCCCTACTGACTTTCACTTTAGGACGGATGCCCGAATATGGAAGTGAATGAGGCTTTGAGGCTTTGCGATTTTTTTATTTTTTATTTTTTTATCTAGGCCTACGTGAAATTCTGCATCCATTGTACGATTTTTTTATTTATTTTTTCCACCTCGGAAGGGCAAAGTGAGTCGAGAAGGGCATATTTGGGCAGTTGCCCGGGCAACCTGAGCAACCCCCCTGTGCACGTCCCTGGTTTCATTCATGCATGCACAACTATAATGAATATAATGCAGGCCCTGTACCTCTGCTGTCTTCTGCTGATGCTCTTTCAGCTAATCTGCTGTCTGTTTAAAAAGGAAATTAAGAAATAATAAATATATAAATAATAAATCCTATTAACTTTAACTTTACTCTCATCTGTTTTCCTGATCACCTGAGTTGCTGCTTTCAATGGATCTCTCCTCAGCAACATCTTAGGAAAGACATGTTAGAGAGGTCATGAATTTAAAAATCAAAATAAATTGGATAGCATGAATTCTTCATTTACCTGCAGGTTGTACCAAGTCTGCTTTAGGAGTTGTGTTGGAAAAGTCTAAAATAAATAAATAAAATACTTTATTAGACACATATTACATATTATATACATATATATTTTTTTAAACAAATATACTTAAAAAAGAAAAAAAATTAAGTAAAAAATACCAGCAGAGATCACAACTGTTTCTGGGGCTTTACATTCTGTAAATAGAGTAAACAGTCTGTAAACAGTCGCATACTTTTAGCTAGGTCACTTTTATCAGTGATTACCTAAATCGACAAACATACTGGTCTGAATATTAGCCTATATCATTTTTTTTTTTTTTTTTGTCTATACATGACCATGATTTCCCTGTTGCATCCACTGTCTAATCACTCACCTGCAGTCGGATCTGTTGGATGCACAGGATCCAGAATCCTCACTGTTGTTAGATCCATTTCTAAGGAAAAAGGGCTCCTGAGGTCAGAACCCAATAACCAATAGCACAGCTGACTGTTTTCTGATTCTCATATAGAGGATTAATAGCACTTCCCTTCATTTCCATACAACAGAATCATAGGTCATACTGAAGGAACAATTCACAGACCTGAGAGCTGTGGTGATTCAGTGTGGACAGGAGGCAGATTCATTTCAAATGCATCTGAGACAATGTACAAAACGGGAATGAATAAGTAAAAATTAGCATGAATTTAAAATTATTCAACTTATTCATTAAACATGCTCACCCTTCAGGAAACGTAACAAATCTTCACTCCCTTCTAAAATACATAGTGAATAAATACAATTAAAATGATTTCATTATGATTTATTTTAGAATATAATAGATTATAATCAATGCAAAGCAAATATATAATTGTTCTAAACAGTCATAATTAGAATATATTGTCTAAAACTTTGTGTAAAATCTCAAAGTAGCACAAATAACATGACGATTTACCTCTCATAGCTGCTGAATACACAGCATTTATAAAGACTAGAACAGTCAGGGAGCTGTTGATGCTGAGCCAGGAGAGAGAACGAGAGGGAAAATTACAACATTTTCCAAATGTCAATGTAAATGAAACAAACACATATTTAATATTGTTGAGCTGTCGCTCTCATCGTTCAATGTCATTAATTTTACACCAGCAGACATAAAACAGCCCTACATATTTGAACACTAGTAACACGGTTCTTGTATTTTATGGTGGAAAATGCTGACTAAACATATCTTGACTAAATAAACTCAAAAAGAAGAAGAAAAGAGAGTGGTTTGGTAACTTACAGCTTCATATTGAGTACCAATGTCCTTTCTAAAGGGCTTGCGTGTAATTTGTGGCTTTATATCAGTGCAGGTCACTGATCTGGACAATAGGTCATAGATGAGCAGTTACAGAGACACTGGAGATGAGGCCTGAGAAACCAGCAAAGACCTGTTTTGCTCTGAATGGCAGGTGTGTTTTTAAAATAATAAGGGGATGCATGGCTGAATTTACCCCATGGCATTTCCTTCCTTTCACAGAGATCCACTGAAGGATTTTGTTTGTGTCATTGTGAAGAAATAGGAAACCTTTAGATTAAAGGCTTTTCATTTAGGCTACCTTATAGACTCCACATAGGTGGTTTTAAAGTAACAGATTTTATAAATAAATAAAAACAATATATCAATATTGATCTACTCTGTCTATTCAAAAGTGATTATAAAAAGTAAGATGAGGTAAAGTTAGACACCTTCTGATCATTTGTCATATAATATACAGATAAAGCAGTATTAAATCATATAATTTAAGATGCTTCCTCAAGCACCCATAGACCCACAATTTCAATCACAAAATTTTCCAGCAAACCGTGACACCTTAATATAGAGACAATTATTTATTTTAAATACAACAAATTTCATAAATTGTAATAAATAATGGTTTAACCTTCCAGACTTAACTAATGTTAGGGTAAGGAATTGTACACCCCCTGAAACTATGTCAGCATGATTTCACTTTTTAGTAATGGAAGAATATGCACAATGATAAAGCAGCTTAATAAGAAACATATAATGGATTAAGTTTCAGTGTCCCACCGTACCTATATCCAACCAATGTATAGAATAACATTTGTAAAATTTCTCTTTTGTTGAAATGTATAATATAAAAATATATTAAAGATGGAAATAAAAAACATTCCACTAGATTTCATATAACATGCCATGACCACTAGATGGCAGAAAAAGCTCAAGAAAGAAGGTCTAACGCAGGGGAGTCCAATCCTGCTCTTGGAGGGCAACTGTCCTGCGGAGTTCAGCTCCAATCCCAATTAAACACACCTGAACCAGCAAATCTAGGTCTTACTAAACATTCTATAAACTTCCAGTTAGGTATGTTGAGGCAAGTTGAAGCTTAACTCTGCCGAAAACTGGCCCTCCAGGACCGAGTTTGGACACCCCTGGTCTAACGTGTTGGAGGGCTAAATTTTGCTATGCCGCAACCGTGCAAAAACCCATCTGCTCAAAAAAACTAAAACTTAACAGCTCAAAATGCTCTGGCACTTTCGAACAAATTTAAATGCCGTCATTAGCTATGTATTTGTCTATTTAATTGTAATGTTTCTAGTCATTTTAATGCTAAAAATGTTATTTAAAATAAGTAAAATGCCCCCTCCCCTCCCCCTCAAAATAGTTTCTATATCGTACTGGCTAATACCAGTAAATTCCAGGTAATAAAAAAACAAGAGTGTTTGAATCTGTGGTGAATTAGTTGAGTCTCGCCTTAGTGGAGAAGCATAGCGGAATGCGAAAAAAAGAAAAAAAAAAAACTTTAGGCGAAAAATTAAACCTAGTTTTCAACGAAAGCCAACCATCGTTTTCCCCTTTTTTTTATTGAATTCCATAGAAATGTGAGGTAGCCCTGTTTTCCCATCTGACTTCAAACATACCATTCACTGTATTAGAGGCTGCAATAAACGTACAGCTGAATAAAGCAAGTGACATGGTCTTTTTTCCCTTAAACAATATATTTCCTCTTTTAAATGATTTATAAAACAAACAAAAAAAAATCTCTGCCAAAAGTATCTATTGCAACCTTTAAATGAATTTACAATACAGTAAGATATTTAGATTTTAACTCTTCACACTGAACACAGGCAGAGGACAAATACGAGTTCAGCCTCCACTACAGAGCTAGTCTTCAACATCGTATTATTTCACTAATAGACAAGACCAAACGTAAGAACAATTTAAGAAACACTTAAACAAGAATTAAGGTATTAAATTATTCAATTTGTCTAGACAAGATGCTTTGAGAGTGACACAAACCGTCCATATATTTTTGTTCGTACTTCATTTAGCCAACCAATGGCAAACCACAGTAAAACACAACATGCAATTCTAAATTGATATTTCACCTGTTTAATTGGTTTAATTGTGGGGTAGAAAGAGATGTAATTCACTGAACAGTCACCTCTCAAAAAAAAAAAAAAAAAAAAAAAAATACAAAATTTTTTTCATAGTATCAAACAAATGTCTGAAACTTCTTAAAAACAAAAGACAACTCCACTCATACATACACTCTCACACAAACACGCACACAGAACTGAAGGTAACACAAAAATTGGCATATTATTGATTGTGTTACTCAGCAGTTGGTACAAAGTCCTTGAACAGCAACTAGTGAGAGTTCAACAAGATCCGGGACCAAAATTAACCTGCAATACACACAGAACCAGCACAGCTGAAATGAAAGAGCTTCCATTATTGGTAAGAGAGAATGTTTTGATACACAATGATCGAACAAATCAGAAATATTACAGTAGTTTTGATTGAATCTGGCCTCCAGTCCGGATGCAGAGCTGAAACGCAATGTAACGGGAGGAATCGTGACTTCGGTGCAAAAGCTCCCTCCAATGCGAAATCAGCTCACGTCTCAATCATCATTCTTCAAAATCAAGCAAAGGGGATCTGCATCTTTACTCAAAAGTTCAATATTTATGACACCAGATTGTGAACTGTGATCAAGACTATTGTAAAAACAGGAACCAATATATATTTTTAAATCCCTGCCTCCCAAAAAAAAGAAGAAGTTAAAAATAAGTCAGTGAAATGGTTTGAGCACAAGAACACTAGAGGGACATATAAAATTAATTTTATTATCCTTCTTCAGGTGGACATTCACGTGTGTTTCTAAACAATAACGGCGAGTGAAATTTCACACCCGTTTGCTTTTCTAACTCACACAGACAGGTGCAAAAACATGAGTTTCTTTGAGTTCAAGAACCCCTAAACAACAACTGAGGAGAAGAACAACAAAATAAAATGGTAACTTAACATTAGTTCTGTGTTATTTGCAACATAAAAATAACCACAAATGAAATCAATGTCCCCCCACACCGATTCACAATTCCAAGCAGGCCCGGGGAGGGAGAGAGAGAGAGAGAGAGAGAGAGAAAGAGATGGATAGAGAGATGTGAGAAAGAGGGGGGGGAGGTTGGGCAGTTGGTGTTCAGGGCTGGGCTCCAGCGGCAGTGGGCACTTGTGTGGCCATTGTGTTTGGGGCAGGGATGACGGGTGAGCCAGCGCTGATGTTGGCGATGTTGGGCTGTGTGCTCGGAGTCATAGAGGTGATACCTGCAGTGTGTAAGTCACCAACAAGTTTAGCATAGTATTTTTAATTTTCCCGCACACAGTTGAAGCCTGAATATGTCTATTAGTAACATTCTGGTCAAATGCTTATTAAACAATTTAAGAGTTTCACCCAAAAATGACCAGTCATTTATTCACCCTCATGTCATTCCAAATCTGTTTGACTGTCTTCTGTGGAACACAAAATAATACATTTTGAAATATATATATTTTCGTCCATACAATGAAAGTCAGTGGGATCCAATGTTGTTTTGGACACCACTGACTTCCATTGTATGAAAAAAGTCCAAAATATTCTTCAAAACTTTGTCATACAGGTTTGAAATGACATGAGGGAGATGACGATATAAATCACAATTTGATAAATGACAATTTCCATTCATTTTTAGGTGACCCACTGAGGAGAAAGATAAACGGTTTACCTGCCATCAAGCTAGAAGAGCTGACTGGTGTGGAACTAGCAGCCATTCCTGCAGCTGGTGCTCCTCTGCCCTGGTCTTTAACTATGGGGTCTACACACAAAGCAGCATACAAAATTTGTCATCTTGAGATAACAGTTACTTGAAGTGTCCATTATCATGTACATTAAATCCATCTGAAGCCATTTAAACAGTTCCATGGAAATCTGGTCTAAACATGCTCTGGCAACGTCACTCAAACCAAAAACTATCTGTAACAAAATTGTACTAATCCAGGGCTCAATAATAAGGATGGTCTGGAGTTAGATAATTTGTTTTGTCACTTGCCCTACTGTCTTTTTTAACTTATTTTGTTACTTTTTTGGCATTGGCCAGGATAATTCACAAGAAAATTAAAGGGCAAAAAGAAAAATGTAAATACAAAGTAACAAATATAATTGTCAAATTTAAATGACACCATAAAATTCATCCCAAGACAAACACATTATAAACTATTTATAATTGTGTTGCAATGTAGCTTTATCAAAAAATTATGCATAAAAATGTCCATATATATGTCCAAGGCAAGTAAAATGTGAAGAGCCTGTATTAAACACAGATAATTAATA
Organism: Megalobrama amblycephala; assembly: GCF_018812025.1. Taxonomy (NCBI): domain Eukaryota; kingdom Metazoa; phylum Chordata; class Actinopteri; order Cypriniformes; family Xenocyprididae; genus Megalobrama; species Megalobrama amblycephala. The sequence continues at coordinate 28,221,203 of NC_063056.1, forward strand.
TCCTTATTGTTGAGCTCTGCAACCAGTTTAAAACCCCAAATGAAATCACCATGAGGCATAAACATTCATCAATAAACAGAAAAAGCCACCATTTATTCCTGTTCAAATAGCTTTGAAAATTGCAGGATCTATTATTTACTATATACACTCAATGTAATGGGAGCATTTGGATGTTTGTAATAAATCGATTTATTCAACTATGTAAAAGAACATGCAAGAAAAAAAAACTGCATCAAACACAGACTAGAAAGCATTTACAGGTTTTCAGGGAGTCAATTTTAGGAGTGCTAAACTCTGGGAACTCACAGAAGTAAGGGTGGTCCATGGCCTCGCGGGCCGTCAGTCGGGCCTGGTGGTCATAACGTAGCAGCTTGTCCAGAAAATCCAGAGCTTCGGTACTGACCAGGTGCTGATTCTCACTGTGCACAAACCGTTCCCATCTCTTCCGGGAGTGTCTGGGTGAGAGATGTTAAAAGTGGTGTAAACATGACTCTACACACACAAACACTTCAGTTCAATAACTAAAAATGAAAACTATGGTACTTTAAAAAACAGAATACTTGTTTTAAATCAACCTCATAAAATCTGTCTATCCTGATCAAGAGTGTATTAAATTCATACCTGCCCAAAATGTCATTGAAGCGTGGGTCCAGCTCAATGTTATATTTGTCAATGTAATCATACAGGTCCTCTGTACCCAGAACCTTTGCAATCCGAACCAACTAGATAGAAAAACAAGATCACATCAATAAAATGAACACAACAAACATGAACCAGCTAGTGTTGTCACAATACTGGAATTTCCAACTTTGACATGATACGAATAAATAGAAAAATGGAATAAACATGTTTTAAGTTTTTCAGGTGGGTCTAACATTATTTAGGTAAGAAATAATACAGAAATTAAAGTCATCAAATGTAAAATAACACTGGATAGTTTTCATTGTAAAAATTAAATAGAGATAGATGCTTATAGCCTAAAGTTACAAAAGTTTTTCAGTCAAGAGCATGAGTGATTTTCTCATCTTTTGTTCTTTGATCAACATGACAGACAGCAGCAGGCTTACTAGTTTGCTGTCCTTTTAAGAACTCGCAGGGTGGATCCAATATACTGTAATTACGTTCCAAAACTGACTATATTTACCTGAATACTTGGCAAGACGGGCATTGTGACATAATTTTGTATGTATTTGACTGTTTAATCGCAATAGGCCACGAAAAAGAAGTCAATTTGGTTCTTCCGAGCTGTTTGAGAGCACCACTAGTTAGATCAGTGGTGTGCACCCTTAAATGGTGCGAGCGCGAAAGACTAAAATTAATCGCAATACAAGCACCATTCAACCAGAGCGAATGAGACGAGTGACGGTGCGTGTCCACTGGCGCAAAGCGAGCGGAGCAGAGCGAGCATTTAGTTAATTCCTATGGAAGTTGAGCTTCAAGCTCACGCACCGGAGTTCGCCGTCAAAGAGAAGAGAAAGCGAGAACACGCTTGTGTGTCGATACTGCAGAAAAAGTGTACTGGAACCGTTTCAGATATTTTGGTATTGATGCATAACGAAATATCAATATTTTTGACAACACTAGAACCAGCATAAAAATAGTTTGAATTCAACAAGTAAAATGTTAATGTCTGGACATCACTGCTATTTGTTTTGAATAAACAAGTTAGTTCAGGCTAAAATCAATTAAATTGTGGACCTGGTCATAGTTGTCATGTCCATGGAAAAACGGTTCCTTCCTGAAGATCATACTGGCCAGCATGCATCCAAGACTCCACATATCCAGACTGTAGTCATACATCTGAAGAAAGATCAAAACATTTATTTGACTAACTTAAACATATCAACTGGAATTGTCATTAAATGTGAAAACAGGCATGTCAATGATTAATCACTAAACGATTAATCAGCATTACTCATTCAATTGTGCCTTAATTTGAACACAAATGTGTTCAATAATCATGCAAGCAGAAGGCAAAAATGGTACAAAATCATCCGATACAAGTGCACGCACAGGAGCCTGCAAGCTGCATGCATTTTATGTCTGCTATACAAACTTAGCTTGCGTAACAATAGCAATGCAGGCTCAAAATCATGAGCCTGGAGCATTTCATTGCGAGTATAGATTAAAAATTACAATCTGTGCGGCAACAGTATCTGTTAATGGACACCATGGCATGCAAAACGCGGAGAAACCATGCCGCAACATTCGTTTAGCACACTTGCATTCTATGTTGCTCCAAAACCAAGATACGTAATAGTTTGTGTCCTTGTAAATTCACATCCCATCTTAAAGAGACTAACCTGATAGTCCACAAGTAGTTCAGGGCCTTTAAAATATCGGGAAGCCACGCGTACATTGTACTCCTGGTTTGGGTGGTAAAACTCAGCCAATCCCCAATCAATCAGACGAAGCTTTAAAAGGGAAAATTCATATTCAAACAAACAATGAAAAAACTGGACTCAATCTATATGCATTAAAATTGTCATCAATTACTCACCCTCATGTTGTTCCAAACCTGTAAGAATTTTGTTCATCTTCGAAACACAAATGAAGATATCAAATGAAATCTGAGAGATTTCGGTCCCTCCATTGACAGTCCACGCAACTACCACTTTGTCGCTTCAAAAAGCTCATAAAGAGATTGTAAGACTAATCCATATGAATAGAGTGGTTTAGTCAAAAAAACTTTCTGAAAAGACTTTTTTGATAAACAGATTGTATTTAGGCTTTTGCTAACAAACATTGATCAGCAAATGATCAGTGAATGTTTATATGTGAATAAAAGGCTGAAATCAAACATGTCTCTTCAGAATATTTGGACTAAACCGCTCAATTCATATTAAGGACGTTCATTTCAGGGTTTTTATTCCTAACTGACAACCGAAGCTCGGTAAACGATCATTAACTGCTAACCAACAAGATTATATTAAATTAGAATTTAATTAAATTAACAATGGATGTGTCTGTGACCCATTAAAAATAACTAACAAAAAAAGTTTAGTTTTACATGCACAAATAACAGCATAAACAACAGAAGAACATGAGGATTCATCGTCACATCACGCACCTGCAGCGCTTCTGTGAACGAAGAAAAACAGAATAATATATATAAAAAAAGAATAAATACATGAAATATATTTCACTTGAATTAACATTAACAAAATGAAAGAAAAAAAAAAAAACTAAACTGTGCAACAAGTAGTATATGCTAAGTTTCGGTTCATTTTTGTGACATGGTCCACAAACGAAAGGAAACCAAGACAGCAGAAAGTGCATCCTGTTTGTTTTCTGTATTTTACAAAAGCACAGTTTTGTTTTATTGTGAGTGTACATAAATAAAAGTAAACCCTTTACAGTTCCAAATGACACCTTATTTTTAACAGTATGACCAAAAATGCAGTATTTTAAGTTTTTTTTTTACGTCAATATTGGATTTTGAGTGAAGTACAAAGCCTAGTTTACATAAATAAAGGTTTAGACCTCCGAATACATCACGAATATGGAACCATTTGTGCTGAATGAAAGAGGTAGGTTATGTGGGGCCAAAGTTAGTTTCGGTTTTGCTTTAAATTAATTTGTTTTGGCTTGATGTATATATTTTTCATTCTTGTTCTGTTCTGAATACAGTTAAAAGGTCCCGTTCTTCGTGATCCCATGTTTCAAACTTTAGTTAGTGTGTAATGTTGTTGTTAGAGTATAAATAAAATCTGTAAAATTTTAAAGCTCAAAGTTCAATGCCAAGCGAGATATTTTATTTAACAGAAGTCGCCTACATCGAACGGCCAGTTTGGACTACATCCCTCTACTTCCTTCTTTAATGACGTCACTAAAACAGTTCTTTGACTAACCTCCGCCCACAGGAATACACAAGAGTTGCGTTTGTAGAGCGTGTTTGTCGCCATGTCGTCGAAACGCTGTTATTTTCATCCCGCAGTCCAATCGCCGGGTCTGATTCCGGCTCAAATTGATAGGGTAAAATTAAAGACATGTTTACAATAACACTGAGCGCGTGCATCTCCACGTTATGGTAAGAGGCGTGACCTTTCCGGGCAAGGAACGCTAAGCTGGTGTCGAATCACAACACAGGAAGCGCTGGCACAATCAGAACTCGTTACGTATTTCTGAAGGAGGGACTTCATAGAACAAGGAAGTCATCAGCCCGTTTTTATGACAGTGGAAACAGCGGTATACAGATAAGTAAATTATGTGAAAAATACTGTGTTTTTGTACACACGAAACATGAACACATGTTATATTGCACACTATAAACACAATCAAAGCTTCAAAAAAAAAAACACGAAAAATGGGACCTTTAAATTTAAAGGATTTGTTGTGGGGTGAGGGGAACTAAAATAGCCCATAGCTATGTTTATAGCATTTATGTTTGTAAACATTTCTCTTTATTTAGACCTAACGGTATTTTACATTAATGTAATAATAAAATGCAACTTGTAGGCAATTTGTGTCTTTATTTTCTCTCAAACTCAATTTTATGTGTAGTGCATTTTTAACCATGCAGCAACCACTTTCAAAATATCTTGGAAATTACTTTAAATTTTACTTTTTAAACTGTTTAACCGCTAGTATTCATCGGTTAAAATTCTTACTGTTGGTTAACCAGTTAATTATGAGCATCCCTAATTCGTATGGATTAGTTTTACAATTAATGAACTATGAAGCATCAAAGTGGTAGTTGCTTAGACTGTCAATGGAGGGACAGAAATTTTTCAGAGTTCATTAAAAGATCTTCATTTGTGTTCTGAAGGTGAACAAAAGTCTTATAGGTTTGGAATGACATTAGGGTTAGTAAATGATGAAAATTCTCATTTTGGGGTGAACTAACCCTTTAACATTTAAAAGTTTGGCATCGGTAAGATTTTTTTTTTTTTTTTTTAAGAAATTAGTACTTTTTCAGCAAGGACACATTAAAGGGATAAAAAGTGACAGCAAAGACTTTTACATCGTTACTAATGACATTCCAAAATTTTTATGCTGATCTTTTGAACTTTCTATTCATTAAAGTATTGTGAAAGCACCACAAAACATTTAGAAGCACAAATGTTTTCAACACTGACATTAAAAAGAAATGTTTCTTGAGCAGCAAATCAGCATATTAGAATGATTACTGAAGGATCATGCAACTGAAGACTGGAGTAATGGCAGCTGAAAATTCAGCTTTGCCATCACATAATTAAGTTACATTTTAAAATATATTAAAATAGAAAACAGTTCTTTTAAATTGTAATATTTCAAAATATTTACTATATCTAATCAAATAAATGCAGCCTTGATAAGAATAAGGGACTTTCAAACACACAAAAATAAGCTTACTGACCCCAAACTTTTGAATGGTGGTGTACATTTATATAAATAATATAAATAAACAAGTAATGCTCATAATGTTGGGTATATTCTTAATTCGGGTGATACCTTTCTGTGCTCATGGTCAATCATGACATTGTGTGGCTTCACGTCTCTGTGCATTATTCCCATACTGTGGCAGTAGTCAAGAGCCTGGGTATAAAAGAGAGAAAATAAGCATCCATCAGTTCAGAGTGAAAAGCAGTTGAGCTCTGTGTAAAGTTTCTACAGCAACAGAACATTCTCACTAATACTATGAGCATAACTCAAACTGTTTTGACATTCCAAATAAGCTAGAGAGGCAGATATTGCTGGTAATGTTCCATGATATTGTTCTTGCAACCCACTTTTGAAATGGGATTCAAGGTCAGTATGTGTCTTTGTACAGGAGGATCAGTGTGATCATCTCACCTTAAGAATTTCATACATGTAGAAGCGAATGTCATAGTCTGATAATGTTTGATACAGTTGCTGTGAAGAAAGAGCAACAGTTTAATACAACTTCAAATTAAATGCAAATAAATTCTCTAAGGAGGGCCAACAAACAAAAACAGCTTACCTTGAAGTCTGTGTTGTTAACATGCTCAAAAACCAAAGCTGGTGTGCGGGACTTTGGATGGAAAAAGCAGAATTTGTTTTGTTTAAATGCGCGTGAGAATCGCATGCGATATATCGCCCAGCCCTAATTTGTTTTACACCCAAAAGGTACACAAACAAACTTGCATATTTACATTGAAAATGTATTAACTTTCCAAGAAAATACCTGCAAGGGTCACAATAAAAAAGTCTTAAAGTTAGGAAGACAATGACAGGTAAACTCCCAAATATTTCAATAAACTCACCACAGGATCCTTTACGATGTCTAAAAGCGTTATGATGTTGGGGCCTCCTCTCAAGTTTTCCAGAATTTTTATTTCTCGTTTAATTTTCTTCTTTTTCACTGGCTAAACATACAAGAAAAAACAATAAAATAAAGCTTTAAACATAAACTGACTTATCTCCTGTCAAATCTTCTCCACAGTGTGAATGCAAACATCAGATGATACCTTGAGTATTTTGACGACTACTTTCTCATTGTTAGTGATGTTTATGGCTTCAAACACTTCACTGTATTTTCCCCGGCCAAGCTTTCGCACTAACTGATAGTCATCCTGATTACTGCAGAATACGAACATACAAAAGAGTACATAAAATGTGAGTTTAAAGCATTGAAAGTGTCAAACATACCACGCATGCCACAAAATAAGTAATAAAGCAGAACATTTGATCTAAGTCTCTGAAAATGTCAAATTTCGCTATTTATAGTGCATGTAATTTTCAAGTACTAAAAAAATTCAAGAGAACACACCCCCAATCCACCACATGGGATTCATAGTCCCAGTACTCTCTGGGTCGCTGTGTGTTTACATCAGGGTAAACTCGAGAGCGACTTGGGACAGGGCCAGACATATTCTACACACAGTATTCCCTGAAACACCTGGAAAGACAACAGAATATAACAGTTTACAGGAGGATCAGGAAGATGTTTATCAAATCAAACAGCTTTGAATAGCATAGTAAATAAAAGCTCTGAATTGCCCAACATAGACCAGGGGTTTCCAAAGGGATCCGGCACCGCAAGGCAAAAGTTTAAAAAGCAGTACATTAGTGTTTAAAATAAATAAACAGGTGAATAAATAAAAAACTGATATTAATATTACTTTTTTTATTTCCCACAGTACAAATTGGGTCTTTATACCAGAAACCAAACAGACGCCTTTTAAATTTTAGGAAGAGGCCAATCGCGTGAGGATGATTATATCTGGAGGTCCATGAAATCAAACCCTGATCTATGTTAATTTCATTAATTTTTACAAAGCATACTTATATAGGTTGGTTATTACCTTGGAGGGTTCCTCCAAGCAGCAAATGACAGGTGAAGCTGATGAAGGCAGATGTGATGACTTTATGGTGGAGCATAGGCTACAAAATACATTAAATGAGCCTGTTAATACCACTTTAATTTGAAATTCATTACATTCAAGCAATGCCACACAAACAACCCACCTGATTGTAATTCGAATGAAAGAGGACATCCAGGAGATTATTCAGGAGACACAGCAATCCTAAAAGTCATTCCTCATGGCCCTCCAGATGCTGGAAAACACAAGGATGTTGTAAACTTTACGGACATCGCTCTGCAACATCAGCCTGGGTATCAAAGTACTGATTTACGAAACAACGTCCATTAATAAGAAACCAGGTTACTGTACTGCCACATAGTCATTAGACTAACAAATCGCTGTTTGTGATCTTCCTGAGTGAATTACTAATTATTAGAACTATATGAATTAGCTTAATTAAAGTAGGGATGGGAAACACATGGAACACATAAAAGCCTAACTAGATATTATATTTAAGCACTATACCTTCTATTTTAAAGAGGAATACTAGTAAATTTTTCCTAAAATCAATATCTTGTTTTGAGGAGCCACAGGCCTGATGACACAGCCAAAGAAACCAGTCGAGCTCACTGGATAGCTTTTCTGCATTCCCAACTTTATTTACATATAATCCATATTATTAAATAATTACAAACAGGTCACATAATCAATACAATTACAGGATTTCTTAGAATCGTATTATCAGCTTCCCAAAGCAGCTGTTAGTTAGCCAGCTAACCGCTAACTAGCATAGCGTTTGCCACGCCTAAGTCATTTCTAAGTCATTTAACGACACATTTAACTCATTCACACTCCAAACTGTTCATTTCAACTTAAAACAAATTATAAAAGCATAAGTCACCCAATACATTAACCCAGCGACAAATATCACAATGTTCTATCGCACAAATGCTGCTAGCTGAACGTGGCGCAACACGCCACATCAAAGCTAACGCCATTCGTACAAAAGATTAAACAAGCGCATTCAAGAAAATACATACCATTTCATATTCGTAAGAATTATAAAACATACACGAAGCTGATATTTGTGTTTAATTGGACCTGGAATTAAACCAACCAGTTTATGTCGGTTTTAATAAAGAATACGGCGGGTTTTAGTGCTTAGCGAGTAGCACTGGCACGCGCTAACTGTGCCGCCTTCAAATAACAAGAGATATATCCACACAAACATGTGTTAATAGTGTAGTGCCTTACGCGCGAATCCTTATTTGAAGTAAATGTGAAAAATGTCAGTTAACGTAGGAATACAAATATCAGTAGGTCGTAAAAGCACACTGCATTACCTCTCGGCGTCTCCTGATAGACAATATGGCGGATGCTGCACTGGAGAAAGGCTGCGTCCCAATACCTGGAAAGCTGCTCGAGAAGAACGTGTGGAAAACGCATGTGATGTCTCAATATGCTGTCTACATAGGCAGCTCACTAGGTTTTGAGTCACGGCTAAAAAATAAAACGCGCAGACAGACCGGTTTCATTCAGTACATTCTGTATATGTGTGTAAACGTGTAACTGTGCACATATAATGTCTATTAATGCAATTCAAATCTTTCTTTCTTTCTCTATGTTGATATATTTACAGAAAGTATTTCTGCATTTATTCCCAGTTTATTATTTCAAAGTCTGCACATCTGTCGAAGTTTTCTAAATTTATCAGTTTGTTTAGGTGTGTATGGCATTATAAGCTATTAAAATACATACATTTTCTACAATTTGAATATTCTTCATATTTGTTTAAACAGCCTTAATTTTGAGCAACCTCAATCAAATGTGTTAGGTAGGCCTACTGCTGTTTATAAGTGTTTCAATTCATTTCGATTCAGTCTGTCCTGTTCATTTGTATTATTGCACAATAAATATATCAAGCTTTATGATGTCATGAACAACCGACCAGTTGCTAAGTAGGCCTAGATAAATAGCTAAAAAGTTAGCATTTAATCTTCCTAGAGATAAGTTTTATCAGAGGAGACAAAAAAGGAGTGCTGTCCTTTGTCAGTTTTTATCTGGGAAATCTGTTGCCATTAACAGCAAACAAGATGGAACCAAATAAAGGCATGTTCTTAAGGAGAATCAGTGTAGAATTACCCTCAGATATAATTCAAATCCAGATGTTAGGATTACAATATACACCCATTAAATATACCTCATAATAAGTCTTTGCTCATTAATTGTTCTCTGATAGATCTTGCGATTATATGCAATCATAAAGACACTGTTTCATAAGATATAATACATTAACAACTCAACAACAGGTACATAATTGTGAGAAATACCAGAATAACACCCAATGAGATAACATTAAAGTATTGTATTGAGCAATATGTTATTTATTTTTAATTAATCAATCCAGATTTCACATCTTATCCAATTTCATAAAAAAAGAGCAATATTTACATAAATTCTTAACTTTTCTGTTTTGGTATTAAAACTTATCAATAATACAATCATTTCAACCACTGTAGATATGAACAGGGAACAATAGATCATTAATTATGGATTAATGTTTAATAAAACTTGTAATATGAATAATACATTAATGTCAAATAGGCCACTGTAGAAATGATTAGGAAACCATTGGTTCAATGAACCTTAATGTGGTGTGAGAGTGTAACGTCTTCATACAGATCAGATCATAATTTGATTGCCCATGATTTTTAAAAACTGACACTAGATCATCCATTGTCAAGGGTAATGACTTCAGCTTGGCTGTTTTATTCAAAAGAAAAAAGGGTGAACAAATTGCCTAAAAGAAATGGAGAAAGAAAACATGAAATAAGCCACAAAGTGGACATTCCCATGGATAAACCTGAGACATGGAGTGTAGTTCGAGTCTCAGTCAGCCCTCACTAAACTGCCCCATCCTTTATGACAAAAAGTGGCAGCGTATTATTAAAAAAAAAGTTTGCTTTGAATATAAATTTGCTTATATCAGTTTTCAGAGACATTCCAGGATGAACTATTGGAATTATTGAGCCAACAACCCTTCAAAACATTCCAGATTTGCAAAGGCAGACATTTTTCCATTCATCAGGTGGTGGAGACATTAACAAAAGTGACCAGACAGCCTGTATGAAAGAGAAGCCCTTATATATGTGAGCAACATCGAGCTGCTTTATTCACACCCTTTTTAAAATGGGATCCACTGTGGGATGGACTATTGAGCATCATAACCAGAAATGCAAACTTGATTAACAACTCATCTCCTGTATTAGTTCAGCTCTTGGCATATTCCTTTAAAACATGACTATTTTCCTGCAGTTGTTTCTGTAGACAAACATGAGATTAAGTACAAATAATTGGAAAATATAACCAAAATATAACTTTAATCCATAAAACGTGGCATTTGCTTATCCCTCTCACAGTCATTAAGATGCAATTATCCTCTTTTATTAGATATTTCTTTAATATTTGCTGCACTAGCTTTTGCTTTCAAAGGCAGAGAAATGTGACATTATCCCAGATCCACGTCTTATGCATTCCATATCCAAAAAGGGAAGCAGATTAATGATGCATGTGAGATCATTTCAGTACCTGACACAAATTCATTACATTTTTTCCTTCACTGGTGTCTATATGAGCACTAGTTAGGCAGAGATCCTGTTTCCATTTCATTTCCCATTATATGAACAACACAAAGTAGTTTAAGCCTCACTCTGAAAAGTTCATTCTGTAATTCTAAAGTGTCCACAGTACAACTATGTCTGTGAGAAACAGCCATGTGTGAGCACTGAGCGCAAACAACAACAACAAAATATATAAATAAAACTATTGAAATTCAAAAATGCTGTACATGTATGATGCAAAAGATCTTTCATTTGAAGTATGTAGTGTGAGGACTCCCTCTTGTGGTTGCTGTGTTAAATTAAGACAAATCTACAGATCTACAAATGTGCTCACACATGGATTGCTCTCAGTTCACTGGTGCAATTCTGCAGCACAACTGGGTGTCAGATTAGCTGGATTTTTTTCAAAGTGTTCTGAAAGCAGCTAAAACATCCAAAAACATGGAAGTCATGCCATAGTGTGCTATGTTATCCATCTAGATACAGCCCACAGTTCTGTTAATAAAGAGCCAGTGGAGCAAAACTCGAATCCCAGAGTAGATTCATGATACAATGCAGAATAAAAACAAGGTTAAACCACTCACTCGCATCCCCAAAAATGTGGAGAAACATGCATTCTGAAACTTTAAAATTACAAAAGAGAGACAGAGAGAAAGAACAGGGTAGTCAAGCAGTTTCATACGAAAGTGTGAGTATAACAACCGTGATTTTGTTGAAGCAGGTGGCTGGTGGCCATGATCATCTTTGGGTTGTGTGCTGCTGGTACAGTGTGATGGCTGGTAGCGTGAGTGTGTGTGCGAATACGCATTGGCGTGTGTTTGTGTTCACAATACATTCGTGAACAACAATGAGGATGGGGGTTTAGTGTGTAAAGACAAAATTCAAGAGGCTCGCCTTTCACAGCCCTGAGCTGGTAAAGACCCTGTGTGCAGGGGTCTGACATAAACACCAAAAGGGGGTTGAATTCCCCTTCTCAAAAGTAGCAAGAGTTCAAATGCACTAGATTGGTTATTTATGTCCGGTTTAGTCCATGAGTGACTTGAGCTCCTTCAGTGGCAGGCTGATGAGACCAGATCACATTATGCAGCACTTGCTTTTGTGGTTGTGTGGGTCTTTGAAACGCAGTCTCTGTTTGGGACGGTACTTCTCCAAGTACGTCAGCTGCTTGCTGTTGATGGCGCCCCGGCGCTTCCTGTGAGGAAAAAACAACAACAAATATCCATCAGTTATATTAATGTGTTTTTAATAATAATTATTAGTAGTAGTATTATTATAATAATTATCATAGTCACCATTCTAAGTCATTAAAGGTGCAGTAGGTGATCTGGGAAATGCTAAAGTTAGCCTGCTAACATTGAAAGCATAAGAGCCCACCCTTCTTGCAAATCGCCATCCAAAGCCACACCTCCTCCAAAACACATGAACGCACACACACACACAGTTGCTCTCGGCAAAGCGTCACAAGAGACGGCGTTAAACTACCTCATGTCTCAAAGCACATAACATAACAATAATAATGAACTTAAGCACCTTAGAGAGCTCGTACCTGACTGCTGCAGATTGCTGTTGATACTGTTGACATGGAAACGCATTCCGAGTATGAGGACATGAAGAGCTTCGGTTAGAAATGTCACGAGTTGCCATCTCTTAATTACGGTAGTTATGGTGTGAACGCAGCATAAACTCGTTGTTTCGATTCGGTAGGAACTGTAAAAGGTGGCTCCTGATTGTTTGCGGCGCTCCGTGACTGAGGTCTTGCATAAACTCTGCAAAGCATGAAACGCGCTGATGACGTATGACGTCTGCACGAACAGGGTGCGCGAGGGTATGCAAAAACATACGTATTATTTCATTCAGACCCAAAATAAAGATTTAATGAACATTTTATTGTCCTACGCCTTCCACAAACAATATATTTAGACCGTTTAACATAGTGATTGCTATCAGGATATGAGGAAAATTTCAACCAGTATTACCAAAAATGTTTCTGTAGAGAATCACCCATTGCACCTTTAAGAGCTACATATTTATATGTAATATATATATATAAAAAATTCCTTTTTTTATATAAATGACTTATTTTTAATTTAAAATGTTTTCTTAATGTTAAACATGCACAAACATGTTTAATATCAACTATATATTTATATATAATATTAATTATTATTTTAAGTAGTAATCTGTTATTGCTATATTATTTTCTGTAATGCATTAGTGCTGTGGCTGTACATAGTGGCGTCAGTGCAAATTGTGTGCATTTCTCGACTGCATAATGTGCTATAATTTGTTTGTGCTGTACAATTAGCTGTAATGCATTAATGCTGCACAATATTTGTCATGTATCAGTGCTGCATCATTTACTGTGATGTGCTTGTACTGTATCGCTCACTGTATTGACTGGGTGGTGTTTTATTTTGCTGGTGTTGGTGATGTTTTGTTAGCTATAATTTATACTCACTGTCTGATGAACTGAATGGCGTCCTCATATTTCATCCCGCTCTCTATAAGTGCCAGAGCCACCAGCACCGGAGCCCTGCAACATATATACACACACACACACACACACACACACACAGTGTTTAATACCAGGAAACATCACCTCCTCAAACAGCTTGCGTGTGTGCGCAGCCCCCAGAAACAATAGGCTTCCAGGAAAAGTATACCATTTAACCCTTCTCCGCAAGGATATCATTAATGCATGTGAGAACAGGTTTGTGGTTATAGTACGTTAAATTTTTGTGAGTGGTAAGATGCATTATTCTACTATTTGCATTACCGTCTGTTCATCACACAAAGCTACTGTATGGCAGAGACTTTTCCGTTCAGGGTCCTGACAGCTTTGAAGTCTCCACTTAGTGTGCCCCTTTCCAATGCGTAACAACACAAACTCGGCCTACTAAAGCAAACATTGGCTCCCTGTCAAAAACTGCTGAGGGCTCCCACAGGAGCTGAAACCTACGTCAGAGAGACTGGTGCTTTACTTGTCGGCAGAAGCGGTCAGGGGTCAAAGTGGAAGGAGGGCAGGCAGGGTAAACCGGACTGTCATTAGCCTACCACTCCTGCATTTGACCGTCTGGCTCGACAGTTTGAGCCCCGCAACTTAATTAAGGTCTGTGTGTTTTGACAGCTGGCCAGATAAGAGGGCAACACTGACACTACACCAGGATTCTCCACTGAAAAGAGATACAGAGGAGCAATTAAGAGAGCTGCTTATCATCTGCTTCCTGTTTCGTCTTCGGACGTCAACCTTTGTGGCTCGAATAATAAACTTGAATTAATATTGTGTGTCCATGTGGATGGTTGGTTTTGGCACACAGCGGTCAGGCAGAGAGAATGGGTTTGACCTGGAGAGGACACAGGCCAAGAATGAGAGGCCTGTCGCTGAGGGGTATTTGGGGTAAAACAAAAATAAAAAAAAAATAAAAACATTGAGAAACCAAATGTAAACAGTAGAACTCAAACACTACACTAACACAAGCCAGCTTAAAGCTCTGCCAGAGATATCACACACAGTCCTTGATTGCATTCTGAGGGAAAAAGAGCAACAGATCCTGGGAAAGGCTGTTGATATGTTTGAGAATTTTTTTTAAGAGAGAGAAGCGAGCCACATAAAGCCTGACCCATCAAATTCAGATGAGCATTTGCACGTCTACAAATCTGAACAGTCACCAAAAGCAGGCTGGGAAATTACTAGGACTATACTGAATCTGTGCCTAGAGAATACCGTAAAAGGTTCAACAGATTTCCACTTGAACCAATGTTATTTTAGTATAATTTATATACTATAGTATTTATTAATATATTCAATTAGCTTTTATGTTTTCAGTTGGATTTTAATTTTAGTTTTATTATTTCTTTTTAGCTTTATTTTTATTTCAGTTTTAGTCATTTTAGTACTTCAATTAAAATTTTTATTCAGTTAGTTGCCAGGGCAACAATTTTAAATACTCAAATTTTTTCAAGTTTAAGTTTTTCATGTAATATTTATATTTTATTTCAGATTTAATTCAATTAACAAAAATGTTTATCGTTTTCATTTTAGTTAACAATAAGAACATTCATTTGAACAGCCAAAATTCCAAAATTGTTCATAAAATTCTAGACATCCTTGTACTCATTTTATTTATTTTTTTATTATAATAGGATTTTGAAAGGGCCGATTTTCAGACAATGTCCCATCAGAATAATCATTTACATTTACCTAGTTGATTGTAACAAATAAAAATGGGCAATTATTTTAGCCGTTAGGTGTGCGTGTTTTTGTTACCACATAATTCCTCACTGGAATATCAGAGTACAAAATGTGATTTTTTAATCCGATTCAGTGTGCGCACAGCCCTGGTTTGATAAAGTTATGTTTAATTTTAACATACCACACACGTGGTTATAGCCTTGGACTTAGGAGCACGTCTGTGATAACAGGATGATGTGATGTGATGCTGTTCTCCTTCACTCACCGGCCCAGTCCGGCCACACAGTGCACAGCCACACAGCAGCCTGGATCCTCACAGAACTTATTCTTCAACAGACTAAGCCAGTCATCCACGATCTTGGTAGGAGGAGGTGCACCGTCATCGAACGGCCAATCCTGAGGGAGAGAAACAGAAGGATAACTATATGTCTGTATGTCCCTAAGTTTCCTATGAAAGGGAAACACCCACATAGAGAGACACAAAATAGCAGATAAGAATGAAACAAATGATTCCAGTCACCACCAGCAGGTGGTGATCTATAATGCTTCAGCATGCAGATTCACAGTAGCCTGCGAATCCCTTTGATGATTCCTGTGTGATTTTCACAAGTTCTGCAATGGCAAACATGGCACGTTCTCTCGTCCTGTCAATTCCACCACTTCAATCTGATCTGTCACTAACAGCTCGATTTAACACCATGTGCAAGAGCTAAATCATCAGAAATATTATTATGTAAGATTGAAACAGGGAATTATCACTAAGACATTGCATTCAATAAGCTGTTTTATCCAAGTCTTTAATATTTACAAGGATGGTTCATACAATTTGTACGGACAAAAGAATATCTCTATGTTCAGCAGAGAAATAAAAGTCATACATGTTTAAAATGACTTGGGGATGAGACAATGACAGGTAAACTAACACTTTAAATTGTCAATTTCTTTATAATTTTACGACTTGATCTGTGGATGGATAATCACATGCTCTCTATGCTTCAAAGAAACAGTTTTGATAAATGCATCAGCAGATCAGAACAAACACATTCAGTCTAGGCACAATCTGACTCACTTGCAGATATTAAAGACTTTTTCTTTCATGGAAGAATGAATCTGAATGATGTATTAAAAACACAAATGTGCTGGGTCAAAATACACTGACAAACAGAGCATGGTGTTCTGCATCGCTGCTTTCTCAGAAAAGGGGACATTTATAGGGAGCGAGTTTTCTATGAGGACTGTCTATGAGAATCTCCTAGTTTAAAAATAACATTTTAATCCACTAAGAGGTTAATAGGCCCCTCCTTGTCTGGTATGTCAACAGTAGGCTATTAATTCCAGGAGTCCATTCCAAGATGGAAGTGCTCTGTACTCTTGCCAGAGCACACCGACTCCAGAACCAGCAGTGTGGGGCCTAATTGTGGAAAATGCCCTGCCATTTTCCTTGAATCGAATACCTTCTATTCCTCCAGCAACTTGAGCCTCTGCTTATAAGAGAGCGGGAGAAGTTTGAGGCACCTGTTTGCTGTCAACCAACACTTCAGTTTCATTACTTCCTTTAAAGGAGATCTTGATTTTAAACTTTTTAAACTTAAACTTTGGAGAATTAGATACTGACATAATGCACACAAATGTCAACACATCCACTCACTGATCGGTTCTCTCATCAAAAAGAATAATTGTTGCTTCGTGATCTTTAATGAATTACAAAACAGTTTAGATGGTCGTTTTAGTATGATTTATACTTTTCGGTTTGTTTTAAACAGTGTATCTGGACTTTCTACCATCTTCTATGAGACAAATTGGATCGAAAATGTGCAAATCCACAGGTTAATCTTACACTGAAATGACACCACACAACCGATCATCAAGTTCACAGAACATTTCTGATCAAACAGTGTAAAAACGGGGAGGATGACTGTTATAATCCATCTGGAGTTGATTGCAATGGAGAGGAAATCCCAATCCCATGTTTTGACCCCCTGCAAAGCCATTGCCTAATCTCCTCTTATAAAGAGCAGAAGTGTGTGTGGGGGGGGGGGGGGAGAGAGCAAAGGAAAGTCAACATAAAGAGAAAACTAAGGAAACATTCTCAGGTTGACTCGAGTTGAGATGTGCAAATACTAAGGCATTCAAAATATCCTTGAACAATCTGACATATGAAATTCTATATCAAGGGTGAGAGTTTAGGGCAGGTCGATAGAAGAAACTTGGTGCAGCAATTAAACATTTCAACTTTAAAGGTAAAGGTTTTTTTTTTCTAAATTAAAAACCTTTCTTCTACACCAGCCGAAAATGCAATGACAACTACACTACCTTTAAAGACAAAATAAAGTTTCAAAAGTTTGGGCTTGCTATTTTTGGGAGGATTTATTCATGTCTTTTTAAGAAGGCATTTATTTGATCAAAAATACAGTAAAAATGTATTATTGTGAAATTTTTTCAATTTAAAATAACTGTTTTCTATTTTAGTACATTTTAAAATGAAATTTATTTATGTGCCTTCAGAAATCATTCATATCTCTTGATATGGTGGTGCTCAACAAACATTTATTTTTATCAGTGTCGAAAACAGATGTGCTGCTTAAATTTGTGAAAACTGTGATTTATTTTTTTCAGGATTCTTTGAAGAACAGAACATTGAAAAGAACAGCATTTGGAATAGAAATTATTTTTTATTTATTATTTTAACATTATAAATGTCTTTAATGCACTTTTGATAAAATTAATGCATCCTTCCTGGATACATTTTTTCTTTTTTTTTCTTTTTTTTTTTTCCAAAATGTGTAATTATTTGGGTTTTTTTTAATTCAGATGACAGCATAAGTAAGCCATTTTTAAGTTTATTTCCTAGAAAAGTATAAACACTGTGGCTCTAGAGTACTATCAAAACATTGCTCTGTTTGTTTAAGAATCCAGACCAGCACGACAACAGTAACACTGGCTCAACCAATGGCATCAGTTTGGGACGGGACTATCTGTTTTGTTTCAACCAATAGCAGGCAGGGGAGTATTCTGCAAAACCCATTTGAAATTAGTCATTATTTTTGATATTTCATTGTGATACAGAAAGTACACACTTCAGCTTTAAGTAACCAAGTACACTACCCAAGTTGATTCTCTAAAATCTTGAAGAACAGCTTTGAAAGTTATTCACAAACTAAACAAAAGCACTAAATCCTGATGAATGCAGACATGTTTTTAACAAGCTTCATGCTCTTTTGAAGGAGAGCAGTGGACTGAAGCTTTACATCTTGTCTAGCTGAGCATAAACACACAGCAACGATGTTTCAAACAGACTCTGTTCAAGAGTGTTTCTCTCTTGCTGAAACTGACTGTTCCCTTGATGGCACAGAGGAGGAAATTGATTTACATAACTGTGCATCTGCTACCCTTCTCATGCACATTACAGTTTATAAAGTAAAACCTGTGATGCACCAGCGTGCTGGATAAATTCACTATGACCTTGGGTTAATCTAGGAGGCTTAGACAGCTACATTTCTAGAATTCTTCTAGAAACCAAAGTTAAATATGTAATGTATACGTCTTATTCCATGAGAAGTTCAACAGAGTGAAAGTGCACAAGGATGTATGAGCCTTAATAAAAGCTCAGAGGGAGATAGATCAAGCTCCTCTCCAGCTGCCATGGTAACAGGGAAATGTTGACGAGCCAAACTGAAAACACATGTGGATGTTGGATTCAAGTAGTTTGAAAAAAGGTGAATGTTGGCAGAATGTTACAGGATTGTATCCTCAAATGCAGAGCTCCCTTCGGAGCACCAGACAGAAAGCAACCTCATCTCACTCCACTTGACATCATATCACATGACTGGGCAGCCAATTCATACAGCATGTGTGTTCCAGGAATATATAAGCGCAGTAGGGCTGTGTAGATGTGGTTTCTGTTAAGCAGGACAAACCTCATCCTACATAAGTAAAGACTCTGTCTGAATCCATAATGTCAGAGGGAGCCAATCACCTTCATTAAAGTACCACTAATTACAGTAGCATCACTGCAGTAAAGCAGAAGTGTTAATTAAAGGACGGATAGCATGGAGTGACACACTCATGATTGGGAAACTGTCCAAGATTATTACGTTCAGGTGACAGCGAGTGTATGTGCATCAGACACATACACACACAAATCAGTACAGAAGGTGCAAGATGAAAATGCATCAAAAAACAAAAGGTACAAAAGCCAAGAAAATGATCAGTGCTAGTATTACACTGAGATCTATAGCTTCTAACACAATACAATCATTTTAACTAGACTGACTGATAACTTTTTTTGATGATGTATACGGATATTGATTATTTTAATGTAAGCATCCATTAACTGTTGTTGATGTTCATCTGATGATAGTTTTTAATCATTGTTTTATTTCTGCTTTGACAAAATGATAAATTATTATTACTAAGAGGCAATTATCAGTCTATCTAGTTTTAACATTACTCAAAACTCATGTCGGTTTTCAAACAAAAAAATGAAAGGACAGCATGGGAGGCAGCAGAGGAAAATGTACTTTTAAAAAATACTTTACAGCAGACACTTATTTATAGTATGACAGGGAAATATATCTCACCATGACAGTAATTCCATCCTTTTCCAGTGGCGTCTTATCATAGGTGATTTCACACACACGCACTACTGTTGTTGCCCCATACTTCTTCAGATCCTGAAGAAACAAGATTTTGAGTTTTGAGGGATTGTTTTTCATTTGTTCTTGCTTGCTATCCATTTATGTGCGGTAATTACATGAATGTCACATCACAGTAATTAGTGGCTCTTTCAGAGCAGAATGTTTTTGATCTTTCATGTCTTAAAATGATCTGTTGCATACGTTTGAATGGTCTCTCACCTCAATGAAGCTGCTTAACGTTGCATTGGTTGGATTGTGCGTGATAAGGAAGCGCATGTTTTTGTAGCAGACCTCGACAGGAGCCGGACGGTTCATCCTGGTCATGCTGGTGTCCCTCCACTCTACAGAAAACACAGCACCCAATCCGGGCCAGGATCCACCGAGCTCCACTCACAGTACAGCACTACTCTGACCTAGAGCAGTGTTACAGCAGATCACAGTGAAGGTATTTGCAGGATCTTCTGTGATAAATCACTACTAATCAGTATATAAAATTGAAAGCTGCCTTTCTGGGAAGTTAGAGGCCACAAGAGTCTTCCTCTTCTAACAAATCTGCCTCTTCCTCTTGATAGGGATACTCTGGCAACTAGACAGGTGGAACAGTGTCCGGTAGCTAAATGCCAGGTGCCGCGACGCCAGTTAACCCATTTGGCGCACAACAAAGTGGTCAGTCAGAAAGACCAGCAAGAGAAGAGCAGAGAAGACGTTTCTCTGGACATTCAGGGACAGATTCTGGGCGTATCCACCCGTGATCAAGCGTTGCGATGTTGGGCGTGGCAGTAATCACCGCTGCCCTGCCGGAACTCCATTAACGAACAAGAAGCTGGAGGAGAAAGCTGTTAAGAGAAGACAGAAAAAAAAGACCAAATTTTAGATGATCACATACCAGTTCATTTGTATACATATTCTATATTAATAATATAATATAATATAATATAATATAATATAATATAATATAATATAATATAATATAATATAATATAATATAATATAATATAATATAATATCCTCTTAAAATCCTTTGGCAACTTAAAAAAAAATGTTTCAAAGAAAAAAATGTAAGTAATGTAAATGTAGAAGTTAAAAAAAGCAAAAGAAAAAGAGATAAAAGGTCCAGGATATAGAATTTAAATGGACAAAAACGTTAAAATAACACAAATATGTTCTTAAATCAAATTATGATGATATTTGATACATCAGACAAAGCTATAGAAGCAGAATTTTCAGAATCTGGCACATCTCAAGAAAGGTTTGAAAGAAAATGTAGAAATATGTCTTTAGACAAAAGTGAATAAAGCAAAAAAGAAAGAGTTAAGGTAATGGATTTAAGATTTAAATGGACAAATAGTTAAAATAATTATATGTTTGTAAGTCACAAATTATGATTATTCAACACATCAGACAACACAATAGAAGCAGAATTTAAACTCATTTCAAACTCATTGGTGTTGCAATTAAATGGATAGTCCCCCCCCCCAAAAAAAATCATCATTTATTCACCCTCAGAAGATTCAAAATGACTTACTATTACTATTCGCTTTATATTAAATGTAAAAAACAAACAAACAAAAAAAAAAAAAAAAAAAAAAAAAACATGCAATAATGTCTAAAGTCTATTAATATCTTTTGTGTTTCACAAAAGAAATAAAATCATACAGGCTTGGAACTACATGAGGGTGAGTAAATTATCACAGAATTACACACAATGAACAGCAGAGGGTTTGATATCAGCGCATGCAGCGCTCACCTATGCCAACTTCTCAAACAACGAGACAGAACATTTTAAAGACAGAACAACCATTTAAACTTCATATAAGCACACACACATGAAAAAAAGTAGTAGTAAAACACCAAGAAACCTCAGGTACATGTCTTTTTCCCAATAACACGTGAGAAAATCATGCGGAACGGTTCTGTCTGATCTCCCCCGTGACTCGTGAGAGTTGTCACCCCTTACCTCTGTGACAGGCTGCGTTCTGCTCAGGATTAAGCCCAGGGCTCTGGTGGGAACAGTGGAGGGTGAACAGTTGCGATCCGTAATAACTGTCTCTGTTCTAAACCAGTCGAGGCTGCCTTGGCTTGCCATATGACAGTGACAGCACACTCTGCTAATGTCACAAACAAACGCACTCGTAATGCTCTTAGGAGGAGTGGTGACCAATCCACCCCCCACCTCTCTCTTTCCATCCCAATATAAAAATAGCATGGCCAATGAACCTAATAGGTATCACCATGTACACATGTCTTGTTTATGTTTTGGCATAAGCTGTGAGGTATAATACACACTTCATTCCATGCTGCAACAAGAATGTAACCAGAAACTACTCCAGTAAAAAGTTACCTTGACTGTAAGAAGTTTAAAACTCACATATTTCCCTGTTTGACCATGTAAATTTAAGAATATTTTCACAACATGATTCAGGAAAGAATATGTCAATTGACTGCCTTCAAGGAATAGTTCACCCAAAAATTATAATGTCAATTTACTCACCCTCATGTCATTCCAAAATTGTATGACTTACTTTCTTCAATGGGACACAAAAGATATTTTAAAAAACATATCTCTGTTTTTTGTCCATACAATGAAAGTCCATAGGGTCCAATGTTGAACATTCTTCAAAATTGTTGTCACGATACTGGAATTTCCAACTTCGACACGATACCTTGGAAAATATATCGATATTCAATATCATTTTTGATACCACAGATTGTACTAATAAATACAATAGAATAAAGAGGAAAAATGAAATAAACATGGCTTTAAGTTTTCATGTGGGTCTAACAGTAATATTCAGGTAAGAAATACTACAGAAATTAAATTAATAAAATGTAAAATAACACTGGATAGTTTTCATTGTAAAATGCTTACATGCTTACTTTAATGCTTACAATAAAAATTACAAAAGTTATCCAGTCAAGAGCAGTGAATGATTTTCTCTTTGTCTTTTGTTCTTTGATTAACATGACAGACAGCAGCAGGTTTATTTGGCTGCTGTCACTTTAAAGGCCTGTTCACACCAAGAACGATAACTATAAAGATAACGATAACGATATCATTGGGATCAATTTCAGAATGATTTTTTTCCAGCCGTTAAACGATAAAACACTGACAACCAATCAGAATCCATTCTAATTTAAGGACTTGCGCATTTAAAATGGCAGACGACATTGCGGAGAAGTTAATCGCCAAGGTCCAGAAAGCCACCACAGTTTGACAAGTCAAACCCCCTTTTCAAAGATACTTTAAAGAAAATAGATATATGGAAAACAATCAGTCATACCTTCAGAATAAATGGTGAGAATATTAACAGGGATGAGATCATTATGCCAGGCTAGCAAACAGTGTAACATAAAATGAATGTTACCTCAGGTATCCAGTGCTAGTTTCGACAACATTGTCTTGCTTCCGTTTAAGTTGTAGTGAAGAAGACTAGGCGTTGTTTTCATTCCACTATATTGACTTCTTCAGTTAAATTCACTGTTAGATTAGATCAATTAAGCCAGCTATTCACTTGAAACACTGCATGCTGAGGACATCTGCTGGTTAAAGCCGTGTAAATGCAACAAGAACAGCAAAAACATGTTATACACACTTTGAAACCACAGCAAGTGAGCTTAAAATAAACAGACCGTTATCGTTCTTTGGTGTGGACACAAATATAGTTATCGTTATAGTTATCATTCTTGGTGTGAACGGGCCTTAAGAGTTTATATACGGATCCAATACCGTTACACAACATGCGTTTTCTCTCAACTATTTACGTTCCAAAACTGACTGTATTTACCCAAATACACAGCAAGACGGGCATTTTGACAATTTTTTGTGTATTTGACTGTTTAAGTGCAATAAGCCATGAAAAAGAAGTCAATTTGGTACTTGCGAGCTGTTTGAGTGGTGGCTTTATGAGAACGCCACTTGTATAGATCAGTGGTGAAAGCACTTTTGATATGAGTGAGTGCGAAACCTGCGGGAATGAATACAATTATGGGCAATGCAAGCACTGTTCAACCGGAACGAATGAGATGAGTGAGTGAGAAGGAGGTGGGTGTGTGTCAATTCGTCGTCGGAGAGAAGAGAGTGTGAGAACATGCAGCTGGTATCGGTGTATCGATACTGCAGAAAAGGAGTATTGGAACAGTTTCAGATATTTCAGTATTGATGCATCGAAATATTGATATTTCAAAATATAGTTTTGTATTCCACAGAAGAAAGTAAGTCATGACATGAGGGTGAGTAAATGATGACAGAATTTTCATTTTAGGTGAACTGTCCCTTTAAATATAGGGTCTCTATAGGTTGTATTTTGATAGGAAAAAAAAAATGGTGGAAATCATACAGTTGAAAGAAACGGTTCTACACAGCAGATCAGCAACATAACATTTGATCAAGAGTGGAGAGAAAAACCACAAAATTAGACAGCAACTTATTTCTTCAGGAGGTTATCATTTTGATGCCTAAACCACATCACATTATGTAGGACTTAACAGATAAGAAAACAGACACACCATAGACACTCCTATAGTTACCCTGCCACTCTTGTTGAGGGCTTAGCACATCTTGAGCCAAATCCTTTTACATAAAGCTGGAGGGTTGGATAGGTCTCTTTGCCCAGTAGTGCAGTGTGTTTTCAGGTGCTCTGTAGACTCTGAGGTAAATATAGACACTCCGACCTATGAATGTACACTTATTTGTACTGTCAAGATGCCAATAGTATTTATGTGTCTAACTAAAGACAAGATTAAACATGGGGCAGAGAAAAAAGCATAAAAACAAAAAAAAAGAAAAAAAAAAAGGAACAATTCCAATAGGATCCTCGCAACATGTGTGCTCGGGCCCTAATTAATAAACACGGACTGAACCTTACAGCTTTTGAATTAAACAGACTCAGTGATCAACAAGGCTTGTTTGTAAACAAGTTTACACAATAGGCACCAGCAAAGTTTTTTTCCCAGAAGTCCTGGCTTGGCTTCAAAAAGGCCAATTAAATGAAGGATTAAATGCAAATGACATCATCAAGGGCAAGTGTTCCAAGTGATCAAACAACAAACACATGACTCATCTGTGCCAGAGCTCTCGTCATGGCAGAAAGTGCAGACTGGAATCAGAGAGAAAAATCCTACAGAAATTTATTTAAGCAATAAGGTACCATGAAACGCTGAATTATGAATACTATCAAAGCTAAAGGCTGCACATTAAACATTCTAGAATGATTAAAAAAAATAATTAATTTGGGAATTCAACATTTTGTAATGATAATAAATATATATTAATTCTGGAATTAAATAATCTGTAATGATTAAAAAAATAAATTCTTAAATTAAAAGTTAAAATGATATATATGAATATTAGATTGATTAAAAACATTCATTTTGCAATGATTTAAAAAAAAATAATGCTGGAATTAAATCTGTAATTATTAAAAATAATTTTTCTGGCACTAAACATTTTGGAATAACTAAAGTCCTAAATGCCTAAAAGTCACCTACACACCTAAAATTATACAAAAATTATTTTCACAAAAATTCATTAAGCCCTCGTCTAGCAATCCAAATGCTTCAAATAGCAATTAAACATCTAAAAGTATCTCTATTTGTATGTTTTCTAAAAAGGAGTACCTTTCCTTTGTCCATCAAAAATGCCATTTTTCTCTACTCGCTTCACGACTCGTGTTTCCCCTCAGCACAAGTTTGGTATCGTTTTAAAGTGCAGCATTCCAAACTCATGCTGATGTAAACAAATCAATCTTACTTGCGTGGACTGACAGATCTGAAGCGTGCGAACAAAGACACCTCAGACAGTGTGCAATCCCGATATACACATATAAAGAAGAATTACAGTACTTCAAAGGTGCCCTAGATTCAAAATTTGAATTTACCTTGGCATAGTTGAATAACAAGAGTTCAGTACATGGAAAAGTTTCAAACTCCATTGCTTTCTCTTTCTTATGTAAATCTCATTTGTTTAAAAGACTTCCGGAAAACATGTAACAGTTTACATAACAGTTACGTAACAGTCGGGGTGTACGCCCCAATATTTGCATATGCCAGCCCATGTTCCCAACATTATGAAAGGCATTAGACAAGGGCAGCCAGTAAACGTCTGGATCTGCACAGCTGAATCATCAGACTAGGTAAGCAAGAACAACAGCGAAAAATGGCAGATGGAGTAATAATAACTGACATGATCCATGATTACATGATATTTTTAGTGATATTTGTAAATTGTCTTTCTAAATGTTTCGTTAGCATGTTGCTAATGTACTGTTAAATGTGGTTAAAGTTACCATCGTTTCTTACTGAATTCACAGAGACAAGAGCCGTCGCTATTTTCATTTTTAAACACTTGCAGTATGTATAATAAAACACAACTTCATTCTTTATAAATCTCTCCAACAGTGTAGCATTAGCCGTTAGCCACGGAGCACAGCCTCAAACTCATAGAGAATCAAATATAAACATCAAAATAAATACTTTACTCACATAATTCGAAGCATGCATACAGCATGCATGACGAACATCTTGTAAAGATCCATTTGAGGGTTATATTAGCTGTGTGAACTTTGTAAATGTGCTGTAATATGATCGAGAGCTCGTGTGGCAGGGAGCACGCAAATTAAAGGGGCAGCGCGCTGAAAAAAAAAATCAGTGCATAGTTAATGATGCCCCAAAATAGGCAGTTAAAAAATTAATTTAAAAAAATCTATGGGGTATTTTGAGCTGAAACTTCACAGACACATTCAGGGGACACCTTAGACTTATATTACATCTTGTGAAAAAGCATTCTTGGGCACCTTTCAATATACTGAAGTAAAATATTGAAAAAAGTTGAATATATATTTTTCCAATAGATATTTGGTTTTGATGAGGTGTGTGTGCCAAATTAGGTGTTATTAACAGGGATTTTAAGATATGATTGCTAGGCGATTTTGTTTTGGAACCTTCAGAAAACGTTAACTCGATTTTTCTCAAAATTGACTTCGCTGACTATCGACTTCAAACAGGTTTAGCTCAGACATTTGTTCTGATTCCAACAAATCATGCATAATTTTGAAGTTTTTTTAATAGAGACTGTGAAAATAACTCACTTTCGAAAATTTGCTCATTGCAACTCATTTTGCCAGCACAGGTCACATATTATTAATTACACTTGCTGAAAAATTAAATTCACAGTCCTGGAACTTTTTTTTTTTTTTTAAATGAATGGGTGCCCTTTCTTCTGGGCCTAATAAGTAGAATCCACCATAGCAGACCTTAGTGGGCCCCCTCATCACAGCACTGATAAAAAAAAAAAAAAAAAAAAAAAAAAAGGATAAAGGGGATAAAAAGAGGCTATGGCCTAGGCTATTATCCATGTTGATAAGGAGCTCAACTCACAGCCACAGTGAACAATCTGGAAATCTAGGGCTCTGGAATCCTCCACCAATTGTTTACCCAGAAGACTGTTCTTAACCTTTATCAAACACCCTAAGTGTTCCAGCATTCTGAGCCAATTATTTTATACAAACTACCCTAATTAAAAGCGGAACAATAAGAGTCTTAGTCTCAGATTTACTAGAAGTCTCTGGGTTCTAATTAGTTTCAGGAAACTATGAACAAAACTTCTGGAACTTTTAGCTGTTAAATGAGGTCAATATTTATTGAAGGTAAGATGTGATATGGAAAACTTCCCCTCTTCCCCACTCAGCTGTGCTCAAGTAATCTCTGTGCAAGGGCTCCCCTGGCATGCTCCACTAATGCCAATGGACAGCAAATGCCACACTGGCAGCATCAACACACACTTTCTCGACTGCTGGGGTCATCATTAGACTTGCCTTGTGAAAATTTCAATAACATTCAACTGTTTAAGATTGAGTACTTATCCAAAATGACCAGAGACATTAACACTACCACATTCATAGATTTTGTTTGGACAGAGAAGGGAATCTAAACGTAAAAAAATGGTATAAATGACAGGGCAACATGAAGAGTGTAGGAGGTGTTAGTTCATTGAACAGGTCTGCAGGTGTCTTTCTGTTGGCGCAGGTGAACCTGTATTTGACAGGTGAGTGTGCGTTGAGAACTGGGCTGGCTTTGTTCTGCCTCGGTTCTGCACTTGACTGGAGGGGGACTGCAGGGCACGAAGGCTCTCATGGCCACCTGTGTTCTAAATATACCTCCGGCAGCTGTCACCTAATAAATTTAGTCAGATCCGAAATGAAGAGGGTCGGGAGTTAAAGATAACTGGGAACTTGTTTTGAAACATGAGCATCCTAGCTACCCGGAAAGGTCTCGCATTTTACAACTGGATTAAATAATTAGCTAGAAGAAAATAATTAATCATACGCACATCTCACGTAACTTTATATGGTTGGACATCTGAGCACAGATTCCTAAGAGCTCAGATACCAGGTGCCATACCCAGAATTAAAAGACTGCTCAAGACAACATTTTGAAGAGGATCACCTCATGATGCAACAATTTTCTGGCAACAGTAACTTTTCAGCCACGTACCTGAAAATAGTTTTTATAAAACTTAACATCTGGTGTAAATCGATGACATTCAAAAACAAACTGCAAATGACAAAAACTGACCTTTGCAATGCGATAAACTTTTTCTCGTGTTTGGCAAACTGACAACCAGCTTTACATTTCTTCAAAGATGTCCTAGGGCAGAGGTGATTTGTATAAAATAAGATGAGCAATCAAAGCTAAAATGTGCCTCCAACATAGTGACTCAACCCAAATAGCGCAGCCAAACAAGAATTTGATAATATCATTTTAATATCAACATTTGTCCGGTCAACTTAGCAACAAGAAAGTTCGCTTGTACAAAACATTTAGGGTACGTTTGCATTATTTATTGCAGACACTTTATTCAAAGTAGTAAATTCAAGATACACATTCAAAGTGTTCCCTCTAATTTGAACTCATGACTTTGGCTAACATCATGCTCTGCCATTTGAGAAACATGAACACCTAGTGAGAACCTTAGTGTACCTATTTTAAAAACTGCAGGTTGTAAAAATGAGTGCCAACTATTACCTTTAACAGCATGCAAAGATCACAGTGCACTGTGATAAGGTCACCATGACCAAAACATGCATGCTGGTTAGAATAAGAAACAAAATTGAAAGGACGGGCTGGTTAATTTTCCTATATACTAAAGTGTATTCGTGTTAGGCTTTGAACATGCAAATTACTTCAGATTCTTAAGAAGTAACTCCACCTTCCCGCAACACTCCAAAATCATGCAGATTCAAAGTTTGTATTCTTTGTTTTGAGCCAAGCGGTCAATCTATGAGGTTATATCCTCTTTTTTTTTTTTTTTTTTGCTATACAAATTTGCAGTTCAGACTTGAACTTGAACATATGAGGTCTAATTTTTTACTCCGAGTCTTAAACATGTGCACACATGCACACGTTGCTCTGCATGTTAGTGTGATGTGTAATTTGTTACCAGTCATACAGTGCTCAGCGTAAATGAGTACACCCCCTTTGAAAAGTAACATTTTAAACAATATCTCAATGAACACAAAAACAATTTCCAAAATGTTGACAGGACTAAGTTTTATATAACATCTGTTTAACTTATAACATCAAAGTAAGGTTCATAATATAACTTAAATGAGTACACCCCACTGAAAGTCTCTGGAGAAAAGCTAAATTTTAGACTACAAATGTCTACTTTAACAAGAATTCAACCACAGGTGAGCCTAATTATTCATTACACAGGTGTCCAGCAGACAGTTGACTATAAAAGGGTGTTAAAACCCCTTCCCATTTCATGCTGTCAGCAATGGCACCACATGGATGAGAAATGTCACAAGACCTGAGAAAGAAAATCAATTATTTCCACCAGTGAAGGCTACAAGAAGATTTACTTATCAGTCAGAATACTGAAGAAAAAGTGGTACAAAAATTTTAAAAAGATGGAACTGCAACCATCTCACAGAGACGTCCAGGTCGTCCATGGAAGTTAACACCTCAACAGGAGTGTCTTCTGATGAGAAGGGTTGAAGAAAATCGGCATTCAAGTTCACTGCAGTTATCTAAAGAAGTAGAAAGCCAAACTGCGGTGACTATTTCCCATGACACAATACGGCGTATGCTGCAAAGGAACAGCATGCATGGTGCCATCCACGAAAGAAGCCTTTCCTAAAGCCCAGGCACAAAAAAAAGCTTGCCTAGAGTTTGCTAGGACACATGCTGACAAAGATGAAGACTACTGGGACTCTATACTCTGGAGTGATGAGACCAAGATAAATGTTTTTGGAACTGATGGCTTCAAAACTGTGCAGCGTCGCAAAGGTGAGGAATATAAAGAAAAATGCACGGTGCCTACAGTGAAACATGGTGGTGGCAGTGTCCTAATGTGGGGCTGCATGAGTGCTGCTGGTGTCGGGGAGCTGCATTTCATTGATCTGAACCCAGTCAAACACCTATGGGGAATTCTGAAGAGACAAGTTGAGCATCACTCTCCATCCAGCATCCAGTCTCTAAAAGGGGTCATTCTTGAAGAATGGAAAAAGATAGATGTTACAAAATGTCGCCAACTTGTTCATTCCATGCCTAGAAGACTTGGTGCTGTCATTAAAAATCATGGAGGCCATACAAAGTACTAGATGTAGTAGTTTTTGTTGTGGGGTGTACTCATTTTTGCATCTCCCTAATTTGAGTAAAACTGAAAAATGTGTAATTTAAGTTATATTATTAACCTTACTTTCATGTTATAAGTTAAACAGATGTTATATTAAACTTAGTCTTGTTAACATTTTGGAAATTGTTTTTGTGTTCATTGAGATATTGTTTAAAATGTTACTTTTCAAATGGGCTGTACTCATTTATGCTGAGCACTGTAAGATACGCATAAGGAAGTGCTTAAGGGGCAAAACTATACCACATGAATAAGGCTCAATGCTTTTATTTTCAACAGACATAATACAAGCATATGGCATTAAAATGGCATTAACGAAACCACATGAAGAGCTAGATGTAAAACTCAATTACAGCCTTTTAAGACAAAGGCAAACATATACTGACAAAATCATGATTCATATCGCCATCACCTGCTTTCAAATGGAGCAGCATTTAACAGACAGAGCCATAGATCACTGAAAAGCCACGCAATATCGCGTTCATTATCGAAGGCGATTCATCTGCGATATGAACGCGATATTGCGTGGCTTTTCAGTGATCTACGGTTCTGTCTATTAAATGCCGCTCCATTTGAAAGCAGGTGATGGCGATTTAGCGGTAATCAGGGAACCGGCTTTACTGACGAAATGCGCGTGACAATCTCATGCGATATATCGTGCAGCCCTAAACAGTATATTCAATTCAGTTCACATTTATGTGTATAGCGCTTTTCACAATACATATCCATATCATATATATCGCTGGTCATGAATTTCAAACTTTTTTTTACCCCTTAAGCGAAGAACATGAAAGAACTTCACCATGAGTATATCTGGGCCTTTAGTGCTCATGTCCAGAGGAGCATCAATAACATCTGCTGGATTTCAGAGGACAATTTCTCTCTCAGTCATGAGTCTCTCACCTTTAACTTCATTAAAATATTTTGCAGAATACAAAAGACTTGTGCCTATGTATTTGTGTTTGTTCTCTATAGCAACCTCTCTGTGATGTCACAGAGATCTGGAGTTTTATCCTTATCCCTTCTGACCTGCAGGACCCAGTGTCCCTCATAACAGCAGAGAGATATGAGCAATGCTGTAATCCCTATAAGAACAGTGAGATCATCTCCTTTCCAGTCACATGACCCATTCAAACAAATCAGATCATTCCAAGCAAGTTCTGGAACAGAGAGAAAAGGCTGGATACATCCTCAAGAATGTAGCAAGTACATTACTTTCAGAAAGCTTTATATGGGTCAAGTGATTGCATACATCAAAAATGTCTTCTGCATCGATTCAGCCCTAAACAGGGTCAGGCAAAGGTCAAAACTACACCGCTATGTGACTAGCATTTCAATTTGTAAATGGTTTCCATTCAAAATATAAAAAATAGAGATTCTTAAAATTTGGGCCACACAGTGTTGCAATGCATCTCTCCTTCCCTCAAGCTTTCCTTTCATTTCTTGTGCATGTGGGTTCATGGGACAGATACAGAAGACGTGCTGTACGTGCATGCTGGGGAGGCTCCCTGGTCACCACCTATCGAAACTTGACTCTCTTTTCCAGCTGGCAGACCAAATTTAAGCAAAAGTCTCCATGAAGATTCCTCCACGCCTGGTGTTCACCACTGCAGCTGACACATAAAATTTCTATATAGGAGAACAAATGCTGTATACACTTTAGCAAACTCATCTGATTGGAAATGGTCATAAACATACTGTGACTTTCAGAGAACAACATGCCATGAATCAAAACAAAATACAGAACCTTTAGGTTTAACACATTTAATGAGAGGTTTGTCTATAGTCCAGGATGGCAGACAGGTGTTTTTGGTATACAAATGACCAGGCCTCATTCAAAACCCCCAGCATCAGTGTGTTATTCAATTAGCAGAGTTCAAAGCATGTAAACAAACACTTGGAATGGAAGCCACTCCATCAATGGCTTGCTGCCTGGGAATTTCTTTGTCCAGTTTCTAAATGTAAACTGTAGCTCATCCAGTAACGTCAAGGGAACTTCAGTTTTTGCAATAAGGGTTATTTTTACTCATTCTGAGATCTCCTTTTCTATGAAGTGACAGGGATGGGAAGAAAAAAACCTGTTTCAATGCTTTTGTGTTCTCCGATAAACATCCCTCACAAAAAACTCAAACGTTTTATGAGCAGACAAAGTTTCTTGAGGTAACAAACATTTTGATAGCAAATGCGTTCAATGCAAAGTTTCTAGGTGGAATGCAAAATATTTGCGAGACAATGCAAAAGCATTTAAATATAATTTTTCCTCCAGTCTCATTTCCCCCCCCCCAATTTTTCATGTCCCATTAGGGGCTCTGTCTCCAACACAACATTTAATAAACATGAAAATTTTTCAACTTCAATAGGATACCTTGAAAAATATCGATATTCTATACCATAGTTGATACCATGGGGGAAAACTGCCATATATACTGCCATACAGACAGTACTGTCGCAAGGGCTGTGCCAAGTGTGCGACCGCACAGTGCCTCGCGGCTCGCGCCAAAGTAAAGTGACAGCTGATTTGATGATGTAAAGCCAATAGTAACTTATAATATGCAGTAACTTACAATATTGCTCTGTGCGTGTGACCATAATTCACGCGCATACATGTCAGTCAGCGCAGCATCGCACATCAAGTTCGTAGAGAGATTTATTCAATAAATTTTAAATTCTGATTTCAGCCGCCTCTGTAATGAATCAAACAATAAATATCAAAGTCCCTTTATACGTAAAATCTTTGTAGATATTACCTGAGAAGTTCAAGTAAATACGCTAGAAATCCGTGCTCGTTCAAGGATGTGGGTTTATTGCATGGATGGAGAAACCACGGACGCCTGCAGGATTTCATCTGACAGTACACAAAAAAGGTTTTTTATTTAACACTAAAAAGTTAAATAAGCATATATAACCTAACTATTACGCACCTTTTGGACTATCAGTGAGAGCAATGGTACAGCAGAACAAATGTATCCTACTCTATCTTGTTTTAAATGTTTTTAAATCTGAAAACTACAAAAAGCAACGAAATTGTCAAACATCCATTTAGCACAATTTCACAATGGAAAACAACTGAAAAACAGCGCTGGTTGTTTTCTCGATACCTACTGTCTGTTTGTTTTACTGACTGAGAAATCGCTTCAGGTGATTCAGTAAGAGGGCAGTACAAACGAATGCGAGTGGATTCAGAGTTTCAGACCGTTTTGCAAACGCGTTTTACCAATTCATGATTTAGAATATAATTTCAGCGTCAAAAATATGTGTGCAGTCCAGTTACACAGCTGTTAAAATGAATATACAAAGCGAAGCAAACTTTTTGCCACAAACAACAAATTGTTCGTCACTACAGCAACAGTTGTCCCCATTACTATAGCAAACCCCCAACCCCCGGGCCTCCCACATCAAGTTCGCACAGGGCCTTGCACCCTACTTGTGACAGGCCTGCATATACTACATACTACAATAAGAACAAATTAAATTGCAAATGATAGCACAAATAAATACAATATAATAAAGCGAAAAAAAAAAAAAAAGAGGTGGGTCTAACACTGGATAGATCTCATTGTAAAAATTAAATACAGATTAATGCTTACAATAAAAGTTATTCAGTCAATAGCAGCGAATTATTTTCTCTTAACATGACAGACAGCAGCAGGTTTATTAGGCTGCTGTCACTTTAAGAACATTTAAAGAATCATTAATAGTTTCTCAACTACTTACGTTCCAAAACTGATTGTATTTACCTGAATACTCAGCAAGATGGGCATTCTGACATCATTTTGTATGTATTTGACCGTTTAAGCGCAACAAGCCACAAAAAAGAACTCAATTTGGTACTTGCGAGCTGTTTGAGAGAGTCACTTAAATAGATTATATAAATGCATACGCTTTTGGTGTGAGCGCAAAACCTGCAGGAATGACTAAATTATGTGCAATACAAGCACTTTTCAACCGGAGCAAATAAGACGCGTGAATGAGAGGAGGTGGGTGTGTGTCAATTCGCCGTCGGAGAGAAGGGAGTGTGAGAATGCACAGCTGGTATCGGTGTATCGATACTGCAGAAAAGAAGTACTGGAACCCTTTCAGATATTTCAGTATCGATAAATATCAATATTTTTGACAACACTAATTTGCAAGAACAAATATTTAGTTTTCTGGCATTTATAACAAAATATAAAACCGTATATATATTTATTTTATATAAAATAAGGATTCTAAAATTAAGCTTTTTCTGCAATTTCTAGATTAGCAGCTAAATGATGTTACCTTGGTGACACATAATAAATTCAGCAAAATTTGCAACAGTATTGAATGTGTAACATTTGTAAAATACATAAATGTTTGAGTTTACAAGACAAACACATGTACAAGATTAATGCCTTCACTAGGAAAGTGACTGTTCTGCCTACTTGCCTCACTTGCTTGAATCAGGGGGCCATCCTTATTGTTGAGCCCTGCCACATCTTCCTATATTAAAAGCAATACCCACGTCCAACATCCTATCAAACACCACTCAAACCCATTTGGCACACCTGTCAATCACTGCATGTCTCTGGGAAATCACTGGATGTTCTCATGGACTCTCCCAAGGATGATAGAAATAACTTTAATCTTCCAGATGGGTCTTAACAAGCCCCTTTGGGTGTGCCTTTAAGAACACGTCCTACTTCTTCAGGCCCATCTCCTTCCGAGAGCAAGAGTCCAGTGACAGCCCCATCTGTCTACTGCCACTCAGCCTGTACTGAAACATTTCACACCATCACTCATTACTCCAGATCTGCGAAAGACACCAGACCCACCGAAGATAGTCTCACATCTGCGGCCAATGGAGAAAGATCAAGATTGCACACTAAAAGGTCAGGACCTAGTTGATGTCCTAACAGTGCTATCAGGACTTGCTGCACTTTAACACCAGGAATCAAATTTGTGTTTATAAAAGATAAAGATATATATATATATATATATATATATATATATATATATATATATATATATATATATATATATGTCATATATATATGAGATATAAAAAGAATCGGTTCATAAGAATCATGCATTTAGGAATCGGACTACACAGGTCGCACTGTACGTTTCTGGTTCACAAAAAGCACTGGTTCATAAGAGTCAAGCATTTAGGGATCAGACCTGTTCCTGAAAGAAAAAAAAATATTCACAATACCTTACACTCTAAAAACTCACTAATTCATATGACAGGTCTACGTGCATCGATACACTCTGGATGGAGCAATATAAACACTGGCTCTCTCAGGGGTCAACATGGTTCCAGGTCAGCCGTTTTTGGCCACAGCTGCTGGTGCATAATCATATACTTGTTTGGGTTTCAGATTAATTCATATCTAAACAGTTCGAATATGAGCACAGGATGACGTTAAATACTTTGCGTTTACTGCAATCAACTGTCCAACATGCATGACATGCATGTCCCTGTAAAAACTGCATGAGAAGTAAAACTGTGGAGAGTCTCCTGGGATATCTCTCATGATATTGCATCACCTCAAAATCCCCAAACACATGATAACTATAGTTTATACTGGAGCCCAGGGGCTTCCCTGTTGCCCTGTGGACCACTGTTTGTTTTTTTGTGACAGGGTTGCAAGCCCTGCACTAGGATGAATGCAAATGATGCTTGCAGAGATCTATTCCCACAAAAGAAAGATACGGTTGTAGCAGAACTCTATGGGATCCCCACAGGAAGCATTTCCCTTCATTGTGTGTGTCTCTGTACACTGGCCACAAGGAATCCCCCGGGACTGCTCAGACACCAGCTTGTGCTCTATCTCTCTCTCTATCAAGTTTGTTCTGCTCTCTTTTTTTGACTTCACCACCATGTCTCTATCTCCCTGTGAGGCACTCACCGCCCTTTTCCCCTCAACTACCCCAAACACACACAGCCACACACAGTCTCCAAATCTCCAGCACATCACCTGAGAAACAGCAGGATAATAATGCAGAAAGAAAGCATTCATCTTAAAAAAAATTAACCCTTCCATGTGTTGGACGGAGAAAAACAGATTCTGGTGATAAGGTCGGCTATGACTTATCTAGACCACACGTTGATAAACAGGACGCAAACAGTCAGATTTTTTTAAGCACGTACATGCACCTTGAGGATTTTTGCACTAGTTTGTCTACAAAGAGGCAACACAGACCCAGCCCATTGTTTTAGTCGAAAAAGAAACTGATGAGACATAATTAGAGATTACGAGATAATTGTGAATCTAATTTATGTGTGTACAAAGACCATTTTATCAGTGATGACTTCTGGAGAGAAATAGCACAACACTCAACAAGCATGAAACTTTCTAGTGTGCATGTGTCGAGCGCCTGTGTTCATGCACACTATCAAAAGGAGTATACTTGGAAAGGTTGCGCGTTCAACTGTACACAGGATAAGTGTTTACATCAAAACTGAAGTGTACTTTGAGCTAAAGACTGCCCTTTATAACAAAAGCTAAATCAAGCAATTCCAAAACTACACTAGCAAATATAACTAACACTAATTAATTTTTGAGAGATTAATGTCTCAAGACTCAAGTACTCTCAGAGGCAACTTATGAAAAAGCAAAAGTTAAGCGTAGAATAAATACACACAGGCAGATATATGATGTCATTCATAAAGGTACATACACTAAAAGTTTGGGGTAGGTAGGTAAGATTTTTTCACATTTTTTGTAAGAACGCTTACCATAATATTCTTGTGGAACTGTAATACATTTTTTGTTCTTTGATGAATATAAACTTTAAAAGAACAGCATTTTTTTTAATAGAAATCTTTTGCAAAATTATAAATGTCTTCACTGTCACTTTTGATCAATTTCATAAATTGATCAAATTTGCGTCCTTCCTTGCTTCATAAAAGTATTAATTTTCTAAAAACTCTTACTGACTCTAAACTTTTGAATGGTTATGTACATAAAGGATACTCTTAAGCCAATGATGTACAACATATTTCTCCACAAACACCCAAAACTTGTTACTAAAAGGAAACCAAATGCCCAAAGCTGGAATCTGTTCTCTCCACCTTTGAAGCAACAAATACAACAGATACAGTAGTCAAACTTGTTTCCCTTTAAGTTGCCAGTGTGACCTACTTCTCAAATTTCGTTTTTAATATCTTCTTTCTGAAATTTTTTTTTCTACATAAATTCTTTTACATTTGAAATGAGATGATCAAATGGACTCGCATCTAAGAGTCTTTTATACCAAATGTTAAAACTTTTGCATCAGAATATCCTTTAGCTGGACAGCATTTACACTTCACAGTTCACACCGGATCTGAAAAACCACTTGCAAAAAAATGGCCACTTGCATATTAGAAGAAAAAAAAAAAATTGTCACTTACAAAAAAAACACTGAAAGAATTTAAAATGCAGGGTTTTTTTTGTATCTAGTCTGTTGTGTTTCTCACAATGAATGACACTAATAGCTATTTAGAAGTGAGAAACGGGGGAAATGAGTTATAAAGCACACCATAAAAAAAATACTGATGGATAATGACTTAAATGTAGTCAGAATCTATCCTTGACCCCCTCCAAATGTGGTTTCAGTGCACCACCACTTAAATGGTGCAGGTGCAATCCAATTGTAATAAGATCACTGAAAACACCTTATTCACACTACAATAAAAGGTTCCTTTTACAATAATGTGCTCAATGTGTGTGAATACATGTATACAGCACCAGCCATGACTGTATTGTGCTTTCTGTACCCAAAGAGTGACCTTAAATGCCAGTTTAAGAGAACGGGGACAACAGTTCCTCTGGGAATCGCAGCATAACCCTTTATTTGGCAACAGTGCACTTCTGAAACCTTCACTACTTTCTCCCCTTTTTCGCCTCTTTATGTGGCTGTCAGGCAGCCAGAAACTACCAGGCTCCGGTAAAGTCAGATGAGCCACTCTGATTGACAGGCAGAATTGCAGTGGGAGAGTCCTGCGGTTTATTTCTTCTATGAAACTACTAGTATTATGCAGCAGTGAGTAACAGGTTTCTAAGACTCCGGCCCCGCGCGACTTTGTTCTCAGGGAGGAATTCCCAGCAGCAGGCTTCAGTAAATGCATGCTGGGTAAATGTCACATACCCTTGGGGGCCGACTTTCCTCGAATGAAGGAGCTTGCTTTGATTAGACCCACTGCGTTTCGGGTTGAATAACAGAAGTAACCCTCTAATAAAAAAACACAAACTATAGCATCTGTGTTGAAATGGAAAACAGACAGGAAGGCAGAGATGGTGCTAAAATAATGGGAAACATAAACAGAGAAAAAAGTTAAATCAAAGAAAACATTAACACCCCCCACCCCTTTATAATCTCTCCATTTCTTACAAAGCTTCCAAATTTGCTCACTTTTTCCTAATAAAAGGGGAGTAACTCACTTGCCGTGGAGGAAGCCACCCCTTGCCCCATGGTGGCAGCTTACGTCATCGGTTAAACTTCAGTGTACAGAGCCAAGTAAAAACTCTTCCAACATTCCATTACTAACAGGGCGGTTTGGTGACCTGCTGCTTGGAGTGCACGGCAGGTAGGAGGAAACCCATCCCAGGCTAAACTCTTCCTGCCTGACTGATTAGAGGTGGGCTTACCCTTCTTGCTTGCACCTATAGATCTTTCCACTGCAGCAGAGGTTTGGTTGCAAAGATTGCACAATGTTTGCTTGCTTAGATGAACAGTTAGAGGTAATGGTAGCAGCAAATCAAATGAACACCAAAGGAATAACACGCTCACTTGCAAGTTCAAAGGATCATACCGCAAAGTTATTTGACACTAAAACTAGACTCAAAGGAGAACACACAGACAGCATTTATGTATCACCTGCAGCAAAATACCAGACCCACGAGTTGACCTTTTCTGCAAATTTCTCACTTCACTAGAAGCGACAAGAATGTCTTTATCAGGACTCTCTCTTTCCTGCACAAGTAGAGACATTGTGTTCGCAAGCCAGTTTTAATATTTAAAGCATGTTGCTTGTGTTTGTATTACTTTTTCACATTTGTAAGTTGCTTAAAAAGACTGTTAAATGAATAGCTGATGCATAATTCTAAACTTATATATCTTGTCCTGTAACTGGGAACTAGAGTTTATCACCATTTTTAATCATCTTTCATCTTCACCATATCATTTTAAAGGGATAGTTTACACGAAAATGACATTCTTTCATCATTTACTCACCCTCATGCTGCTACAAATCTGTATGATGTTCTTTCTTCTGTGGAACATTAAAGATATCTTAAGGAAAGGTCTCAATGTTTTTGTACATGCAACGGAAGTCAATGGTCTACAAAACTGTTCTTCATGTGAAAATAACTTTTTGTGTTCCACAAAAAACAGTCAATCATACAAGTTTGGAACGGCATGAGGGAGAGAACCATCACTTTAAATAGTCCTGTAATGTTAAAAATACAGTGGAAAAAGTAGAAATACATAAATGAAATCCTAAATACTGCATGTATAATAGCAATAAATAAATAAATGTTATTTCAAATAAGTTTTAGATGAAGTTTGGGATGTCGTCTGGGATATTTCACTACCCAGCTACATGTAAACAGGAAAAACTTGAAAGCATACCAACTGATGCACTCATATAAATTTTGTATAGGCTTGTATACGGTTTTACAGCAACTTCAGTTAGACAAACCAAAAGGCAAAAGCACCCGAAATGCACCTTATGTGAGCCAAAAACACAACAGAGCCACAGCCAAAAACACAATAGAAATCTTGTATACTTGAGCTAATGGTCCACACAGGTCACATCTCGGCAACGACAGCTTTATATCCGCTTCTTCTACCAGCGTTTATCTGAAACAGTCAGCTACAGCTGTGAAGAAATACTGAAACGTGAACTTGAGACAACCTGATAAAAGCGAGCTCTTTAATCTGGGAACATCTCTTCCAGCGAACACAAATCGCAACTTATTCAGAACTGAACCACCAGGCAGTTCAAGTGAAAAACATAACAGCTTATATGCAAATAATAGTTGCATCATTAGTAAAGGTTTACAGACTTAAGCGCCCTGGGACAGATACGATACCAGAGACAAAGAGACCACACACAAACACAACCCGCGCTTGATCTCAACTTGTTGCTTTTATTGTGCTACTGAGTTAAAATCAATATCCACATTTCCACTTTAGCAAAATAATATGCATGTACGTTCAAAGTTGCAGGTTTTCTTTTACTTTCTCCATCGTTATGCGAGGGATGGATGCTGATAGGCGTCCAGCTGTGTCCCATTCCATACACAAAGCGAGTTCACTTTCTAATGCAGAATAAATACATTTATTATCCGGACGCTCTTTAATTATTAATGTTAATATGAACACACAAGGTTAACATAACGGGTGTTGTGTGAAAGAAATACCTCCACACACAAGGTTAGCAGCGCGCTAACGCTAACAGCCCCTCAACGCTTTTGTTCTGAAAACGCCGGTAGCAGACGACCACTTTCCTTGACAAACGAACTTCCCACGTTGTTTAAAAACAGCATTGACAACATAATATGTTCGGGCATTAACTAATATGTATGATATATGAAATATATGAAAAGTTATTGACTATAACAGCCCCAAAACGATAGGAATATTCGCTCAGCGCGCGCTCTCCGCCGTCAAAAATACGAGTCGCGCTGATTACAAGAGAATATGCTGATTTCACAAAGCTGTTAAACACGTAGTTTTGTCTTAGTAGACGACTTTCTGGTCATTTTCATATTGATTTTTCATACTCACAGATTTGTCAGACTCGCTCCATGTGATTCAGTGTGTATCCGTGTGTGTATGGGTGCGTGTGCGCACGCAAGCGCGGAGATTCCCTTGCTGCAACCATGGAGACGCAGCGTCACCCAGAGCAACCGAGAGGGAAAAAATATTCTGTAAAACTGACATTAGATTATAATTTCAGTATTTGTACTAATACAAACACGATTAATTCAAAACAATAAAAGACACGTTTTTATGAGTTAAACTGAACATATGAAGAGTTTTATGAGTTCTGAAGAGAAGAGAGTCCATAGAAATTCATATTTGGTTACAATTATTGTAATATATGGATTGAAATTAGTTAAAAATGTAGACTACTAATTAAGTATATTCACGTTCACATCAATACACTGGGCTCTAATCTATTGCCGAACTAATCACTAAATAATTAAATACTGTTAATATTGCGCCATCTAGCGTGAATCATCATGAAAATGTGTCAGTAGGTCATGAAATGTGGAATTTATCTAATTTAACTATTAATGTAGAATTTAGCTCACTGTAACCATGTCATCTACATATATTTTGGTATATAATGAGACTATATTTTAAAAAAATACTTAAAAAAATAGTAGGCTACTCAGGTGTCCTGCATAATAATGTACAATTATTTTATAAAATTACTTCTTTATTGTTGTATCCATCATAATTACATATGTATTGAGGTCATTAGGTCATTTATTTTTAAATCATCGCCCTTTATAGGTTAAGTACTCTGTCTGGTTTAGAATTTATGCAGGTCATTGCCTAATAAAAGATGAGGCTCACATATGTCAAGCAACAGATGGACAGTCCACGTCAGTTGTTACTTAGTACTAGAAAATAGTACTATTGTTTGAGTTAAACTATATTAGTAGGCTAAACAATTTTCTGAATAAGCCTCGAAAAGCATTTTATTTACACTGGCTCTCCAGTATCCTGAATGCTTCATTAAAACAGGTTGAATTAATGAGAGTTCTGTCATGACAACTCTTCGAGTGTTTGGCATGGAACTGGACATGACAATGTTGATATGTTAAGTCTTGGCAGAATAGATCTGCTATGCTGCTCTTGCAGAGCAAGTACGTGACTTTCTACTGTCAATACATACACGACATGCTGCTGTGAGCATGACATGCTGCTGCTGTACAATATAGCATACATGAATCACCTGTACCAGATCTATACAGGTGGAGCTGGGGAAGGTGGAGCTGTCATTGGCAAACAATTACATATCAGTGACATTACCAACTTAAAACAATTATTCATCAAATACAGTAAGAGATTGTTGATTTAGTGATTGTTAAAGAAACTTTATGTAGGTGACCCTGAATCCTTCTGCATCATGTGATATGGATGATGATGGCACACCAAACAGATCAGGTTTTGATATCGTTTGTTTGTAAGATTTGTTTTTACACAAATATTTTTTTTTTAAAGTGCAATTTCAACAAATTTTGTTTTGTGAAAATCCAAATAAAATATTTTAACATGTTTATGATCTCTTTTTTTTTTTCTTCTGTATTTGACTAGTTAAATTTAAAATCAGGTGTGTCTGTGCAATCACAAGGCAAGCTATACAGACCAAGCATAAAACTGCAGTCTCATGGCAGATGGGTTGACACTATCCCTTCATTGATAAGGATTACAGCTCATCTTAAAGGGTTAGTTCACCCAAAAATGAAAATTCTGTCATTTATTACTTACCCTCATGCCGTTCCACACCCGTAAGACCTTCATTAATCTTCGGAACACAAATTAAGATATTTTAGTTGAAATCTGGTAGCTCCGTGAGGCCTTCATAGGGAGCAATGATACTTCCTCTCTCAAGATCCATAAAGGTACTAAAAACATATTTAAATCGGTTCATGTGAGTACAGTGGTTCAATATTAATATTATAAAGCGACGAGAATATTTTTGGAGCGCCCAAAAATAAAATAAAAAAATAACGACTTCTTTAGTGATGGCCGATTTTTCAAAACACTGCTTCAGGAAGATTCGGAGCACAAATTAATCAGTGTATCGAATCGGCTGTTCGGAGCGCCAAAGTCACGTGATTTCAGCCGTTGGCAGTTTGACACGCGATCTGAATCATGATTCGATACACTGATTCATTTATGCTCCGAATCTTCATGAAGCAGTGTTTTGAAATCGGCCATCACTAAATAAGTCGTTATTTTGGTTTTCTTGGCGCACCAAAATATTCTCGTCGCTTTATAATATTACTATTGAATCACTCTACTCACATGAACCGATTTAAATATGTTTTAGTACCTTTATGGATATTGAGAGAGGAAGTGTCATTGCTTCCTATGGAGGCCTCACGGAGCCATCGGATTTAAATTAAAATATCTTAATTTGTGTTCCGAAGATTAACGAAGGTTTTACGGGTGTGGAACGTATGAGGGTAAGTAATAAATGACATAATTTTCATTTTTGGGTGAACTAACCCTTTAACCCTTTACTAATAGACATGCATTACCTTTCTCTAGCAGAACTAAGATCACTCCAGCAAATATCATAAGTAGGTTGGATCACCTGGCTTCTTTAAATGACTGGCAAATAACAGTTAACAAAAATACTAACAGTTGAATTATATCTTCATTTTAACACATACAGATTTTTTATTATTCTCAACAAGGATGCATTTATTTCATCAAAAAAGAGAGAAAAGACTGAAAACTGAAACATTGTTACAAATGATTATAAAATAACTATTTTAGTATATATTTTTTATTTATTCCTGTGATGACAGCTAAATTTTTTACGCATACTCCAGTCTTCAGTGTCACATGGTCCATCTAAAATTATTCTAATATGCTGATATGCTGCTCAAGAAACATGTCTGATTATTATCAGTGTTGAAAACAGTTGTAATTTTTCAACACTGATCATTTTAATGCATCCTTGCTGAATAAAAGGATTAATTTCTTTAAAAAAAACAATTTTTGAATGGTACTGTACAGATGCATATAGATTTGGTGGAACATTAACAGTAGCCATCAATGAGGACTGAAGAAACAGCTTGCTTTGTCACACTGATCCTCCAAGATGATTTCAGTACTGCTTTCCAGGCCACCGTCTCGTGCTCGACAGGGACACTTGTAAGGGCTCTCAGCAACAATGACGTCTGGACCACAGAAATGCCATCTGCCCCGAACTGCCTCACGCCTGCATGAACATGTTGCACATTGTGCCTGTGCTAAATGAGCTTAGCGCTGTTACTCTGATGATGGACACTGTAAACAGAGTTCTTTAGATCTTACTGTGAGGTCAAGGTTCCTTAAGTGTGTGACTACAGTCAGTGCTACATGCCTGATGTCTGACAGCCTTTCTTTTCTTTTTTCCTTTTTTTTTTTAAGGCAACGGCATTTTAAATAGATTGTCATGGCTTTTTTGGGCAAAATAATAATGTCGACGTGACAAAAGTGAAAAAACAGGAGTGAAAAATTAGTTAGCATCATGTATCATATGCATATGCCACATTTATATCTAAATTTGACTGTGATTAAAGAAACAGTTCAGCCAAATATTGATATTCTGTCATCATTTACTCATGCTTTTATCATTTATTTTATTAAATATTATATATTTTATTAGATTTTTACAATATTTATGCATTTCTTATATTTGTTTTGTTTATTCAATGAAAGCAAGTTTAAAATATTTTCTGTGTTCCAATGAAGAGAAAAGGTACAGGAATGGAATGACATGGTGAGTAAATGATGATAGAATTTTCATTTTTGGGTGATATATCTATTTAA
Source organism: Megalobrama amblycephala (assembly GCF_018812025.1). Classification (NCBI taxonomy): domain Eukaryota; kingdom Metazoa; phylum Chordata; class Actinopteri; order Cypriniformes; family Xenocyprididae; genus Megalobrama; species Megalobrama amblycephala. Next base: position 28,266,043 of record NC_063056.1, read on the forward strand.
TGAAAAGGTTTAATGAATCAATAAAAACACTGTAAAATTCATATATTGCAATGCATCTTCAAAACTCCCAAGATTCCATGCGTCTCATTCATAAAATGTTTACTTGGGAACACCAAAAAGGTGGGACGTGTTCAGTGATGCCAGTGTCCAGCTTAATTTACTGATCCAATTTGTTGAGCTTTCCATCCTTTAAGAATTAGGCTCCTTCTGGCCACTATGCAAGGCATGCTGGGAGTGGGATGTTTACGCCACACTGTAAACAAGGGGATATAAAACCCAGAGCTCAGTGAATTCTGTGCAACTCGGAGCTCGAGGCAGCAACGAAACAGGATCTAGTCTATTCAAATACACCTTTTTTTTGTACACCGGCTTTCCACAACAACTGTAACCATGGTACTGGAGGACTCTGAGGGCAGCGTCTTTGAACTTGACATCACTGTGAGTTCTGATGTGATTTTATTGATCTCCTGTTGTTGCATATATGCAGTGGATACAAAGGATGCATGTTTGAGGTTTAAGTGTTTCTTTTAAGGGGTTTTGATGGTGATATTTGTTGTCTTTTGATGGCATTTGTGTTGTTTACTGTCCAGCAACTTTACTGTCCGGTCAATGTGCTTTGAGGTTTTTATGAGAAATAACAGGCTATTTAAGACTATTTTTTGGTGTGCAACATGTTCACAATGTTCATATTAACTACAGTAGTCAGTCAAAACTATTTTGAACCATCTATTCATACATGTTCTGATTGCAGCCGTTGAAAATGAATGAGATTAAGGAGTACTATTAGAGTTTTCTCTCCATAATATAAAGGCTGTAAAGCATTGCAAAATTCTCCAAATTAACCTTTGTTTTTCATCTGATTAGACACGTTTTGATATAAATGCAGGTGAGTTGTTACAAACCTTACCATAACTTTGCTCTTGTAGGAGGATGATGTGGAGACTTCCTTTGGTAAGGTGCACTGCACCATGAAGGGTGTTCCGAGGGGCAACCGGCCTACTATCCTGACTTTCCATGACATTGGACTGAATCGTAAGAGTCTCCTCTATACCTCCCTTATGCAGGAGCCGTGTCTTTAAGACTTTTCTGCAAGAGGTTCAAAAGAATGTGCTTAGTGTGTGTGCGTGTGTGTGTTTAAAGCAACAGTATCAATGCAAGTTCCAGTACTCCAGTACTAGTCCTATAACATCTCATTTGTATTCTGTCTTAATGTACTGAAAAAAAAAAACTGTGCTTGAATATCAAAGGCTCAGTAACACAGTTGTGTTCTTTGTTCTGCAGATAAGAGCTGTTTTGAGTCACTCTTTAATCACAGAGACATGCATGAGATCATGCAGCACTTTGCTGTGTGCCATGTTGACGCCCCAGGACAGCAGGAGGGTGCCAGTACACTCTCCACAGAGTAAGTGAGAGTTCATTATGCCACCTGATTACGGTTCCAGGTCTATCACAGCATCCGAAGGGATACAATTAACTAAAACCTTAAGATTTCTGTCTCAGCAACATTTAAAATGAATGGTTGCTCTCTCTCTCTCCCATTCTGTCAACAAAGACAGAAAAACAGCTTTAGTTTAACTTCCCCAGCTTCTAAGACAGGAAATCCGTTTATAATGTACTCAGATGGAGCGGGTCTGCTCTAGGAAATATAATGCAGACAGCTTTAATCAGCACCCTATGGCACCAGACTAGCAGACTGTAGGTCAGCATGTCACTTATAGGGGAGCAGAGAACATTTATGATCTGCCATCTGCTACAGCAACGTAACTGACATCCATTGCCCATAATCCAACCATCCAGAAAGGCATCCAGACAGATTATGAGCTCGCTAATGCCTGGAAGGCCACCAACAAGTCCTAATTAACCTGTAATGCTGTTTGATTGCATACTCCATATTGTTCCACATGTGTGAGGCTAACAAATAAACCACTGTCTGTTATTGTAGGTATACCTACCCTTCGATGGATCAGCTCTCAGAGACCCTCCCTATGGTCCTTAAGCATTTTGGGTAAGTCTTCAATGCTCAGTAATGGTATAAAACCCATTTTAGATGTTTAACTCTTATTTTTGAGGCTTTTATGAGCGCTCTTGATCCAGACCAACTTGAATGCTTGCTCTTATTCCCTTATAGTCTGAAGAGTGTGATTGGAATGGCAGTCGGTGCTGGAGCCAACATCCTTGCCCGCTTTGCAGTAAGTTTGATACACTTTTCCTCTCAGTTGCATTTTGAATGGCCTTGAATAAGATGGATTACAGTTCTGCAACTCTTGCTAGTGCAACAAAGCAATGTTGATACTTGCAGTGTAATCCTGTTCATTATTATCGCCAGCTTGCTTGTTAATACACAGGAATGTTTCCTTGGTACAAATCACATTCCAGTAGTGAATACTCAATAATTATTTTTTTTTTTTACATTTTTTCCCCATGTATCTCTTAAAGCTAAATCACCCAGACATGGTTGAAGGTCTTGTTCTGATTAACATGAGCACTCAGGCAGAGGGTTTTATGGACTGGGCAGCACAAAAGGTACAAAAGCATTTTTTTTCTGCTAGATTTGCATTCTTATGAGATTTGAAAGTATTGCATTATTAAACTAATTTGAAGGAGCTCATATATTTGTTACAATGCACAAATCCTCACTAAAGCGTGACATTTTCAACAGATTACAAGCTGGACTCATGCTCTCCCTGATACTGTAATTTCTCACTTGTTTGGAAAGGTAAGAACTGTTGAATATATATATTATAAAAACACTCATTTGACAATATAATAAAAATGTATCATGAATATAATTGAAATGATATACAACATGCAAATTAATTCTCAATGTATTGGTTGATTTGATGTAGGAGGAGATACATAACAATCATGAACTGATCGCAACCTTCCGTCATCTCATTACAAACAATGTTAACCAGTCCAACCTGCAGCAGTTTGTCAAGTCCTTCAAAAGGTATCACTAATACAAATTAGTTCCTGGATTGGATTCTTTTAATGAACTTTACAGCATCTATTTATTGCAATACTGCAGAAAAAAAAGTTGAAAATCACCAATAAGTTACTGAAAGCCTTATCATCTTTCCTTCATTTCTCAGCCGACGGGATCTGGAGATCGAGAGGCCGGTACAAGGAGGAAACGTTAATACACGAACCCTCCAGTAAGTCCCACTTGGTGACAGTAAACATACTGTTTTTGGCAGCATTAGACCTTACAATTGTGTTTCAGTCACTTAATGGTTTGTCTTTATGACAGGTGTCCAGTTTTGCTGATAGTGGGTGATAATTCTCCAGCTGTGGATGCTGTGGTGAGAAAAGTTATTTCTTTACTGTCTTAAATGTTTTAGAGATGCCAAGGTGATTGGCTGCAGCAATTTCACCATTATTGACTATATACTGTAAATAAATCAGAAACAAAACATAATTTAATGGTTGTCTAAATATTTTACCTCACAGATTGACAGCAACTCCAGAATGAATCCAACAACGACCACCTTTCTCAAGGTCAGTGACCTTACCATTTCTATTGAATTGACTCAAACCCAAAAATATCTGATTTGATGAATAGCCTATCTAGTATGGATAAAATAATATGACTTATACAGGTACAGATATTTTGTGCATAATGGTGTCATTTTTAATATTTGACTTTTTTCTAGATGGCTGACTGTGGCGGCCTGCCTCAGGTTGATCAGGTATATATCACTTGCATATATAGATTTTAGATATTGACACACACATTCACATCTGCATTCTTAAAGGGTTAGTTCACCCAAAAATGAAAATTCTGTCATTTCTTACTCACCCTCATGTTGTTCCACACCCGTAAAACCTTCGTTCATCTTCGAACACAAATTAAGATATTTATTTTTCATAAAATCAGATGGCTCAGTAAGGCCTGCATTGCCAGCAATAACATTCCCTTTTTCAATGCCCATAAAGCTACTAAAAACATATTTAAAACAATTCATGTGACTACAGTGGTTCAACCTTAATATTATAAAGTGACAAGAATACTTTTTGTGCGCAAAAAAATAACAAAATAGCGACTTTATTCAACAATATCTAGTGATGGGCGATTTCAAATGCTGCTTCATGAAGCTTGATACACGCTCCGAACCACTGATTCGAAACAAATTATTTGTTAAAGGTGCCCTAGATTCAAAATTTGAATTTACCTTGGCATAGTTGAATAACAAGAGTTCAGTACATGGAAAAGACATACATTGAGTTTCAAACTCCATTGCTTTCTCTTTCTTATGTAAATCTCATTTGTTTAAAAGACTTCCGGAAAACACGCGGATCTCAACATAACACCGACTGTTACGTAACAGTCGGGGTGTACGCCCCCAATATTTGCATATGCCAGCCCATGTTCCCAACATTATGAAAGGCATTAGACAAGGGCAGCCAGTAACGTCTGGATCTGCACAGGTGAATCAACAGACTAGGTAAGCAAGAACAACAGCGAAAATGGCAGATGGAGCAATAATAACTGACATGATCCATGATTACATGATATTTTTAGTGATATTTGTAAATTGTCTTTCTAAATGTTTCGTTAGCATGTTGCTAATGTACTGTTAAATGAGGTTAAAGTTACCATCGTTTCTTACTGAATTCACGGAGACAAGAGCCGTCGTTTTTTTCATTTTTAAACACTTGCAGTCTGTATAATTCATAAACACAACTTCATTCTTTATAAATCTCTCCAACAGTGTAGCATTAGCCGTTAGCTACGGAGCACAGCCTCAAACTCATAGAGAATCAAATATAAACATCAAAATAAATACTTTACTCACATAATTCGAAGCATGCATACAGCATGCATGACGAACATCTTGTAAAGATCCATTTGAGGGTTATATTAGCTGTGTGAACTTTGTAAATGTGCTGTAATATGATCGAGAGCTCGTGTGGCAGGGAGCACGCGAATTAAAGGGGCGGCGCACTGAAAAAATCAGTGCATAGTTAATGATGCCCCAAAATAGGCAGTTAAAAAAATTTATTTAAAAAAATCTATGGGGTATTTTGAGCTGAAACTTCACAGACACATTCAGGGGACACCTTAGACTTATATTACATCTTGTGAAAAAACATTCTTGGGCACCTTTAAGCTTCGAAGCTTCATGAAGCGGTGTTTTGAAATCGCCCATCACTAGATATTGTTGAATAAATACGCTATTTTGTTATTTTTGCCTCACAATAAGTATTCTAGTCGCTTTATAATATTAAGGTTGAACCACTGTAGTCACATAAACGGTTTTAAATATGTTTTAGTAGCTTTCTGGGCATTGAAAAAGTAGTTATTGATGGCGATGCAGGCTTCACTGAGCCATCGGATTTTATCAAAAATATCTTACTTTGTGTTCCGAAGATGAACGAAGGTCTTACGGGTGTGGAACGACATGAGGGTGAGTAATTAATAACATATTTTTAATTTTTGGGTGAACTAACCCTTTAATCTACATATTTGTTATTACAGTGATTATAAGTGAGTTTACACTACATGTTTATGCTCTCTCACAGCCTGGCAAAGTAATAGAAGCTTTCAAATATTTTATCCAGGGCATGGGCTACAGTAAGCACATTATTTTAACAACAATACTGAACTATTATCAAAAAAATATGGCATTTTATATATAAGAAAATCATGGTCTCACTCTCTTTTATCACCTTCTTCTCCACAGTGCCCTCTGCCAGCATGACCCGCCTGTCTCGATCTCGTACGACTAGTAACTCATCCCTCAACCGCAACCGCAGCGGTACAAACACTACAGATGAACAGCGTGGACGCTCCCACACTGACATCTCCATGGAGAGCGCCTCCAACGCCAACGTAGAGCACAGTTCCTCAGGTCCCACACTTTCTGTTGAGCTGTCCTGCTGAACGCCTCATGAAATTACATCACCGTGCAAATCAGAAAGTAACTCAGCAGGCGGTTTAAAATTGGACCTGAAATTACAGAATTTGAACCTGAAAGCTGATGCTCCTGTGATTAGCTATATAATGTTTAATGTATCATTACTGTTTATGACAAGGGATATTAGAATAGAAATGGCCCTCACAGCAAACAAATATTGCTCATACTTGTACAATATGTAATATTTTATAATGAATATATAATATAAATATGTTAAGAAGGTTCTATGTGATGTGTACAGTTTGGATGTGACAATATGTTTGTATATTAAAAGTATTTGTGTGTGTTTGTTGAGGGTTTTCTGATAAGGCTGAATTTTGGGGGATTTTTTTTAATACATTATCATTTCTTTTTACATATAAATTCTATACTTGTAATTGATAACAGTTATGTCAAATATACTCAACAGTATTGCTTAGTATATTAAGAATGACCACATGTAGTCTACAAAACATTTAATAAAATTTCTGAATCATTTCTGGTGGTTGTGCTTCTTACAGTCTCACTGATATTATATCACTAAGCAAGACTACTGTAAAATCTTTGAATGTTGGGAAGGTGACTTTGTGTTTGACAATTGTATTAATAAAATATAACTGAGTAAATTTAGTCAGTGTCACTGCTATTTAATGGCTAACACTCTGAAAGTCATGAATTTTAAACTGCACCATTACAGAAATGATGTAAATCACTCTATTGAGTGGCAATAGAAATACAAGCAAAAGCATAAAGATAAGCATGTCTTTTTTTATTAAAAAAAGATAAATTTCTGGCATATTTCCAGAATTAAATATAACAAACCAGCAACAACTTGGCAATATAAATGTCTGAATAAAAAAAGAGATCAATATCATTTCTCTTGAATATGTTCAGAATATGACACAAACACGTCTTTTAACACCATTTTAACTAACATATATATTTTCAAAAACTGATGATGTGTATTCCTTTAAGGAGAATTCCTTTTATCGTTTAAGGCAATATTTTTTTATATATATAAAATATAAAAAAGTGTTTTTTTTCTGACTTTGCACAGATTTGTAGAACATTTTATAGGTGCAGTGTTGTAAATTTTAGCTGCATCTAGCGGTGAGGTTGCAAAATGCAATATAGAGAAGGTACGGTGGCCAACACAGGACAAAAATGTCTGAGACAGAAGAGAGCAGCCAGTCAAGCAAATGCGCGCTGTAGAGCAGTTTTTCCATTCAGGGCTAGAAACATGCCGGTGCAAAATGGCAACTTAACATGTAAGGAAACCCGTAGTGTATGTAGATAGAAATGGCTCATTCAGGAATAAAAAAACATAACGTTTCATTATGTAAGGTCTTTATACACCACTCAAAAACATAGTTATGTATAATATATTGCATTTCTGTCAATAGATCCTTCTAAAATTTACACATTGCACCTTTAAATTGAACAAGTTTTGTCCCTCATAAATCCATTAGAAATCTTCTTGTACCATAATGTCCTTCAGTCTGAACTTATGTTCCCCTCACAAGCCATCTCAATATGAGTAACTGTGCTAATTTTCATGATAAACTATAGGATATGATTTCTCATCAACAGTGAACGTTTCCTTTCTGTGCTGATTCCATCCCTGTGACTGTCACACTGTAAGCATGGATGTTTTTCACGGACTACAAATGTGAATGCAAGGATGTCATAAAAAGAGATTGCATCTGGCTCTTGGTTAGTTAGTTAACGATCTCATTGAACTCATAGTATTGCTCCAGATCTGCGAAGATATCGTTTGGATTCCTGCAGGAGAGGTTGCAAAAGCAGGCGTTGATCCACATGTATTTCCAAGTAAAAACGGATCCATTTGGACACTCAAACTCCACCTCAATGGTCTTAGACTTGTAGGGGATGCAGCAGCGCTCATCAGTACAGACTCCACAGTACTTGGGCCAATACGCCTTCTTACTGATACAGCCTGAAATGGTGAAGTTCTGAAACTCTGGCTCACGGTAGATGTTCAGGCATTTTTTACCTGGCTGAGTCACAAACATGACAGACAATTAATCAATCAATCAATCAATCAATCAATCAATCAATCAATCAATCAATCAATCAGTCAGTCAATCAGTCAATCTATCGATCTATCTATCTATCTATCTATCTATCTATCTATCTATCTATCCATCTAAAAATCATTTAGATCAGGGATGGGCAACTTCGGTGATGGGTGAGCAAATGGAATAGAAATGATTTCTTACTCTAAAGTGCTTGGTGATGTCGACCTCACAAGGTCGGAGGTTACACAGTCGAGTCTCTTTCTCCATCACACAGCCAGCGTTGTCATTAGAAATGCGCAATGATATGCCCCGTCCACAGGTCTTTGAGCAGGGACTCCATGGGGTAGTCTGGGTAATGCAATTTTTATGCCAAATATCATTAGTTGTGAGGGAGTCTGAAAAAGACAAAAGAAGAGGTGTGAGATTCGTTAATGACGAGTAACTAAAAAATGTAGGAGCACCAGAAGATGCTATAGTATTCGTACGGACATTTCAATCACCACCACACAAAACAATAACACACTGCTCACCCTCCTCAGGGGCGTGTCTGGGGTTGGTCTTGCGTGGTTTACGGGACTCTTCGCAGAACCATTTCTCACAACATTGGCCTGGGATTTTCACTCGCTTGGGCGACTGACACCAGACCCGGGGTGGCTGGTACTCGGTGCAGAGTGACACACATCCAATCGCCCCATTCACACACAGACAGCGGTACTTACAATTGGGCTGGAAACTTTGGCCATTACGGTAAATCACGCCGTTATGCTCACATCCCGTTCCCATAACATCTGAAACACACAAGAGACTGGATCATTTTTTTCCTTTGAATCAAGGACAGAAAGAATACTTGTCAACTCAAAAGGTTCTGTTTTATGCCTGAGTACCAATTTGACACAGAATAAGAAAAGAAGTACATATTGCATTTAATCTGCTGGTACTAAAAACTGTTGTAATTGTATAAATTTAATCTATGTATAATAATATTTACATAATTTTCAAATATTGTGTGGTCCAGAAGTCTAAGACAACATTGCCTGGGATTTAAAATTCATTATCAGTCAAATTATTATGCTGGTTATTTTGTGTATATATGTATAAATATTATACAGAGAGAGCAATGGACATTTTCTCTGGCGTCTTAGATGCATTACATCTTTTAAAATTTATTATCAGTCAAATTCTTCACATTTACACAAAATAAACATTTCTTGAAATTGCATTATAACAATGTCATTGTATATTTCATCTAATGCATATTAAATGAAGCCAAGCCAGTTAAAGAATATGTGGGGTTCACTTACATGCACACACTCCTTTTTCGTACCTCGGCTTGTCAGCGCTGTAGTCACAGTAAAGTCCTTTATGATAGTCACAGGTATCTCTCTCGTTACAGGTTTCTCCCACCTGCTTGGCACAGGCCTTGCAGCAGTCACATCCATCTGTCAACAGGCTAACCCCATGTGGGCAAACAGGGGCACTCTTGGGGCACTTACAGGGCCATTTGCAGTATCGATTTCGGTTATAAGGGTCCAAATCTGTGGTCATAAGAGGAGAGTCTGTGGAGTTGTGGGAACTGGCCTGTGTGGAAGAGAAGAGAGGAACATGAAGAAGGTATGCCACCTTTAGCCACTTTGGGGCAACAGAGAGTTTGCTTTGAAATTACATTGAAATTGGGCCCTTTAAATAGGCTCCCAAAACTTCACTGCAGAGGATGCATTGGATTAGTTTCTAATATGAACAATAAGACAGCACGTAATGAATTTTAAACTGAATTAATGTATTTCGAAACAAAAATGGCTCATTTGAACAGAGATACAATCAGAGAGAAATGCAACATTACTTTTAACATAAATTTTGATTTTTATACATCAAACACTGCCTGCAACAGTTTTGGCTCAGTCTCATTTGTTCTCTCGCTACAGTCAATCAGACCGTGTTTCTCTCAACAGTGGATGAAAGGGAAACCCGGATTAGAACTCCAACGGATTGCAGAACAGAAGGGTAAAAGAGATGGGTACATCTCTGCCGATCCGTTCCAAATCGTATGCGCTGTTCCAGACCGGTTTTCAGTCTGTGACAAGCACAACTTGATGCATTAATTTCGTTGGCGGAGAACAAATATCCCAACAAACCGATTTTTGTGTGAGACGTAAGTGATTAATAATACTTATTTATATAACCACAATATCACAATCTCACGTAATTGATATTCAGGATATTACAGCACATTTATTGCAAAGAATGTCAACAAATGTGGTAAAAAAAAGAAAAGACAAATTATGTATTACAATCTACTGAACGTCTAGACCAGTGTTACACATTGCGCGGCTCGCCAAGCTTTGACTTATGGCTCGCATGGCAAATAATACAGTGATATGACCTAACTTGAAAATGAGCGAGGCATCCAGAAATCTGCCCCAATGGCTCTCTATGAGAGCGAGCTGCAGTTCCATTTTTCACCACAGATTTACGTTGGAAATTTGTGGGGCGCTGTAGAGCTAGGGAGGGCTCCACACACCATCCGAGACACCGGCTGCCCCGCTTAGTATCGTAGATACATGCCTACCGAATCCATGCGCTACATTTTAACATATCCTGCTCACTTTACGACTTAAAATAGACTAGAAAATACGAAAAAATCTCAACCATGAACACGATAAAGAGGAAACAGAGAAAACAGGATTTGCAAACAACAAGCTACAATTACAACATGAAGAAAGTCAAGGAAATGCATGCTTCCGCTCATCCCAGCATTAAGGATCCTGCTTTTTTTTCCTTTTTTTCTTTTTTAAATAATCTTGTCTCAATTACAAATCCCCCCCCCCCCACCGCATATTGTATGTTCAGGGATGACACATTGATAAGCAGATATGCTATTTATGAACATGACAAAATACAGTAATTTATAGTAAATGCTATAGTGTTTTTTAACTATACTAATGTAAAGTAGCCTACTTGAATTAAATTGTTGTGGTAATTCTATAGTTGCTGTGGTAGTCATATAAACAAATTACCCAATACTGTATTAAGTTTTCTACAACTATAGGGTATATTATACTACAATACACTACAGTTTACTGTAGTAAAAACTAAAGTAGCCTACACTACAGTATTTATTACAGTTCACTATAGTTAGGCTAATAGAATGCTGTAGCATTCATTAACAAAGTGTTGTAAATATAATATTCAGTATTTACTATATAAATTACTATAGTATTTTTTCATGTACTGGATGTAACTTTTGCTACTTTGCGGTAAACGCGTCTCTCCTACTTTGTCCTATCAGTGTGGCTCTCATGAGAAAAATAGCCAGTGAAGACCACTGGTCTAGACTTGAAGCAACATTTCCGAGTATAAACTATAAAAATAATTCAATTTGCTCTACTGTCATCATGGGTTGTAATTAATTTGCAAGTATTGCAGTTTGTATGGATTTAAAAGACAAATAACGTAAGCGCTTTCCAAGAATCAGCGACGGTGTCTCTCACTGAGCGAAAAGGCAGCTTATAACAAATAGTCTTGCTTTCTTTAATTGTGAAAAACCGGCTCCAGTTGTGAGAATTTTTACCTTAAATACTGCATTAAATCAACAGTATATGTTAAGACTCACCTGGTGCACCCTGGCTGTCAAAAGAATCCACAACAGGAGTCTCCACATTACTATATTCCTGAGAGAAATACATTGAAACAAGAAATGTTGTTTGCTACAGGTACAATCCACAAGCGTTCCCTCGTGGCGTCCACAGTGACACGCACAGATGTGTCGTTCGGTGTTACTGGAGTCTCGCTTTACGTCAGCCTGTCAGATTTAGTGGGAGTTTGCTGGAAGTTTTCCTTCAGTTCACTCCAGTTCAATCGTTTAGGGGGATGGAGTCAAAATAAAACATCTGAATCATTTAGAAAGTGAACATTTCCAACAGTTATAGCTTATTATAAAATTACTAACATAGAAGACAAATGTTTAGATTTCTCACGTCGTAATTATGTCTTTGTTGGCAGTGGTATAATTATGGCATGACATGAAATCTAAGCAAGCCATTCATTCTGAAACCTCACTCACCCTTCAGAAGATAAAAGCCATATATATATATATATATATTTTTTTTATACATCTAAGTGTTCATTTATTAATTTGATTTTGTTTTGCTTTTTGGGTTTATTTAGTGGCAAAGAATACATAATAGAAGAAATATGTGCAGGAGAGCAGCTTTTTTTAAGGTCCTCTCCTTGTTAAAAACATATAGGCTATTAATACATGCTGAATCTGTACATGCTTATATAATACATGTTGAGTCTAGAAAATACATGACCTTTACACACACCCACCCAAACCCAACATGAGCCAGACAACTTAAATTCATAGTGTATGTGCAATGAGTTTTACAGAGTAATCTGTTTTTAACTCATTTAAGTCAAAGAATCTGATGAAGGACATTTAAGTATAATAATGTTATAGTCAGGATATTCCTTTTTATAAGCAGAGGGGTTAATGATTTAAATAGGAGAGGAAGATATGATAATCCATAGTTAATTCATTACTCATTATACTTTTGGACAGAAATCATTTCATACCAGGACAGAAAACTTTGTGTCCCCAAAATCCATTTCCTCCTACACAACTGCCAGGAGGTGATAGGTGTAAGAAAACAGATACTGCTAATACGAATTTTAAATTCTACTTAAAGGCGCTCTAAGCGATTCTGAGCGGAGTAACTTCCTGTTGACGTTCGAAGTGTTGTCAAACAAAACAGAGGCTAGCTAGACCCTCCCTCCTACTCCTCCTCCCCCTCCCCTCCGTGCTTCCTGAAACAGTCATGAACGCGCATTTAAAATGTAAGTAGCTTGCGTATTGACGCTGCTTGTCGGTTATTGGCTGGAGCATGTTTATTATGTTAAGTGGTCCAGGCTGCACCAGTTTGTTTTTATTGCAGTTTTCGGAGCTTGTGGCGACTACAGAGACCGCGTTTTTTTTTACAGTGTGTTTAGGGGACAGGCAGCTAGCGCATAGTGAGGAGATGTTTGCTGTATGTGACACAAAAAAAAATTGGGCCTAAAAACGCGTCAATTCGCTTAGAGCGCCTTTAAATTTTGTTGCACTGTAAAAAATGTTTGTAATTTAAAAAAAACAAAAAATACACAAATACACAAATTGGTTAACTGTAACCTTATACAGTGATGAATTGTAAATGGTTTAACATTGCATTATTACCATATAATTTAGTGAATAACAGTAAAATGACATTCCCAGAAGTCCCTGCTTGTTTGTTTTTGGTTCAAGTAGACTGACCTATTAACATTATATTACTTAATAAAATATACAAAAAATATACATTGTCTTCCTGTAATACCGGAAACACAGTCACTGTTTAATGGTGAATTTCTGACAACCACATTTAAGATTTTTTTTTATTCAATTTATTTTAATGTATTGACCAATTGAAAAACAAATCTTATCTAAACTAGATTTGAGAAATAATTTGGCTTTCTCTTTTAGTTATATTTCATGAAATTTCAAACAGTAAGGAACAGCAATTCATTCAAAGAAATAAATATTGTTTTAAGTGCATTGCTTGCTGGGGAAAATGCATAACTGAACTTTAAAACTCACATGTGGTGAAGATTGAGCTCTTAGCAGAGAAAACTAAAATAATGCAAAACAACAAATTGGTACATACTTGAAATATTTTTGAGGGGCATATACACAGCATTTTGCAATGTTTGTGTGATGTGCTTATATTTTGCCAAAACCTTGAAGTATGCACTAGGTTACTGCTGAGGTTTCCACTGTTTACAAATTAAAACCGACAGCTGGGCAGCCTGCCACCGATGCACTAAACAGAAGAACAGTAAAAAAATTCTAAACTAATCTCCTACAGCACAGACTAAAAAAAAACCTTTAATATTTCAGCCTTTAATGTGCAACTTTGTTTCATAGTTCATGTGGAAGTGATTTTAAAAATTTGAGAAAATGCCCTAACCTTGACTTTGTTCATATGGGTGAACGTAATCAAAAGTGTCCAGACAGCCAGAGCAGAACAGTCTAGACAAAGAGGAAAGGCTTCTTATAATCTCCAGGAATAAAGTGATAATTAGCATCTCAGAATAGCCCTCAGTCAGTGGCACACAAGCCTGTTGCAGCATCTGGAAACTTGCAGAAAGTGAAACGGTCAGGATTACTCATATGTTCTCCTGCCATTGGTCAGTCCTTATTCCATGTGACTGTATGATGTCTCCATTAAAAAAATAATAATAATAAGGTTTCTCTCTGTGTATGTGGTATGTTGTTTTTAATATCTCTGTTGCACAATGTTGATGTTGATTATGTTTATATTGCTGGTGTAGTCAAAGAGAAATGTCAGCCTTGGTTGACAAAGATGTATTGTAAAATTTGAACAGTGAAGAATAAACCAAAAGTGTTTTCAATGCAGTTTATTGCTTAAGTTCTACTATGAACGTTCAGTTATTCATAATCACAATGATTTACATCAATAGAAATACCAGAATGACAGAGCGCTAAGTCTAAAATGGTTCTGGAACAAACAATTACAAGAAAATCTGTAAATTTTGACACTAATTATAAGCATCTTTCTCAGATTGAGGTTTGTTTGGAGTTGGAGAGAAGCTGGCATTTGGGAGTGACTTGGGCTCTTGGGTTGGAGTTTGAATTCCTCCAGTACCTCCCACTGAAGTCCCACACGATAATTTGGCTGTGAAGACAAAGTCAGGTTTGCAAGTATTACCAAGTGCACAAAATCTTAAAGGTTTATAAGCATTTATGACTGGTAAAAAAGGCCCGCTGTAATATTCCAGTCTCTAAATGTAAAGACCACTAAGAGTTTATATGGATGTGTAGAGCGGTACTAACCGGTAGAGGTGGTCAGAGCCGGCACATATTGAGACCAGAAGGAACACTGAGGGCTCTGGAGGTTCTTGCGGTTACTGAGCGTAAAGGACAGCTCTTTATAGCCCCGTCCACCTGGGTGAGGCATGAACTGAGGCCATGGGGGCAAGAGCTTACTGAAGGATGTCCTAGATGTTGCAAGAGGCAGGTTGGGGTTGCTGTGAAGAGCAGAGGAGAGATGAACAGGGCTGTGCAAAATCATTACAGTCGGTGTGAAATGAAAACTCACCCTATTTTCTAAATGCATGTAATTGATCTTATTGTGAAAAATTAATTCATGCAGGCTTAATTTTTTTGCCTTTTACTCTTTATGGCTTTTCTCCAGTGACATATGCAAGACTTTTCCAATCATTTAGTCATCTTAACCCCTGCCCCTTTTTTTCGATAATCCATTTCACTCAGACTTAAAGAAGAAAAGATCTGTCGCTACTTTAGTTACTTCGCAACTTTTAAAAAATATAAAAATGGTTGCTGATAAATACCCAGACTTTATGAAGTTTGCCATGTAGTTCATGATCTGCAGGGTAAGCGTTTTCTCTTTGGAGCTGAAGAGGTCATGTTTTTCTGAAGCAAGAGGAACTCCGAAGAGGAACTGCACATCCATTGGAGCTGACAGATCAACACTGTGACAAAAATATATTTAAAATACATAGATATCACAAATACATTGGATGTGATAGATGTTATTTTGAGTTATGTGCAATCAGGTAAGTATGATATTATATGTGTGGAATGAGAGGCACCTGTTGTAGGCAGCGTCCTCAGGTAGATGGTACATGTAAACACTGGACCGTGTGTTTGCTGCCCAGAATTCAGCCATGTCCACAGCTGGACAGATGATGAAGAGGTCTCTGTAATGAAATAAAGGGCCATGATATAGATACATGCATGGCAAGATATATGTGTGTTTACAAAATTACAAATATTTTTTTACATTGCACTGTGAGCTACATCAGCCAGAAGTTTCCATGCTGCCTGATATTAGATACTAAACTGGAGCTGGGCTCAGATTCAGTGTAAAATTAATTTTTCAACTAAATTGGTGGAACAAGTCATTTATGCGTTTGATTTTGTCCTTTTTATCACCATATACAGATCGGGCAGTATTGCAACAACAGGAAATGATGCTGAAAAGAGGACCAGGAAATGATGCTGGACATTTTATCAGGTTCTTCATGTTCTATTCAAGCTTTAAAAAGTCCCTTTCCTGTTTGTGTTGCTATGCTGCCGTGTGTGCATCAGGTCAGAGGGGTGTAGCATGTGTGTTGGTCAGGTTTGGTCTGTACTATATCTGACACTAGTTATTATGTGGGCAGCCAGCTTATCCTCTTTCTGAACTACATTCTGAGCTTTGGACAATTCAGAGAAAGAAGCAGGAATTTCAGGACATAGATCAAAGGAAAATGTGAAATTGCCCTTTAGAGATTAGCTAAAAGCTTTTTGATTTTATTATGTTAACTTTATTCTAGTACATGAACTGAAAAAAGGGTGCAACACTCACTCTTACAGCGCTCTAGCTTTATTAATTTAAAAAAACATGACGTTTCGGCTGTTCAAGGCCTTCATTCATCACATTTAATTTTACTCCACATTTCTTAGTTTGGCTATGTTTCCAACAGTGAACAATGTGGTGTTTGGAGATATGATCTGGTAATCGCAAAACAGCAATAAATCAGAAAGAAAAGACCTTTTTAGTTAATTTAACGCTTGTCAGCTGACTTGCAAGATTCTACATGCTAGTCCTCTGAACTCATATTTTAGTAGAATCTCTCCTCTTCAGAATAATATAATAATGTTTGACAGAAACCGAGCTCAAGAAGGTTATATCCGCCATGTATCATTCACAGCTGGGTCATTTCTGATAATCCCTAACCTATATTAAGTAGATAAACAAGTAGGTTGATAAATTAAGTAGGTATCCGCATAGTCTTCCTCCATGTTACTTAAAATGCTATGAAATTGGTCTCAGATCAATGATGAGTGACGACTTCTGCTAGGACTGTTTTAAACTCTGTTTTAAACCCAGATATACCATTTCCTTCCTCTTTGCCACAAACACTACAGCCTCCCCACCCACAGTGAATGCAAGACATGCACGGTTGAAGCACAGAGTCCTACCCTAGAGTCCTACCCTAAGGCTCATAATGATTTTGACTCTGGATTCCTCTGCATTCCAGACCACTTAACATTTTTTTCTTCGAGGATCTGAACAAACATTTGTTCACTTATCGAAGGGCAGCTGTGAACACATTGAGATTTGCTATTGTTCAGTTTGGCATCTAACTAAAATTTTGCAAATAGCTTTCCAAGCTTTACAAACAAAAAGCTGATCAAGGCTTTTAAATTCAATTAAAACTGTCTTTTTAATAGTGCTTTCACATGGCGTGAACAATTTTGGCTACTTTGGGACCACATCAGTAAAGGAAAATGTAGAGAATACACAACCATTCAAAAGTTTGGTTGATATGATATTTTTTTGAAAGAAGTCTCTTATGCTCACAAAGGCTGCATTTATTTGGTGAAAAATACAGTAAAAACAGAAATATTGTGAAAAATGATTACAATTTTAAATAACTGTTCTAATTTAATATATTTTAAAATGTAACTTATATCTGTGATGGCAAAGCTGAATTTTCAGCATCATTACACCAGTCTTCAGTGTCACATGATCCTTCAGAAATCATTCTAATATGCTGATTTGGTGCTCAAGAAACATCTCTTAAAGGGTTAGTTCACCAAAAAAATGAAAATTCTGTCATTTATTACTTACCCTCATGCCGTTCCAGACCCGTAAAACCTTTGTTCATCTTCGGAACACAAATTAAGATATTTTAGTTGAAATCCGTGAGGCCTCCATAGAGAGCAATGACACTGCTTCAGGAAGCATCGGAGCACAAATGAATCAGTGTATCGAATCAGCTGTTCGGAGCGCCAAAGTCACGTGATTTCAGCCGTTGGCAGTTTGACACGCGATCTGAATCATGATTCGATACACTGATTCATTTATGCTCCGAATCTTCCTGAAGCAGTGTTTTGAAATCGGCCATCACTATATAAGTCGTTATTTTGGTTTTTTTGTCGCACCAAAAATATTGTTGTTGCTTTATAATATTAATATTGAATCACTGTACTCACATGAACTGATTTAAATATGTTTTTAGTACCTTTATGGATCTTGAGAGAGGAAATGTCATTGCTCCCTATGGAGGCCTCACTGAGCCATCAGATTTCAACTAAAATATCTTAATTTGTGTTCCGAAGATCAACGAAGGTTTTATGGGTGTAGAACGGCATGAGGGTGAGTAATAAATGATAGAATTTTCATTTTTGGGTGAACTAACCCTTTAACATTTTAACAGTTGGAAACCATTGTGCTGCTTAATTGTTTTGTATATCAATACATAATATATATATTTTTTCAGGATTCTTTGATTAATAGAAAGTTCAAAAGAACAATTTATTTGAAATGGAAATCTTTTGTGACACTATAAAAGCTTTTAATGTCACTTTTGATAAGTTTAATGTGTCCTCACTGAATAAAAGTATTAATTAAAAAAACAACAACTTTTGAACAGCAGTGTAACTTTGATACCTGGGAGGTATGCTTTCTCTGCAACATTCTTATAATGACAAGAAAATATACTTCTGTTCTTTAAGACATTTGACCTCTTACCTCGTAGCGTTTTCCAGAGCGCGAGAGAACACATTGTATCCTGAGGGTGTGGGGGAGTGCTGCAAAGAGTAGAACCAGGTCGCTGCCTCCTTCACGAAAGCATTAGCATCATCTCCACCCAGAGAGTTAGACAGGGCCGCGTAAAATGCCGTCTTACTGTCAGCCCTTCCCTGAAGCTGCTCAAAATTCTTCTCAAACAAATGAAACAGAAAAGCATCAATAAGAAAATGTCACAGTATTCTATTAAACCCACCCTATTAATTAATATTCTGAACAATTAATTACATTTTTATCTAACCACATTCAGCTTTATTTCTCACACTATTTATTTTACGTGTTTTCCTCTCGCTCATTGCTCTTTCTGATATATTGTGTCCTGACCTTGATGTTCTTGGCTCTGCTGATGAGGCCGTCTTCAATGGATGAGCCCAGAAGTATTTCAACTCTGTGGAAGCGTCCGGCCTGAAGTACCACAGAAGGATTCTCCCGAACTACATTTCCATCAACCACCGGTGACCAGGCCTGCAGGGGACCACTCACAGCTAACAACTACACACAAACACACCGAGAGACATGTTACAAAAACAAAAGTAATGATCACTTTTTGATCATTTTGTGCTTTTTCTTCACAAAATGTGACCCATTGTACCTTGGTCTGGGCGGCATTGATGCTCTGAGCCGGTTTGCTCCTCAAACAGGTAAGCATCTGTGTAGCATCAGCATCCGAGCAGCCGAGTTCTCTAGCCAGAGATGCAGTTTGCGCTTGGGCTTTAGATGTACTCATTACAACAGCAGGCGAAAACACCGATCCACCCTACAAGCATTCAACAGCATAGTTTAGCATTGCATGTGACCACTTAAAATGTATCTGGCTCTTTAGTCATCAACCATGATGAACTATTTCATCTAGACTTCATTTATTATGGGTTTTTTGTTTTACTTTTTAAGTCATTTTGGAGAACTGAGAGAGAATTCGGCCACATAAACACATAACACATTATATTAATGTATTATGGTTCAGAGTTCAGACTAAAAAAACGAAAATCATGAAACCATGAGTAGTTTTTTTGCATACCGCTGCTATTTATACACATATTTACCAGAAGCTGCATACATAGAGAATATCTAAATGAATTTGCATGCGAATATGAAGCATTTTCATTTCAGCACTTCCTATTTTTGCTTATAAGTGTAGTGGAAAGTGTGGTGAGACACAGCTTCCCTGTTTACTAGGGCCATGCCCTTAAAGTCTTATCAGTGGAAAGTTGCAAAACAGAACAATAGCAGAATCTAATGACACACTTTGCACAGAAGAGGAGATTGTCTCAGTTGAGACAGACATCTGATGGCTGATTGGATGTGGTAAATCTGTAGGAATAGAAATCGGTGGGATATTGACAATGGGAGGCGCCCAGGCAAGCCAAAGAACCCCAGAGGATTTCAGACAAACTAGCACTTATGAAGACTTTCCACGGAGAGGTACGAAAATGCTGAGCACTGTTTGAGTGTCTGAACATATGAGTGGTTTCAAGTGACTTTTCTAGTTATTGTAGGCAGATGGCACATATTTTCGATCATTTACAGATGTGAAGAGACTCAAACTGTATTAAAACATACAGATATCAGTTCTCTTTCTGGGCTGAATGTGCAGTGTGTGGGTTGTCCATGAACTGAAGTAATATTCGAACTTCTCTTTTTGGTCAAAAACAAATGAAGTTATTCAAAACAGATGTGTCCAACCTAAAAAATATTTAGTATGGACACAAATGTGCAAAATTATCTGGTAACACCCATAACCGAATGGTGATAAAAACATTAGATGTTTGTTTTTCTGTTTAGTCATTGGTCTTGACTTAAAATGATTAAAAAAGTTAGCTTAAAGGCTAATGGAGTCTATTGGCTAATTACTTCCTGACATTGCAACATACATAAATGACTAATAATAAACATCCAAACACAATGTTTGTTTCATTAGCAAGAATCAAAGAGCTACTTTATGTTTCTTTGATATAAGAAAAACATGAACATTATTAAAATCCTTTTTTTTTTTTGCCAAGATTCAGATGCAATATTTTCTATTTTTCAGTGCATGAGAATGACACAGCAATAGTGTTGGATAACTATCCTCCTCCTGATATCTGCGAGCCCATATTTCGAATGGGAGATTGGCTGAAAATAGTGTCTGAGTAAGCATTAGCGTTTCATGTTTCATGCGTGTAACAGTAAAATCTGTCTTTTAACATATTTTACAAGATTATTACACAAATAAACACATATGCTGCCATTCAGAAGTTGACGTTTGGTGAGATTTTTTAAAATGTTTTTGAGAGTTGTTTATGCTGACCAAGGCTGCATTTATTAGATTAAAAAATACAGTAAAAAGAGTAGCTTTGATAGCTTTGGTAGCAAAGTGACCTTACTGATCAATATAAAGCTGAATAGAAGCTGAATTTCTTTCTGAATAAAAGTATTAATATATTACTGACACCAAACATTTTAATAGTAGTGTTTATGGGAATTTTTTCTAGAGACAATGTGTGTAAACTTTTAGGTTCTGAAGTGTTAGTATTCAACTATATTTTATAGCAATAACACTGACAGTTGCTGGGCTCAATGTGTGAATGCACAACTGACCACAAAACCCTGCAGCCAGTGTTAGCATTAACACTACCGTCTGCTGTTTAACACACACACAAACTGTTTTTCACTGAATAGTTTTTTGTGATAATTATACTTTTTGATAAATACACTTAAAATGACAAGAAGCATAACTGTTCACTTCATTTTCTTTCAGGGAAGGGTATTGGTGGAAGGTCTGCTCAGTCAACACTAAGGAAGTGAACTATATACCGCACTGTCATGCCTCAAAAGTCTACCATGGGTAGGTTCTGAATTGCAAACTGCACTAGCAAATTGTCAGTTAGCTGTTTATGTGCTAATGATAACATTCTCATTTGTCTCAGCTGGCTGTTTGAAAACGTTTCCAGACCAAAAGCTGAGGAACTGCTTCGACTCCCAGGAAACCGAGTGGGGTCGTTCCTGATAAGAGAGAGCACAAAAGGTCAGAATACATCTTAAAAATGAACATTAAACTTTGGTCTAGTCTCACACAACCAGACAGCATAAGGTCTGGTCCATATTGCAGCTTATTTTGAATGAGAACTGTCCACTAAACTGTCTGACAGAAAGAATTTCATAAATAGATTAACTTAAATTATCTACTAAATAATGTTTTTGGATTATCCAATAATATGGTTGATGCTACAATCTTATTGCATGTATTTCTGTAGGCATGTACAGCTTATCTGTGCGCCACAGAGCTATTAAGCATTACCGGATAGTTCGAATGCCAAACAACTGGTACTACATCTCTCCACGCCTCACATTTCAGTGTCTGGAAGATCTGGTCAACCACTACTCTGGTAAATCATGCAATACACCAAAGAACAACCAATGGTCATTTGTGCTGTTTTAGTGTAAAAGACAGTCAGTTTATCTGTTTAATGCAGATTTTCCCCTCATGCTCTTGTTTAGATATAGCAGATGGCCTGTGCTGTGTTCTTACTGGCCCATGTTTGACTGTCGGTGAAACACCTCTGAGTCTCCCATCGACTGAGGGGAGAAAATTATCCTTTGACTGGAGAGCAGTGAACAGGTAATAAAATAAGTAAAATTGCTGAAATTTAGTCCTGAAAGGGACAGTTCACCCAAAAATGAAAATTCTGTCAGCATTCATGCCCCGATGTATATGGCTTTCTTTCTTCAGATAAACACAAACAAAACAAAAAGTACAACAATTCATCTGTGTAAGTCCATATAATGCAATGGGTGCCGCTTGGTTGACACATGAAAAACCACACACAGTGACTGACAGTAATCCAAAGTTGTTACAACATTGCACTCATGAATGCTCGTTTGACAATAGACCTGAAACAATGAGTTATAGTTTAAAAAGTCAAAAATATTAGTATTTTTTAGTATTCATATACATCGGAGACAGCATGAGGGTGATTAAATGATGAGAGAATTTACATTTTTGGGTGTACTATCCCTTTACCTAGGTATCTCACACACTGTATCGTTCAAATATTTGGGGTCAGTATGATTTTTAAAATGTTTTTGAAAGAAGTCTCTTATGCTCACCAAGGCTGCATTTATTTGATCAAAAATACAGTAAAAACAGTAATATTGAGAAATATTATTACAGTTTACTGTCACTTTTGATCAATTTAAGGCATCCTAGCAGAATAAAATATCAATTTCTTTAAAAAAAAAATCTTACTGACAGCAAACTTTTGAATGGTAGTAGTGTATATCTTACTATTTTTCCTTTTTGTTTCTCTACTAAAATGGAGATTCACATGATCAGTGTTTGAACTATCATATGAACATGGAAGAATTTTAAATACTGTAAATCTCTTCAGACAAAATCTATAATACTGATACACTTTCCCTTGTGCAGCGCCGAGCTCGTCCACCAGAGTACAAGCCCTTCAGCTGTCAGCTATGGGGTTCAGAACAGTGTCTCTTCCTACCTGTCTTTGCTGGGAGAGCAGGAAAAGCCAGAGAGAAAGAAATTTAGTTTGAAGAAGAAGAGGTGGAAGTCTGTCTACTTAATGCCGAACCACCAGCTTGACAGTTTGGCCACTGTGGAAGACAACTATGAGGAAGTGCTTTGATAGATATAAAGCTGATTCATTCGAGGAGCTAAAAAGCTAATATATAAAGACACTGAAAGAGACTGAATTTTTGTCAGAGAAACACTTGGAATACTTCAAATAGTTCCTTAAGCACGTTTTTATTCAGAGAGCTTACAAATGAGTGTTTTAAGATGCTTGTGCAACCATGATTCTTTTTTTTTTTTTGGACTGGAGAAGAGTGATTTTACTTTAAATGTGACCTCAGACATTAGTCTTGTTACACAAAACAGTGGTGTCGTATAACCGGCAGTGGGACCTCAGAGTTCTGTTCTTACCATAAGTAAAGCTCGGCTGAAGAGTGATGAAGCCGACGGCGAGGTGAGATGAAGGCTCGCAATGTCGGCTCCGTTTCTCTCTGCCCCTATTGTGACTTTAGTGGGGTCTCCTCCAAACAGAGCAATGTTCTTCTGAACCCAACCCAGAGCAGCTGCCTGGTCTTGCAACCCATAATTCCCCGGCACAGCACTGGAACCTATACAGAGTGAACAGACTTTAATTCATGAGGCACATTCTGTATCTCCAAATGTATTTTCCACTCATAGATCAAAACTATCACTCTAGAAGATTTGCAGTAAATTACTGAGAAATTACCTTTGCACTATAATCAGCATGTGAAAGTCCTTCCATTATAGAGACAACAAAAATAATTATAATCTTTTTTTTTTTTTTTTTTTTTTTTTTATAATGTTTAATCAAATCTTCAAAGCTCCACAAGGGTTTAGCTGGAAAACTCAAGGAAGCCAATCAGGCTTCTGCACAGCTTTCTCTGTGTGTTGTTTTTGGATGGACAGTGAAAGCTCATCCTGGCAGAACAGTCAAAGGCACCAGTTAGGCCCCCTTTTCAAACTTACTCAACCAATGTTGGCAAAGGGGAAAAGAATCTGAATATTTTCACAACCACTGTGTGGAATGGAACTTCTCACATGGACCTTACGTAACTATATTCCATAACCATATTCCATTCCATTTTTTGGAATAAATTATCCTGTTTTTGCATTACGTCATTTTGTTCTAACTTAACAGAGCTTCCAGGACAAGGTTTAATTCCAGTGTAGAATATATTATAAAACTTTGTCTCCATAACATTGAGGTTCATTCCTTAAAACTTTTCAGGACTTTTCAGCACAACGTGCCAAGTGCCATTCTATGTTTTGTTGCATGAGAATAAACACATAAATAATAAGGGCAAATAAAAACATTTTTTACTAAAAAAAGATTATATTCAGGGCTCATAATGGTGAGGGCTCATAATTTGTGTTATTTACCAGATTCTATACTATTGCTCAACAAAAAAAACTGTTTAACTTGAAAAGTGTGTTGTCAGTGAGGTGTTTTTTTTTGACAGAAATGAATACTTTTCAACAAGGATGCATTAAATCGATCAAAAGTGACAGGACTTTTACACCATTACAAAAGATTTTTATTTCAAATAAATGCTGTTCTTTTGAACTTTCTATTAATCAAAGAATCCTGAAAAATGCATTACAGTTTCCACAAAACTATGAAGCTGCTTAACTGTTTTCAGCATTGATAATTACAATAAATGTTTCTTGAGCACCAAATCAGAATATTAGAATTATTTCTGAAGGATCATGTGACTGAAGACTGAAGTAATGATGCTGATAATTCATCTTTGCCATCACACGAATAAATTACATTTTAAAATATATTAAAATAGAAAAAATTTGTGGGGCTGGCTACACATGAATATATGAACACATTTGTGTATACTATATGCGTTCTTTGTGTACCTGCACTGAGGAATCCGAAAGCAGCCACTCTGAAACTGGCTGTCACTACAATTATGTTGCCAACAGCAGCGAGGTAAGAACCATCTAAGAGACCCGATCCAGAGTTGTGGAAGAAAACCAGAACCGGCGAATTCTTTCCCTGTGACAAAACAGAAAATTTGTACTATCAATTGCCAATGTTTGCATTCACAGTCAGCAGATGCAGTGGTTTATGAAAGCAGTATTAACATATGTAAAAGTTCATGACACACAGTGAGGTCAGATTTTGATGGTCCCCTTTAGACATTATGCTGACTATAAATAACGATGCACCTAAATGTCAACTAACTCTCATTAGAGTATTATTTGAGTATTAATTTATGTACTTATGCGTCTTTGAGATCTTGAGTATGTCATGGGGGTCTTACCACACTATTAGCAACAAACACATTGAGGTACAGACAGTCTTCACTGGAGGTGGAGTCAGTGGGGTCACCAGGCTGAAGACAACTGGATCTAAAACAGATTTAATCAAACAAATCAGATCTTACACCAGAAAAGTGACTTTATTCTTTCTGCAAAAAGGCAACCTGTCAGTATATTGAGGGTATATATATGTATGCTCATTTTTCAGAACGTACATTTATACCCTCAAACTACCAAAGTTGTCTACACACCGGGAAAACGTGGCATTCCAGGTTCCGGTCCAGTCAGCTGGCTGTGGAGGGCTGAAACGGAGCTCTCCAATTGGTGGACGGGCATAAGGGACACCCAGGAAGTAGGTCACACGCTTGCTATCTGAGCCAGTTATCGGTTTCACCTCACTCTCTCCGAGTAGTGTGCCGTGATCAGGGATCAAAACAGAAGTCAGCTCTGGCAGTAAACCTATAAAGAAATGTTCAAACATCTCTGTTTTTTGGGTGAAAGACATCAGAAACACTCTGAACTGGTTGAGACTTGAGTGAATTGAAGAATATTTTGTTTTAAGGTGTCACCTGTCCTGATGTAAACAGATTGAGCAGGTTCTTTGATAACTAGCAAGCAGCGCTGGCCGCTGGTCATAGGAAGGCAGGTGTGTGTGTCTGGATACATCACACATCTCATGGCTGACTCTCTGCTATCGATAGACACGGCTGAACAGGACTCACTTTCCTCACAGGCTGCAAAAGACAAGAAAGTTAACAGAACCCATTTATCCACATACAGCTGTATCGTAAATAATAATAATAAAAAAAACAGACACATATTCAATGATTATATAATTGTGATTATTATTAATAATTAAATTAAAACAAATTAAAATAAATTAGTAATTGTAAAATAAATTAGTAATATTTGCATATTAGTATGGTTGAAGTGGATCATTGGTTAATAAAGTGAGATTAAATACATAAAGTATATGTGTAATTTAATATATTTGATTATTGCAGGTTTGTGTAATATTCTGAGATTGCACTTCACTGTTTTTGTTAATTTTGAGTAATATTGAATCTGTTTTCTTTTTTTTTTGCAAGTGTGATGAGTATAGACCCCTTAATCGCCTACGTCACTGTGACGTCAACGCTCTAGCTGGAGGCAAAACTCATAGCAGGCGTGCTAAAAGTTTGAGGTTTTGACTTTAAAATGTCGTCTTGTTGTGTTTTTGGCTGCCAGAATAGAAGGAACAGCACTTTTGGTTCAAAACTAAAGTTTTACCAGATCCCGGCAGACATTCCTTCACAGAAATCAAAAAGATAATTGTGGTTGAATGCAATACGGCGTACAGACTGGACGAAGACGATCATAAATAATACTCATTTAATACTTCATATCAGGTAAAATAATCGATGCATATGTAATGGTGTGTTGGTTTTATCTAGTAGAAATCAGCAAGTTTCTGTTTTATAGGTGAAAAGTCGCCAACTTTCAGCGCACTAGCTAGCTTAAATGTTAAACAAACATACAGCGATAGATGTGTGTGCCATCCTTTGAATGGTCTCTTAAAATAATCCACATTGCTAGCCATAATCATAGTTAGCCCAGCGTTAGGTTACATTAGACAATAAGCCTTGACAAAATTCCCCGAACCACCCGAAAGTAATTCATATGTTGTCTAGGAAATATTCAAAACTTAAGTTAATTTACAAAAATAGCTGTCACGGTCCTGCAGAGTCAGTGACTGTACATATTCAGACAGTTCTGAACCTTCTTCTGCATCTATGTTTAACAAATCCCTCCTAAAACATGCTAGCTTATGCTTGTCAACATTGAGTCCAGCGTCTCTTTTTGCCTCCAGCTAAGCCCCGCCCACCAGGAAACGTTGCAATGTTTACAAACTTTTAAGGGGTCTATAACCTTGCTCGCATTTATTCAAAAACTATATTAACCATCATGTTCACACAACACCTCTGCAGTAACTTGAGTTACTTATTTGAAAAAGTAACTCAGGTATTTTGTTGTAAATTTAAAAGTACTGTGTTACTTTAATAGTTACTTGACAAAAGTAATCTGATTATGTAACTCAAGTTACTTGTAATGCGTTACCCCCAAAACTGCTGAATACTGGAGTAAAGGCTGCTGAAAATTCAGCTTTACCATCACAGGAATAAATGACATTTGAAAAAATATTACATTAGATAACATTAATTTTAAATTATAATAATATTTCACAATATTTTTGATCAAATAAATGCAACTTTGGTGAGCATATGAGAAACTTATACATGTGTTCAGCATGTAATATGTGCCTCTATCACATTAGATCCCTGTAAAAATAAAATAAAAAGGGATAGATAGAGAGAGATGTTACCAGAAAGACACCAGGCTCTGACTTTATCCAGGTCCTTGGCAATGTCTCTGCTTATGTGGACAATGTCAAAATCAGAAACAGACGAATCCACCTGCACAGAGGCACCATCCAACCGCTTCCAGTTCTTCAAATCAACTGTTTGAAAATGAGCAATATAAGATCCACAACATGAATTAAATAAAATTAATATAAAACAAAAATAAATAAATTTATTCATTAACAAGTCTCTTACCATTCTTTATGGGAGAGCGGAGACTAAATGGTGGACACACACTGGGATTCTTTATCCATTGGTTCACTACAGAGACACACTGATGTTTAAAATATTTACATACTGAGAATTCTCAGTTGAAAGAAGTCACACAGAGTTTGAGTGTGTCAGTTTGAAAAGGCACTTGGATTTCAGATATACCTGGCTTTTCATACCAGCCATAGGGATAGACTTCAGTCTGCACTTTGGATGGGGAGCAGTCCTGAATTCTCCAGTTAGTGCTGTCATTCTCACCACAAGTCTGAATACCCAGACTATTTAGAGTTAGACACAACACATCTGATCCTGTACAAAGGAAAAACAGAGACCAACTGTGAGTGGTTTCATTCCTCAGATAAGATATATCACATATTGTATGTTTTAAGTGAACGAGCAAGATAAAATGATTCATCTGAATGTAAAGGTTCTTTCATACCAGGTACACCTGAATCTTGGACATATCCTATGCCACGACAGCATGGATCTTTATCACACCGCCTCTCACACTCAAAGAACCTGCTCAAAAATTCAAACGGCATTATTCATAAGGGAAACATATAAACTGAGATGGAAAAACAAATTTGTTGGCTTTCCCCTCACCCTTCTGTGATAGATTTACTGGACACACTGACTCGACTGCGTACAGAGTAAGACACCATCTTCTTAAAAGGAACACGGCTGTAGAAGCTCTTCACACTTCCAGTCAGAGAAACTGCACAAGAAAAAGAAAGTGATGAGCACATTATCTATCTTGAACAAAAGCACTTTGGCATAACAGTTGGTAAAAAGAGTATTTTTTGACCTAATGGTCCAAACAGTGAACCAATTTTACAAACAGAAACATCCATTTGGGGCAAAAAACGAACTGTTTGCTAATTATGAGAGGTTCTTTGATTCCCTCAGTACAAGCTAAGATAAAACGCTGGCTCAAAAAACTGGAAAATCTCTTTTACAACATTGAGAAAACCCTTTACGGCAGATTTCCACCTAGGCAGCATTATTTTCCACCCTTAAACATCATCAACAGATGGACCACATGTTAAGAGTTTATGATCACACCTTTTTGTTGTGGACTACTTTATAGGCCATGAAACATTCAATCCCCTGTGATCCCCTATTATGACTGAAAATCACTGCACTTGTGTTCCAGGAACACATAATAAGACTATCAAATCTAAATATTCCTGTTTTGGCATTTTAAAGATACTTAACACATACACTACCATTCAAAAGTTGATTGTCAGGAAGATTTGTTTGTTTTATTCAGCAAAGACATTCAATTGATCAAACGTGATGTGACAGTAAAGACATTTACAAATTTACAAAAGTTTCTATTTCAAATTAATACTGTTCTTTTGAGCCTTTTATTCGTCAAAGAATACGATAGTTTATTGGTTCTATATAAGGTTTTATAACTATAACATCATTTTTCTTTTAAATTATTCCCATATAAGCATCTCTCCAAACACAGACAGAGGCTTGTACTAAAAGAAAACAAAACTTCTCTATGTAAATTCCTAAATAGTCCACAATAAAGAGTCCTTTTTAAAGGAAAGCTAAAGAGCAGTCAAAGTCTTTGCTATGCAGAGGAATGAATGACTAAGGTAATCTGAGAGACACTCCATCTGTCCACTTCTGTTAAAATAAATTACTTGTGATCCCACATGGTTTAAATCCTAGAGCTGTTCTGCAGTTTAGACAGAAATCCAGAATAACCACATTATTGTGTGGTCACTCACTCACTTTACCAAATCTTACGTAACACTCCTTTTCCATTTCTAATCAAAAGGCTAACAATGAACATCATGCATAAACCACAGTTATACAGGCAGTCTCTACCATGTGCTTTTCTTTCAAAGCAAACTAATTCTGACACCTAGAGGAGTAGTACAAACGGGGAATGGTGTAGAATGGAGCAGATGTCATGGTGTTGATTTTCAAAACTAAATTCAAAATTAAAACAAGATATATGTACATAATAAGTATATAATGATAAAATCATAAACCATGGTCAGACTAGCACACATTTTAGATCCCTATGAAATCACATTTCAAGCTCAGTATTCTTGTAAAATTTAAATTATTATATCTGCTAAAAGTGATTTTCTTCTTTTTTCCCAATGTTTTTTTTTTTTTCAAAGTCAATGTTTAGGAGTGCACTAGCATCAAAACTAATAGAAATGGACTAAACCGCAACAAAATCAACTAAAATCTGGTGAGTTTTGCATGAACTCAACTTAGCATGACAGCATGACAAGCAAGAATGCTCTGAATTTGAGCCAGTGGAATTTCCATTAGACTTTACACTTAACGGGTCATGAAACCCTAAACTACATATTTTCTGAGATAGTGTACAGATAAGATTTACACTTTTTTTTTGACAGCAGCAGCATAAAGCGGATGTCAAATGTCAAGTCATCATTGTCAACTGTACAAGTTGCAAAAGCTGTCATGTAGATTTTAACAGGTCCATTGTTTCAGAATAGGTGTTGAGAATAGTCATTTTAGATTGTGTTAGTGTTTGCTTCCATGTACCGCAGACAGCATGAGCTCACTGCTGTCTGCACGCCACATGGGTGAAGTGGAGTTTTGCCACTTCGACTCACTGAAATGTTCTCTGGTCATGCAGACAATTCCTCTTACCACTAGCTAAAAAATTCATAGGCACGGCTCATTTTTATGGCTACTGAAGAATGCATTGCATATAAAGGCAAAATTAGGATAATGCTCCAGTCTATACCATTAACAGTAGCAAAACAAGTAAAGCTAACCCGTGTAGTAAGTGTACATTTCTCTCTTCTCACATAAAATAATCATAGTATTTTTAACTGAATCAAATCAATATTTCATGTTCATTACGTTCTTATTTGGAGAAGTACCAGTATAATAAGTGCGATAATCTGCTTTGTGTTGGTGTCTTAAAGGTGTAGCACTTCAGGCACCGATGTAACTGATCAGGATGCATAAGTAAAACTAAACGGCAGAACTAATACATGCATGTATACATTATACATGCATATTGCATATATACATGGTCAGACAATTAAAAAAAAAAAAAAAATCCAACTAGACATTATTTATCCATCATCATTGTCTCATTTTGCCCTTTCACCCTCTGTCTTTGTCAAGCTCCAGCTATACCAAATCTGAATCATCTGCATTCTATGCTCAGTTGCTAGGATCAAATCTGAAAACAAATAAAGTAAACGACAGACTAAGTCACAATGAAAGTGGTAAGAGTCTGACATCAGACTTTACAGTAAACCACAGACTTGCATAAGGTAATGCAAATCCCATCTGTCCAATCACAGAGAAAAGTCTCTGAAAACCAACAGCTAATGCTGAGAAATATGAAAGCATTATATACAGCACACAGTGTATATGTGATTATCTGAGGTCTGGTGTATTGAGTTATGGAATTGTATAATACAAAAGATCATATTTTTGTATCATAAATGAAATCTTGTCATTTAATTGCAGTGAGACATGGCATTTTTGCTATAAACGTCTCACCTTTCTTCTGGTATGCAGTCTGAAGATTCTGTGTCATCACAAAACTGCATGCCTGTCTGAGAGGTTTGTCATATGCCCCACACACACGTGTGTCAGGATACAATACACACGCAAAATACAGAGGGCCTTCATCACGAATGTCGGACACGTGACACGGTTCTTCTTCTTCACAACCT
Organism: Megalobrama amblycephala; assembly: GCF_018812025.1. Lineage (NCBI taxonomy): Eukaryota > Metazoa > Chordata > Actinopteri > Cypriniformes > Xenocyprididae > Megalobrama > Megalobrama amblycephala. Next base: position 28,297,710 of record NC_063056.1, read on the forward strand.
GAAACCCATCACCCATATTCACAGAACAGAAAGTGAAACATTCTTGCACCACACAGGCATTCATTAAGTATATAATTGTAAGCGAAGGTTTTGGATCTTACGCTTTAGACACCACAGTTGAGCCTCCTGGAAAGTGTACTGGTGTTTAAAGATCCAGTAAAGTTGACTAGCCAGTTTCCTCTCTGGGTCGACTGTTATGTCACCACTCTCCAGAACACCAAAAGCCTCCTTTACTGAGTCTAAGTGGATAATCCAGTAGAAACAGAACTGAGACTTTTTTTTAAAATACCAATAAATTGTATTAATACCATTAAAAAACTTCTTATCCCCTGGGTTCACAGAAAAGACTAAATGCATCCCAGACTAAAATGCATGTTTGAGCTGCTTTAACTGAAAGCAACTTGCACTGACATATCTTAAAATATGCCAGTGCCATTGTTTTGTCTCAAGATGCACACTATAAGGCATGTTTATAAAAGCTACTTGAATGCCCTAATTGAACTAAGGCCTAGTCCTGGCTTATTCTAAACCCTGTCTGTGAAACCAGTCCTATAAGAGTACTTTTAAGCACAAGAAGACAAAAATGCTCAGGTATATATACAAGTTTATTCATACCAGAAAGAGCAATTCTGGAATCCTCTACAACAGCTGATCCACTGCAAGCAGAGGTAGTTTTTGGACGTGTGTTCATATCAGACTCTGAGAACATAAATTGCAACTATTAGGCTATACATGAGTAAAGGTTAGATCATAATTCATCAAAATATATACTTTTGTTTATGACAGGCATTTAAAATGCTTTATTAGTGTCATGCTACTCATGTATGCAGTGCATGTCCAAACCTTTCCAGATGTAGACACGTTGGAAACTGATGAGAGTTTCCTGGTAACCAGTTTTATTTTTGCTGGATGCCGGTAAGGCTGCATCAGCTGCAAGAAATGTTCATTTTCATTACAATGCCCATCAGCCCATAACAACATAAATCTTGATATGACCAATCAAGGGTTAAATCATTTAAAAGTTTAAATGATAAAAAGCTAAGATTCTCAAACACTGCACATCAACGATGATTCATCAAGTTACAGTCAATCAGACAGAGTAAACACAGAAAGTCAATTAAAAGTGTATGCCTAAATTGGTACCAGGGGTGGAAAAGCCCAGAATGATGCAATAAAGAGTAAGCACTGGAAAAACGGAGCAATTGATAAAGGTCAAATAACAGCTGAACCATGCCGTGCAATTTTTAAACAACAATTAAACATATGAGTACATCTGTTGTTATGAAATCTGGAGTGTGTATGTAGACTCATACTGATGGTGAAGTTCTGTCCGCCAAAGTTGAAAGTGAAACGTTTCAGTTGTTTGCTGTATTGGACACCAGCACCACAGATGCGGTTGGAGGAGGCCACGTCTCTTATGTCCCAGTCTGTCTCGCTGCACTGCAGCACTGAAGGTGCGCTTAAGAGCCCACACATGATAGAGCCTGCAACATAAGACACAAACCATTTAACAATGTAACAAAAGTCACTTTTTCTGATTCAGATTGTTTGGGATTATTATACTTTGATAACTTCTAACAAATATATGTTATATACTGTTCAAAAGTTTGTTGTCAGTACGTTTTTTCTTTTTTTTTTTTTAAAGAAATTAACACTTTTATTGAGCAAGGATGTAGTAAATTGATCAAAAGTAACAGTAAAGACATTTATAATATTACAAAAGCTTTCTTTTTCAGATAAATGCTGTTCTGTTCTATTAATCAAAGAATCCTTTTTTGGAAGTATAAAAAAACAAACAGTTTAAGATATGCGCCGCCACGGGCCCTCACACGTGACATTTTTGGTTTTGTCTAGTAGTGGAAAAGGAGCTACATCTGCTCCTAATGAGTGAGAGCGTTTCTGACCTCCATCGAGGACATTCTGGTTCAGGATGAATCCATCACAGCAGTTCTCACGGCTGCAAGAGTTGACGCAGAAGCGATGGACGTCAGCCAGAGTGGTTCCACGTGCATCAAACACAAGCGTCCGATACACTCCAGAACTGGTTTTACGGAAACTTAGCCTCTCAAAACTCTTCAGGCCTGCTGTGCTGAATTCATGACCTTTTGTGAGAAGATGAAGGATGGAGAGTAAAAAAGAAAGAAAGAAGTACACATATTCTTTAAGTCATGGCCAAGGAACACAAGTGCATCTAAATGCTTTTGAGTCGCCAAAAATAACGAGAAACTGGGAGCTCTGTTCCTGAGAGAAGTCTCAAAGTATCAAGTCGTTTATTTCACATGGAAAAATATTTATCTCTTAACAGAACAAGTCTGAGGAATGTTTTTAATGACATGATTTTCTTTATTCTTGTGTCCACAATAGACTAGACCACTTTGTTAAAATCATTACTCACAAACCACAACTTAATCTTTGGAACAACAGCTCAATTATGATATTGTATGTTGTCACAGGCTCTTTGTCTGCTAGGATAATTCATTCTCTATTCAGACAAACTGAAACTCACACCACAATAGATGCATCACTACATTTTACTGTAATGCGTAGCCAACACAGGGTACAGGTGACTCACAACAACTAACCAAACATGTGGCATATAACTAATAGCTGATGATCTTACCTTTCTTTCTCAGCACTGTCAGATTGGATTCATCTCCTTTTATTTTCAGAACACAGTTGAGAGTCTGGAACGTCTCAGCACCATCATTTCCGAGAAATCCTTTGCTCTGCAATGCCAAACAAACCGCAAGGCTTTTCATTTTTTGTAATAATCATGTCACTTCTGGGAATATCTCCTATATGAGTGCCACCAAGACAAAAAAGACCCAACACCAGATTTAACACTGGAAATGACTCTTAAATATGATAAATGTCTGTCTTCTCAAAATGAAAATATTCTATATTTTATAATTAATAGCTTTTGTAAAGACAAATCAATAGACAATACATATCTTTTGAGTTATTCATTGACATTTATCTTTCTAAATACGTCTTGACTTCTTGATAAGTTGACTTCTTCCACTTATATTAAAGCATTTATTTTCCTTTTCAAACACTAGAAAATAATTTTGAATATTGTCTGTACCTCTCACTGAGAGAAAATTACAACTTATCAGTATGTTTTGAGAAACTTTGCTGTTTATAGTTGGAGGAGCCTGGGCCAACTTCAATCTTTAAGAAGCTGTGAATCATGTGTATCTGTGTATGTGCGCTAATGTTCTGTGTGTAGGTCCTGTATTGGTATCAATGGACATTTGGCACTCTGCTTGAGACTTAACAGGACATCCTGTACCTAAGTTCAGGGACCGATCGTCAGCATCGTGATGGATGGAGATATGCTTCTGACTATCTGTCCATGTGTGGAAGATTACTAATTTTGTCTATATTGCTTAGCCAATCAGAATCGTTTAACCTAAGTAATGATGTAGTTAGTAGACTAAGTTAGAGTATAATTGTTGTGGAAATGTGAATGTACGCAGAGCGACCTATGACCTCCTTGTGAGACTTGAAGCTGGCTTCTGCTGATGAAAATGCAAACTATTCTTCGGTAAAATTTACCTGTGTCTCTGGGTCTTCATTCACCATATCTGGTCTTTTAGGTCTTTAACTGTAAAATTCCCCTACAATTGGGTTTAAATATACATTCTAATTTAAGATACAAATATGCATCATTAAAGGATTAGTTCACTTTCAAATGAAAATTAGCCCAAGCTTTACTCACCCTCAAGCCATCCTAGGTGTATATGACTTTCTTCTTTCTGATGAACACAATTGAAGATATTTTAATAAATATCCTGATGCATCCGAGCTTTATAATGGCAGTGAACAGGATCAACGAATATGATGTGAAGTGCTTTCTTCAGCACTTTCTGAAGCGTGCCGTAGTTTATATAGGACTGGCGGGAAATTTGCATTAATACACCTTCATTCTACATGTTAATTATCCTTGCCACATTAGCCTTGCCACTATAAATTGCTATTTTTCTGCACTTAACCCGGACGAATTTTGCCAAGATATTTTTCAGAGATGATAGACAAGATGTTATAGAATGATAATTTAATGAAAACCCAATTTTGACAAAAAAATTACATTACAAATTACATTACAATTACATTTTTTGACTTTACTCAAAACGTTCCATTGCGACATCCAACGGGTTTTCCCAGATCGCATCACATATTTAACAAGTTATGAAGTAAAATATCTAGCTTCCGTATTTAAAGGGTTAGTTCACCCAAAAATGAAAATGATGTCATTAATGACTCACCCTCATGTCGTTCCAAACCTGTAAGACCTCCTTTCATCTTCGGAACACAGTTTAAGATATTTTAGATTTAGTCCGAGAGCTTTCTGTCCCTCCATTGAAAGTGTAGGTACGGTACACTGTCCATGTCCAGAAAGGTAATAAAAATATCATCAAAGTAGTCCATGTGACATCAGTGGGTTAGTTAGAGTTTGTTGAAGCATCGAAAATACATTTTGGTCCAAAAATAACAAAAACTACGACTTTATTCAGCATTGTATTCTCTTCCGGGTCTCTTGCCAATCCGCGTTCACGACTCCACATCTTTTTCTTCTTCTTTCCTGTTTTACGGCGGTTGGCATCCAGCTTATTGGTGCATTACCGCCCCCTCCTGCTCCGGAGTGTGGTTCATGACTCCGCAGTGACGCTGCTGATGTAAGACGCTGCTGACGTGTTATCTGGTGCGCCCGAGTTTCGTTTACAGTCTGAGGGAGACGCACGCTGTATTCAAGCTATTCTACATTGTTTGTATTTTGGTATTGCTATATTTTTTTAAATGGTGCGTAAGTGTGCATGTCGCGGATGTCCTAATCACCAAAAACAACCACGGCGACGTAAAAGTGCATTACCAATGCTGACAGATGAAAGGATTCAATGGAATCAGTTCAATGGAATCAATTCAATGGAAAGGATTCCGGAAGAGAATACAATGCTGAATAGTTTTTGTTATTTTTGGACCAAAATGTATTTTCGATGCTTCAAAAAATTCTAACTGACCCACTGATGTCACATGGACTACTTTGATGATGATTTATTACCTTTCTGGACATGGACAGTCTACCGTACATACATTTTCAATGGAGCGACAGAAAGCTCTCGGACTAAATCTAAAATATCTTAAACTGTGTTCTGAAGATGAACGGAGGTCTTACGGGTGTGGAACGACATGAGGGTGAGTCATTAATGACAATTTTCATTTTTGGGTGAACTAACCCTTTAAGTTATGAAGAAAGTGTAAACTGGCTCAGTTACACTTTTTGTTGAACTGCAAGAGTTTTACACTTTCTTCGTACGTTGAATATGGAAGGCGGTCTGGTGGAAGCTAGATATTTTACTTCATAACTAGTTAAATATAGATTTTTTTGTTTAGACAAACGCATCGCTTTGCTTCAGAAGGCCTTTATTAACCCCCCCCGGAGCTGTGTGGAGTACGTTTGTGATGGATGGAAACACTCTCTTCAGTCCATACTCGTGACTCCTGTTCACTGCCATTATAAAGCTTGGACGCATCAGGGTATTTTTTTAAAATATCTCCGACTATGTTCATCAGAAAGAAGAAAGTCATATACACCTAGGATGGCTTGAAGGTGAGGAAAGCTTGGGCTAATTTTCATTTGAAAGTTAACTAATCCTTTAACAAATACACTGCATGCAACATACAATTCACATGGGGTAAAGTGTGCATGTATTTTGGTCATACTTGTTCAGAGGTCCTGCATTCAACATTATCTGTACTTGTGCTGTACAGCTCACAGTAAGTTTTCTCTTCATCACTGAAAACAGCCACATATTGACATGAATCTTCCAGGGCACAATCTATCAGAAATCAGGGATGTGATCAACATTAGTCATGAACAGTTCAAGTATACATCTGACTAATTCGAGTACTGGTGCACAGCTGCAATATTTAACAGTGTATCTCACCAAGCACACACTTCCTGAGCTGTGTTTCCTTTGGCTGTGTTGAGGAATCAGAGCTCAGTATGTCAGCACTCTCTGATTTCAGCAGCAGGGAAGAAGCAGCAACCACTTCAAATTTTTCCATTACTGCAAACAAACAGAGTGATATTCTGAACACACACACAAATGAATTTATATAACATTTGTGCTTTCATACTGATAAATATTTACTGATCTACTTATGCACTGTTGAAGCAATACTGAAGCCAGTCTTGTGGAAAGCACTTTTAAATTGTAGCTCCCCAAGTAAACTACATGTTAGTAACAAGTTATTTAAAAAGCTAGATCTTTTTAAATATAAAACTATCACTGTCATATGATTTATTTTTACAATTAGAGCAGCATTTATCTGGCACAAAACAATTAAGATTTTAGGTTAGGGTAAATAGGGTAAACTTACACCAAATAACTAATACAACTATAAAGAAAAATGAATCTATTTAATTGAATCAAATATATACACTGTGTGCAGAATTATTAGGCAAGCTGACTTTCTGATCATATTTTTTTTCCAAGCACATTTTACCAATTTCAATCCACATCAATCTTAATAACTACTATTAATAATGTTTTTAATCATTTATAAGTGATATATAATTGTTCATGAAGGCTGGAAATGAAAAACGCTTTATATTCAGGTGTGCAGAATTATTAGGCAGGTTTGCTTTTACAGGCAAAATGAGCCAAAAAAGAGATTTAACTCAGACTGAAAAGTCAAAAATTATTAAATACTCACAAGAAGGACGCAATACTAATGCAATACTAGAAATTGCAAAGTTAAAGCATGACCAATGGACAGCAAAATGCTCATTGGGTCAGCGGGGTCATACAAAAACAGGTGGAAAAGAAAAGACACATGTTAACTGCAAAAGAGTTAAGAATTAAGGTGAAGAATTAAGTGTGAAACCATCAGGAACCCTTTAGTCTCCAGCGCCACCATTTTCCAGAACTGCAACCTACCTGGAGTCTCCAGAAGTGCAAGGTGTCAAGATCTCAGAGACTTAGGTTAGCTAAAGAATCCTAAAAAATGACCCACACTTAATAAGAATCACAAGCTGAAGTGTTGTGAAATACATGAAGACTGGGTTTTTATAGGCCTTATAGACAGACAGATTGAGAGTGACTCCTGAAGGACCAGCACCACATCCTCTTTTACCACTGTTTGAAGAATTTATCTTCCAGAATCTGGTAGTAAGTTTTGGAAGATCATTTTTAGTCCATCTCTGCAAGACGGATATTTCAGGATTAGAGAGGGACTAAAAGTGAACTCCCACACTTTACTGCCAGATTCTGGAAGATAAATTCTTCAAACAGTGGTACAAGAGGATGTGGTGCTGGTCCTTCAGGAGTCACTCTCAAGCTGTCTGTCTATAAAGCCTATAAAAACCCAGTCTTCATGTATTTCACAACACTTCAGCTTGTGATTCTTATTAAGTGTGGGTCATTTTTTAGGATTATTTAGCTAACCTAAGTCTCTGAGATCCTGGCACCTTGCACTTCTGGAGACTCCAGGTAGGTTGCAGTTCTGGAAAATGGTGGCGGTGGAGACTAAAGGGTTCCTGATGGTTTCACACTTAATTCTTCACCTTAATTCTTAACTCTTTTGCAGTTAACATGTGTCTTTTCTTTTCCACCTGATTTTGTATGACCCCGCTGACCCAATGAGCATTTTGCTTTCCCTTGGTCATGCTTTAACTTTGCAATTTCTAGTATTGCATTAGTATTGCATCCTTCTCATGAGTATTTAATAATTTTTGACTTTTCAGTCTGAGTTAAATCTCTTTTTTGGCTCATTTTGCCTGTAAAAGCAAACCTGCCTAATAATTCTGCACACCTGAATATAAGGCATTTTTCATTTCCAGCCTTCATGAACAATTATATATCACTTATAAATGATTAAAAACAATATTAATAGTAGTTATTAAGATTGATGTGGATTGGAATTGGTAAAATGTGCTTAGAAAAAAAATATGATCAGAAAATCAACTTGCCTAATAATTCTGCACACAGTGTAGTGACAAACAGGAGAATTTAAAGTGTTAGTTCACCCAAATATTCTGCCATTAATCACTCACCCTCATGTCATTCCACACCCATAAGACCTTCGTTCATCTTTGGAACACAAATTAAGATATTTTTGATGGAATCTGAGAGATATATGACTCCTCCATAGACAGCAATATAATCACCACTTTCAAGGTCCAGAAAGTTACTAAAGACATTGTTAAAGGTGCCCAAGAATGCTTTTTCACAAGATGTAATATAAGTCTAAGGTGTCTCCTGAATGTGTCTGTGAAGTTTCAGCTCAAAAAACCCCATAGATTTTTTTTAATAAATTTTTTTAACTGCCTATTTTGGGGCATCATTAACTATACACTGATTTTTTCAGCGCGCCGCCCCTTTAAATCGCGTGCTCCCTGCCACACAAGCTCTCGACTATATTACAGCGCATTTACAAAGTTCACACAGCTAATATAACCCTCAAATGGATCTTTACAAGATGTTTGTCATGCATGCTGTGTGCATACATCGAATCATGTGAGTAAATTATTTATTTTGATGTTTACATTTGATTCTCTAGGAGTTTGAGGCTATGCTCTGTGGCTAACGGCTAATGCTACACTGTTGGAGAGATTTATAAAGAATGAAGTTGTGTTTATGAATTATACAGACTGCAAGTGTTTAAAAATGAAAATAGCGACGGCTCTTTTCTCCGTGAATACAGTAAGACACGATGGTAACTTTAACCTCATTTAACAGTACATTAGCAACATGCTAACGAAACATTTAGATAGACAATTTACAAATATCACTAACAATATCATGCTATCATGGATCATGTCAGTTATTATTGCTCCATCTGCCATTTTTCGCTGTTGTTCTTGCTTGCTTACCTTGTCTGTGCACAGATCCAGACGTTAAAGGCAGGGTAGGTAAGAAATTTTGTTCCAAATTTGTTTAAACTTTCTATATATATACATGCATAATTAAAAGTAAGAACTCTGATAAAAAGAGTATAAAAATCGATGACTCTAGACCGTTTAATCTGTATTAAACACAGCTCATTATTTCCATCCGGGACGAAACTAGGATTGGCTTAGGCGGCTGTCACTCTCTCGCAACCATGCAACCACCCTTTTGCCACACATGACCTGCCCACTTGCGCGCACACGTTTGATTTGGGGAATCCAAGAGGCATGGATCCTAGAATACCAAAACAATGGCAGAGAAACAGAAGCTAAATTCACAGTACCGGCCTATGCAGTTATGAAGGCAAACCAGGCAAAAAAGGAAGAATAACAGTACAAGAAAAGGCAATGAACAAAAAGTCTTTGGATAAACAAAGAAATAAAACGCGAGTTAAATCGGCGTGGCTTTCCAGCGATGGCGAGAACTGAGGGAACTCAAGGGGCTGAAAAGTGACTCCTTGATGGCTTTATTTCTGCTGGACAGGTAAATCTTTCTTTTTGTATTTTGATCATACATATTTTTTTGTTTATTTTTTCATGAAGCATGTGTCATTAGCACACGTAGCTGCGTAATATAGCTAACATAACATTACTTAGCGAGCCGTAGTAGAGACGATAAATAATGATAGCTATAGTGTTGAATTGTGCATAATTTTACCCTCTGTCTAAGTCTTTTACCATGTTCACCTGTAAGTTTACCTGCACGTTTTTTTCGCCTTTGTTTTGTTTTTTATTCTCTACCTATGTTTACTGATGTCTTTATCTTGTATCTGTGTGTGTCGTACACACTTTGTTGTATGTGTGTGTTATTATTTTGTGTCTGCAATGCAGTTGTGAGTTGATATTTGAGTGTATGTTACTCTGTTGATCTGTAGAACAACGTATATGTTATGAATCTTACACGAAATTCATCTTCATCACAGTGTAAATGATGGTAATGGAAAAACGTGTATCATGCAACCTGTTTTTAGCTTTGCCTTATAGATAACTAGCTCGTTAGCGATTCAAAAAATATATATTTTAAACTTTACCAATATCAATATGCTAGCTTGATAGTGAGTACTAAAATACATCTTGTTTATCTTCATAATTATAAAGTTATTTTTATTACATGTGATTCTGACATGATGTCACTACATGCACTGTGCTCCTTCCTCTCCGCTCGTCTCAGGTAAATAATGCGTTTCGCTCAGTGTCGGAGTCACACGTCATCGTTTTGGGGGCGTGGCTTTGGAAGGAGCCCAGAAGGGAGGGGTGGAGTGAATGGAAATAATAGCTGTCTTTAAAACAGTCGTGAGAGGTCTACAGACACTCGATTTTTATACTTTCTTTTTCAGAGTACTTACATTTTAATTATGTATTGATATATAAATAAAGTTTAAACAAATTTTGAAAAAAAGTTTTTTATACATTTTTTTGCCTACCCTGCCTTTAATACACCCTTTCCTTGTCTAATGCTCAAACATGGGCTGGCATATATGCAAATATTGGGGGCGTACATATTAATGATCCCGACTGTTACGTAACAGTCGGTGTTATGTTGAGATCCGCGTGTTTTCCGGAAGTCTTTTAAACAAATGAGATTTACATAAGAAAGAGGAAGCAATGGGGTTTGAAACTCAATGTATGTCTTTTCCATGTACTGAACTCTTGTTATTCAACTATGCCAAGATAAATTCAATTTTTCATTCGAGGGCACCTTTAAAACCATCGACGTGACAGCAGTTTCAAACTTAATGTTTTGAAGCGACACGAATACTTTTTGAAAAAAAAAAAAAATTAAGACTTTATTCAACAATATCTTCTCTTTTGAGTCACTATCATACATTGTCAACACGGCGACTCGTTATTGGCCGGCTACTGCATCAGCATCACACACATGCGTCGTGCTGCTCACATGATCAGCATACTGAGTCGGCATTCGTACGTAAACACGGAAGCCTTCACTGTGCTTACTGTGTCGACTGCGTAAGGATGATGACGGAAGAGAAGAGGTTGTTGAATGAAGTCATTATTTTTATTTTGTTTTTGCGCACAAAAAGTATTCTCGTCGCTTCATGAAATTAAGGTTGAACCACCATAGTCACGTCGACTGTTTTAACAATGTCTTTAGTACCTTTCTGTACCTTGAAAGTGGTGATTATATTGCTGTCTATGGAGTCATTTACCTCTCAGATTTCATCAAAAATATCTTAATTTGTGTTCTGAAGATGAATGAAGGTCTTGCGGGTGTGGAACGACATGAGGGTGAGTAATAAATGACAGAAATTTCATTTTTGGGTGAACTACCCCTTTAAAGTCGCAGTGGAACTACTAATAGATCTTTTCTTCCATATTATGTACATCTGAGTAAAACAGATTTTCAGTAAATAAAAAATGTAGGCTGGAAACCATCCATCAGTTGTTGATTGGATGCAGGCAGATTTGACTGTAAGGAGGAGGGGTTTAAGGGGACTAAATGATTGGAGAAGTCCAGAATAAGTCACCAGAGAGAAGTCTGTTGTTTTAGTGATGACATTTTAATTCAATAACAAGGTCAAAAAAGCTTTTAAAAATGAAACAAATGCACAGATGAATTGTTCACGATGAGATCAATAACATTAATTTAGAAAACAGATTCTGTGCCGACTTTAACTATAACATTTTGACTATTATAATTTAGCTACACTACTTTAAGGCATCTGAACTACTGTATAACACTGTACACACTATATAAAAATGTAGCAGCATTGCTATATTTTAGTTTCTATATTTGTACTTAACACTGACTATAACACATACCTTTGCACTCTTCAACTGTCATTGGACCATCAGAGGATGTCCAAGAAAGTTCCTCCCCCTGTGGGGAGACACACAACCATCTGCCAGACACTGGGTGCATCTGGGCTGACAGGAAGTCCCCTTTCTTTGTACAACTCAGTTTACTCTGCTGGCAATCAGTGAGACCTTGAGTATTAAGATAGAAAGAGGACAAATAGAAAACAACATTTAAACCATGAAAAAAAGCAATATTCCTAGATGGTCACTCCTGCCTCTGAAACCTGTGATCTACATTTTGACAGAGCTGTAACTGTAACCATGTACACCTGCTGTTCTTGAATTTGTGTGAGAGTTGGGCTGAACTGATTTAGGTTGGCCTTTACTCACAATGAGACACACTGAAGGCTCCCTGGGCCACAGTGGATGTTCCCGAGGGGCAGGGAGAGCAGAAGACCTGCCCTTCTTCTGCTTGAAACGTATCACGCGGACACGGCGTACACACACCACCACTGGAAAAAGAACCAGCTGGACACAACACTGTGTGTGAGAGAGGATAAAAACAAACACACAGTGAGCAGAGTGATTAAGCATGGGTAATGATGGTGTAGAGTGGAAAAAGAGGAGAACGTTTGACAGATACAGAAGGGAAGATTAATAATAGAGGATGAGGAGAAAGTGTATGCAGTTTGAAATATTACATAAACCCACACAAATACATTTACACATTTTTTCACACCACATTTCTATTTTCGTACATGCCAGTAAGCTAAAATATGCATCAGTTAAAGAACTTTTATAGGTGCATATTCAGAAATGCAAGTAAAGCCATTTTTCTTTATGGTAAACAGGCCAGTCTGTCATTAAGACGACCAAATGGTACAGAAGCCAACCTACCACACCCAGTGGATTGTGGGAGCTGCTTATAGCCAGCCATGCAGCTAAATGAGGGAGGACTGGAGAAAGCAAGAGAGCCATCAGAGAGGAAGATGGACCGGTATGACCCACTTCGGATTAATTCCTTAACACTGTTCAACAGTCTCTCTTCACTAAGTGCTATATCTGTGAAAAATAAACATGCATTAATTTAGAAAGAAAAGTACATGGAATAATAAAACACATTAATGATTCAGTGTAATGTCAGTGTGAAATAAAACATTTGATATTAGATAGGAAATAAGTATACAGAAATTGACTAGATAAGGCACATAAAGGCTGTTCTTACCAATGTCATGAAGATCAGGGAGAGATGTTATTGGCAGGTCAGAGAGGCGGGCCCTAAAGGTGATGCGCACAGTGACTTCCTTGTCAGTCAAACACTCAAAAGACACAGACGATTCATCACAAACTGCAACAGAGCTGGTCTGGCCAGATGAGGTCAGCTAAGACACATAAACAAGTATTCAAAAGAAACAAACATAGTTGTATATGTAGGTTTTGAAGACCTGCACAGTTTGTTGTCATTCTACTGTAGGTCAAAGATACCTAGATGTTGATCATGACACTTGGAATGAATCAAATACTGTAGGCCAAGTAACAATTTACTTGTCAATCTAAATAGTATTAGAGGGGAAATTACTGTTTGGGAATTTACTTTATCATATTATGCTTATTACTTTTTGTCACACATTAAAAATGTGTTGTTTATACACAAATATATATATATCTCAAAGCAGACTGTGTGTATTGTACCTGTAGGCTGCAAAGACCTGTAGCTCTCATGTCTCTCAGCAAAGCAGCTTGTAGCTCAACACTCTGGGTGCTGCAACTCTTTTGACCCTCAGCCAGCGACATCTGCAGCTGTAAGTACACCTGCACTGTCTGCAATACCTGAGGCTCTGATTGACATTACAGATACATAGTCGCTCAGTAATTAGAGCATCAAGACTTCATAGAAAGTCAAATCCCAAAAGGACACACTGCATTAATCTTTGAGCGTTTTAACAGGTAAATAGAACAATGTGTGTGTGGCCTTTACTTTGGCAGGTGTAAGACAGTGGAGCATCATCAAGCCAGTTTCTCGCCTGGGGATCACACAGGAAGCTGGCGACAGGAAGGGTGTTGACATAACCTTGGTCACAGAACAGCTCACAGCGCTGCTTCTGCTGACCTGCAACATTTGCAGTGCTACACAGAATGGCACCATGGGAAATGTCACCGAATGGAAGGGAGCACGCAGGCACTGAAAAGGGAAACAAATAAGGGAAAGTCATGTTGCCACAAGCATACAGTATGCTAAAATTTTAAAGTCAGCATAAAATCAAAATCTACAATTCTTCTTCTTTTTTTTTAACTAAATATTACTGTTTTTATAATAAATTATTTACAGTACCTGTCAAAAGTTTGGAAACATTACAATTTTTTAATGTTTTTGAAAGAAGTTTTGCTCACCAAGGCTGCATTTATTTAATTAAAAAAACAGTAATATTGTGAATTATTACAATTTAAAATAATTGTTTTCTATTTTAATACATTTAAAAATGTAATTTATTCCTGTGATGACAAAGCTGAATTTTCAGCCTCATTACTCGTCTTCAGTGTCACATGATCCTTCAGAAATCATTCTAATTAGCTGACCTGCTGCTCAAGAAACATTTATTATTATTACTATTATTATTATCAATGCTGAAAATAGTTTTTGATGCTTAACATTTTGGAGACTTCTTTCAAAAAACACCCTACATTTTGTTTTGTTGAGAAGCCATTTCACTTGTATATACGTCACAATAGGGAAAATATTACAAATATATATATATATATATATATGTTGCAACTTCCGCTTAATTCCAACTTTAAAGAAATGCAAAGTGTGTCCTAATTCACTTACTGTCACAGGCTGGAGTTTGTCCTGTGCTGCGAGAGGTCCGTGTTGTTGGCAGCTCCTTTCCGCTTTGAGAAACACACCAACAGTCGGACAGGTCACACTGCAGGGGTAAGAATTGCTGGCCGTCCTGCACACATTCAGGCTCATACCCCACACCGACCTCTCTCTGCAGTGCCAGACTCTTCTGTAGAGAACACCAACCTGGACCTAAAACACAATGTTGGTGCAGGAACAACATTCTTATCAACCAATCAGACGTTAGGATTAGTTTTTGGGTCCAAGTGAAAATTCTCAACCTTGTGGTCATGACCCAATATGTTCAATGTACAGTGTAGTATTTCTACGAACTATATATTCATTTTGAGCATACTTTTTTTTTTAGGTTAGATTTATATATAAAATATGCAGACGTACTTAAAACATTATGTGAAATGTACATGGATTGAAACAGCTAGATGGAGTGCAACTGCATGGTGCAAAACGCAGTTTTTGAGATATGTTTTTGAACTTGAAAAACATAATGCTCGTATTGAAACTAAATTCCTATCTCCCTTTTATTTCCCTTTTATGGGTTGGTTACAGTTACGCGTAGGTTGATGATCGAAAATCAGATTGTACAGGTGGATGGATGGATGTATGAAAGAATTACACTGCAGTTCTCCAGAGGGATCGACGATGGCAGGTTGGATGACTTGTCCGGTTATTGGACTCACGCACAACCCTGCGAAAGGCCTGAACTGGTCTTCTGGAGTACTGAAAATTCACCGTCCTACAGACGTGCACACAAACAATGAGACAGATACACATGAAATGCAAACCTTCATTGGTTAAAAATGAATGTACTCTTTATGTACAGTACAAACCAAATAACTCAAAAAGAAGGCCTCACCTCCTCACATGAAGGGCTGTACGTGTAAGTGATATTAGAGCTTGTTTGTGTCCAGTCCGAAAGCAGGAAGTGACTTTGGAGCCTCTGGCATGTAGTTTGGCCTGGGAGACAAATTATTACAAATCAGCTTACAAACTTATTCACAATCCATAGATTCAATGATAAACCCCAGAGGTTAAACTAGCAGTTCCCCTAACAACCTTGATTATTATTGAAAAGATTTGAGAAAAACATGAGATTGGACTCTTACACTGCTGAGGGGCTTCAGAACGAGACATCAGAGAGCCTGTGATGTATCGACCCTCTTCATCAACACACCAACAGTGACCTATGATTTCAGACAAAAAAAGAAAGAAAATTATCCACAAATAAATACTGCAATAATGTTTTCTGTTGGCAGAAGTATACTACTGTTCAAAAGTTTGGCATCAGTAAGGTTTTTTTTTAAAGAAATTCATATTTTTATTTAGCAAGGATGCCATAAATTGATCAAAAGTGACAGGAAAGACTTCTATATTGTTACAAAAAAATCATTTTCAAATAAATGCTGTTCTTTTGAACCAGACTCCTGGTATAAAATATATCACAGTTTCTACAAAAATATTAAGCAACACAATTGTTTTTAAAAATTACGGTAAGAAATTTTTCTTGAGCACCAAATCAGCATATTAGAAAGATTTCTGAAGGATCATGTGACACTGAAGACTGGAGTAATGATGCAGAAATTCAGCTTTGCCATCACATGAATAAATTACATTTTAAAATAAATAAAATAGAATCCAATTATTTTAAATTGTAATAACATTTCACAATATTACTATTTTTACTATATTTTTGATCAAATACATGCAGCCTTGGCATAATAGACTTGCAAAAACATTAAAACATCTTACTGACCCCAAACTTTTGAACTGTAGTGTATGTGCCAAGCTTTTTTATATGAGGTAAAAAGTACCAGAGTATGGTCTCACCTGTGCTTTGGTAGCACTGATTGGGCAGCCATTGGCCATAAGCGTCACACTGTGGGATGTAGGGCTGGTACCCCAGCATTAAACTCTGTCTGTCTTTGTCACTGGCCATCAGTCTGCTCTGCCAGTAGAAATGTAAGGCTGTCGAGAAGCAAAAGCATATTCAATATTAGTGTGGGTAAAGCTTTACAGCAAATTTGATAAGATCTCAGATGTGTCTGCTCCCATTCTTACAGCTTTTATTAAATAATTGTAATGAGTAGGGAGTGTTTACTAAAAAAGCAGATCTGAAGAATACAGAGTGGGGTCTAAATGTTTAATTTAAGTTTTTCCATTTCAAATTATATTATCATAATAAGAATATAATAACATCTGACCATCCGTACAAAGCGTCACATAAGTGACACAAATTAGTGACCAATAAAAAACAAAAGACTGTACTGGAATGAGCTGCGAGTCTCAATGCTGAGTTGATGTTGCTCAGCAGAGTTTGAGAGATGGGGATCTTTGAGGAGCGTGTCTGCTCTAACTCCTCAGGGCTCAGATAGACATTCTTAGCCAGGAGGAAACCATAACCCACAGGCACATGTGAGTTGTTTGAAACAGAGATTAGCTCCTCAGCCTGCTTCAGGAACATAGAGACCTGGCTTTGAACAACAGAGCATGGACCTGGACCTGAAATGACACAAATGAGATATGATGAAGATTATTTAAACAGATTGTAAAGCAATATTTGAACAGATAGTAATGTCACTAGATATATTAATTACTATATTGTATAACTCACATTTGGGGATTTGTCCAACTGGAGCCTTGTTATCTGCCGGCATGTCTCCTTGAGGGTTAACACACCAGCATTGACGCAGATGAAAGCTCCCAAAAGGAACACTGAAGTCTGATAGTGGACCTGGATAACCAGAATCTTCTCTTCTGATCAGTCTCCACAGAGATAACGGGTTCAGAAAAACTGATGGTCCATAAATTGCCTCAACGTTCCCATCTAACAAGTCAGATGGAATATCAGAGAACTTCTCAAATCTCGCCAAGACAGGGAATACTCTGTGGTGCCCAGTCTTGAACAATTCAGATACAAAGGCTCGGAATGACGCCATTGCTTCTGTGTTTTTTGCATAGGCTCGCAGAATTCCAAGAAGTTCTGATACGGGCAAGTCTTGACCGGAATTAATTATTCGAACCCACTCACGGTAGAACTCAATCACTTGTTCTGGAGGTCCATCGCACTGGATCTGGTGCCAGCTGCCGTCATATGCACAACGAGGGATGTACACTTCTGAAAGCTGGGTTACAGAAGATGGATCTGAGAGAACAGAGCGGATTGTGGACAGGAATTGCTGAGTCGCTGTGGCCTGGCACCTTGTCGGACCTTTGGAAGAAGATCAATAGAGGATAATATATCCAATCACAACATATTTTAAATCATAAAAAAATCATATTAAAATGTCATAATCCACTTAAGCTCTACAGTATAAAACAAGATGTCAAAGTGACTGGTTGTTTATTACATATGAGCCAGATCATTAAATGTGTGTCTAATTAAATGTATGATTATATCTCTGTAACTAATTATCTGCGTTTAGCGTTCAAACTCACATTGAAGAGAGCTCCCTGAACTCTGAATGCTGAGTTTTGTTCCAGATGGGTCCACGCAGAAACAACTTTTGCCAAGGCACTGTCTTGCTACGTAAGCACCATCAGTCTCACATTTAGGAATGAAGACCTCAGATCCTGCAGAACTACTGGCTTTGACTGCAATCGCCATCTTACGTTCTTTCTCACACTGGGATAAGCATTTCGGCCTGGACCCAGTAGTGCGAGAACCTGGTATCTCCAGACCACGAGAGTCCACACACCAACACTCTGTGTCCTGACATTGAACTTCCTGGTAAAGTCCATTCTCAGTGCACTGGGGAATGTATGGAGTCGAGGTAGAAGTCACAGACTTGCAAACATCTGATTTCTGGAAAATGGCACGAAACAGTTGACCCAACTGGGTGCTTTCTTCTGCCTTCAGCTGTTTTATGGCTTCTCGAAGGGTATTGAGAAACTGCTCATTCTCAAGAGCCAATGAAATAAGCTTAATCATATCTTGGTTGGTTTTCAGGTTCACAGAACGACCAAATGCATCAGAAATCTCCTGGTCTATATTAAGACTGGCAGAGTCATCTGCGAAAGTCTTGGCCAACTGCAACAAGTCGGTTGTGGCCTGCATCAGACCAACTTGACTGAAAACTTGACTGAAACTCAATGTACCACTGTTTCCAACAGTGCCAGTGAAGTTGAAATTGCCAGCGTTCTTAAGGAATTTCCCCCCAAAGAGATTCTCTTGGAGTCTCTTAGGGTTCGGGGCAAGAGCAAGAGCTTTTAGGGCAAGAGCCCCAGAGGGAAACATCCCTTGGAGGAGCTCTGCCAGGATGTCTCTGACATTTGGACGCTCCAACTCTGGCAACGACTGCAGAAGACCAGAGTTGGCCAAAAGCTCCAGGAATTCAGGACTGCAAGTACTAAGAAAAGAGAAAGTGTCTTTGGAAACAGGGAACACGTTGCTCTTGCTGAAGTCTCCAGCTGAGCCATAAAAAAGCCTGGAGAGGGCTTGTCTCCTCTCAGACATGCAGTCTTTCACTCCAGTGCCTAAACAAACAAGAAACACAACATTAGTCAGTGCACAAACTCCATTCTACTTGAAGTTTTACTTGGCAAGGGACCGGTAAACCAAAAATTCAACAACAAAAAAAGATTTGTTTTTGCTTCATTGGTCCCTTGGCAGGTAAAATCATTTAAATAAGTTCAAAGATCACAAAAATTATAGAATAAATTGTACAATTAAACCACCGTGAATTTCTACTGCTAGACTGTATTAATACGAGTAGTTCACAATGTGTTCACTCATGAATTTCAATGTACTATTTGACTTCCTGAACATTACTTTTTAATGTTATTGATGGATAAAAATCAAGATTTACTGTTGCCAGAGATGCCGAAAAGGCATCATGGGCATGGCACATAATTATGGAATATTCCATGAAAAACACACAGATGCAATTAAAGCCAAACTCACTGCATTTTGGTACTCCATACTGTCGTGTGCCAAAGATTTCTTTGCCATCAGTATCCACACACCAGCACTGACCACCGGTCTGACACTGGGTTGGCACATACACGCCGTTATCAGTACAGGAGGGTACAAAGGAATTGCCAGCCTGAGTAGCTGCAGCCCGTTCATTCTCACATGGGGTGGGACCTTATGAAAACAACACTACTATTATACAGATGTAGCAAATACTAGAACTGCTAAAAGGTACATTTTAGTCCTGAACTGCCAGTATAGTATTTTTTTCTTATATTCTATGCTTGCATGTACATGAAACTAATGTTTATTAGTCACCACAAAAAAAATTATTTGTTTATTTTATCACAGAAAAAGTATATTTGACAACACTTAATAAAAGCTATATAAAGTAATGTTCATGTTAACTAAAGTATTTAACTAATGTTAACTAATGAAATCAAAATGTTGCATACATCTAAATTTCCCGCTCACGGCCAGCTGGACAGCAAGGTAGCGGCGCTGTAGGATTCGATACATGTTTGACTGTGCAAATGTACTTCCTGCAGTCTGGTCTGAAAATGCTGTGTCATACACCTCATCCAAAAGCAGTTCCACACCTAGACAAACCGAAATCAAAACAGTTAATCTTTATAATACAGAAAAGGAAAAAATGGAATTCAGTGTTTTGTGAGTGCAAAATGGTTATAGTTTATGGATCACTCTTTGCTGAGTTTTAACATACAAACTATTTTTTTGGCCCCGTTCTTTAACCTGAAATTGAATAACTGAAGAGGTGTGTATCACCTGTGCTTGTCATCTCTCTTCCACGACTGTCTGCACAGAAACAATAACTAGAAAGCTCTGGGTAGGCCTTTCTGAAACCACTGAAGGTCTGGAACACTTCTGGGTCTCTGTTAATGACAAGAAACTTCAGTTAAATAAGTCACTTATAGCAGATGCATTTTAAACTGTTAGCAAAGACTAACAGTTTAACTAGGAAGACTGGAAAATTAGGAAAAGGGAAAACTATAAATGCTACTTCTATCTGACACAATACTGCTGTCTGGTGGTAAAACATGCACAGCTTGGGCTGGTTTCCCAGATACATACGTCTAGTCCTTCACTAAAAGAGCTTTCAAAAGGGAATCTTTATTCAAATAAATTAAATTTAAATGTGAAAAAATCATCCTTATTTGCTAATTTAAATAAAGTTTGCGGTCAGTAAGATTTTTAAAGAAATTAATACTTTTATTCTGCAAGGATGCAATAAATTGATAAAAAATGACAGTAAAGACATTTATAATGTAACAAAAGATTTATATTTGGGGGAAAAAATGCTGTTTGAACTTTATATTCAGCAAAGAATCCTAAAATTGAATCATGGTTTCCACAAAAATATTAAGAAGCACAACTGTTTTCAACATTGATAATAACAAGAAATGTTTCTTGAGCAGCAAATCAGCATATTAGAATGATTTCTGAAGGGTCATGTGACACTAAAGACTGGAGTAATAGTAGCTGAAAATTCAGTTTTGCTACCACAGAAATAAATTACATTAAAAATATATTAAAATAGAAAACATTTAAAATTGTAATATTTCCCAATATAACTGTTTTACTCTATTTTTGATCAAATAAATGCAGCCTTGGTGAGCTTACAAGACTTCTTTCAAAAACATTTTTAAAAAAAACCTTACCGACCCCAAACTTTTGAACAGTACTGTAAGGTTTGAAGAAACAGCATGTCTCACCTGTTAAAGGTGTGTAACAGATCGAATATCATCCTGTCAGTGGTGTTGACAAACTTGCACTGCACAGGTAAGAAGCCCCCATCATCTGAGCACTGAGGGGGAGAGGGTTCTCCGATACCATGAAGGAGTCGACGCTGTCTCACCTCACAGGCACCAGGACCTAGGGTTAAGGGTTTAGATACATTTTACATCTGATCACAATGTATCCATTTAAGTATCAGCCAGCGGAGTCAGCAATAAAATAGCTATGAAAACACATTTAAGCAGAAAAAACTCTTGACCTTTCATTCAGAGACTCATCTAAACTGTTCAACTAATGCATCCAGGGAATCAAATGAATATGACACTGAATAAGTGAACTCACACTTTAAGAGTTTTCCATTCTGCCTGGTTCCGTAGATCTCCATGCCTTCTTGGTCCACGCACCAGCACTGGCTACGGGACGCATCACACTGCACCTGCTCGTACTCACCTGAGTCCAAACACACTGGCACTAGGGTTGCGTCTCCAGTCTGCAGTGCCTCTTGTCTCTGAAGCTGGCATGATGTCAAACCTAAAGTGAGAAGACAGGATGTGGTCAATTCAAATCAATTTATTCAATGGACACACACAAGTTATGATTTTGCTAAATCCTTATATAAACATTACCTTAAATACGTTAATCATGCTTAATATTAACAGCATATCGCTGGTGTAAGCTTGTGACCTTAAGTGCTTGCTCAAGGATTACGTTTGGGTTCCCAGAGACCCCAAGCAAATACACTAGCATTTAAAAGTTTGGTGTCAGAATGATTATTTAAATCATTTTGAAAAAGTCTCTTATGCTGACCAAGACTGCATTTATTTGAATAGTCAGTAATATTGTGAAATATCCAATGATAGTATTTTTCTATAAAGAAACCTAATTAAATAAATTAAATTTTAACAACTGACATTTATTCATGTCTTACATCAGGGTTTTCAAGGACCCCAAATGCAAGTAAAGCATTTTTTTTAACGGAGGTCGTGTTGTCAAGTTGAAGTACGATGAAGGGCTTACAATGAACAATGGTTCCATTTTGTCGACTCCCAGGTATCTCAAGTCCCTCTGCATTCACGCACCAACATTCACCACCTCCACGATTACACTGAACATGCCTACAGGAATGGATTTTTTTTTTTTCAGACTTTCACAAACAACATGGTAAAACCATGGTACATTTGTGATTTTATATACAGCATTGGTCAAGTTAATGCACCTGAAGCGGCCATTCTCAGAGCACTGGGGGATGTGTTCATGTTCCTGTGCTGCACTGACAGACCTCAGCTGCTCACACTGACTCAGACTCTCTGTCTCCAGCTGGTACTCTGAGGGTTTAAAAAAAAAAAAAAAAAAAAAACAGGTGGATGATTTTCCTAATCTAAATAAGCTTAAATACAGCTCCCGGAGAGACAGTAAACATAAAGGTGGTGTTGTGAATAGACCAAAGACACTCACCTGAAATCTTTCCACATATCAGAGTGAAGATGCTAAGCACTGTGGCAGTTAGACAAAAGAGTTTCATTTCTTCCATGTTCCGCATCTTCTCTAGGATGCAAGAACTCTCCTAGTGAACACTACAAGACTGCAGCATCTTTTATACCGTAGCCAAGATGTGCACCGTCATACCCGTTCAGCATTCTGTTGTTTTACGAATTTGTCTATCAAAACACTACCCTCTCCAGACTGGTTAGAGTACCTGGTGGTGAATAAGAACATTCTGGACATGGTAACGTAAGCAGTCAAGCTTGAACTTTTGAGAGTGCTTCTTTGAGGAGAACTAGTAACATAAGTCTTCTGAAAACCACTCCCAAGAGTTGAAAAGAGCTGTACGTTTTAACTTCTCTTATGTTGTTGCCCTTATACTTCTACAAAAAAAGAAAGAAAATACTTTATGGAAGCAAAGCAAATGACACAAATCTTCATTTTTGCCACTTCAGTAAAGAGAACTCAAATTCACACATACATACAGACATTATATAAGGGAGAGTAAACTTAACTTAAATGAATATACACAAAAATGTTGAGAATCTTTTTTTTTTAATGAAGTTGTACATACAGATAATTACATCAGGTCTTTAAATAAACTCTTTAAATGTACAGCTGGTATTTTCATCAAAAGAAACTTTTAAATCTAAATTCTAAAACACTCTTTGTACAGATTAATAGAAATTGAGATTAAACAGGCATTTTCAAGTATCATCCTTTTATGCCTTAGTTTTTTGTTGTTTTTCTTTACAGTTATAAAAACTGTATATACATTTTCCAAAAGAAAAAAAAAATGAACTAAATTGATTTAATTAAATGCATTTACATCCATCTCAGGATTAGCTTACTTCAAGGTAGATACTCTCAAAGTATCAACATGATAAACAGAACTTAGTAATAAGAGTCACCTAGCTCTGGACGCCCACGTTTAGATTAGCTTGTTTTCTTGTGTATCGCTACAGCATCCATTAAGACTGCAGAGAAACATGCTAAAGTATTAGATGAGTCGTTGTAAGAAAACCATCTAGGTGTTGTTCTAATGAATTGGTTGGCATTGTGAACCTTTAGTGCCAGTGTATCAGACCGCAAATAAGTCCAAACCTGGCCTAAAATGCAACATTCATTACAAAAACATGTCATTTCTGAACTGTGCGTGTCTGAATAACCAGAACACGATGGTGTATTTTCTTGGCACTTCAAAGTGACTTTTTAAGCGGCGAAAACCTTTATGATCAGAATTTTTTTTTTTTTTTTTTTTTTTTACATCAAACGCTAATAAACTCTTAAACAGTCTGTAAGTAGTGACCCACTTCAGTCAAGTTCATATTTCCTTAAGAAATCTCACCTCACAGAGTGGAAATAGACTGAATTTACTGTTGGGGTCTAAATGATGCAAAAAAAAAAGGCTAAAACTTAAATCTATGTGTGGTGTTGTGACCTCTTCAGTCTTTCTTTAAAAAAAGATGATGCTCCCTTCTGTTAACGTTAAAGAATTAATCTGCTATAGTGACCTCTTCCTATTTTGGAGAACAAAATCTTCTTTAAGCAGATATGTTGTTTAGACACACTGACATGTTCCTGTTTCACACATTAAGTGCGAATTTTCCTTATGTCACACTTGATGATGGCCAACGTTTTACTTCACACATCTACTGAACAGGAGAACTGTGTTGAATACACCATCTCAATTAGTAGAGTTGTGTGCGAAGAATTGAGAGATGGTGTTAGTAGCTCAGAACACACACTATAATGTATGTATCACACAGAGCAGAGGGTGCTCATCTGCTGCACTTTTCCCAGGTCCGTCAGAAGCTGCTTGATGCGACACTTGAGCTGTGGGAGTCTGGCCAGGGGATCAGGGGGCTCCAATTCCCCTGTGAAGTCCAACCAACTCTCCAGCACTTTACACAGACAGGGAGAAAGAGAATGAAACCTTAATAAAATATCAAAAACATCAAAAAAAAAAAAAAAAAAAAAAAGCGTCTCAAAGAGCTGCTTCTCGGGTGAATTTTCTGGCTGTGGCAATCATTTCACCACTGATCTCTGTTGAAACTGAATGTTTTACATTAGAATAGATTGTTGTTGTTGTAGTTGTTGTCATGTCATGGAGACACAGTGTGTTTGGATGCAAAAGCAAAAATACTTTGTTTGGCCTTCAGAAAATGGATGAAATTACGAATCAGAGGTTAGATTTATTTATAAGGCTGAGCAGTACAACCCAAATGTTTGCTTGTGCACAGCGCATTTTCCAGAGAAGAGTACTGGGAGAGTACTGCAGCTATATACAAAGACTACTTACCATACTATGAAATGTTCTGCTCAAGTCGTGCTTGAGTTGCAAAGTTGGTTTCGATCGACTGGTTTAATCATCCGCATTTTCAGAAACCAACTCGCACTTGAATCGATACAGTAAAACCAACAACATTTTTAACAATTGCTTAAAAGCATTGGAAGCAAAAGCCTGCGATTACAGCAAGGGGCGTTACATCTCCGACACAAGCTTGAGGTGTTTGGCCAATCACAACACACTGGGTCAAGCTCACCAGTCAGAACATTTTTCAAAAGGAGGGGCTTTGTAGAAATCAGCACATTCAGACAGACTGATAATAGAGGAGCTGCAAAAATGTACAGTATGTGAAAAATAATGTTTTTTAAACATTAAAGCATGACACCTATTCTATTACACCCAATGAACTAGAGATGCACCGGTCGACCAGCCATAAACTGGAACTGGCCAGTTTTTGCTCCAAACACACAATCAGCAACTGGATGGTTTTTAGTTTTATTTTGGCCGATCTCTACTTGGGACTTGCACGCAAACTTAATTGCAATCATTTCCCAAAAAGTAATTTGTGTGGAAATATTACAAATCTGCAAACAGGACGTTAACACAGGCCAGAGACAGGACACGCTGAAGATGGAGGCAAAGATGATAACACAGACGCACCAGAATAGCAAATACTATACCAGGCACAGCAAGCTCATTATTTACGATGCTCGAAATATTGAAATATTCAATATCGAAATATTGAATGAAGGGAACAGACTGTCTTCAGAAAAGTTTCAGTGTCATTTTCTTTTTCCTCTTACCTCCATGTAAAGTGGTGTTTATAAGCACAGCAAGGCTTTGTGTTTAGTGATACCCAAAGAAACCACTGCTGTTCCATAAGCACCACCTACTGTCAAGAGAGTGAATTTGCCTTTTCGTTCAGTCTGTCTGCTGTTTTTGTTTTGTGCAGGTGTCTTATGTAGCATAATTTTCACAAATCTTAAGTCAGATCATTCTGTTTTTGCTTTAAATCTTAAAATTAATCTAATTCAAATCAAAAACAACTGCTTACGCTACATGTGTGGAGAATCTTTGTTTGGATCATAATTAAAATGTAGTGGTCAAATAACTACAGATGTGTTTTGTTTAAGGTCAGTTTGTCTGTTACAGAGCAAGTAAACAAATAAATTTGCTTAAAGAAAAAAAGACCCGGAATTATTGGAATCAGCCAATTTGCTTGTAAAAAACGAATCGGCCATAAAAAAAAAAAATCATTTAAACATTTTAAACATGCAGGCTTTTGGAGGGAAAGCCTGATTAGGCCTCAAGGTAGGTAGCCAAAAGTTTGCTGGTTAAGTCTTCACAAAGGATGAAACATCAGTCATCACTAATGTGCTCATGAGCACGAAATTTAAGACTTAAATATATAAGCTAAATAAGCTCATAGTGGCAATCTACGGCGACACCGCAGAAACAAATTCAACCAACCCTGGTTATGTGGCGACAAATAGTGTTTTGACTCAATGGCATTTCCAATACTTCTCCCCCTTACCATCAAGCTCTTTCTCGATGAGGTCCATGCGGCCAGACAGCTGGTTCTGAATGTCCTCTATGTGTGTAAGCAGGTTCATCTGCCACTGCAGGCAGTTCCTGGCTTGTTCCACGGAGCCCAGGCTGCTGTCATTCACACAGCCAGACAGAGCAATGGCACTGCTCACCTACACAAACCATAAACACAGCATTGATTTCAAACTCTGTATCCTTTCACATACTGATCTTGAACTAGATCTGAGTTTTTAATGTCTTTTGGTTACCTCTTCTTCCTTTAGGTTAAACTGAGGGGCTGTTTGTATCCCCTGTTCATCCCTTGCATGTTCAAGGCCTGTACCGGGAGGTTTCTGGTAACTGTGCTCGCTGGTAATATAGGTTTCAGGGTTTGAGTTCTGGTTGAGGTGCTCTTTGAAATGTAGGCAGTCCGGAACCCCACCCATAGGCTGGTCCTCATCAGAATTCACCCAAGACCGAGCCCACAAGTGTAAACTTGGGTTATGCTTGTTCCTGAAAAAATGTGATAAGTGTATTATTGTTCCCACATCTTTTCGTCTACAGTTTTATATCAGATCAACTTAAAGCCCGACAGCACTTGAAAACAAGCCTGAAATTTTTTTTGCCGGTTTCACAGACAAGGCTTAGACTAATTCCAGACTAAAATGCATGTTTGAGCTGTTTTAACTGAAAGTAACTTGCAAGTAACCATGTCTGTGAAACCAGGCCATAAACTTCAAAGCATAAACATAGTTAAAATAAATCAACACCCACAAATTCAATAAAAATTAAGGTGAAAAAGGTGAGCTCCACCCATCTTTGCCAGCAATTCCTTTTGATAATTCTTGGTAATTAAAAACTATTATGGTAGTTTTTTTCCACAGTGTCACCTAATTTAAAGATTGGTTGGTAGGCTTCTGGGAAGGCAAAGTGACTCTTACTGTAAAATATCCATCTTTAGCTGAAGGCCATGAAGCAAGTTCTTAACACTGTAAACATCAGCGAGCAGCTGGTGAGTGGACACAATTTTCTTGGCGTTCTGATGTGAGTAGTTCTCTGTAAGGAAGGACAGGCCATACATGTGGCCCTTCTGGAGCCAGTCTTTATCATGGCGGTATTTAGCACTCCACCTCTGACCTGAGAAAAGTAAACATTTCAGTGAAACCCTGGAGTGACTTCAGTTTTATATTTACTAGGGCTGGGTATTGACACAAATTTAACGATTTGATTTGATTTGATTTAGAATCTCAAGCTTTTGATTCAATTCGATTCGGGTTTCAAATTTGGATAAATATCTGATGGCCTACAGTACATGGCAAATTTTCTCAAAGAATAAAAATCTGAAAAACTACTGCTGTAAACTATACAGGGAACCCAGTCAGTGGCACATTACTATAACATTAAAGGTTAAAATGAACTGATTTGTCTATAAACATTTAGATTACACACAACAAAGTTTTTATAATAGTAACAACGTTATGAGATTTTTTGAAATATAAACATTTAAATAATAGTTGTCATAATGTTTAATTTCATGATTATTTTCATATTTTCAACATTTAAATATTGAAGAATGGGTTAAGTAAAAAATATAATGACTATGTAATAGTGCATGTATTTAGTGAAATGCTCCTCTCTAAAATTAGTTTTTCTAGCTGATTAACAAGTTTATGGTCATTGAATGACTTCTGAGGTAAATGTAACATTACATGACATCGTTTACATTGGTTAAGTCTTTTCGCAGCTGAAACACTGATTGAGCGATTACATGAGACATTATACAGATTTGGGTAACACTGTCTACACTGGACATGACAATTGTCAGGTCACGCTGTGAGAGCATGTAAGAGTAGCGTAAGCTTGAAGTATGTCAGAAATACAACGGGGCATCAGTTTACTGTCAGACATTTGTCATGTCACGCTGCTTCCAGTGTAGACAGCATCACTGATTATAATGGTTTCTATTTGCTTTTGTCGCATCACGCCACTTGTGTCTGATGTAACATGGTGTAAGTTGTACTGTATCTTTCAATATACCTTCTGATGTTCATACATGTTCTGTGCTATAACTAGTAGTAAAAAAATAGTAGCTTCACTCAAAACCGAGGAACAACATCTTGCACGCCACATTAAAGAGCACCAAAGTGGTTTTGAAAGTTGAGAGTAACAAAGCACAAGGCTTACTGTGATTTATTGGATGGAAGGCATGCTACAAAATTTTGTTCATTCATCAACAGCATAGACTAAAAGCGGCCATCCTAAATCCCAAGAATCGATAACGGTTCAAATTAAATAAAAATAACAACTGATTAAAAATGAGAAATCAATTAACCCAGCCCTAATATTTACATTAACATTCAAGAAACAGACATCAGACATTTGTATTAAGCAGAATACAGAGGAAGATAAAACTATAAAATCCTGCTGACCCTTTGTGTGTGGTATTGTTGCATGGTTGTTACCTGGTGGGTCCCGGCAGATGTAACAGATGTACTGATCTGGGATGCTATCTTCCAAAAGCCCCATACACACACTGTGCTGCCAGCACATACACTCCTCACACTGTACAAAGAGAAATATATTACCAGAAACTATCATTTGCAATTCTACACTACAAACGATTCAGAACAAACACAACAAAAAGGTACTCAGAACCATATCAGCACACTTAAGATGTCTCTTGCATGAAACCATGAGCCATTGCTAAAAGTAATCCTACCTGAATCATAAAGCCGTTTTCTTCATCCATCTCACAGATGCAGCGAACAATTTCATCTGCACCAACTTCATCCTCATCCTGGAAGTCCTCCATAGTGATCGAGTCTAGATCCTGGTTATACTCATCTCCACTGAACAGCAAACTCTCAGTGGTCGAGTCTTCCAGGAAGTCAATGTCTGACAGGTCTGAGATAGGAAAAGAAAAAAGGACATGAAATGAGCCTCAACATCACAGCACAACACTGATATCACATTCATGTTGACTACTATCTATTTTACCTAAAAAAACACATAAAATGTAATAGCTGAAAGCTATAACTGTAATGAGACCATTATTGGAAAGTAGCTACAAATGGCTGCAAATCGATGAGAGGACTCACTCTCCCCGGTGAGGTCAACAGACAGTATGGCACGAGGGTATTGAAAGGTGCTGTGCTTGAAGGCACTAGAGGAAGAACGATGTAGTGGGGAAGACGGTCTTTCCAAGTAAGACAACGACATTTCATCCAGGTCTGAGTAACCTTAGCAAAAGATGAGAACAATATCACCCTCTCATTTCATAATGGCGACTCGTTATGGACTGAACAAGATGGCTAGAACTTATGAGGCAATTTAAGACATAAATTATACAAATTAAGGTCACAAATTAATTTTAAAAGTCATTGTAATTTAAATGTCAGATATAAGAGTTAAAGTATTTGTAAAACTTGTAAGTACAGAGACCTCTGAACCCAAGGCAAACCTAACTTACAGTGCAATTTTGATTTCTTCTTCTTTTTTTTCTTTTTCTTCTGTTTAATTCGGAAAAGGTCCTTCTCTTTCCTGTCTCTCCTGTCTTTATCCCTCTTTTTCGCTATGGCAGAGAACGAAATAAAATATGAGCACTGGTTTAAGAACATAAAATTGAGATAAGAAAAAAAAGTTCAGTAACCTCACCAAACAACTGACATTTATCCTCTAGTTTGAATTTCCGTTCTGTCTTTATACAAAGCCCTGAAGACAAAAACAAGATGAACAGTTAAAAAAAAAATGGAAAAAAGGAAGAACTCCATTCATCAGCTTTAAAATCTGCTGAATTATCTCACCATCCAGGTGCTTGTCCTTCTTGAGAATCTTGTCATGGAGGTTATCAAAGGTTGGAGGAGGCAGGGAGACCTCCGTACTGTCTGAACTGACAGAGGCAGAGGAACGTTTCTTCTTACAGAACTTAGCAGGCCTCACACAGCCAGCGCTGTCCATTTGAAGCATGAAGCCCTGAGAGGACAAAGCTAGGAGACAAAACATAAGAACAGAACTCTCTGTAATTCAGTTTGTGTAACTGTAAATTTAATAGCCATTTGATTGAAATGATACTGACAAATAACAACAAGAGAACCTACAGGAAGAAGTAGAGACGGTCCTGCGTCTCTTGTTATCTGGGATATCTGACAAGGTGCTTGTAGGCATGGAAGCAGACGTGGCCCTGGTGCGGCCCACCCTCTCTGGTGAGCAGACCTCGCTGTCCATTTCTTTCTCAGTGTTATGATAGTACTTCAGGTGATAGTCCAGCAGCTTTGCTTTCCTGAATGCTTTAGAGCATCCAGGGACTTTACACTTGAATTTATTATGGTCCAGGTCTATTAGAGACTCATTGGGAGCAGTGGGGTCATCAGACTTCTTGCTGTTTATGACTGAGGAGGAAGAATAAAGTTTAGATTAAATATATATATATGAAACATTAATTTAGCCATTTTAAAGTGCAGTATCTGAAGTGAGTGGAAGACAGGTGATGATTCATACTTGGCTCTCTGGCATGTTTGTTGGCTTTAGGAGTTCTGGAAGGAACTTTCTGACTTGCAGCTTCACATAAAATTAGAAGATAACAAATAGTTTTTACATATCATAAAATCTAAGCGGCATTACCATCACAGGACTTAAAATCTACCATTGATAATTTCCAAATATCCTGGTAAGTCACTCTGCTGTTTACTATATCAACAAAACTTTAAAAGGTGTCCTTTAAAAGGTTCATGAAGAAACATAAAAGCATTCAATGCTATGGTTACATGCCCAACCTACCTGTCACCACAGAAGGCGAGTTCCCTTCAAGTGTTGTTTGATTACTGGGCAACATGTCTGTCATCTTGTCCTCCTCAATGATTGGTGACTGAGAACTGCCAGTGGGAGGAGCTGTGGATGGGCTTCCTGAAACTGGCTTTTGTGAAGAAGCTTCTGTTTTAACTGCAGTGCTGCTATCTTCTTCTAAAGAGAGCATTTTAAAATGCAAGATTTAAACATGTGAAGCATGGACAATTATATCATTTCATAACAGACAAATCTAGAGTGGCAAAAAAACAGCATGTTCAAAAGTTTGGGGTCAGTATGATATATTCAGCAAGGGCCTATTAAATTGATCAAAAGTGACAGTAAAAACATTTATAATTTGACAAGATCATTTTGAACTTTCTATTCATGAAAGAATCCTGATAAAAATATATCCACAAAAATATTAAGCAGCAACATTGATAAGAAGAAATGTTTCTTGAGCACCAAATCAGCATATTAGAATGATTTCTGAAGGATCATGTGACACTGTTGACTGGAGCAATGGCTGCTTAAAATTCAGCTTTGCCAGCCCAAAATCAATCAATTACATTTTAAAACATAGTAAAATAGAAAATAGTTGTTTACAATTGTAACAATACTTCACTCTTTTTTTCTGTATTTTTAATCAAATAAATGCAGCCTTGGTGGCCATGACACTCCTGTCAAAAACATTTTAAAAATCTAACCCACCCCAAAGTTTTGAACATCGTGTATTTTTTTAGTGCTTTATTATGTCTTTCACCAGCTTTCTGAGAGACATCTGGGGGAGGAGGTTGAGTAATGGAATCCCTCATGTGTGGTGAAGAAGGGTAAGCCTGGTCAGAGCTTGTCGCTAGACGCTGAGACCGTCTCCTTCTCTGGGGGGAGTTGGGAGGGGCTATGCAGAAACAGACATGCATATTATTGTCACATCCTTATAATATGAAATATCAAGCTTGTTATAATTGCTGACAGTTGACAATATATAAATACTACTGCTCTCTAGCTGACGCACCAGTGTGTGTGCTGTCTGGAAGGGTGTGTGTCGAACTGGATGAAGGACTGGGCTCGGGGGCTGCGGTTGTGTTCTGACTGCTAGAGGTGGACTCTCCTGAGTCGTGTTTAAGTCTTCTTGAGCGAGACTTGCACAGGGGTGGGCTAGAGACGGATGCTGGGGTTCTTTGGGCACTGACAGACTGGGGTCTCTCTTCAGCTGGACTCGCCTCTGCACCTGACACTTTCTGAGGGGTGGAGAAGTAAACATGACACAGTGTGTGTACAAAAGTGATCATCACGTTGATAACAGTATGTCAGTTTCATCAATACCTGCTGAGATGTTACTGGAAGCTCTTTTGACTCTGCTTTGCATTCAGACTCAGTGTCAGCACATCCTTGATAATTAGAAACAAAAAGCACACATAGAACGTCATAATCACTACGCATTGCTGAATCAGTGTCACAGTTTATTTAAGAAATACAGAAGCAGTCATTAAAGCATTAACTTCTTTTTTCTCGAAGCTAAGCACAGCAAATACAGCAGAACAAACTGTAAGCTGTCAGTCAAATGGACCTAACTTGTGTGATATGTAATTCATCTGCATGCTTTCATTGACTTGCGCAGTTTAATTATCACACTTTAATAGTATTTATAACTCCTAACTTAACCCTTTAACTGTCACCCCCACTTTTTTTTTTAGACAAGAAAATGCACTATCCAAACTTAAATGGTTGTAATTCAAGAATACCTTGGAGTATAGACATAAGGCTGGTCTTGTTTTAAAGATGAAATTTGGCAGATTATTGTAGATGTGAAATAACTTATGTAAGATATGCCTCCATTTCCATATATGGTTTGAGTGATCTGAACCATATATTTCCATTATTTTCATACAATTTATGAAGTAGACATCCTAAATAGAAGTAGTATGGGAAGTTTGGCAGAATTTGATATGAATTCAGCCTCTAATAAACATAACTTAATAACTTAATAAAAATAACATGTATGTGGGTTATAGATCGCCGCCACAATCATAAATGTTTTTTTTTTTCTATTAAAAACATTTTCAGACCTTTTTTTCTCAAAAAATTGAATGGATGTTATCTTTTGAACTCTTGGCATGAAAACAAACATGTTTCAACCAATCTTTAATGATTTTTCATGTTCATCACTATTTCAAAATAAAGGTCTGAACATGCCTTATGAGTATGAAAATATGCTTGTTGCAAATTGATAAATTACTGCTCCTCTGTAATTTATTTTGAAAACTAGATATTCTAAGCTTTCAAATGATATATAGTTTGTCAAGATTAGTTTAGGTTTAGTATAGAATATTACTGTTTTAAATATGTAATGGCAAACGTCCCACCTGTGGGATGGTGACAGTTAAACAAGCTGTGTTACTATGAGAAATGATTACTTCAAAATGTAGATCTGTTTGCAGGTGCAAGACACTAACTAAATGAAATACATACAGCTCTCTCACTTTTGCTCAAGAGCCAGTGATTACCCTTTGCCGACCCCTGCTCCTCAGGGTTGACATTAGCTAGAAACAATTTCTTGTCAAACTCTAGAAACTAAGCCTTGTTGAGGGTAGTTACTCTGTGTTAATGTTTACCTGAACCTTTGCTGAGACGGGTCCTTTTACTGCTACACAAGTTGCCTTGTCTTTTGCTCCTCCTCTTTGCTGTAGCTGATTCAAGCTCCTCAACAGCTGGCTTGCTGTCCTCAACAGCCGGCTTACTGTCCTCCTCTTCTGAGTCTATGTCTGTTGTGTAAAGCAGGAAACAGACATATAATTGATGTGGCTGCTCAAAATGAGTGCTGGTTTAAGATCTGGCTCCAACCAAATCAAAAAGGTTTATGAAAGCTATGTAACTGAACACAGATCAGTAGGCAAGAACTTCACCATAAAACGTCTAGAAACTACAATTCATTAGGCAAGAAAAGTCCTAACAAATCACATACCAAGTTTCTCTGATTCGCTTTCATCATCATCATCATCATCATCGTCATCGTCGTCGTCATCAAGCTCTTCATCCGAACGTTGTTCTCTCCTGTCCTCTCGGTCCTTGTTGCTGTTGGCACTGGTACGTGGTCTGTTCCCTCCTTTATTCTTGGCTGCAGCTGAGGCAGCCTTCACCAGAGCGATCCAGTCCTGCTTGAACACAAACAAATACACTATCAGTCACATCTGACATTGACTGGTCACAAGCAAACCTCTTGCCATTAAAAAATTTTTTTAAAAAGCTATTAATAATGTAATAAAGGTAACTAAGAAGGTAGAATAAAGTGATTTAGCATCCCTGAGCTGCCTGACTGGCACAAAGATGCAACTGTAAGCTGTGTGGACCAGCTGATTGTCTTCAAATATTATTCAGGACTGACCCCAAGCATTTTACCTTCTGAAAGAGAGGAAGAGGTCAAGGAAAATACTATAGAGGGCCACACTGAAATATATAATTAACTATAAAGTATGCTTAGAATTGATTGTCCTATGTCATTCAACAGTTATCTAACAGTGTAGCAAAATGTCCAAAACCATCTATTAAACTTCAGGAGAACCTATTTGTTAATTAAAAGGAACTGATGAGGACTGTGTCTGTGAAAACACTTTAATAAACTTACTTGTCCTTTTGCATCTTCTGGCATGGACTTGATATGGATTCTTTTCACACAGCGAATGACTCCATCATAAAACTGTACAGTGTATGTGCCTAAAATAAAAAATAACAGCAAATCAGTGAGTCTTTATACATCTATTATTATACATATACAAATTGAGTCTTTTGATTTGACTCAAATAAACATTATTGTGTAAAGACATTACTGTAGAGGCATTCAGTTAAATCCTATGGTTTCCAAAATAGCATTTGAGAAAAGTTTTCCATGCATTTGGGAAAAATCATTACAGTCACACTAATCCAACGAATGCCAGATTAATTTTAATTGAATCATATAATCAAATTTAACTCCATTTTGTATTGCATATTGACAGAAGAAGTATGTTTCTGTCTAGATGGGTCAGCAATTTGACCTTACCTTCCTTGTTGATACTTTCAATCTTGGCAGGGTAGTAGCGGCAATCTGTCCATCGGGCAAGCACCTCCTCACCATCTCTCAATTCCTAAAGATGAAATAAAAACAGAATAGACGTGCAATTATTTACAGTCAACAGAACCAATATAAATTCAACCAAGCCTGTATTGAAGATATGGGATGTGCTGTGATCATAAACGTGAATGGTTAGAGCAGAACAAACTGTGATGGACACACCGAAACCTCTGATTATTTCATGTATTACCTGCCAAGCTGATTACAGTATTTAAGCAACCACACAGATACTAGTTACAATCCAATTCAAGAAAACCAGAGAAGCCTCAACTGTATTTACAGATTCTTAATTATAATTTAGCTCTAATCATTTGTTTTTAATGTTTATACTTCAGTAAGGAAAGCTTTCTCTAAATATGACACCATTCAAAAGTTTGGGTTGTTGTTAAAAAACTAAATTTAATCTTTTCAAATAAATGCTGTTATTTTGAACTTTCTATAGAATCATAAAAATAAAACAAAATCCCTGGGTTTCCATAAAAATATTAAGAAGCACAACTGTTTTCAACATAAAAATAAGAAATGCTTCTTGAGCACTGAATCAGCATATTAGAATGATTTCTGAAGAATCATGTGACACTGAAGACTGCAGGAATGGCTGCTAAAAATTCAGCACAGGAATCAACTACAGTTTAAAAATATAGTAAAAAGAAAAGTTTTTTAAATTGTAATATTTCACACTATTACTGTTTTTACTGTATTTTAATCAAATAAATACAGCCTCAATCTGCATAAGAGACTTCAAAAACTTTTTCAAAATCTTACAAACCCCAAACTTTTGATCAGTAGTGTAAGCCTCTTTAAATAAGTCACAAAGGCCTGTTTAATTATTTAAATGGATGATTGTTTGTGGCCCAACAAAACATTAAAAGGTTTTGTCTACGTAGATGGAGGAAAAACCCAAACAATGATGGGACAAGCAGTTGAGAGAGCCAGATCAAGGTAGATGGGCAATTGAGGTATGTACTTGTCTCTGCTGAGGTAAGTCTTTTTGGTCCTCTGTGCTCTCTGTACTTCCAGGAAGCTCACGAAGGCGAGATGCTCTCATCTCGCTGAGTCTCTCCTGGCAGAAATGTTTGTAAAACAAGAATTAATCAATCACTCATCTCATTAACAAATGAGATTTTCTTTTATTTCATTTGAGTGGCTGAAAACTTAAATAATGTTTATTTAGCTGCTGGAAAAACCCTGCATTTCTCATGCTTGCCAAGCCATCCTAGACAGTTCAGACCATAAACATATCTGAAAAAGGAAGTACTGCAAACATACAGACACCTCCTCTTCTTTGAGACCCTCTTTGCGGAGTGCCGGTCTCTCTAATGGCCGAAGTCTGTTGCTGTCCCAGAGAATCCATTCGTCGTACCTATGGCTCCAACGATCAAAATGCACAAGCATCTTTCCCTCATCATAATCAATCTTCTCGATACGTGAAGGGTACCTGTGAAGAAACCATTCAACATGGATCATTGATAGATAACTTGAAAAACAACAAATCACTGAACACACTTAATAATGGTCCAGTCAAGAACTCTTGAATATGAAAACAAACTATTCTTAAAGACAGTGACTAATGTTTCAGTTTTTTACTCTTACTTGTTTTAAATGAGACAAAAATATTAATCATATGAGTATTTAAAAACTGTAACACTCCTCTTACACAAGTATAAAAGGTCTTCCCTTCTTGTATGAAAGACCTTGTTTATATTGTGAAACATTTGTTATCATGGAAAATACTTAGTTACTATAACTACATTTTTAGTTTTAGACTTTGAGAGCTATTTAATTTTTTCACCCATTTATTTATTTACTTTATTATTCACTCATTTATTTGATCTACTTCAGCCCCCTGGGAGTCCCCAGACCCCAGTTTGAAAAGCCCTGTTCTAACATTAATAACACGCTAGCTGCAGTTACTGTAAATGGACCTTCAAAATGAATTTGTACCATTTTTGCAGGTAGTCCTGGGCCTCAACCCTGGCGCCAACCTCAAAAGTGATCCCTGGTCGATTTGGAGGTTTCTTGCTCATATTGAGTGCACTCTTACCAGGTCTTCCTCAAGACACAAATGCTCTTTGACGGACCTATAACATAAAGAAATGGTTTATGAGTATATGTATATAAATATATACATAAATCAGCTGAACTATATTAAATGGACAAACGCTTGACATATTCTTTATACTAACTTTACATCAAAAAAGGCAAATCTTTCAATCTTAAAAAATGCATTGCATTTGCATGGGTAGTATTTGTAAATGTATCAATAAACATGCACGGTTTCATGTAAGCTGGCTAAAGAAAATATGCTCAACTATTTTACCAGCTTGCAAAATGTACCCTAAATCAGGCCTTTGATTACCCTACTGTACTCTGGTACACTTATATCAGGGATATTTTCCAAACGTTTGCACACTTTAACGTGTCACGAAATAGCATCACATTCAAACAACAGAAATCAAGCAAATATATCAAAGTTTTTCAGGCTGGACAGTAGCTAACTGAGCTAACCAGCTACAATACTACACTCCACTTATGACAGTCTGGAGCACAAATTAAATCGCTATGTTAAAAAAATCGTTACCCTGTACGGAAAACGGAACCCCCTAAGAGATCTGGATACAAATTTAAGACTTAAGAGTGAAAAAATTAAACAAAATAAGAGGGTAACTGACTATTTAACCTAGCTCGCTAATGCTAGGTATTGGCTAACGAGCTCCATACATTTTCTGCTGCCTGATTATAATTGTCAAGTTTTTCCCTTGAAGAACTACAAAACCCGTGAGAATAAATATAACACCGCAAATTTTTAAAGATGAAACTTCAAGTCAAACCTCTCATTGTCCAGTTAGCACAGCAGAACTAGCCAAGCAGCTAATGCTGTACCAGCTGACTAGCTAAACCGTTCCGAGGGGATAAAACTATGTGCAAAAAAGAGAAAAAAATGACAGGCCAGTTTTTATCTTTGTTAAAACGACTCGAAGAATGACAGTTGCTTTCAGACGTCCGCTATATCGTGACATATACATTTACCTTTGCAAATTCATTGAGATAATAGCAATTAATTCCTATACTGTATTGTGATCATTCAAGCTCAGTTACTTTTACCCAAACTGAACGTGCGCGCGCACGCACACGACGCACAAAATGCCTGAAGGCACGCGCACCGCAGACTGACACGTGACCGATATTCTCAGACGCTTTGTTTTGTTTGTCTTTTTAGGATGCAAATAAACTGTTATTTAAATGGTGATTAAATTATATATAGAAAGCGATCAAAGAACGCTCCCTTTACAATCGCTGGAGCTGTCAATCAAACAGCGCAAGTTTATCAGTGACTATCTTCTGGACTCCCCCCAAAACTCCCATTTTATTCAACAAATCTCTTACATAAAGTTTGCACTGTTAGTTATGATGAAAGCATTCATTAATGTGCAGAAATTGAGTTGCAATGACGAGATCACTGCTTTCATGCGCTCAACAGCATGTCTGTGATTGGCTACGATCTTCATCACTGCAGCCTTTCATGCCAAGATCTAAATATAATGCCATAGGTCTAAATGTAATGTTTTTCACAATTAATTAACCTTGAGAGCTGTAATAGTAAAAATGTGCTAAAAGTTTTCAGTAGCTCCTCACTGCAGAACACAAGATCAAGGATCCAGATCCACAGGGTGGAGACGGGTACATTTATGGATATGTAAACTGGGAGGAGTTGGATCCAGATCCAAGGGGGTGGAGATGGGTTAGTTTAGGGATCAGGGGGTGGAGACAGTGGCATAGCGGACGGGCACGCAGGGCATTTCCAATTTATGTAGGCCTGTTACATTCTTATAGTCTATTATTATTATTACTATTGGGTTAGGCTTCTTTTATTATTAAATTAATATTATAATACATTTTCCCTGCGATAATTTCATAGCGCATCACGTGTTGTGAGGATAATAAAAGATTAGGCTATTAGCTCCTCTTTTTAAAAACATTTTTTAGGTCTATTATCAATTGGACATCAGTGTGTGGACGTCAAATTGACGTAAAAAAACGTCAGCCGCGCGTTCTTAAGTGACACACACCCAATGGCCTAGATTTGGTTTCAACATTGGGGGGGTTGAACGTATGCTGTTTTTTTTTTTTTTTTTTTTTTTTATATTAAAAAACAATCTGTTTTATGTGTAGCGTTATTGGACTATCTATCTATCTATCTATCTATCTGAATATCTATCTATCTATCTATCTATCTATCCTTCATAACTTTATGAAATTTATGTATAATCATTCATCAAATTCTAACATAACTGAGTGATTCTAAAAAGAAGGAAATTATGTTAAATATTGAAGCCGCCAATAGGCGGAAGCGTTTCGTTTTTTTATTGAGTGAGTCACTTAAATCGTTCATTCAGCCAATTCGTTCAGAAGTCAGATTAATTTAGGAAGAAAAGGAAGAATTCACAAAATAAATGAATTCTACATATTTTTCATTTGATCTACTGTGTTTTTCATGTTGAAATATTGGGGGGGTTGTAACTGAAGCATTTGAATATTGGGGGGGGGGGGTTACCTCAACAACCCCCCCCCCCAAACTACGCCCCTGCACACACCCGCGCGGGCGCCTCCTCTCTCACTTGTCTCATTCGCTCCGGTTCCCGCGGGTTTCACGCTCACACCAAAAGCGCGCACACCACTGATCTATATTAGTGGAGCGAACAAGTCACGCTCAGTCTCAAACAGAGAGAGTAGTCAAACAGAGTCACAATTCAAGAGTTCACACTTACAAATAATCAGATATTAGTATGCGTATTTGGCGTGCTGTCCGAGGAGAGGGCTCCAAGCTCAGTATTTGACCCGAACCCAGAGTACTCCCCCCGTATTCTGGTTAGGAAAGTAACCAGGCAAGTGTGAGGAGACGGGGTGGTGGAGGGATGCTGTAAAACTGTCGAGGAATATGGGTGAGTCAACTGTGTTTATATATATGCTTTCACTCATGCTGATTGGGTAGATATGTTGATTACTGACTGCCAGAGCCGTTGAATGTTTTGGATCGGTAAATGACTAAGAAAGAGAACGCATGTTGTGTAGTCATAAACTCATAAACTCTTAAAGGGACAGCAGTCCAATATTCCTGCTGCTGTCTATCATGTTATTTAAAGAACAAAAGACAAAGAAAATCACTTTCTGCTCTTGACTGAATGCGTTTTATAACTTTAATGGTAAGAATGAATCTGTATTTAATATTTACAATAAAGAATACAGAAATTAGGGTAACCAATGCAAAATAGCACTGGATGTGTTATTTTACATTTGATTACTTTAATTTCTGTAGTATTTCTTACCTGAATAAAAACCTACTTAACCTGAAAAACTTAGTTTCATAGCTCTCTGTTCTACTGCATTTACTTGTGCTGTTGTTTGCAACTTTTTTTTTATTTGTTCTTATTTTATTACTGAGTTTTACTTTTTTATGAAAATAAACTTTGCATTGAAGAAAGGTAGTTTTTTGTTTGTATATGCTGTCAATTATAGTTTCTTAGAAAGAAAATCGGAATCGGCAAAAATAGGTATCGGCAGATCACACTATCAAAAAATTGGAAATCGGAATCGAACAAGAAAATTGCAATCGGCGCATCTCTAGTTCCAATGAAAGCCACAGCAGAACTGCGACTCATATCGATGTTTTGTGAACGAATCCGTGGCTGTGAAAAAAAACATGAAAGTCAATGATTCAATTACACTTTCAAAAATACTGCCACTTGCTTCATTACTGAATGAATGAATGACTCATTGACTCACTCATTAAGACGGTGATTTACCGCCACCTACTGGTGGTTTTAGTTTAATATTTAAAAGTATCACTCGTTTTAACATCATTGCTTATTTCTCTTTTGGACATTTTTAATTAAAAATAATATTTATTTTATAAAGGTATTTATCATAGACTGTAAAAAAATATGGACGTACTGTCCGTGACGTCACCCATAGAGTTCTGAACAGTAGTTTTGACGCATAAATGAGGCCGTGGCCATCTTAGCTGCACGTGACCACACGTCACTCAAGGATAACTGAAAATGGGCAAAGAGGCGGGATGTAGTTGGAGCCCATGCGACTTGTTGCTGAAACCACGCCCGCCTAGCATATCTATCTTAGATACTATCTAAAATATTAATAAAGATAACAATACCAGTAGAAAGTACTAAAGTTTTACTGTCAATCTACGGTGATTTTTAAGATAACGTTATAACTTTAGATGCTCTAACACCAGTAGGCTAATTAATTTGTGTGGGGTGTGCAAATAACACAAAAAATCAACTGGGACTTCATACCTTTAATGAAAAAGAGACCGTGAGATGAATCCAATCCGTTGCACTTGGGTAAAATGTCCATTTCAAAACATAAAAAAAACTACTTTTTGTTCATGAAAGCGTTAAATCCACAAAATCTTTATATATTATCCATCGTTTGCATTACATATCTAAGGAATGATTTGCTCTCCATCATCGTTCTTCAAGAAAGGATGCAATCTGAGCATCGTTTATAATGTAAAACTCTATACGTACAGTACCAGATATCTGTATAACTCTCAAATGTTCTCTCAAACTAATGAGCACGTGTCCAAAATATAATTTTTCAAAATAGTGCAGCAGTTTTAGTTATAATATCCAAGCAGTGCTGTCGGAGTTGTATATTTGTCATTGTAGTAAATCTTAGGATCAAAACTTTTAGCCAATGCCACGATGATCCAACAACGTGTGTTCCGCATGCGAGCACATGTACACAGACTGACATCTGTCTCAAGTATGCAGCAAGCCATATATTGTATAAAATAATCCAGAAAAAAGGCATAAA
Organism: Megalobrama amblycephala; assembly: GCF_018812025.1. Taxonomy (NCBI): domain Eukaryota; kingdom Metazoa; phylum Chordata; class Actinopteri; order Cypriniformes; family Xenocyprididae; genus Megalobrama; species Megalobrama amblycephala. Next base: position 28,339,970 of record NC_063056.1, read on the forward strand.
TACGGCTGAGATGCCAAATTCAGCAGCTGGAATTAGCTGAGGTAACATGACGGCTCACAGACAGCAGCACCAATCCACCTGTCACTCAAGTGACCACGCCCTTAATTATGCAGAACTTTAAGGCTTAATATAATTTAAACGGTCGAGTTATAAAAAAATTCACCCCCCTCAGAGTTGTCATGAAAGGCAAAATTAGCAGTATAGACCAAAACACAATTTGAACCAGAGTGTAAACATGTTTTTTTCTGCTGTATACTTGGCTGTTTTAACATGATGGTCAATGAGATTCTGCTCCCTTTTGCAGCCTTTCCCTAGCGGTCAGTCGATGAATCGCAGTTTAAGTTACTTCCGTATTGGCTTCAGAGAAACTGGGGGAGGTTGCCGCTTGGTATTTATAAAGGTAAGAAAAGCACTTTAATGCACAATCAGATTAAGGGGGAAAATATTGTCCCTTAATGGAAAAGGTGTGACTGCAGCAGTCTAAGTGGAAGAGAGGGGGTATGCAGAAGAATGTTAAAGGTGCCCTAGAACTTTTTTTAAAAAGATGTAATATAAGTCTAAGGTGTCCCCTGAATGTGTCTGTGAAGTTTCAGCTCAAAATACCCAATAGGTTTTTTTTAATTCATTTTTTTAACGGCCTATTTTGGGGCATCATTATAAATGAGCCGATTCAGGGCTACTGGCCCTTTAATTCTTGTGCTCCACGCCCACTGAGCTCGCGCTTGCCTTGAACAGTGCATAAACAAAGTTTACACAGCTAATATAACCCTCAAATGGATCTTTACAAAGTGTTCGTCATGCATGCGGCATGCATGCGTTGGATTATGTGAGTATTGTATACTGTTATATTGTTTACATTTGATTCTGAATGAATTTGAGGCTGTGCTCCGTGGCTAACGGCTAATGCTACACTGTTGGAGAAATTTGTAAAGAATGAAGTTGTGTTTATGAATTATACAGACTGCAAGTGTTTAAAAATGAAAATAGCGACAGCTCTTGTCTCCGTGAATACAGTAAGAAACGATGGTAACTTTAACCACATTTAACAGTACATTAGCAACATGCTAACGAAACATTTAGAAAGACAATTTACAAATATCACTAAAAATATCATGATATCATGGATCATGTAAGTTATTATTGCTCCATCTGCCATTTTTCGCTATTGTTCTTGCTTGCTTACCTAGTCTGTTGATTCACCTTATCCAGACGTTACTGGCTGCCCTTGTCTAATGCCTTTCATAATGTTGGGAACATGGGCTGGCATATGCAAATATTTGGGGCGTACACCCCGACTGTTACATTGGCTACAATTTCAGTGGCGCAATAGTAGCGAATAAGGTTCACAAATCTGGAATTTAACGCGACCGACGTAGTTTCGAATCCGCCTTTTGCCAAGATTGCTCTTAACCATTTTCCGTTCACATATCACATCAGAAATGTTTTTATTCTCAATAAAAATGAAAATAATGTTCTAAAAGTGGAAATAAACTGCCTAGTGAGTGTTTAATAATAGTAAAAGTATTTATTTAGGGGAAGGTGTTGGGAAGGATTTATTCTTCCAATAAGTCAGCAGCATCCATTTAATAATTTTAATTAGGGATGCACCGATACCGGTACCAAGCTCATGTATTTGTACACTGCACAGAGACGGGCGAGTGGAATGACTCTGTTCCAACATGCAAAGGTTCATTCTATTGTTTAATTTTTAGTTTTTCCGTATCTTTACCCAGTGATCACAGATTTCTGTGCTTTATTCAAAGCACAACTTTAATTATTCTCGTTTCTCTTACTTTCCACACAGAGATAACATGCACAGCACCTGTTATATCAAATGGTTTTGTTGTTGAGCCAGTGCAAGAATACCATATTAAAATACAGATGTTCACCAGGGTTCAAGGCTAGAGAGGGAATCCCCAGATGTGCTAAATTTGGCTGGACTCTGAACCCAGAATGTGATGGTAATGTACCACTGTTAAATAAACAATTCATTTGGGAAATAAAACAAAAATCCATATAACTTTCATTATGCGAAAAACTCTGTAGTGCACTGAAACATTCTAAAATTAGATAGCCAATAGCCTTAAATTCAAAACGGAAAATTGCAAAATTTTGCAAAAAACAAAATTGCAAGTATGTAGTTATTGAAAAATTATTATTTCCAATACATTCAAGAAAATGTTAGTTTGATCTTAGTTTCATTTTTTAAAAAAACAATATGAATGCAGTCAACACACCAATATTTGTAAAACAACTGAACAAGATTACAAGATCTTATCTACAACATGACCATGTGCAGCCGCCGCACTGAACTACTGCATGAGGCAGCAGCAGCAACAAGGAGGCTTGTATGAGCAGCTTTATTCCCTGAACCGAATTTCCAGAAATGCAATTTGAATAGGATTTCAAACCACATATACAGTACACTGTTAGACCTTGCTGTAGAAAAACAGCCAAATTCTGACAGTTACAAACCATTTTCCATTAAAACAATAATATACTGTAGAAAACAATGCATTCCTGGTAATGTTTGTCATTTTCGAGAAAATAGCCTACAGGAATATACTGTGAGTTAACGTCGCTCAAAGTTGACACTCAGAGGCTGTTCCAAATCACACCCTATACCCTCATTCACTATTCCCTACATTAGTTCACTAATATAGTCCACTTGACAGAGTGAGTGAATGAAAAGAAGTGAGTGAATTCAGAAACTTTATGAACACCTGATAAGCAGAATCACTGAAAGACAGAGAAACAAGACCAGAAAAATGTCACGAGCAGAAACACAAGAACTACAACTGACTTCAGTGACAAACCAGTTTGACATAATTTTTTTTCATACATGTACTGAAGTTCTTGTTGAGAATTAACAGATATGGATGTTGATGTTTTATTGAAAATAAAAATGTATTGAAGTTTGCAGTCACCATCATCGTGACAAGTGTCTGCCTTAGTCGTGCTCTTGACTCATTCACATTATCTTTCTCTGGCTGCTGTAACTGAGTGTTTATAAAACACATTTATTATGGCAGGAAAAGGCCAACATAAAGTTGATCAGGTGTTTGGCTGTTGTGATGATTCTGTAATCATCTTGGACTTGGCTAATTCACTGATCTAATTCTGTGTCTAGTCTTTGATTTAATGGGTTTTTTATCTTTATTGATTATACTATATCTGTGATTCAACAGCGTACAAACAAGCAACGTTTCAGTAATAAGTTATTTAGGAAAATATATAAGTCCTTATAATGCATAAAATATTTTGATCTCCTGCATAACTTGCACAGCAGAGACATCAACAATCAGAATATGAATCTCAACAATGGTGACATCCAAAAGTTTAATGTTGCAATGCATGCTGGATGCCAGCATAGTACAAAACTCCCAGCATGCACTGCGGAATGAATAAATTATGCAGCTTTACTGCCACCACTGTTGAGATTGATGTGCTGATTTTTGATATGGTTTTTGGATTGACACGGTTTAGACATGGCATGTGGACTTACAAAGCAAATTATAATTGCATAAATTATGTTAAGAGATTAATGTTTTTAATGTTGAAATATGAAATGATTTAAAAAAAAAAAAAATGAAATCTCTACTTTTTAACTATGAAACTAACACCGCCAGTAGTCGTTCAAAAATCCTAATTCGTTTAACCTAGCAAACGACTGGGTAGCCTACTTGAATCATTTACTCGTCTGATTCTGTCAAATGCAGATATTTTGAGGATCAAAACGCGTATTGCTCGGAGACGCAGCGGTTCTGCTGTTTGTTCTGTTTTCTTGGACGGAGTAAAAACAATGTATCCTATCTATAAAAGTTACTCAGTAACTTTACTGAACTGTTGTATAAATTTCACATTTGCGATTGTGCAGATGTTCCTAAAAACAGCACTCTTGCTGGTGTGATAACTCGCATATCATAGGCTCGTGGTATAGCTAAGTAAATAAAACGGTAACTCGTTTGGCCTAAATGTTTTTTTTTTTTTTCTTCTTCTTTCTTTTTATTTTTCATTTTGATGTATGCCTATTCCTATTGTGATGGGAGTGGAGAGAGCGCTGAAAACTCTCGAGAGCACATAATTTAGTAAACAGAAATGATCATTCTCTGTAAAGCAATGAGACATGAACATATGAGAATTTATCAAAACTTTTCTAAATGCGCGCTCTTTTGGACTAAGCCTAATTGAAGCTTTTCGCCATCATGGTGACTTCAAACTAAACTTTCATTAAAACATTAACATCTAAACATCTGTTAATTCTCAGTAAGAACTTTTGTTGATGTATTACAGAAATAAAATCAAACTGGTTAATAATAAGTGTAATAATGTTTAACAGCTGGAAGTCAGTTGTAGATGTGTCTCTCTTTTTCTCTTGTTGTTTCTTCAGTGATTCTGCTAGTGTCACCACTAATTGTCAATCACCACTCAATCATCAATCAATTATCTCATTAACTTTAACACTGCTTCAGTGTTACTTTTTAACACCCGGCAAGATGGACTCATATGGAATGTTTAAAAATGTGTTTAAAATAAAATGTGAAAATGAAAAGGATTTAATAAATTCTGATTTTAATTCAGCATGTGTGTGTCTGTAAAATCTATATATATCTCATTATAGTCAACGATTGTACGCTGTCAAAGCCAATTTTGTACCCTTTTTGAAGGGTCAATTTTTGCACTGTTAAATAAAGGTACAAAATTGTCACCAAAGCAAAACTGGGGCGCGTTTCCCGAAGCGAACTATGGTCGCAAGTTCGGTCGTTACCAATAGAGTTCAATGGGACTTACGACCATGGTTCACCAACGATGCTTTCGGGAAACGCACCCCTGGTCTCTTAAGGTACAGATCACAAGGGTACCTTTGTACCATTGTACCCCTAAAGGAACAATTTTGTACTTTATTTTCTGAGAGTGTAGTATAAATAGCTAAATAAATTTGCCAAAGAGGTTGGCTATTGTAAATAGCCACTGCTTAATAATTATTCTGACTAATCTAAAAGGGGGAAAGTGAACAAAAAACAGCATTCAAGTACAGGTGAGCAAGAACACAGTAAATAGTTAATGTAAAATATTTATTCAAAACTATTAACTTATTTCTGTGCATGTGCACCGATGATATATGATTAATGCTTGTTTTTGGATGATATATGACTAATCACTTGTGTTTTGTTTGTTTCGTTGTAAAGCGACAGAACCATTGTAGTATGTTCAGCTCGTAAACTGTCATTTAATTGATCATTTGTTTTCTACATGTGACTCCAAACGGCTATAAATATAATTTGAATTTAAGGAAGTGAAATAAAAAATGTTAACATTTAATTGTTCTGTATGACCGATACAAGTGTCTTATGCTTCAAACAACACGGGGTATTTCTTAGAAACATCACATGATATTAATCCATGTTTAAAATGATAAATATAGAATTTTTTTATTAAATATATACTTCATTCCTATATTTAATAAATTATTTTTTATTTGATGGAAACATTAGCCTATTGTTAATTTCCAGTAATGCTCTAATTTACCCCAAACTATTCAAAATAGAGATCAAAATCAGTAGATTAAAAATTTGGTGTCAATGTTTTTAATTAATTTTAATCAATCAATATTTCGAAGTTATCAGAAAACAGTGTGGTGAACATTTTGTGGACATTTTTTATTATGTTTTAATGCACAACTTGCGTTGTTGTCCTCTGTTGTGTGACTCTGATCCATTTCCTTGATTTGGAGTGGCTAAATGTAACAGAAACTCAAGCACAATTGTATTATTTTTAAAAGCTCATGACACTGCACCCCACAGCGAATGGCTGCCTGCATTATTTTATTTCATTTTATTTAATTTAATTTAATTTTATTTTGTTTTGTTTCTCGGCACTTAGGCAATCAGCAGCGATTGACATGACCACCAATGAAATCTGATAGCTTTGTCGCCATCTGCAGCTCAGATGAAAAAGCCTAAATAAGTCATGATTAGTCAAAAAAGTCATGTCTAATATTAGCCTAAATGTTCAATTTCAACCATTTAAGATTTGAGTCATTTCAATATTGTGTCTGTTAATTTTTAAATGAATAACCTACTAATATTCACCATTGAAACAAAAAATATTTATTTAAGAAACACAAGAGAGTCAAAAGAATGTATTACCAAATGAATCATAAAAAAGTATCAAAGTGATGCTCTCTTCATAATCTATTTACATCGTATTGTGAATTTAACCATCCATCATCCGGTCAGCTGCATTATGGCAGTTATCAAACAAAAGTTTGTAGTTCGTTCCTCCAGCCTTCACAAAATCAGACACTGTCTTGCTCCCACGGAAATCTTTTGTCTCAACAATCTGTCCATTAGAAAAAAAGAAAGAAAAGAAAGGTTTAGCACAGATCAAAATGATCCTCTAAAGTTAAATGAAATTGCCAAGAGAGTGCATCAGGTATTAAACAAGTCTAATTTCTAAAAAATACAGACTATACAGGGATAAAATACAGTCTTATATATATATATATATGTTGCAGTTACAGGATTTCTTGCCTTCCAGTTGCTGCTCATATGACGGGCAGCCACAACAACGGTCTGGGATGAGATGCCGTAGCCATCTCCTTTATGGACCAGCCATTTAGTGCCGTCTTCTAGAGTGACTCTAAAAGCACAACCAGCAGAAGTCATACCTAATATTCAACACATTCTCAATATACAAGTGAGATGTATTCACCATGATGCATATAACACACAAAAAAATGACAAAACTGCTCATTATATCTTGATTTTACCTGACTCCAGAGTGGCTGAGTATGCCTGCTTGGAAAGACATCCCCTCCAAAGGTCTGGTCATCCTCTCTGCCTTGAAAACTTTGGAGTTGTATAGTTTCCTTAGGTCAGACATTTTGGAAAGGTCGTAATTGTAAGAGTTTCCATTCCCTGAAGATTCAATTTGATGGAAAATAGATTATTCATTTGAACGTACACCATTGTTAACTTTAAAAGTAAGGCAGAAGGCAGAAAATCCTTAACCCGCATTATTGTTGGTTATTAAAATGAAATAAAAATAAGCTATAGAGAATGTGCAGACAGTGTAGTGAAAATAATGCTAAGCAAAATGAAAATTAACAAGATTTGTAAATGTACCATTGCCCCATGAGGATTCAGCCACCACGGCCAACACGGCCAAGAAAAGCAGACCCAGTGCAGTCTTGAAGGACATCATGGTTCACAGCAAACTGATGCTTGATAGAAAGTTTGTTACCACAGCAGTTTTTATACTTTTTTGACCCCGTGATCCTCCCCTTACCAAAAGCTTGCTTCACTTCTGATGTCATCTGAACAAACATGGCTTGCCCAGGCAGTGCTTTGGGAAAGACCAGGATTGCACAATTGTAGTTTGAAAGGTTATTGGTTGGAGAGCTGTGCTGTTTTATTTCTGAATCTCCTCCAGAGTTCATGTTGTTCTGCTGGCAAATGGAAAGCAGGAAAAGCCAGAATTGCACAACTAAACTGGAAAAAACCATACTTAATAATACATTTTTATTTAGTAGACAATGTTATTCAACTTAATATGTTATCCATCTTACTTTTTTATTGAATTTTTGTTTTTTTTAATTTACTTCTGGAAAATAAAGTCATGTCTACTGACAGTTGCCAATAATAAAAACCAAAATTAAGATATAAATTGAGATGTAAACTAAAGTATTTTTGTTATGTTGTAGAATAATGGAAATTTTCAATGCCCTGCAAATGCTTACCACCAGATGTGTTCAGTGTCTTGGTTTGCAGAAGAATATTTCCTATTCATTTCGATAGACATTTCAGAAACAAGTAGTCTTAAAGGGATAGTACACCAAAAAGATCATATACTCACCCTCAAGTTGTTCCAAATCTGCATGAATTTCTTTTTACTGAACACAAAAGAAGATATTTTGAAGAATATGGGTTACCAAACAGTTGATGGACCCCATTGACTTCCATAGTATGGAAAAAACACTAAGGAAGTCAATGATGTCCTACTTGAAGGTGAGTAAATGATGAATGATGATTTTTAGGTGAACTATCCCTTTAAGCTTTAAACCAGCCCAATCTCTCCTAGATGAATAACAACATTGCAACATAGCAACAACAGGCGAATGATTGCTAATGCCAGACGGTGTGGTTTGAGTTTCATGAAATGGCTTAACTCAGAAGATTTTCACAATAGTGTCTAGAAGTTCAAAACCAAAAACCATTCAGCAGGATGAAAATACCTTGACGAGGTTTAGAGTAGAAGGCCTAGACTGATGTGCTATACAGCGGAGCATCTCTGAATTGTCCATATGCTTCTATAGAAGCACTGTCGATTCATGGCATTTTTAAGAATCTGACACTCTATATATTGCAGCATGACTCAGTCAGGAGTCACTAATGACACTCGTTTATTTTTACAGAGCTACATTAAACTGGCATTAAAGCAACTAGTGTGCCACAGAACCACAGAATAAATGTCAGTATCACACAGAAAATGTAGATGGAGGTTTGCCTCATATGACACCCTAAAAGAGGCGTATATCAAACGCATCTCCACACACTTAGCATAAAAAACAGTCAGTGACCAATTTACACATCAATTGTAGACATTTCTCCCCTTATCGACGCTTAAAATGAGCAAGTTGGAATGGATAGGACGCTTGAAAAACATGGTGAAGAAGAGTCCTTTATATTCAAATTTCATTATCGGCTTTGTGATGCTGGGACTTGAGCAGCTTGTGGAGATAGACTTTGCATGCCCTTGTAACCCAAAGCTGAATCTGCTGTTCTCAATGGCGTATTTTGTAGTTCCCGCTCTCTTCTCCTTCGCACTTTTGTTTTATATTCAAAGCTCACAAATCAGCAATTATTCAAGCTGTTTGCACTGCGCTTTAGTTTGTCTTACTCCGGCCATTCTCTGGATCATGCTACTGTTCTTTGATGGACAATACTTTGCCTGTGCGAAGACTTCATGGGAAGGACTGACGGTTCACACGGATATAACTGCTTCAACAACATGGTGTCAGCCTTTAATCGAACGTGACAACAGCACAGAAAAGCAAATGACATTTTTTAGCTATCGAAATAACTCTCAGGTGAGCATGATGATAAAATTAAGATGCTGTTACAATTGTGTTGTGTTTGATCAAGCTATATTTTTCTCTATGAGTTGATTATTACCTGGTCCCAAGTTTTCATGTACTCTTTTAAACATGAATGTACTTCTTCAGCTAGTGGGACTGTGCATACTGCTCCTGATCTCACTGCCTCTGATGTGGATGGGCGTTAGGAGGTGGTACCACACACCAATAAGAACCAAAGAACTTGAAAATGAACAAATAGAAATGGAGGATTTGAGCCCATCAACTGCTCCGGACACTGTCTCTACAATTGGTGATCACAACAGAGATGAATTTTAACAGCTTGGACAGAAATGACTTTATTTTTTATAGTTGGACATTTTTCATTTTCACAAACCTCATGTTTAAAATTCATAGGCTTCTCATTATTAAATATAATGGAATAAATACACTAGTAAAGTTTGTATTTTTTAATTATATATAATTTGGTGTTGTTGCAACAGAAAAAAAATCAACTTTGTGTTAAACTCTTTTGAAGAAGTAAACCATATTTTGCCATTTTCTAAAGAAACTGTGTCATATTGCAGCTTTTACCTTGCAGCTGTCATGTAGAGTAACAAACCACTTCCTGTCATTTACAGCAAGGCCATGTTTAGTTTGTTTTTGAATTACTTTCATTTTGGATTACATACTCAGATATTAAATCATTAGATATTTAGATGTAATTTAGATGTTTCTAAGTGATATCCACTGAGAGACAATTTGATGTTGGGAAAAAATTAGGGCAATACTTGAACCTGTGACTTCTCGAACTTAAAGCAACACACGTACCTCCAGACAAACACATCCAACACTATACTACAGTTTATTAATGAATAAATAACTTCTTTAAATATGTTATGTGTAGTAGCTGTAGTAAAGCACACAATGACGAAGGAGATAACACAAAAACTCTTTATTAACGATGCAAAATCCTCAGGGGATCACAGGAACAACATATGAGAAATGCATAAATCATAAATGAGAACCGAAAAGGGACTGAACATAACAGGGAGTATGAATACAATGTGAACATAATGAAATACAGGTGCAAATCATAAGTAACCATAGAAACAAACAAGGACATAATCAGTAACCCAGGAAACCGAAACATAACTATTTTTGTGTTATGTTTATTTGATCATTTTAACAAGGCCTTTTATTTGCATACAATCATATATACACTTAGCATATTACATATAATGTGCCATGACACATTCAAATTGTAGTATTATGGCCTTTATTTACATATTATAAGTGCCATCAAAGTTGACTACCCTGGTGAAAAATAAATATACTAAAATGTATTTGAAATACATTTATTTCATGCTAAGTATTCTACTAATACATTTACATATTTATGTAATTAAAAAACATGCAACTGTACTTTTGGTATACTAAACTGGTATACTTAAAGTCTGCTAAATTGGAACAACTTTGTTGTACCTAATACGCTTTAATTGTGTGGAAGTAGTGCTGAGGTCCAACTTATGATATACATATCTGATTGTGCTAAAGTGGAACTATTGCAAGTATACTTTAGGTACACTTTAAATATTTTGCATTTAAAGACTGATATTATACAGTGATCATACAATCAGGCTCAATATTAAGAAATTGTGCATTGTGCAATTGTGCAAGTGCATTGTGCACTTGTAGTAGTCCAAATAAAGTATAATTATAATAATTATAATGAATTATAATCAGTAAGTCTCAAGCAATATGTTAGTAAATATGTTAATATACTGAACTATACTTAGTATGAAATAAATTTTTTTTAAATATTACTTTTTTACTAGAGTGCACAGTCTCTATCAGAGGATCACATCTCTCAATTGCAACCACAGAGCTGAGTCTTACTCCGAGACACATGAAGATGTGAAAGGTGTGAATTTTACTTGCATAAGTGCACAAAAGACAGCCAGCAATCAGTTTCACTCTTAGACTGTACACCTCCCGACCATAACAACACAGACAATGAGCAAGGAATGGGTAGCACGCTTGAAAAACGAAGTGAAGGAGAGTCCTTTTTATTCAAATGCAATTATTGGCTTTTTAATGGTGGGACTTGAGAAACTCATGGAGATGGATTTTGCATGTCCTTGTAATCCAGCGATGAATCGTGTGTTTTCTGCAATGTATTTTGTGATTCCTGCTCTATTTTCAAGCGCACTCATGTTTTATATTCAAAGCCCACAATGCAAAACAAAGTGTCCGGTCTCTTTTTTGACCTGCATCATTCCAGCTGCTGTTTGGATCATGCTGCTGTTGTTTGATGGGCAATACTATGCCTGTGCAAAAACCTCATGGGAAGGACTGACGGTCCACACCGATATATCTGCTTCAACAACATGGTGTCAGCCTTTGATCAATCCTAACAACATCACTGAAAAGCAAATGACATTTTTTGGTTTTCGAAATACTTCTCAGGTGAGTAAATCGGGTGATTCAATTCTGTCTGATGTGGATGAAGATGAAATCCATTAAATAAAATGTACCAAAGATTTTGTCATATGCTTCAAACTGGTATAACACAAATTTTCACTTCAGATATTTGCACTGGTCATGCTGTTTCTGAGCTCTGTGTGTCTGTTTGCCTTTGGATGTAAGACGTGCTGGAACAAGCAGCAGGAAGCACGAACCGAAGTAGATGATCAGGAAATGGGGGACCTTGCTCAACGTTCAGTACCCCCTCCTGAACAATCTTCATTAATTGAGGATGAAAGCAGAGGTGCGTCTGAACGGTCATAAATGAAACTTTTTTTCTTATTCAGATCTTGCCAAAAAATCATTTAATGTTCACAAAATTTTAAAAAAGAAAAGGAAATAAATATAAAATGTTTTGCAGCACATCCTCATCCAACTGTTCTACAAAGTGCATTTGTTTCTCAGAAGTATTGACATCATGGTGAAAACCACATCCTGTCATTCAGTGCACTGCCTTATGTAACATGGCACAATGTGCTGCCTACATTCACTCATTGTTATCTTTCATGCTATTGGCTTGTGTACTGTTTTGTAAGTTTGTTAAATAAAATACACTTTGCAACTGATTTCTGTCATTTTTTTTTTTTTGCTAAATCTGAAGGTATGTGAGGATATAGGGTTAAACTTAAGCATTGAGTGTACATTGACCAACTGGTTTTGGTTGCAGTTGACCTTAAATGTTTCCTCAAGGCAGGAGGTAAATTTTCACAACACAGAAATAAAGATGTTTATTAACCCTTTAAACAGCACCCCCACTAGCCAAAAATGACATATTCCCAACATGAAATGGCTGCAGCTTTTGAATCCTTCGGTCTACAGGCAAAATCCTGGTCTTGTTTGAAAGCAGATTTTGACAATTTCTTGACTCATAGTAGTACAGGAACAGTTTTAGAGAGGCTCAAATAGACTGAAAAATGACTATTATTTTTTGTACGATACTTTCAAGAAAAAGAAAATAAGGGATTTGAGAGGTTTGAAACATATTTGAAATAAAGATACATGTTTTACTAAGTTCTGGTTTAAGTTTGAGGATGATTCTGATGAAACTGTATTTTCAGCAAGCTTTTAAGTGTCTATCTGAAAAGGACACTTGGAGACTCTAATAGGACACCTGATATACAGGTGCTGGTCATATAATTAGAATATCATCAAAAAGTTGATTTATTTCACTAATTCCATTCAAAAAGTGAAACTTGTATATTATATTCATTCATTACACACAGACTGATATATTTCAAATGTTTATTTCTTTTAATTTTGATGATTATAACTGACAACTAAGGAAAATCCCAAATTCAGTATCTCAGAAAATTAGAATATTACTTAAGACCAATACAAAGAAAAGGATTTTTAGAAATCTTGGCCAACTAAAAAAAAAGTATGAACATGAAAAGTATGAGCATGTACAGCACTCAATACTTAGTTGGGGCCCCTTTTGCCTGAATTACTGCAGCAATGCGGCGTGGCATGGAGTCGATCAGTCTGTGGCACTGCTCAGGTGTTATGAGAGCCCAGGTTGCTCTGATAGTGGCCTTCAGCTCTTCTGCATTGTTGGGTCTGGCATATCGCATCTTCCTCTTCACAATACCCCATAGATTTTCTATGGGGTTAAGGTCAGGCGAGTTTGCTGGCCAATTAAGAACAGGGATACCATGGTCCTTAAACCAGGTACTGGTAGCTTTGGCACTGTGTGCAGGTGCCAAGTCCTGTTGGAAAATGAAATCTGCATCTCCATAAAGTTGGTCAGCAGCAGGAAGCATGAAGTGCTCTAAAACTTCCTGGTATACGGCTGCGTTGACCTTGGACCTCAGAAAACACAGTGGACCAACACCAGCAGATGACATGGCACCCCAAACCATCACTGACTGTGGAAACTTTACACTGGACCTCAAGCAACGTGGATTGTGTGCCTCTCCTCTCTTCCTCCAGACTCTGGGACCCTGATTTCCAAAGTAAATTTTGCATTTCCTTTCATCAGAGAACATAACTTTGGACCACTCAGCAGCAGTCCAGTCCTTTTTGTCTTTAGACGCTTCTGACGCTGTCTGTTGTTCAAGAGTGGCTTGACACAAGGAATGCAACAGCTGAAACCCATGTCTTGCATACGTCTGTGTGTAGTAGTTCTTGAAGCACTGACTCCAGCTGCAGTCTACTCTTTGTGAATCTCCCCCACATTTTTGAATGGGTTTTGTTTCACAATCCTCTCCAGGGTGCGGTGATCCCTATTGCTTGTACACTTTTTTCTACCACATCTTTTCCTTCCCTTCGCCTCTCTATTAATGTGCTTGGACACAGAGCTCTGTGAACAGCCAGCCTCTTTTGCAATGACCTTTTGTGTCTTGCCCTCCTTGTGCAAGGTGTCAATGGTTGTCTTTTGGACAACTGTCAAGTCAGCAGTCTTCCCCATGATTGTGTAGCCTACAGAACTAGACTGAGAGTCCATTTAAAGGCCTTTGCAGGTGTTTTGAGTTAATTAGCTGATTAGAGTGTGGCACCAGGTATCTTCAATATTGAACCTTTTCACAATATTCTAATTTTCTGAGATACTGAATTTGGGATTTTCCTTAGTTGTCAGTTATAATCATCAAAATTAAAAGAAATAAACATTTGAAATATATCAGTCTGTGTGTAATGAATGAATATAATTTACAAGTTTCACTTTTTGAATGGAATTAGTGAAATAAATCAACTTTTTGATGATATTCTAATTATATGACCAGCACCTGTAAAGGGTCCATACAGAACTACAGAACTACTGTGCACACCAAAATTCACATGAAAAACCAAAGAGCTTTGACACAATTCAAATGCTGCTTGATATATACCATAGTACTGAATGAGTGCCATCTGCATGGTATTTACGTACATGGTAGTCCAAAGTATTTGAAGAATATTATTGTATTAGAATGGTGGCCCAAGATATTCTTGTCACATGTCATGTCTCTGTCTGCCCCTGTGATCTAGTTTCCCCGTTCTGTTAATTAGTTCATTTGATTCACCTGTTCCTTGTTAATTATCCTGTCACCTAGTTTAGTTCCTTTGTTAGTCCCTTGTATATATACCCTGTGTTTCTAGTCTTGTGTTGTCCGGTATTGTTCATGTTATGTTGGTGTATGTTCCTTTGGATTCCTGTTTCTCTTCAAGTAAAGACTTATAGTTACTCTATCTCCTCGTCGTGTGCTTTGTATACCAGCAACCGTAACAGAATACCGGACCAAGACAGTTTTTTGCGGCGATTTTCTTTTTGTTTGTTTTTCCCCTTTGTTTTTCGTCATGGACCCTGATGTCGCCATTCTTCGCCTGGAGCAGAGGGACCGCTCCCTGGAGGCTCACACCCTGGAGTTTTTGGAGCTGGCGTGCCGTACACACTATCTTGACAGCACGCTCCGTGTACTCTATCTCTACAGCCTAAGTGAGCGGTCCCGAGCACGCCTCCCAGGGAGCGGTCCTCAGAAGAACTTCGCCGCACTCGTGGAGTGGGTGCTGGTGAGTAACGATTCACCTGTCACCGTCGGCCCCGTGTTGGATGACTTCGCCGCCAGCCCCACTCCACTGCCAGAAGCCAGTCAGCCACCATCGACGAACGTCACAACGAAGATGTTTCACGAGCCCACCGCAGACCGAGGAGGCCAGCCCACCGCGATGGATGAGCCAGGACCGAGGAAAGGATCGGACAGTACCATCGCCCCGGAGCCAACCTCACAGCAAGGGTCTGACCAGGTGCGCGAGCCGGTAACATCATCTGACGTCGTTGGAGTGCTTGTGGAGCTCGGGGGCTGGGAGGAAAGCTCCACCCACAACACCACCACGGCAAAAACTATGACTGACACTGGCAACTATGCTGAGGAACTGAGAGACATTTTTTTGAGTGATCTAATAGATTTTTCCGGAGAGGTAATTTCCCATTCCCCTGACTTCCCTGTTTTTAATGAATCTCCTGAGCTCCATGAGGACCATTCTCCCTTGTTCTCCAGTTCTCCTACGTCTCCTGAGTTCCCCGTCTGCCCACCCAGCCTCCCTCTCCCGCCTCCTCTATCACCCAGCTTCTCAGCCAGTTCGTCAGCCCCACCATCACCTCTGCCCTTCAGCTGCTCGACATCTCCCACATGCCAGGTGGGGATGTCGAGCATCTTCAGCTCCTCCACTCCATCTACTCAAGAGGATCCCCTGCCTCCACTTCCAGCCTCCACGCCCCTTGCTCCACCTCGGCCCGTCGACACTTCGGCGTCACCCTGGCTCCTCCCTCCCTCGGCTCCACCGGACACCATCGGCCATACGGCTTCTCCGGGCTCCCTCGTCTTTCCGGCTCCGCCTTGGTCAGTCGTCCACCTGCCTGCACCTACGGCTCCGTCTGGCTCCTCCTTCCCTCCAGCTCCGCCTACATCCTCGGTCCCACCGGCTCAGCCTCTGCCCGCTGGACGTCCGCCTCCTCCTCGGACGCTCGTCGCCATGGCTCCTCCTCGGTCTCCAGAACCATCGGCTGCGCGTGGGCTCGTCGGCTCGTCAGTTACATCTGGGTCTCCAGCTGAATCTCCGTTGGTCGTCCCCAGGGTGTCGTCTGCCCCCAAGCCGACTCCACCATGGCTCCTCCCACCTGCGACTCTACCCTGGGGCCTCGTCCTGGCTGGCTTCTGGGGTAACATCTGGCTCCTCCTGCTCCTGGCTTCCCCCTGGCTCCTCCCACCCTCCACTCCCCCTTGGACTGTCATTATGTTCTATGGACTCTTTTCTTTTGCTGTTTTGTTTGTACTCCGCCCTCCTCCAGAACCCCCTCCCTCCCTCCTCTGTACTCTTACGGCGCGAGGACGCGCCTATCCGGGAGGGGGCGAAATGTCACATGTCATGTCTCTGTCTGCCCCTGTGATCTAGTTTCCCCGTTCTGTTAATTAGTTCATTTGATTCACCTGTTCCTTGTTAATTATCCTGTCACCTAGTTTAGTTCCTTTGTTAGTCCCTTGTGTATATATACCCTGTGTTTCTAGTCTTGTGTTGTCCGGTATTGTTCATGTTATGTTGGTGTATGTTCCTTTGGATTCCTGTTTCTCTTCAAGTAAAGACTTATAGTTACTCTATCTCCTCGTCGTGTGCTTTGTATACAAGCAACCGTAACAATTCTATATACAGTATATACTATATTCTGTTGCATCTGCTCCGGTTTATTTGTGATCACAGGCCTTCGCATTCTCACCATCCATTAGGGCTCCAAATGTGCACACACCAAAACTAAATTATCGTAACTAACTGAGTATAATGCAACTCCAAAAGCTCTTAATGCTGCCTATTTTCTGGGATTTATGATTATGAATAACAGGCAGATGATTCACTGCAGATACATCACTCATATTATGTGATCATATCCCGCTGTCTTCCGATGACGGAGATCCACCATAAACATCTGCATTCTGTCTCGTGCATAACTAAAAATAACAGTGGCATTTGTATGCGTTTCGAGATTTTTTTATAAGAATAAAGTGTTTACCTACATGAGAAATGCTAAGCAAGTTTAGTGTTTAACATATTATAAAAAGCTATATTTCTGCCTCCTTATTTCACCAAAATCCACACTATAGATTGCAATCAGAAGGTATTACAAACACTCACTGTCCTTTAAATTGAGTTTAGAGTAAAGAGTAAGCATTAATCTCATAAAAAGTTTTATTAACAAAGTTCGAGAGGAACATGTTCAAATGATCTACCCAATCAGCACTTGAGGAGGTCTATATATACATAAATGACTCACTTATGTTTTTCAAAATATGGGGGGAGTACTCCGGGTTTGGGCAAAATGGTACTCACTGCAGAGTTAAATGACATCCAGCTCCTCCTCTCTGGGCGTTACATACAGTATAGTTAAGCAATATCAGACAAAGAAAGTATCAGACTGCTGAGGGTTGACCGCTGAATTATTTCACATAAGTCTTAACAAAATGAACCACAACCTGCACTGGATGCATTTTTATTGTTATTTTATTGTGTGCTATATGAATCGCCCGTCTACAAGTTTGATAAATAAATTGCACATTGTAATAAATGGTAACACTTTACAATATGGTTCATTAGTTAAACATTAGTAAATGTGTTAACTAACAAACTAACCATGAGCAATATATTTGTTACTAATCTTCGTTAATATTAGTTAATGAAAATACAGTTGTTCATGCTTTAAAATACAGCTTGTTTGTTCATGTTAGTTCACAGTGCATTAACTAATGTTAACAAGATTTTAATAATGTATTAGTAAATGTTGAAATTAACATGAACAAAGATTAATAAATGCTGTATAAATGCAGTACATTATTAGTTCATGTTAACCAATGTAGTTAACTAATGTAAACTAACAAACCTTATTGTAAAGTGTTACCTAATAAATTTCAAATCACAATTTATTACTGTCATGTAATGTTATATTTAAGCTATATGAGTGTACAATGTGATATTTAATCTTTGTATATATGTGCTGTTTGTTGTTTTGGTTGCAGAAATAAACACAAGAAGAGCTGAAGTTTCATATACGGTATTTATTCAAAACATTGGTCCATTGATTTGTAGTGGAATATTTTTGAAACTTTAGGTGTAGAAACAATGTAGAGTTTCATTAAAAGTTACCAGATGTACTACATATATACAATATATAAGTCATTTTGAAACATGCTTACATTTATCAATGCATGTAATTTGTTTCCATGTCCGTGCACACAGTATGAACTTACTGTTCATGTGAGTGCACGTGTGTAAATTACAGTCCTGTCACCAACACTCCATATGTCCTGGGCATCAGTGTATGCTGAGGGCTGTCAGAAGGGCTATTTAGGGGACTGGAGTCCACTCCTCCAATTGTGGGCAGGTAGGCATGGTGCAGAATGGGTAACTGCAGCGAGAGCCTGCGATGAATGCTGTGGAAGCAACACATCCATTAAATAAAGCCATCTGGAATTTAAGGACATTCTTTTCAAAACAAATTTAAGGATACTGCAGGAACATTGCATTCAAATGCCAGTTTACTTAAAGGTGCCCTAGAATTAAAAATTTAATTTATCTTGGCATAGTTAAATAACAAGAGTTTAGTACATGGAAATGACATACAGTGAGTCTCAAACACCATTGTTTCCTCCTTCTTATATAAATCTCATTTGTTTAAAAGACCTCCGAAGAACAGGCGAATCTCAACATAATACCGACTGTTACGTAACAGTCGGGGTGTACGCCTCCAATGTTTACATTTGCCAGCTCATGTTCAAGCATTAGACAAGGGCAGGACTTCTGGATGTGCACAGCTGAATCATCAGACTAGGTAAGCAAGCAAGAACAATAGCGAAAAATGGCAGATGGAGCAATAATAACTGACATGATCCATGATATCATGATATTTTTAGTGATATTTGTAAATTGTCTTTCTAAATGTTTCGTTAGCATGTTGCTAATGTACTGTTAAATGTGGTTAAAGTTACCATCGTTTATTACTGTATTCACGGAGACAAGAGCCATCGCCATTTTCATTTTTAAACACTTGCAGTCTGTATAATTCATAAACACAACTTCATTCTTTATAAATCTCTCCAACAGTGTGTAATGTTAGCTTTAGCCACGGAGCACAGCCTCAAACTCATTCAGAATCAAATGTAAACATCCAAATAAATACCATACTTACGCGATTAGACATGCTGCATGACGAACACTTTGTAAAGAACAATTTTGAGGGTTGTATTAGCTGTGTGAACTTTGTTTATGCTGCGCTAAGGCAAGCGCGAGCTCCGTGGGCGGAGAGCATGAGCATTTAAAGGGGCCGCAGCCTAAATCGGCTCATATTTAATGATGCCCCAAAATAGGCAGTTAAAAAAATGAATTAAAAAAAAATCTATGGGGTATTTTGAGCTGAAACTTCACAGACACATTCAGGGGACACCTTACATCTTTTAAAAAGACGTTCTATGGCACCTTTAAAGGATCGATAGAGACATGAAACCCACTGTTCAGGGGAGTTGATGTCTTCCAGAAGATTCCTGCTGCATTTGGAGCTTCCAGGAAGAGTCAGACATTTCTCCTTGACTGAAAAGATGCAACATTAAGAGATTTTCAAAAAAGGCAGACTTTTATAAAAAGAATATCAGTCCCTTTACAGAGCTACTGGGTAAGAACTATCAGCTGAAGTTCAAAACAATGTGTTGAATGATGCTAAATCCCTACGAATTCACAAAATTGGAACAAAAAATACAGTGAAACAGGTTAGTATGCTGATCATCAACCTCTGGATGGCAAAGTAAGTATTATACAAAACCAAACTTTTATTTTCAAGTTTAGGATCTAATGCTGATTTGTAGTTTTTGACAAACTTAAATTTCTCTTTTCAAACTTAAGTACTAAAAAAAAATAAAAAATAGTTTGATGATACAGTGAACACAGATAGTGGAAGATATTTTGTGATTAAAATTTCTTTTCATGCAGGTTAATTAGTTAGAAAATATTTATTATAACTTCTTAATAGTTCTCACAAAAATGTGCCTATAATACTTTTTAAAAATCATGGGACACCAAAGTGTTCCAAACTTGTATGAATTTCATTCTTTCATTCCACAAAAAAAGATATTTTGAAGAATGTCAGTAACCAAACAGTTGATGGGCCCCATTGACTTGCATAGTATTTTTTCATACTATGAAAGTCAGTGGGGTTCTTTTGTGTTCAGCAGAAGAAGAAAAAAATCATACAGGTTTGGAACAAATTGAGGTTGAGTAAATGATGACAGAATTGTCATTTTTGGGTGAACTATCCCTTTAAACCATCAGACCATAAAGACTGTGTTTGCTGTGTTTGCTCAAGCATTCTTCTGTACCTGTTTTGTGCACAAAACTTCTGATGATGACATTCTCCATAACGGAAGGACTCAGTTCATTTAGTTGCCTGGTCAAATCCTCCAGCTCAGAATCCAGCTGTAGGAAATCATAATGAATTAAAACAATAACAACATACAAATGATTCTAAAGGCACTTCATCCATCCCTCAACTAGTTATTGAACATTTCCTAACACTTCCTCTACATAGTTGTATTTGTGAACCTCCTGGGTTTGTCATCCCTTCTTGATTGTGTTCTTGCTTATGGAGAAAAATTGTAACAATGCACTATATGCAAGTTCTTGTAAGTTGCTGTGACTACCAAAGGTATAACTGTGAGTATTATAATTATTTTGCTCATAGATTCTTGCCTTTTTTGTCCAATTTTACCTCTTTTGGATACTTGTTCGAGTTGGTTTGGTTGGATTGACATTTAATACTCACTGATTTTGCCTTCTCTTCATGGTTATTAAAGTAAATGTACATGCAAAAGCTTCTCACTTCATTAATGTGCTGTTTGAGGTGTAGGTTTTCTGACAGTAGATTGTCGAGGCTTAGCGAGATGTTCTGTGTCATGTCAGTCTCAAAGTCAGATGCTCCTGTGTCGTCCTGCTCCATAATGTTCCTCTCGTCATTGTCTTGTCCACTCTCCTTTTCTAATTCGCTATTCCACTGCGTGAGGTGGAACCTCCTTGACAAGAATGCAGGATCAGGACCCATCCTTATGATGATAATCTGTATATGATATATATATGGGTATCAACTATCAGCTGGAGTTCAAAACAATGGACAGATGACAATAGATCAAATAAAAATCATATATAGATGATTCAAAATGTCAGCTAATATGCATTTCATACCTTTGGAAGAAACACCATACACAGAGTGCTGCAGCAGCATGTGATGATCACAAGGGTCACAATGCAGAACTGTACATTTGGCTGATCCTGCCACAGCATTGATGCACATGTACCAATCACAATCACTGGGACTGACACAAAGACACTAAATCGGATACCCCTGCTGTCATTTACGGCAGGGATGTTCATGTGTCGTGTGGTCCAGGCCAGGAAACAGGTACTCAGCTAGATAGGAGACAGGGACATGTGCAAATAAATTCAATTCATTTGCCATCTGTTTCATTATTGATATCTAATGAATCACTGTATGACATGTTTTTAATCTAATCTCATACCAGGAGTATCCCCTTATAAACATAGAATGCAGTCATCCAGAAACCCATGTATGTGTTTTCGCATCTCTCTGAAAAGGGCTGAATGAAAAAATCTTGCCCGTGAGGGTCAGCCTAAAAAAAAAAAAAAGAGAAAAAAGCCTGATTAGCATGAACATTTAAAGGTTGAATTTAACTTCTTGTCAAAAAGAACTTGATAACAGATGCAGACTCTTCCACTTTTGTGTTTGGATGATAGATTTTCATTTTTTGGTGAACTGTTTGAGAAAGCTTGTATTGTTTTAAAGTGACAATGATATAAAAATTGACAATTTTAATTTTTTATGGAATATTGCAATATTTATTGTAAATTATTTATCTGTGCACATCATAATTTTTTAAAACTTTAATCAAAATAACTTCCCCACCCTCTTGCAATGACATCTCTTTACTGACATTGTGTTTACTGGTGCGAGGGCAGGACAAACTGTCAATCACATGACATCAGAGCAAACCACAACGATCCAATCAATTCCCGATGGATAAAGTCCTCCCCAACTGTTTTTTTAGTTTTTTTTTTTTAGTTTTTTTTTTCTCGAGAAGCTGTTTCCCTCGGATATTCGTTACACAATAGGGAAGAAAAGACAGTCACAACTTCCGTTGCTCACCTCTATATGATACTCCTTCACTGTTCTCCTCAAAGGATCCAAAATTTGCAGACAAATTAATAAACTCAGGTCAATCAACAAAAGCAACATAACCAGGAGAACCGGCCCATAGTCCTTTGTAGTCTGGGGTAACCAAAAAAAAAAGAAAAAGTTATTAAAGACAGACAGGAAGAACACACTGTAACCCTTAATAATTCAAAAAAATTATTTTCAAACAATATATAGTCATTATTTTTATATAGTAAGCACAAACAGTAAATCTGTCATACCTTTTTTTCCATGCTGTGGTTTTTGCAGAATGAACGCATTTTCCATGTTTTTGCAAACATGGCCCCAAAAGCTGCTGTGCATCCAATAGATAGACACGATATTTGTGCCTGTGAATAATGCCACAGATAATTATTATGTAGAATATTTTGTTTTTAGACATGTAAAGCCACAGCAGATCTCAACATAAATATCATAAAAAAAGTGCTAACCATATATTCATAAAAAGTGCTAACCAAACAACAACTGTAACAATATTCTGGTGGAGTAAGGACTTACGGAGCAAGAAACTTCAAATACTCTATCAGAAACATAAGACCCATCCAGTCCCATGAAGAAGATAGAGGAATAAGACAACACAGAGCCAAGAATAATCAAAGAGTTCATAAAAGGTCTTGACATACTAATGGCCCTGTGAATGACAAAAGAATAGATGTATAGCCATGGTTTCATTCACTGTTGAATGAATAAATACACATTCACGATCATTAACCAAACACACGACTTACCAATGATTGTGGTGTTTCACACTGAAGACTAGGAGACTGCAAGCTGTAAAAATTCCTAAGAAAGATAGAAACGCCACAATACCGTAGAGCAATATACTGATGCGTTTCCTCTGAGGGTACACATGGGTTCGGTCCTTTGTGGGTTTATCCCCTGTAGAAGACAAATGCATGTGGTTTATTTCACAGCAGTTATTGAGAATATAACTGAAATTTCATCAACAAACTTTTCAGCATGTAAGTCAGATGTATGTCAAACTCCATATTTCCTTTTTCATCTTACTTTGAAATCTGATTGGACTGATGAACTCTAGTTCGTCTGTAATGGCACTATATTTTTCAATATCGACAGCTTTTCCATCTATGGAGTAAAAAAAAATCTGCTGTCAAAAATAATAAAAAGACACTGTGAAAAAATAAATCAAATAAATTGTTCTATACCTTGATACTGTGCAAACTTCACATTGGCCGCTCTTTCACCTTTTTGGAACATAACGTGACCCTGAATGAGTTTTAAATGTGTAAATTTAAATGTGTCATAAAAACAAAATTACAATAGAACCAGAAACTGGAATATGGGTCAATGACATAATTTTTTGTCTGGATCTATGGTGTTTTGAAGTAAAGAGAAAATGTTTAGATGTGATATAACTGTCTAGAAAAAAGAAAAAAAAAAAGTATTGATAAAAGCCTGAATTTCGTTTAAAATGTTGGCATAGCATTTATTTATGTAAAAAAAAAAAGCAGTAATTGATTTTGCTTTAAAATATTATTAATACTTTCATAGAGAAACTGACACATGTATCATCTGACATCTTTATTTGTCACTGACCCATATTTCACATAAATATGTAACTTTTTAGCATGTTTTTGAAGTATTTAAAGTAATGCCTAATTCAAATGTCTGATGTCGATAGACAGACAGACAGATAGATAGATAGATAGATAGACAATATTTTGAAACTTTGTACACACTGTCACACCAAAGAAGTTGATCTTCTCCATGGCCTCCAGAATCATTTGTCCCACTTCTTGGTCAGTGACAGTAAAGTTGCGATGGATGCTGTATTTCTCTCTGTACCTCACAGTCTCCATGACTCTCGTTAAAACTTTGGCAATTACCCATGTACCATCATAAGCAAAGCCATGAAACTTGTTTGCACCCAGACCCTTCAGCTGCCGTCTTTCATCATACTCCTTCTCATACTCCTGAGGTGTCTGAGTAGAATCAGTACAAACAAAACACTATAAAACTATGTAATATTGCTTACAACAACTGTTCATTGCCTCAAACAAAGATGTTAAATGAAAACATACCCTACCAGAGATCCCTCTGATGTGTCTGGAGCTAAGAGTCTCGATATCTGCACTGATGGATCCCTCTATGGCAGTCAGTATGTTTTCAGCTGTGCAGTTGGTAGAGTCAGAGTTAGTCCACCAGGTGGCTTGGCTCCAGTCCGGTAGAATCCACTGGTACTTTTGACCATACATGCTGAGATTATAAACCTGTGACAGAATGGTATGTTTATGCATAAATGTAATTCTGACTGGTCAATTGTGGAATTCAGCAGAGATTTCCTAATATTTGCCATCATTCATGGCAACACTGTATCTGCTCTTGCAATGAACTGCTACTGCAGTATTATTTTTACTGTGGTTGCAGTGTTTGTCTTGTTTCTGATTCATTGCAAATTGATGGACTATTTTTTTCATAACAGAAGCTTTCTTTTCTTTGGCAGTTAATTAGTTGTTTTAAATTTGGATTTGGTCCCAACTCTTGAACAATATTTTTTTAAGTTTAAGTATTTAGTATTGTACTTAATAAACGTTTTGTGAGGTATGCGATGAGCTCTTAAAAATAAAGCTTCCAAAAAGGTTTTTACAGCAATGTCATAGAAGAACCATTTGGGTTCTCCAAACTAAAAGAACATTTTAATAGAGTGCTGCAGTGATGACGTATTTATGTAGGCTAATCAGGAAGTTAAGAATTACATTATAGCAGAAAATACACTCTGTGACCAACAAAAGTTTACGATTCTTACACATTTTATTCATTGTGATAATCTTCACAAATGAACACTACTTTTAAAGCCTAAATACAATCTCTTGAAGTAAAAAGCTAAATGTAGACTATAAACAAACTACACCCCGGTCACATGACTTCAATGTCACCAAGCTTATGACAACTTTATTTAAAAAATATTTCCCTGAAAGTTTGAGTTAGAATAGTTTGCAAGAGCATGGTTAAACACAATGAGCCTGTAAATGCTAACAAGTGTGTAGACAAGTTTATCTTTTTGGCATGATGATGTTTAATGTCCCCGACAATATAGTCCCATTTAGCCACTTGTTAGCAATCGCCTTTTTAAGATAAAATAAAAGCTTAAAAAAACACAAAGGGGTATTATTGATGTATTTTATGCTGTAGCTTGTGTTAACACAGTCTTTATTTCAGGCATTGAACCAAAAACCTATTTTAAAAACCCCATGTACAAGATGATGGAAATCGGAAAAGCTAAAATGCTAACTCATTTTTGGATTTTGGCTTACAAAAATGTGTCATCCCTGCAGCACTATATAATCAATTTCACAAAAGTTTCTTTAGTAGAAAACTATAATGAAGCTTTTTGTGCAATTAAAAGGTTCCACTGATGTTAAAAGTTCTTTATCGGACCATCAATGCCAATAAAGAACCCTTTTTTTCAAGAATGTATATGGCTGGGATATACAGTACTTACACAGCAGAAGACTTTAGCAGCTAAGCTCGCATCAAAATGAGCAATCACTATTCTCACATCATTGTCCTGTAAAACAAAAAAGCATGATAAATATCTACAGATAAATATACATTATGGACTGTGATTTGTGGTACTGATACACTCTAGTAGATAAATCTTGAGAAAAAGTTCTTAGTTGATTTACAGAATGTGTGTGAGGAAACCAGACCCTCAAAAACACACCTTTAGTTTTTTCACACAATCACAGGGGACTTCAGAGAAGCTCTCCGCCTCTGCTAACTGGATGTTAGCCTGCTCCAAATGTCTGCTTAAGTCCCTCTGTACCTTTTTGAGAGAATGTGAATTTTCAGTTCACATTCTATTAAGCCCCATATACTTCATATTGTCCCAGATTAGTAAGTAATACCTCTATGAACGTCTGCTCACGCTGGGTCAACGTACCAACTCTACTCCATCCATACTGCCTGAGAAACCTCACCAGCGCCACATTAACTGCGCTGTCTGATGGCACAGTACGGAAGAAGTTTGGAAATCTTCTTTTGTTGGCCAGTGAAGGTGCCGTTATCGCAAATGACAGCTGGGAAACACAGAAATAGATGGCTAATTCATAGAAAACACCAACATCTGTCGAGAACTTCCTTGAGTTTCCCATTACAAATGCCATGGAAGTGGCAATAATCAATCTGATTGAATACCTGCACAAGGTTCCAACCCTCCAGTGACTGGGCAAGAATGGATGTCACAGACGAACACACCCCTCCAAAGATCATGATGGGTTTGGGGCCATTGAACATGGTGTCAAAAAATGCTTTGAGTGCTTTACCGTTATCACACTACAAGCAGAAAGAGTGCAAGAGTAACAGGCAGGCAGTCAAGATGATAAGCAAAATATAGCGTAGGTTTATTTTTTTATTCAGTGTTAAATGCACTGATAATCATATCTGGTTTGTAACATAGTTGGTATCTACGATTTAACCAGCTAACACTATTGTACAACATGCAACTGCGAGCATCTGTCTATAAGGATCATGGCAGATTAGTAGATAATGTGCGTGCTTTTCATTGTACCTTAGCTAAGAGCAAAGACTAAATGATTAGCTAACAAATAGAAATGAAAAAGAAACTTTTAAGTTAAGTTAATTCAAGTAATGTCTTGTGTTTTTAAGTTCATCTTTATCAACAGTGGCATTAGCTTTAGCAACACTGGTAGGGCTGTTTGCAGGACAACAACAATAATTTACAGACAGACTCCCCACTGTAATAGTAGGAGAAATTAACAGTTTTTATATCTATTTTTATGAGCTGATACAGGAAAAAAGAAAGAAGTTGTTTGCCCAAGCATGAAAATTCTGTCATCATTTTCTCACCCTCATGTCATTCCAAATCTACAAGACTTCTGTGAAACACAAAAGAAGATTTTATGAATATTAAGTTTTTGTCCATGCAATGACAGTCAGTGGGTTATTTTGGAACCCACTGATTTTCATTTTATAAACAACAAAAAAGACATTTTCCAAAATATTTCTGTTAGATATTTATACATTTAAAAGATAAAGACTTTATAGACAGAGGAAGAAAGTATTTTTTGGTTTGAAACGACAAGAGGTTAAGTAAATAATGACAGAGCTTTAGTTTTTGAGTCAACTATCCCTTTAACATTTAGGAGTTCTTCAGTAGTTTGTGGAGCTTCTGTTGGCTTCACCATCAAAATCAAATGAGAAAAAGAAGTGGATCTGTTGTATTACCTCTGAGTCTGTGAGATGAAACTGAAGCTCATAGTTTCCTAGAGGAGACGGCTGCTCGCTCAAATGATGCAATGCTAGATCAACAGCAGGAAGCACCTGTGCCGTAATGTTGCCCCTTGCTGGATCTCCGCTGACTGGCATAATCCATAAAACCGGTAGCTTATGTCGGACCAGGCAATAGCACAATGGCACCCGAGTCAATTCCCAGAAAATGAGAACATTCAACAAGTTCCAAAAGTATTCCATTCTCCCAAAAATTCAGGCCTGTCCTTAGAAAGTAAACATCAGCTTACGCTCTCCTGTGTGAGGCCCTGCTTCTTTAAGCATTTTCTAAAGCCTCATCTGTCACCTGGGAGAACTCTAGCTCTCATCTATCCATGGGGATAAAGGGATAAAGACTGACTGTGGACATCTGCTGCTGTACACTAAATCCTCAGGAAGAGGAGGAAACGAAACGCCACCACACAAATCTCAGGACACACAGGTTTCTCCTATAATGGCCAACACAGGCTGTTTGGACTTTTTATGTGAACAAGTAAAAAAAAAATAGTCTGAAGGTCTTTGAGTCTTTAGGGCTGATATAAAACTCTTAAAACTTGCCAAACAGATACTTATTTTTTATTATTAATATTCTAAACAAAGACGATTATTTTAGAATTCAGAAAAGACACTATACCTACATGTAACATTAATTTGTCACCCATCTGTGTATAAAATACACTTTTTAGTGTTTTTATTGTTTTAGTTTTATTTCACAATAATGAATAACTGTACTGAATAATGACTGACAGCTCACGTCATGTCAATTGTTTGCCATTGTTTCTCTGATCCAGTCCAGGTAGTTCTGCACTTTTGTGTAGAAACTTTTAGAGTATTCATTACCACATCTTTCAGGACCCCATGACACAATGCCCCTCACCTCATAGGGCTGCTCTTTAGACCCATAGCCCAACATGGGGAAGAACAGAGGACCGCCAGCATCACCTGCACAACTGTCAACACTTTTAACATCATCTCCAGCACAGAACATGTTTTCAGTGACAGGTAGATCCCCTGATTCACACTTATCAAGAGGATATTCCTGAACATGCCCATAACGTACAGTTTTACTTCTTATGCCCCGCTCAAACCCTCCAAAACCCGATATTGTACCCATTGTGCCCTCCATTACAGGTTCATGTGTTTTCTTTGGCAGACACACTGGCCTGATGTTTGGACCGAGTGGCACCCTGGCAGACATTTTGATCAGAGCAATGTCATTATCAAAGTTGGTTGGATCTTCACTTTTACCAACTCTAGTATAATTTGGGTGAATTATGATCTTTTCTGTCTCCATACTTACTGTGTTTTTGTCCTGACCATCAATTATTCCCCCTAACCAATTCATGGTGGCTTTTTCAAATCCATCCACTAAATGAGCAGCTGTTAGAGCCCAGTAATCACTGATCAGAGATGCACCACCAATGGGATTCAACCTATGTAAGAGCTGCCAGGGAATCTGCCCAGGTCTGGCTGGCTTTCCACCAAAGACTCTGGCACCAAAAGAGACCTCTGTATTCATCCCACACACTAAAAATATGTAAAAAGAAACAAATATATGAAAATATGTGTAATTAAAAATAACAAATGGTGCAAATGCACAAGTACAAAATAATATAAAATCTCTATCTATCTATCTGTCTGTCTGTCAAGCCTTTATTACCAAGATAACAAGGAGGAATAACATCATTGTTGTTGTCTCCTGTCCATTTCCCGTCTACTGCACACCTGTATCTTACTACACAGGAGAAAGAAAGAAAGTAAATGAGTTTAAAAAGTCAGGATTCATCAATCACAAAAATAAAATAGGGTTTTGTACAGTATCTGACCTTTAGGAGTATCCTTAAATCTGTAGTAAGGCTCATTGCAGTGATACTCTATGACAGAGAGATATTCGTTGTTTTCTCCACTGATAAACTCAACGACTCCATTTAGCAGCGGCTTTGGATCTCCACAGTCAATAACTGCAATGATACATAGGAACAAAATGATGAATGGATGAAATAAAGCAAAATGCTAAATCAGGTGATGTGTATTTACTCACTCTTGCACTCTGGTAGTGTCAAATGCCATTGTCCATTACTCTGACACACGGACTTAAAACTTGGAATCTCTTTCTCTCCCTTACAGAAGGCAAAGGGAAAAAAAGCAATAAGTTTCTACAAGTTTATAATAAGTTTCTTGCCCACAGAGGCAGCATTTATTTGATCAAAATTACAGTAAAAACTAAAATATTGTGAAATATTACTACAATTTAAAATAACTTTTCTCTTTTAATATATTTTAAAAGGTAATTTTATTTGTTCACAAAAACAGAATGTCTCACACGTCAAGCTTATTAATACACATTTGCGTAATTCTGAGAATGTTGAGTTGCGGGTTCAAATGAAGAAAAAAAATAAATAAATCCAGCACCCTGGAGAGATCCCACTCTGGAACTGCTCTTGTACTGACTGGAACAGAGCGGCAAGCATCCTACATAAATCTACGAATAAGGGGGTGTTGCCCCACCATAACACTGTCAAACTCAACATGACATGCAGCGATAGCCGCTAAATAGATCTTAATAGTAGAAAAGGATTTTCCATCATCCATGAGGTCTTGCAGAAAAATCTAAATATCAGAAACCGAGCGCTGATCCTCAAACACACACCACTTACAGTCATAAAGGGACCATGTAGAAGAAGTCCTATAGCATTCTGAATAGTGGCAACAACACATGGGTGTAACCCCAATGTGTTTAAGTTTACCTGTCTGGATCAGGGTGGTAAATTTCCCTGTTCGCTTGGGACAAGAGGTCCATGCATAATTGAAGGGGCCATGCAGAGCTCTTAAATACCCAATTTGTAACATAATTTTTCACACTTTTCACCTCTGCATTACTACTTTCTTACATTTTCACTCTCAACTCAACTAGCCTCTTTCCATCCATGTTCTTCTTTGCATAGTTAACATCATGCGCACTGTATTTTTGAAAGAATGGGAGAGCGCGTTCACTTTCACTTCTAACTTTCAATTATTACAGATGTTGTTCGTGTATAAATGTGTTTGTGTATATAAGATTACAAAAAGCGTCCTTGGCATAATCCTGCCATAGGCTCTGCAAACGCATGACTCGGGGTGGGGGTGGGTCCTCGCATCCACTAACTTGCACTGGGCCTCGGCATTATGTGAGGCAAAGGGAAAGAAATGCGTAGAGCAGCACACTGGGTCATGGATGGGCCAGTGCATCCACACCGAGGGGGGCATCCTGGTCCTGTAGAGAGAAGAACGTAGGACAATAGGCTTTTTTACACAAGGCGAAGAAATCGACGGTTGCCTGGCCAAACCCACAGTAGACTCACAGCAGATTCCCCCCCGACAAGAGGTCTGCATCCCTGTTCAGGATGCCCGGGACGTGGGTTGCCCGTAACAAAAGAAAATGCCACCTGCTCCAGACTAACATCCTGTGCACCAGAGCATGAAGCTTGGGGAAGCACATCCCCCCTTTACATTTGATATCACTGTAGTATTGTTGCAGCATGCCAGCACATGATACCCCTGCAAACGGGGCAGAAAATCTCTTTCGGTTCTAGTTTTACCGTGAGCATGATTTTTAATCTCACCATCATGAGCTTGTATCCTGGGTTACAGCGCACATGAATGTAGTCTCTGTACAAGTACTTGGTAAAATGTGGTGTGACTTCCATTGCTGATACTGCCCGGATGTGGACACTCCACCCCTTTAAAAGAGATGTGAGAACATCAGACTAATAAACATTACCATAGATATTTGAAGATTTATAGTGATTCGTCAGTGTTCTGACATCCATATGGAAAAACAGTCAATAAAGATGCAGTATATTTCTCTCTCTCACTCTGTGTGGTGTAATGTAAGCTCCACCCCTGGCTCTGTCCGTATCTGTCGGTGTGATACTCCAGTGAGTGCCCGTATCCAGGACGCCAGGACTGTTTCCTCCGCAGTACTTCTGGGAATCTTTTCCTAGAACAGACACCTGAGAAAAAATGAAAAGATGTAATTGTATTCATGTGCAGATAAACAAACATTTATAGCAAAACATACTTGCAGCCAGTGGAAGGCTGGTCCTTGATTGTAGACCTGCTCTATGTGGAAGGTCTGGCTAAAGTTGAGAGTGATAATGAAGCCTGGCTCCACAGAGATGCTGTAGACACAGTCCAGATCATGCGGGGACATGTCTGGGTAACCAGGACTGGAGATGGTCCCCTCTAGTTCACTGTGCACCCCACCTCCACAGTCCACTAGCACAGGAATGAAACACACACCAGTTGCTATAGGTTATGATTTCTTTCAGCTAGATGTAGTTAGACTATGTTTTATATCAGTGTTATTTCAGTATGATTTACATGCTATGCTAGTTTTTATTCATATTTTGTTTATTTTAGATTTCAGCTTTTGACGTAATTTCCAATGAAACAGGAAGACAGAGCAGGATATATCAAGAAGCTCCTCCCCTTTTTTCAAAATAGCTAATAGCGTTTTGCCTAGATCACAGCTCGGCCAGAGTTGTTGAGCTAGTAAAACCCTATTGTCCTGGCATCTCTAACCATTTCTCCTCCATATTGCTTTAAAATATAGCATTGTTTGTAGAAATCAAATGTGTCAGAACGTTTTGTGGTCTGTGCCTACTCACATATATGATCCGCTCTGTGCTCTCTGTCTCTGGACCAGAGCAGATGTGCTTGTGCTGCCTCGGTTCATGTGACACTAAAGCCGGGGACACACTTAACGACCAGCTAAAAAATTCTAAGACCGAACTAAACACACTTACAGACTGTTTCCTTTGACTAGAGCAGATTTTAATCTTTGACAGTACAAGAGCACAAACTACACGACAACACACTGAATGATATGTGAGTCATGACGGGCATATATCGCGTTAACTGAGCTGCACGCGAGATCTTGTACCAAAACAAACATGGATGTAAATAAACAGCTGGCACTATTTATTTGCAGTTCCATGTAACCCATTGTGAGTAGTGAGTACTTAAATTAAGCTATTTTTATGATCGTCGATGTCATCAGTCGCAAAAATTAAATTTCCTGGCTCTGACTTGGTGTGTTTGGGCATGATAAGTCCTAAGTATCAAATTACAATGGAAAGCATATTTACACTGTCTGAATCGTTCCCTGTCCTCTATGTAGTGCACTATGCACCATTCACCATAGAAACTAGTAAATGTGTGAAAAAATGACCGATTTCAGCCGCAGCTTCAGTGTCTGTTTATAGTGTAGGAGGGGCGGGACTTCAGATTCTAAAGAGCATTTGATTGGACAGAAGATTTGATGAGAAGCTGAAGTCGGCGGTGATGTCATGAAAATCCGGTAACACTTTACTTGAAGGGGTGTGCATAAGACTGACATGACACCTTCATAATCTTGACATGACACGTGTCATGAATATGAAGGAGGTTTTATGAATGTTTATGACAACTGTCATTAAGTGTCATTCGCTCAATTATGTCATTTTTAATGCAAAGATGACATTGTTTGAGATGTCTTTGTTACGACAACTTGACATAAACCAACACATCATAACCTGTCAGTGTCTTTGTCATGACAACTTGACATTAGCAAAACATCATAACCTGTCATAAACATGACATAGCAGATTAATTATCAAACTTAAAAAAAACTATTTAGCTTTATGGGTTAACATTACATTACATTATTTTGGTAACATTTCAGTATAGGGAACACATATATAAACGATTAACTATGACTTTTCCCTCAATAAACATCTGAATATAGTTAATTGTTAGGTTTAGGTATTGGGTAGGATTAAGAATGTAGAATAAGATCATGCAGAATAAGGCATTAATATGTGCTTTATAAGTACTAATAAATAGCCAATATTTTAGCCATATGAATGCTAATAGTAATAAGCAACTAGTTAAAAGACCCTAAAATAAAGTGTTACCATTATTTTATAACAGTGTCATCTTTTTTACGAAATTTGAAATTGTCTATTATCTGACCTTCTGTTGGAGGAAACTTAAAAAAACAAAAAAAACATGAAATGAAAAATAGTCATGACGCTGTTATAAAATTATTTGTCAGAGTTTTGTCACTTAATGACATTTTAATGACAAGTTCAATTTGTACCACTGTACTTGAGCTCAAGATACATATTTATGACACTATTATAATGGCCTCATGACAGCCAATGTCAAAACCAACCACATGACAGTTTAATGCAATGTTAACCCATAAAGCTAAATGATGTCAAGTTGTCATGACAAAGACACTGACAGGTTACGATGTATTGGTTTATGTCAAGTTGTCATAACTCGGACATTTCAAACAATGTCATCTTTGCATTAAAAATGACATAATTGAGCGAATGACACTTAATGAAAGTTGTCATAAACATTCATAAAACCTCCTTCATATTCATGACACGTGTCATGTCATGATTATGAAGGTGTCATGTCAGTCTTATGCACACCCCTTCAAGTAAAGTGTTACCAAATCCTTGATCGATTTTAGCAGAAGTGAGAGACTGTAAGTTTTGAATGCTTATATCTTTTAAATGCAAATTTTGTCATTGTTTTGGAACACAATACGCGTTACACCGATTACTATTTACATTGTTTTTTTTCAGTTTAGCTTTAGATAACATTACTAATTTTTCATTTATATTTTATTTTCACTTTATTTTTTAATTTAGTTTTTTTATATTCCAGCTTTATTTCAATTAACAATAAATTTCAATTACATTAATCATCTGACTATATTGTTTTTATTATGATATTATTTTGATGACTGCACATTAGAATGCAATAATTAAATGGACAAAGATATATATTAAAAAATGTAAATAAATCAGAATTTAGAAATAAACAAGTAAAAATCACAATTGAAAAAAATTGTATCATTAAAAAAAAAAAAAAAAAAAAAAGTAGGCTAACGCCTTTTAGAAAACTAAACAAACATGGATGTAAATAAACAGCTGGCACTATTTATTTGCAGTTCCATGTAACCCATTGTGAGTAGTGAGTACTTAAATTAAGCTATTTTTATGATCGTCGATGTCATCAGTCGCAAATATTAAATTTCCTGGCTCTGACTTGCCGTGTTTGGGCATGATAAGTCCTAAGTATCAAATTACAATGGAAAGCATATTTACACTGTCTGAATCGTTCCCTGTCCTCTATGTAGTGCGCTATGCACCATTCACCATAGAAACTAGTAAATGTGTGAAAAAATGACCGATTTCAGCCGCAGCTTCAGTGTCTGTTTATAGTGTAGGAGGGGCGGGACTTCAGATTCGGCCAACAACCTCCATAATCAACAAACAGCATGCTGAAAATGTAAACATCATATCACCTGGGCTGTTATTAATGAACACACTTACAGGCGCAGGTGCGATGGTCAGGCCTTAGCGAGTAACCATGGTGACATGCACAGAGGTAGGAGCCAAGAGTGTTGAGGCATATCTGTGAACATGGTGGATCTTTTTCCACACTGATAGAGGAACACTCATCTATGTCTAAGGGAACAGGTATATAAGGATATCAAGCATTAAAAGATGTACTACACAAAAGATTGTGCAAAGTTACAGCACTGAAAGTGTAGCATATTTAATCCCCCTGTGGTGAAAATCTAGTTTTTAATGTTATTTATATATGTGGTATTTTTAATATGCTTTAAGACAAACTATATGCAAATTCATAAGTCAACACCATTGCTGAGTATTTTCTCTTTAAAACTGCAGTGATCTAAAGACAGTTTTAAAAACGCTGGTGATTCTGACATCACAAAACTACCTTGTAACCAATCACGTCAGCATGCCGGCAGGGTTTAGCATATCAATTACTATGACCAATCTGAGCCCTCAGCGGGGCTAATTAGCATATTCATAGATCATAGATCCCACATAATAAATGAAGCAGGGTGTAGAGTTACATTCAAGAAATTTTAAGGCATGAAGAAATTTTTTTCACAGGAAAAAACTTTTAAATAAGCCATTTTGGTGATCAAAGATGAGTTTTAAGGAATAACATTATTGACTACAGGGGGACTTTAAATATTGTAACATCACACGCCTTGAGCAACGGTGCTGTTGTTCTGATGTTATTTCAGCATATTGCTTTTATTAACAGTTCAATAAACAAGAGATAAATATTGAGCAACATATATCTTAGACACATTATTGCCAGTGATTTTGTCTATTTTTTGTTGCGTCAACAAAAATAGTTCCAAAGAAAGCCAAAGCCAAAGCAAAAGCCTGAGGACAGGGAAGGGATAATAAGCTACTTATCTCTCATATGCTAACTTATTTGCTGGGCCTAAATGCTTTTTTTTTTTTTTTTTTGCGATATCTCAGAATTCTAAAATGGCGTATGTGGATGGAAACAGACAAATGGAGTGAAAAAAGCAGTAAAAAACCTCAGTGCAGTTGAACTGCTGCACTATGGGAACACAGTTCAGGTAATTAAATTTGAGGACCAGAAACGATTTGTTGTCTAAAAGAGGAATTTTCTACATTCTCATTGAAAATGATTAGAAGAAACGATACATACTACAACACTGAATTGTTTGTAACATGCGTCAATCATGTATATAACTCACCAACAGCCTGGTAGAATGCAGCGAATCCCAAGTGTGACTCATGATTTGAGTTGTCTGTTAGAAAAACCAGCTGGAGACGGTTACCAGGAGCCAAGATGGGCTTTTCACCTGGGTGAAACCTGTCGGTGGAATTCTGACCACAGAACTTTCCCAGAACCTTCTCACCAGACACAACCTGAACATAAAAGAATCACATGTGCTGAGGTATTAGAAACTATATGTCCTGCTAAATAAATGTCTTACTAAAGCCAAATGACAGCAGTCACAATGACATGACTTTCAAACATTACTTCACATCTAGTGCATAGAGTATGACTTTCTTTCATTCAGTCATTCCCCCACAACACAAGATACAACACCTATGTTGAAGCATCACTAACCGAGACAGAATCATAGTAACAGTTTGGAGAGGGCTCAATGTCCAAGTGATTGAATGTTAACTGGATCTGGTAGCCTTGAGGCACTTCCAAGTCCCACTGTTCCTGAAGATTTGCTGGATATGGTTGAGGGTACTGTGGAGAAGACACCTCTCCAAACATGGCCGGCTCACATTCACACACATTCACACATGCCCACAGCAGGCTGAATCGGTGTGGTAGGACAGGGATACAGACAGAAATCAAATTAGATTAAAGGTGCTAAAGAGGATGTTTTGTTTTATACATTTTTGCAATATTACTTGAAACTGTCTTTACTAACTGATAAAAGACTATTTATTAGGTGCATTGAAAGTAATAATATTAATATACATCATCTGTGCACGAGGTAGGGCCTTAAAAACATCAGCCAATCGTTACGCGATCATCGCGTAAACGATTGGCCCTCTGGCTTGTCAATCACTGCCCTGACATTCCTTGTAAGAGACGTGCGCAGATTGGCCCTCTGGCTTGTCAATCACTGCCATGACGTTCCTTGTGAGAGACGAGCGCAGCTGTGCGCTCCAGTAACTTTCCACACTCCACAGGCGCTGCATGCGATGTTTTTGTCAGGAGACAGGAGTAACAACTGCAGATTATGAGTTACCTGCGGTGAGTCCGACATAATGAATCCACTAACACGATACAGCGAATGCCGTGGTAAACACCCGTGTTCCAATACTCGTGCACGAATTTTGGGAGGCGTTCCCTCGAAAGGAAGGGGGGTTGTTCTTACGCATGCGCTCATTTCAAAAACTCATTAACAGTCTTTGGTTTCTCAGTTGACGAAAAGATCCTCTTTATCACCTTTAATTTTTAAATAATTTTATCGTAGATGGTTAAAAACATTTTTCTCCATTGATGATTATTAAAATACTAATGTAGATTAACATAAATTCAGATGAAACATGAAATAACTTACCAAATTATTATAACTCTTCCAGCCATGACAAACATGGAGATGTCAATAGCACCTTCACTAAAATTATACAGCAGTTTTTCTCTCCGTAGTTTTTTTATGGCTACAATTGCAATGCCTCTCTATTGACAGAGCAAGGGTCTAACACTCATGATGAAAGAAACATTTGTTTGATTTGGCTGTGCTACAAAAACAATGACAGCAAAATACAAGAGAAAGAGAGAGATGCAAACAATTAAACCTTTCATTGATTCACGCTGCTTTTTAGCTTGTTTACAAAATGGGGAAGGGTTAAAGTCTGCAGACATGTTTTTATGCTGCACTACCATGGTGTAGGCCTAAATTGTGGTTTGTTTACAATATGTTGTCTCCTCACATTCATTTTCTTTTGTAAATGGTCCTTAATGCCTACAGGGGACAATTCCTACAATAACTGCATATTATATATTTAAAGGTGATGGAGCTAAAATATCCAAGTTTCAGTAGGTAATTGCATTTAATATAAATAATAAAAATTTATCTGACATTTATTTATATAAGATTCACTTGCATTTCTTTCATTGTCCATGATCACATTTAACTATGGTGGTTCAGGGGGAATATCTGAGCTCCTCTTTGAGGATGATTGGATGACAGGATGACAGTTTAGACTTCACTCAAACATTACTTTATTTTTACCCAGCAGAGGGAGATAAAGTTATAAAAATAATCATCTTTGCTAATTTATTTTGAAGCATTTTGACAAATTGGAAAAGACAGAAATAGGCTCCAATTTTATTTAATTAATTTTCTGCCTGCTGAAATGTAAAACAGTTTTTGTTTCTTTTCATTATAAAATCTTTTAGTTCTAAAATCTTTTTGACCATTATGCACATAACTGAAACTGATCTCAGATATCACTAAACACTGATAATGCCTTGACTTGCACTACAGATGTTAATTATTTGCCATTGTTTCTCTGATCCAGTCCAGGTGGTTCTGCACTTTAGTATAGAAACCTTTAGAGGCTGTATTGCCACATCTTTCAGGACCCCATGACACAATGCCCCTCACCTCATAGGGCTGCTCTTTAGATCCATAGCCCAACATGGGGAAGAACAGGGGACCTCCACCGTCACCTTTACAATTGTCAACACTTTTAACATCATCTCCAGCACAGAACATGTTTTCAGTGACAGGCAGATCCCCTGACTCACACTTATCAAGAGGATATTCCTGAACATACCCATAACGTAATTTTTTACTTTTTAAGCCCTGCTCAAACCCTCCAAAACCTGATATTGTACCCATTGTGCCCTCCATTACAGGTTCATGTGTTTTGTTTGGCAGACACACTGGCCTGATGTTTGGACCGAGTGGCACCCTGGCAGACATTTTGATCAGAGCAATGTCATTATCAAAGTTAGATGTATAACCATGCTGACCAACCCTCTGATAATTTGGGTGAATTATGATCTTCTCTGTCTCCATAGTGACTGGGGGTTTGTCCTCTTCAGTTATTCCTCCAAGCCAAGTCATGTTGGTGTTTTCATGTCCATCTACTACATGAGCAGCTGTTAGAGCCCAGTAATCACTGATCAGAGATGCACCACCTCTGGGAAATCTCTGGAGAAGCTGCCAGGGAATCTGCCCAGGTCTGGCTGGCACCCCACCAAAGACTCTGCCACCAAAAGAGACCTCTGTATTCATTCCACACACTAAAAATAAAAAAGAAACAAATATATGAAAACCTCCCCCAGTTTCACAGACAAGGCTTAAGCCTAGTCCCAGACTAAAATGCATTTTTGAGCTGTCTTAACTGAAAGCAACTTGCACTTACATATCTTAAAATATGTCAGTGCCATTGTTTTGTCTCAAGATGCACACCAGTAATGTTTTTTCTAAGTTATGTTTATAAAAGCTTAAATGTCCTGACTTAATCTAAGCCCTGTACGTGAAACCATGCAATGTAGTAATGCAATATAAAGTTTTTTTTTTTTGTAAAACTACAAAAAAAAATTCAAAATAAGATTAAATATCTCTTTATCTTTTGGCTGGCTTCCCACCAAAGACTCTGCTATCAAAACTGATTTCTGTGTTCAATCCACACTCTGAGATAACATTAAAAAAATACACATAAAAGATATTAACACATTTAATCTAATATACTAATGTCAATTTAAGTTTCAGAACTATTACCAGGAACACAAGGAGGAATATTGTCTTTGCTGTCATCTGCTGTCCATTTCTGGTCTTCTGAGCAGGTGTATCTTACTAGAAAAGAAAGAAAGAAAGAAAGAAAGAAAGAAAGAAAGAAACTGAGCAAAAAAAAGGTGGTGGAAATTTGTGAAATCATATGAATGAAAACCAGTTTTGTACAGTATCTGACCATTAGGAGTTTCTTCAAATGTGTAGTAAGGCTCATTGCAGTAATACTCAATGACTGAATGATACTCATTGTTTGATCCGTTGATAAACCGAACACCTCCATTTAGCAGGGGCTTTGGATCTCCACAACCAGTAGATGTAAAGAAAAAAGCAGTAGAGATTAAAACAAAGCAACATAATAAACTGAATGTTAGAGATCCATGAGCGTAACCGCTGTACTACAATAAATAATTCCGGTCTTAGGATTTGACTGACAATGCAACAACAATGGACAGTGACCGCTGTTTTTATATTACTCCAAATGTCCAGATAGGCTGTCAGTCTGTGCATTAGTCGGGGGATTTTTTAATGACTCTCTGCATGGTTTTTCATGCATAGATGTATCCCAATTAACACAAATACACAATGATTAGTGAACCTTAGAAGCTAAGAATAATACTACTAATGAAAAAAATTGAGGCACTTGACAGGCAAATTCCCATGTCCCAAATAATGTTTTCTCAACTTCACTTTGAAATAAAGGTTAAATATATATATATATTTCTAAATTAGCTATTGAGTATTAGTATATACATTAACATAAAATACAATTTGTGATACATTTTTTAATGTGTCCCTCAAACTCCAGTCCACCCTGTTACATTGGTGCTATTTGCCCTTTAAAATCTTAAGCATATGCCCTAAATAACATGACTTGCTAAAAGTGAGATAATTTCCATGGAGGGAAAGCAAGAATAAAAGAATCAGTCATAAACATTTCTCTCTTTTTCTCATTTTTAGAAGATAGATTGTCTAATAGCATAAAACATAACATGTCCACCCTGTTTTGTCAATTTATGCTGGACAATAAGATGTTTGTTAATTTTTTTTAAATATATTTTATATATCTATTAAAGTCTTCAATGGCTTTCAAAAAGTGGTGAGGGCAAAATGTACTTCGGCAAAAAGTAGAGGGGATCAATCCATCCCACCTGCAAATTAGGCCTATGATCAACCGATTTATTCAAAAGCACTGATTCATTCAAGAATGAAACGCCACAACCGTGTGTTAGGAGACGCACAACTGTTAGTTCTGAAGTAGATTCATTTTTACTGTGGCAGAACAAAATAGACAAAGTACAATTATATTTTGTGTAAAATGTAATATTTGTTACAGCACTAATGTTGCTTTATTATAACTCACCAACAGCCTGGTAGGATGCAGTAAATCCCATGTGGGATTTGGGTTTTGAATCATCAGTTAGAAAAATGAGCTGGAGACGGTTACAAGACACCATGATAGGCTTGTCACCAGGGTGAAATCTGTCTGTGGAATTCTGGCCACAAAACTTCCGCAGAACCTTCTTATCAGACATAACCTGAATGCAAAATAATCAATTAAAATGCCATCAAACTATATATATATATATATATATATACACACACATTAGATTTTACATTATTTTGAAATGAGGTAACACTTACAATGAGAGAATCATGGTAACAGTTCGGAGAGGGCTCAATGTCCAGGTGACTGAACATTAGCTGGATCTGATACCCCTGTGGCACTTCCAGGTCCCACTGTTCCAAGATATCTGCTGGATATGGTTGAGGATACTGTGGAGAAGACAGCTCTCCAAACATGACCGGCTCACATTCACACACATTCACACATGCCCACAGCAGGCTGAATCGGTGTGGTAGGACAGGGATACAGACAGAGATCAAAGAAGTTTAATCTCTGAATAATTCTATAAACATGCAATGAGATGGTTTAAAACATTACTCTCCACTGATGATTATTAAAAATGGTATAAATATAAAAAATATAATGTGTGAACACAAATTCAGATGAAACATGAAAAAAAAGAAAAAGAAAAAAGATCTTACCAAATTATAAGAACTTTTCCAGCTATGGCAGACATGCAGATGTCTTTCACTAAAATTAGAGGGTTTTTTCTCTCTGTAGTTTTTATGTGGCTACAATTGCAATGCCTATCTACTGACAGAGAAAGGGTCTAACAGTCTTGATAAAAGAAACATTTGTTTGATTTGGCTGTGCTACAAAAACAACGACAGCAAAATACATGAGAAAGGGAGAGATGCAAAAAACACAACCCATGATTCACAGGGAAGGGTTAAAGTCTAATTTAGGCCTAATTTGTGGTTTGTTTACAATATGTTGTATCCTCACATTATTTATTTATGTATTTA
Organism: Megalobrama amblycephala; assembly: GCF_018812025.1. Taxonomy (NCBI): domain Eukaryota; kingdom Metazoa; phylum Chordata; class Actinopteri; order Cypriniformes; family Xenocyprididae; genus Megalobrama; species Megalobrama amblycephala. The sequence continues at coordinate 28,382,021 of NC_063056.1, forward strand.
TTTAGTAAATGGTCATTAAGAGGTTCATTTTCCAAAAATGAGACTTTTCTACAGGGTACAAATCCTACAATATCTGCATAATGGTGGTGGCATGATTACTCCACCACTCCACCCAGGACTACTGCCTCACTATTAAGGACTCAATTCACCATAACCCTCCGCCTGGACTATTAGCCATGATTTCATTCAGCTGAGGCCCGTTTCAATAAGGAGGTTCAACCAACTGAGTTAAAACTTGAACTCTGAGTTGACTTACCCTGAGATGGGAAACTGAGTTTTCTGTTTCAGAACAGCTGAATTGAGTTAGTTCAATCGACTCTGAGTAGGTTGACTCTGAGTTAAGCACGTGCACCACGACTATGAAAAGCCATCATTAATGGAGCTCTGATATTACGATTCACCATGGCAACAGCACGTGACAAAATGACATCCGCATACTTCTGAGTCAATGCAAGTTTAATTCTTATCATTGTTATAATATGAGAGGTGAAAACTGGTAGAATGGTAAGTTATTGAACTAATATTCATTTTCATGGTATCCCACATGCAAAAAAGAAGAAAAAAATAATAATTTAACAGGATGCAATAATAAGAGTGTAAATGATTTTATCATTATTAACCCTCAGGGGTCTGAGGATTTTTGGGGCCCTGGAGAAGTTTTGACATGCCCTGACATTTGTGCTTTTTTCAGTTGTTCATAAACATACTAATGGAAAAAGTGTAATTTCACTGTATTCAGCACAAACTAGGCTACCATAATATGTGAGGAACATGTATGTACATTAGGGGTGACCCTTGAATTCGAATCTTCGATAGGAGGAGCCTGATTCGACTACCAATCTCACAGTCGAATCGTCGCAGAGGTGTTATGAGAAGAGATATGGGTGCGCTCAATATCTGATTTTACATAGACATACCGGTTCTTTCCCAATAGGTTAATATACAGCCCATTATGTTAATACTATAAATAAAAATGTGAAAAAAAAGAAGCTTTTAATAAATATTTTTAATTTACGTGAATAAATCCAACCTGTGACCGATTTAAGTTTCACTTCCATGATCCGTGACCGGCAGATGAGCATCTTTACGGCAGGGATTAAATCTTCAACAATGTCTGGGATAAAGTGTAGAATTGGATGCACTTTGAAATGATAAAAGATGATCAAAAAAACGTATGATGCAAGTTGTGCCAACAGCTCATGTCCTAGAACTCAACAACGACAAACACTGCGGCCAACGAGCTGATTATAGCGCGCTATTTGAAAAGATTCAAACGGACACAGGCAGATCGCGTGAAAGACTGGATTTTTCTCTCTCAATCAGGTAGGGTAGCTACAAGTGATTTCAAACTGTTTCAGCCAGATGTAATTTGATTTTTGGATACTGTTAATGTTTAGCTAAAAAGACTGCCACTCCAGTTTAGCGTTTATTGTCTCTGCAGTTAAAAAGACAAGTTGACAATTCTAGCTATACTTTCGTTGTTTTAATAATTTCTTTAATTTTAATTTATTTATTGATCACTCTGGGTTATTTAATTGAACTATTTCTGGCTTGTGTTTTGAATATATGTTCCCCTGCATTTTGCAGTTTGACTTGATCATATTTCATTTTTTTAATTAGGCTATTTTCATTTATTTGAACGGTATATTCTGTTCCAATTCAATTTTGTAAATTAATGTTTGATAAAAAAATTATAGGCTAATTTTTTTCAATTAAATTAATATATTTTTTTTTTTTTGGTTTTTGGTGCATCAATGTTGCGCTGTAGATTAGTTAAAGCTTGCTCGCACAGACAATTTAGCCGATGTAATTTGATTTGCCGACATATGAAATGTATATCTATCTGCAGTGTGGCCTTTCTGCAGTTATTAATATATATATTTTAAAGTTTATTTATCCTAAATGTTTTTATTCATTTTCTTCTATATCTTTGAGAGTGTTCTGTACATCGTGGCTGTGAATGTTTATCCAGATTGCCTTTCATTTGTTTAAAAAATATAAAATCATTGTCCGTTTCGTCTATCACTTGACAGGCAGTTTGGTTGGTTTCTCTGTGCTGTGTGAAAAAAAATAAAAGTTGTCTTAAGCCGCGGGTAGACTATAGCCAGGCCTACTTCATTTTCCGTGTCCCGCTCCATCTCGTGCACAGTTCAGCGCGCGAACATTTCAAAGTCCGTGCGCACTCTCTAGTGGACTGCTGTTTTTCAAGACCTCCCCCCCCCCCCTTTATGATTCGACTATCAGTCGAATATAGGCAATCTGATTTGAATCGGATTCGACTATGTAAATCCGTAGTCGAGGACACCCCTAATGTACATGTTTGTGTTTGTGAAGAAATAACGTTTATGTGTGGTTATTGAAAAAACAAAAAACTTAAGTCACTGAAATAAAGCCAAAAAATATATATTAAATCTGTGTTCACAAGACTTCTGGGTATTGGAGGTTGTAGACTAGAGTTTTTGCTTCAAAATGAGGTAAAAATTATGCTGCTTGCTTGTTCATGTAAAACAATAGAGAGATTTAAATTTTCTAAAACATCTTTGGTCAAGAAACACAGTATGCGTAGAGGTGTGAATCATCATGAATAATGGGTGATTCTCACCTGAGAAGACAAAAGAAGCGCATAAAGAGCTCTAATGACCCGCATAAATAATGAGCTCTTTCAGTCAGGTAAGCTGTGAAAAAAGCTTCTGTTGATCATGTCTCAAAGCTCATCATAATGTAAATCAAACATACAGAAAAAACAGCAATACTGTGAAATATTATTACAATTTAAAATAATGGTATTCTATTATATACTTTAAAATATAATGCATTTCTGTGATGCAAAGTGTCTCAACAGTTATGTTACCTCTATGGCATTTCATATAGACTTTTAGCTTAAAAGCATGCACATTTGGAGAAATATTGATGGATTCTCATGTTTATGTTAATTTTCTATACAGAGGAGTAATATTTATTCAATATTTATTGTCATCACTGTGAGCGCTGGATACTGTGTTTTCAATTCATACTTGCAGCCGGAGGGCGCTCTGTGCACCTTTAGTCCACAAATTCATCTAAAGAAGAACAGGAACCAGGAACTAACGGCATGTCGTCTAGAGGTCGCTAACCATGGCTTTAACATCCAGATAAACACTTTTCAAGACAATAAATACACGATTGAGACAATGAATGCCTCAGAATTTAGCTCTGAATAGCGCTCGCTCTGTGGGCGTGGCCGCATTAGCGGATAATGAGCTGAATCACGGACTTCTGACATGGCTCTCTTTTCATACAGATTACATAAACACAGTATTTTTGTTTTCGATTTGACTTACACAATTTAAAACCTGACATTTCAACGTTTCTTTAGACACAAGTCTAATTTTTTTGTCATTAGTATTCACTAAGTTACATTTTCTGAGAACTATCAGATTGGACTTCGTTCAGAGGGAGACAAGAGATCACGCATCATGTTAGTTTTCTTTATTTTATAAAAAGCACAACATTTTGTTTTTACTCTGAGTGTACACAAATAAAAGAAGATATTCCACAGATTAAAATGGTGTATAGCTCTTAATTGTATGTGCAACATTGACTGAGTATTTTGAGTCTCTTTCACACTGGTTAGAAAAAACCCGCGAGGGAGTTAAACACTCGTTAGGCAATTTACTTCCACTTTTAGAACATTTTCTTCATTTTATTGAAAATAAATGCCTTTCTGGTGTGAAATGTGATGGGAAAAGGGAGAATAGCGAACTCGGCAGAAGGCGGATTCGAACCCAGAAAAACGCGTCATAGCACTTGCATTTGGGCACGCTACGGCTTGCCAGCATCTGCTTCCCCAACACTCGTAACATGGTTCAGTCGCTATGGCGTTTTCCATTGGAATCCATTACATCAGTATTGAGGTAACGTCGAACGTGACTGAATGGGAATGTCTAGGTTACTATCGTTATGTCCCCTTGCCATAGCCTTGAGTCACCGCTGAACTTGAGTCACTCACTTCAGTTCCACCATCTGGGGAACTGAAGTGAGAAGCAGAAAAGTGCTCATATTCCCTCGTCAGAGGGAAATGGCACAGCAAGCGAGAACCCGTGGCTATCTACATGTAGACAGCACACAGGAGGACACCGGGTCCACTCGGAGATTATAAAACCTTGCGAATGTGTTTGGTGATGCCCAGCCTGCAGCTCTGCAGATGTCCACCATAGAGGCACTGTGCACCAATGCCCAAAGGGAAGCAACACACAGAGTGGAGTGAGCTCTCACCCCGAGGGGGCACGGCTCGCCTTGGGACTGGTACGCCAAGGCGATGGCATCCACTATCCAGTGGGCCAACCTCTGTTTGGAGACAGCCGTTCCCTTCTGCTGACCTCCAAAGCAGACAAAGAACTGCTCAGAGCTTCTGAAGCTCTGTGTGCGGTCCACGTAAACGTGCAGGGTGCGAACAGGACACAGCAACGCTAGGGCTGGGTCTGCCTCCTTCAGGGGCAGCGCTTGCAAGTTCACCACCTGGTCCTGGAAGGGAGTGGTGGGAACTTTGGGCACATATCCAAGCCAGGGGCTCAGGATAACGTGTGAAGAAGCTGGCCCAAATTCTAGGCACAATTCACTGACCAAAAATGCTTGCAGGTTCCCGACCCTCTTAAAGGAAGCGAGCGCAGTCAGGAGCACTATCTTCAACGACAGATGTTTCAGCTTGACTGACTCAAGGGGCTCGAAGGGAGTGAGGTCCCTAGAGGGAACGAGGCGAGGCCTAGGAGGATTTAACCTCCTGGCGCCTCTGAGAAACCTGATGATCAGGTTGTGCTTTCCAGTTGACCTGCCATTGACCACATCGTGATGTGCTGCGATGGCGGCCACATAGACCTTCAAGGTGGAGGGGGACAGCCTCCGCTCCAAGCCATCTTGAAGGAAGGAAAACACAGAGCTGACCAGGCATTTTCAGGGGTCTTCCCGGTGGGAAGAACACTATTCAGTGAACAGAATCCACTTCATGGCATAAGCGCGCCTCGTCGAGGGGGCTCTAGCTGAAGAGATAGTGTCAACTACCGCTGGTGGTAGGCCACTTAAGTCCTCCGCGTCCCGTCCAGAGACCACACGTGGAGGTTCCAGAGGTTGGAACGTGGGTGCCATATGGTGCCCCGCCAGGGAGGGGCTGTCGTGAGGAGCATCAGCTCTGGGAACCAGGTCCGGTTGGGCCAGTACGGCGCAACTAGCAAGACCCGCTCCTCATCCTCCCTGACCTTGCACAGTGTCTGTGCGAGAAGGCTCACTGTGGAAGCACGTATTTGCATAGGCCCTGGGGCCAGCTGTGTGCCAGTGCATCCATGCTGAGGGTCCCCTTGGTCAGGGAGTAAAACAACTGGCAGTGAGCGGACTCCTGGGAGGCAAACAGGTCTACCTGTGCGTCCCCAAATCAGCTGGACCACCTGGGGGTGGAGTCTCCATTCCCCCAGGAATGTGAGCTGTTCTTAGAGCGTGCGGCTGAGGTGCAAGAGAACCAGATCCCTGTGTTCGCACAACTTATCTAGGGACTGGGCCAGGATAAGCCAGTCATCGAGTCATTGAGAATGCGAAAACCCACCTCCCTGAGCGGGAGTCCAACTGTGGTCCAACTGTGGTCCAAGCCAGGAGGTAGAGCGTCCTGAAGTAGAGGCTGTGAGTGGGGTGCACTCACATGGCTTTGAGTGCACTCACATGGCTTTCAGAGCTTTCGCCTGATGGACCTGTAAGATGGCCATGGTGTGCAGGGCAGAGGCTGCCTAAGCCTTAGCTGTCATCATCTTACTTGCCTTGGATGGGAGGTGTGGATGATTCTGCCAGGTGGCAGCAGACTGCGGGCACAAGTGCACCGCAATCGCACGCTCCACCTGTGGAATGTCCACATAACCCTTGGCGGCCCCACCATCAAGGGTAGTGAGAGTGGAGGAGGCAGAAGAATGGTTTCTGGCAGTAAAAGGTGCTTTCCATGTCTTCTGAACTTCCTCGTGCACCTCCGGGGAGAATGGCACTGGGGCGGCACGTGGTTGAGAACCACGGCATGCACCCAGAAACCAATCATCCAACCGCGAGCGCTCGGGACACGGTGGAGGGTTCCTCTCGAGCCCTATGCCCGCAGCGGCCCAGGCAAGCATGGCCATTAACTCTGAATCCGATTCAGCCTGAACAACCACCCCGAAGGGCGGAAGTTCGGCTACCTCATCCTCTTCAGAGTCCAAAAGCCCACTCTCCGATGCAGCGATCGACATTAGATCCTCATCCGGAGCACCGAAAGTGACTTGGGGAACCTCCAAAAAGGGTCCCGCGGCAACTCGACGGCACATGGCGTGCTGGAGGAGTGGGAGGTAACTGTACCTCTCAGATCTCCTAGAGTGCTAACCAGACCAGCAGGTTTTGAAGCCGCGGGCGGCTGGGTAGCAACAGTATTAAAGAAGGAGAGTCGCGATTACAACGCCAACATGGACATGCCCTCGCAGTGAGGACCTCGCAGTGAGGGCATGTGCCATCCACGAGTGCCGACTCAGTATGCTGTTTGCCCAGGCATGTAAGACAATGATCGTGGCCATCAAATGAAGTCAGGAAACGAGTGCATCCAGAAACACATGGGCAAAAAGACATCTTGTAAAAGATGCTGAACGCCCGTGCTTGCTCTTTTAGGAACTGCTCTTTCAGTTGGAGTGCGCAGGGTCAGTTCCCAGAAAGTGAGAAAATTCAACAAGTTCCACCAGTATTCCATCCTCGCAGTGAAAATTCAGACCTGTCCGTGGAAAGTAAACATTAGCTTGTGCTCTCCTGTGTGAGGCCCTGCTTCTTTAAGCATTTTCTAAAGCCTCATCTGTCACCTGGGGAAACTCTAGCTCTCATCCATCCTGACTGTGGACATCTGCTGCTGTACACTAAATCCTCAGGAAGAGGAGGAAACGCCACCACACAAATCTCAGGACACACAGGCTATTTGGACCTTTTTATGTGAAAAAATTAAAAACAAATAACATAAAGTGGTCTTTGAGTCTTAATTGGGCTGTTATAAAACTCTATAAACATGACAAATATATATTTATTTTGTATTTATTAATATTCTAAACACACAAGATTATTTTAGAATTCAGAAAAGACACTATATACACACACATTACATTAATTTGTAACCCATCTGTGTATAAAACTATTATTTTTTAATTCATAATTGGAATGTTTTTATTTTTATTTTCATTTTTAAAGTTTTAGTAATTTTGTTGTGTTTTTATCATTTTTTAAATTCTATACAAGTTTTGCTTATTTTTATATGTTTTAGTTAAACATATAAAAAAAATAGTTCGTTAAAAATATATATATATGATTTTATTTCAGTAAATGTTTATTTTAATGTAAATATTTATTGTTTTAGTTTTATTTCAATAATGGATAACTGTACTGAATAATGATTGACAGAGAGCTCTTGTCATGTCAATTATTTGCCATAATTTCTCTGATCCAGTCTAGGTAGTTCTGCAATTTTGTGTAGAAACTTTTAGAGTATTCATTACCACATCCAGGAGGACCCCATGATACAATGCCCCTCAACTCATAGGGCTGCTCTTTGGTTCCGTAGCCCAACATGGGAAAGAACAGAGGACTTCCAGCATCACCTGGGCAACTGTCAACACTTTTAACATCATCTCCAGCACAGAACATGTTTTCAGTGACAGGCAGGTTCAATGAAGTACACTCATCAAGAGGATATTCCTGAACATGCCCATAACGTAAAATTTTACTAAAGCCGCGCTCAAACCTTCCAAAACCCGATATTGTACCCATTGTGCCCTCCATGACAGGTTCGATTGTTTTGTTTGGCAGACACACTGGCCTGATGTTTGGACCAAGTGGCACCCTGGCAGACATTTTGATCAGAGCAATGTCATTATCAAAGTTGGTTGGAAAACCATGCTGACCAACCCTGCGATAATTTGGGTGAATTATGATCTTCTCTGTCTCCATAGTGACTGGGTTTTTGTCTTGACCATCAATTATTCCCCCTAACCAATTCATGGTGGTTTCTTCGTATCCATCCACTACATGAGCAGCTGTTAGAGCCCAGTAATCATTGATCAGAGATGCACCACCTCTGGGAGTTGACCTATGGAAAAGCTGCCAGGGAATCTGCCCAGGTCTGGCTGGCTTTCCACCAAAGACTCTGCCACCAAAAGAGACCTCTGTATTCATTCCACACACTAAAAATATGAAAATATGTGTAATTAAAAATAACAAATGGTGCAAATGCACAAGTACAAAATAATATAAAATCTCTATCTATCTATCTGTCTGTTTGTTAAGCCATTATTACCAAGATAACAAGGAGGAATAACATCATTGTTGTGGTCTCCTGTCCATTTCCGGTCTACTGCACACCTGTATCTTACTACACAGGAGAAAGAAAGAAAGGAAATGAGTTTAAAAAGTCAGGATTCATCAATCACAAAAATAAAATAGGGTTTTGTACAGTATCTGACCTTTAGGAGTATCCTTAAATCTGTAGTAAGGCTCATTGCAGTGATACTCTATGACAGAGAGATATTCGTTGTTTTCTCCACTGATAAACTCAACGACTCCATTTAGCAGCGGCTTTGGATCTCCACAGTCAATAACTGCAATGATACATAGGAACAAAATGATGAATGGATGAAATAAAGCAAAATGCTAAATCAGGTGATGTGTATTTACTCACTCTTGCACTCTGGTAGTGTCAAATGCCATTGTCCATTACTCTGACACACGGACTTAAAACTTGGAATCTCTTTCTCTCCCTTACAGAAGGCAAAGGGAAAAAAAGCAATAAGTTTCTACAAGTTTATAATAAGTTTCTTGCCCACCAAGGCAGCATTTATTTGATCAAAATTACAGTAAAAACTAAAATATTGTGAAATATTACTACAATTTAAAATAACTTTTCTCTTTTAATATATTTTAAAAGGTAATTTTATTTGTTCACAAAAACAGAATGTCTCACACGTCAAGCTTATTAATACACATTTGCGTAATTCTGAGAATGTTGAGTTGCGGGGTTCAAATGGAAAAAAAAAAAATCCAGCACCCTGGAGAGATCCCACTCTGGAACTGCTCTTGTACTGACTGGAACAGAGCGGCAAGCATCCTACATAAATCTACGAATAAGGGGGTGTTGCCCCACCATAGCACTGTCAAACTCAACATGACATGCAGCGATAGCCGCTAAATAGATCTTAATAGTAGAAAAGGATTTTCCATCATCCATGAGGTCTTGCAGAAAAATCAAAATATCAGAAACCGAGCGCTGATCCTCAAACACACACCACTTACAGTCATAAAGGGACCATGTAGAAGAAGTCCTATAGCATTCTGAATAGTGGCAACAACACATGGGTGTAACCCCAATGTGTTTAAGTTTACCTGTCTGGATCAGGGTGGTAAATTTCCCTGTTCGCTTGGGACAAGAGGTCCATGCATAATTGAAGGGGCCATGCAGAGCTCTTAAATACCCAATTTGTAACATAATTTTTCACACTTTTCACCTCTGCATTACTACTTTCTTACATTTTCACTCTCAACTCAGCTAGCCTCTTTCCATCCATGTTCTTCTTTGCATAGTTAACATCATGTGCACTGTATTTTTGAAAGAATGGGAGAGCGCGTTCACTTTCACTTCTAACAGATGTTGTTCGTGTATAAATGTGTTTGTGTATATAAGATTAAAAAAAGCGTCCTTGGCATAATCCTGCCATAGGCTCTGCAAACGCATGACTCGGGGTGGGGGTGGGTCCTCGCATCCACTAACTTGCACTGGGCCTCGGCATTATGTGAGGCAAAGGGAAAGAAATGCGTAGAGCAGCACACTGGGTCATGGATGGGCCAGTGCATCCACACCGAGGGGGGCATCCTGGTCCTGTAGAGAGAAGAACGTAGGACAATAGGCTTTTTTACACAAGGCGAAGAAATCGACGGTTGCCTGGCCAAACCCACAGTAGACTCACAGCAGATTCCCCCCCGACAAGAGGTCTGCATCCCTGTTCAGGATGCCCGGGACGTGGGTTGCCCGTAACAAAAGAAAATGCCACCTGCTCCAGACTAACATCCTGTGCACCAGAGCATGAAGCTTGGGGAAGCACATCCCCCCTTTACATTTGATATCACTGTAGTATTTTCGCAGCATGCCAGCACATGATACCCCTGCAAACGGGGCAGAAAATCTCTTTCGGTTCTAGTTTTACCGTGAGCATGATTTTTAATCTCACCATCATGAGCTTGTATCCTGGGTTACAGCGCACATGAATGTAGTCTCTGTACAAGTAATTGGTAAAATGTGGTGTGACTCTTCCATTGCTGATACTGCCCGGATGTGGACACTCCACCCCTTTAAAAGAGACGTGAGGACATCAGACTAATAAACATTACCATAGATATTTGAAGATTTATAGTGATTTGTCAGTGTTCTGACATCCACATGGAAAAACAGTCAATAAAGATGCAGTATATATTTTTCTCTCTCTCACTCTGTGTGGTGTAATGTAAGCTCCACCCCTGGCTCTGTCCGTATCTGTCGGTGTGATACTCCAGCTGGACGGAGTGAGTGCCCGTATCCAGGACGCCAGGACTGTTTCCTCCGCAGTACTTCTGGGAATCTTTTCCTAGAACAGACACCTGAGAAAAAATGAAAAGATGTAATTGTATTCATGTGCAGATAAACAAACATTTATAGCAAAACATACTTGCAGCCAGTGGAAGAGGCAGGCTGGTCCTTGATTGTAGACCTGCTCTATGTGGAAGGTCTGGCTAAAGTTGAGAGTGATAATGAAGCCTGGCTCCACAGAGATGCTGTAGACACAGTCCAGATCATGCGGGGACATGTCAGGGTAACCAGGACTGGAGATGGTCCCCTCTAGTTCACTGTGCACCCCACCTCCACAGTCCACTAGCACAGGAATGAAACACACACCAGTTGCTATAGGTTATGATTTCTTTCAGCTAGATGTAGTTAGACTATGTTTTATATCAGTGTTATTTCAGTATGATTTACATGCTATGCTAGTTTTTATTCATATTTTGTTTATTTTAGATTTCAGCTTTTGACGTAATTTCCAATGAAACAGGAAGACAGAGCAGGATATATCAAGAAGCTCCTCCCCTTTTTTCAAAATAGCTAATAGCGTTTTGCCTAGATCACAGCTCGGCCAGAGTTGTTGAGCTGGTAAAACCCTATTGTCCTGGCATCTCTAACCGTTTCTCCTCCATAATGCTTTAAAATATAGCATTGTTTGTAGAAATCAAATGTGTCAGAATGTTTTGTGGTCTGTGCCGACTCATATGGTTCATGTGACACTAAAGTCGGGGACACACTTAACGACTAGCTGAAAAATTCTAAGACTGAACTGAATACACTTACAGACTGTTTCCTTCAGCTGGAGCAGGTTTTAATCTTTGACAGTCAGAGAAGAGCACAAGCTACACGACAACACTCTGAACGATATGTGAGTCATGACGGCATATATATCATTAACTGAGCTGCACGCGAGATCTTGTACCAAAACAAACATGGATGTAAATAAACAGCTGGCGCTATTTATCTGCAGTTCCATTTGTGCAGAAAAAAGAAGAAGAAGAAAAAAAGAAAAAACAGGCAGGATATGGGTGAGGTCCTGGACATTGTACTCTACACAGAGAATTGGAAGTGAGTAAACTTAAATTAAGTTTTTTGTATGATCGTCTATGTCACCAGTCGCAAATATTAAATTTGCTGGCTCAGACTTGGCGTGTTTGGTCATGATAAATCCTAAATATCAAATTACAATGGAAAGCATATTTACACTCTCTGAATCGTTCCCTGTCCTCTACATAGTTCACTATGTGCCATTCACCATAGAAACTAGTAAATGTGTGAACAAATGACCAATTTCAGCCACAGCTTCAGTGTCTGTTTATAGTGTAGGAGGGGCGGGACTTCGGATTCTAAAGAGCATTTGATTGGACAGAAGATTTCATGAGAAGCTGAAGTCGGCGATGATTTCATGAAAATCCTTGATCCAGCAGAAGTGAGAGACTGTAAGTTTTGAATGCTTATATCTTTTAAATGCAAATTTTGTCATTGTTTTGGAACACAATACGCGTTACAACTATTACTATTTACATTATTTTTTTTTTTTTTTCAGTATAGCTTTAGGCAACATACAAATTTTTCATCACATATTTATATTTTATTTTCACTTTATTTTTTAATATAGTTTTTTTTATATTCCAGCTTTATTGCAATTAACAATAAATTTTAATTACATTAATCATCTGACTATATTGTTTTTATTATGATATTATTTTGGTGACTGCACATTAGAATGCAATAATTAAATGCATATAGATATATAGATATATATTAAAATTGTAAATAAATCAGAATTTAGAAATAAACAAGTAAAAATCACAATTGAAAAATATTGTAGCATTCAAAAAAAATAAATAACTAAAAAAAGTAGACTAACGCCTTTTAGAAAACTAAAAACAACTAACAACCTCCATAATCAAGAAACAGCATGCTGAAAATGTAAACATCATATCACCTGGGCTGTTATTAATGAACACACTTACAGGCGCAGGTGCGATGGTCAGACCTTAGCGTGTAACCATGGTGACATGCACAGAGGTAGGAGCCAAGAGTGTTGAGGCATATATGTGAACAAGGTGGATCGTTTTCCACACAGATAGAGGAACACTCATCTATGTCTAAGGGAACACGTATATAAGGATATCACGCATTAAAAGATGTACACAAAAGATTCTGCAAAGTTACAGCACTGAAAGTGTAGCATATTTAATTAAAGTCCCCCTGTGGTGAAAATCTAGTTTTTTAATGTTATTTATATATCTATGTGGTATTTTTAATATGCTTTAAGATAACCCATATGCAAATTCATAAGTCAACACCATTGCTGAATAATATTTTCTCTTTAAAACGGCAATGATCTAAAGACAGTTTCAAAAAGGCTGGTGATTCTGATGTCACAAACTACCATGAAACCAATCATGTCAACATGCCGGCAGGGTTTGGCATATCATTAACTATTACTGCTCTGAAGCAGTGGAGTCTCAAGAGAAGCCAGGTTATACCGGCATATTTTTCTGTTGTAAAAAAAAAAAAAAAAAAAATCAACCATTCCATGTCCCCAAACAACACACCATAGTGGTGTTTATTTACTGAATTAATCAGTGTTTTTGAATGAATTGGTTGAGCGAATGATTCAATGACTCACTTATTAAGTCAGTCACTTGTCTGCATCTACTGGTGTATCGATGTAATCACAGACAGTAGCTACAGTACAGTTGTGATTTTAAACAAAAATTGGAATATCACATAAAACATTTAATAAAGCAGTTTCCATCCCATGCATTTAAGAACAAAATCACCACTTCCTGTGAAACTGGCACAATGTATCAACAATAAAAATTGAAGTTACTGCAACAGGTTAAGGTAATGTGGGTTTTTTACTCCTACATAATAAGCTACTTGTCCCTCATATGCTAACCTATTTGCTAGGCCTAAATGATGTTTTATTAAACAAGGTTCGGGAGGAACAGGTGCAGATAATTAACCTAACTAGCTCAGGTGGAGAGCATTCAGTTAATCAATGCAATCAGGACAAGAGGTATAAATACAGCAGACTTACCTCTGTTCATCTGACAGTTCATCAGCATTTTGGTTTGACCGTCTTGCTACAATGTCTCAGCTCCAGCTTTTCCCATCCGTCGACGAGTCCGACTTCTCTCCGGATCCCGCGCCGCCAACTGCCGGCCCCAGGACCACTCCTCCTCTACCCAACATCACACCTGAACCCCAGGCTTCTTCGCGTGGCCGCCGGTCAGCACAATCAGCCTCCCGCTCACCTAGACGCCGACGTCTACCCTCGCCTCCACCGGAGAGAATCTCAGTTCTCTCTCCGGCGTCCTCCTATCATTCGGCCGTGCCAACGATTCCACCTATTGGGAAGTGGACAGTTTTGAGTTTGAGGCAAGCGCTGATTAATTCTGATGTGCAACCGTCACGCAGAATGAACAAGGCAGATTTATACAAGCTGTATGTCACCTTGCAATCAGCCAACCTCTCACCTAAGTCCACTCCAGCCTCCAAGGCATCCAACAGGCAAACTAAATCCCGTGATGCCCAGAAATCGCCTCATCCAACTCCACCATCTCCCTCCCGCACAAGGTCCGGCGCTCTGCGTGTGTCGGGCCATGGTGCCGGGCCTTCAGCGAGCCTGGGCCGCGTCCCAGATTCCGCAGCATCAAGGCATTGTGCACCTCCCTCTTCGGAGCAGCATTTCACCGCGGCTCTTCCCGCCAACGTACACGCAGCCGGGCCCGCCGGCCCTCTTTCAGCCTCGCAGTTTTGTCCTCCTACTGTTTCTAACCCCTTTCCTTTGCAGTGGCCTTTAGCTCCCGTAGTTGATGCCAGCGTGAGATTGCCTCCGTTAACGGCTCAAGCATCTCATCACCTTCCTGCGATTGCCGCAAACCCCCCCCTTTTTCAGTGGCCTGCAGCTCCAGCAGCACAAGCAAGCGTGAGGCTGCCTCCGCTTGCATCGCAGGCCTACACATCTCAGTCTTTCCCTCAATTTCCCTCTTTTTCTTCTCTCCAATTTCCTCCTCAAGCCCCACAGGCCGACTCAAGCGTGAGGCTGCCTCCGCCAACAGTCGCAGCCCCGGCTTCTCTCCCCTACAATCTTCTTCTACATTCTAAATCACAATATTCTCTGTTCACAGCAACTCCGATGCCCGTCCCATCAAACGCAGTCGCCGCGGAACCACCTCCAGTGGCCCACAACATCCGAGCACAGATCTTGGCAGGTGCGGACATAGATCTGGCTAACCTTCTTTCTCAGCTTCCAGTAGGTGACTCTAACCGCCAGATAGACTGCGGGGATTTTTCTGTCACGTTAAAAAACCAAAACATTCATACATCACGTTTACTTTCTTTCTCTGAATTTGCTATTGCTTTCAGCCGTTTCACAGAAATTATTTGTTCAGCATTCCCCCATAGGCGACGCGAACTGAATGACTACCTATCGCTCATGGCTGAGCTCGCGTTGTCCTATGGGGGAGGTCATTTCTACACCTACCACAAGCTCTTCTCTGCTAAATGCGCGGTCAGGGTCGCCCAGTGGAACCAGTGCCCTTACTGGGGTGCACTCGACCCTGACCTGCACAGCAGAGTTTTCCTCGGCTGCAGGAATGTTTCATGCGCTGTATGCAGGTCAGTAGCTCATTCTACCGTCGCATGCCCACAGATTAACCCTTCCATTCCACATTGCCCAGACACAGCCTCCGTCAAATCCACCAGCTATGTTCCAAGACCAGCAACCATCAACCCATACAACTCTGACTTCAGACGCAGAACATCATCTTCAGATAACAGACAGCCCTGCAATAACTTTAATATTGGCATATGCACCAGACAAAGATGTCGGTATTTGCACATCTGCAATTTTTGTGGCGGTGCTCATGCCCGTCCTGTATGTCCCGTGTCTAAAGCGGATAATAAAAAACCAAAAAATTACTTATCGACTCCTGTGAATATTTCTCGCCTATCTTTTGAACTTGCGAACCACCCGGACGCCGAATTCACTGATTATCTGCTATCTGGTCTCAAACATGGTTTTAATCCTGGCGTGGAAAGCACGCTTTCCCAAAACATCATCTGTAATAATCTCCAATCTGCTCTCGCTGAGCCTGACACCGTAAACAACCTGATTAGAAAAGAAGTCGAGTCAGGTTTCATGATCGGCCCTTTTGACAACCCTCCATTCAACATTTTTCGCATCAGCCCTATTGGAGTGGCTACGAGAAAATTTTCAGGTAAGAAACGCCTCATAATCGATCTCTCAGCTCCACATAATTCCCTGTTCCCAAGCATAAATAGCTTGATTCCACTCGACGAGTTCTCTCTCAAATACCATGATATAGATCATGCAATCGAAATGATAAAAATCGTAGGTCGGGGTGCTTGGCTCGCAAAAATCGACATCACGTCTGCTTTTAAAGTGATGCCCATTCATCCTGATTCATGGCACTTATTCGGGGTGCGCTGGCACGAGAAATTCTATTTCGCTGTTCGCTTAACGTTTGGATGCAAAAGCAGCCCCAAAATTTTCGACATGTTATCAGAAGCGGTCTGCTGGATTCTGTCGAACAATTACGCAATTCCTCACCTCATTCACCTGCTAGACGATTTTTTAATCATTTCGCCCCCCAACGCCATTCCAGCGGCCCATATCCTTACGGTTCAAAACGTTTTTTCTGAGCTCGGAATTCCCATCGCCCAGGAAAAAACAATGGGTCCCGCCACATCCATCGAATTCCTTGGAATTAATTTGGATTCAGTCAAATACCAAGCTTCCCTGCCCAAGGAAAAAATCGATAGGATAATCCTCGTCTCTTCTACCCTTCTAGACAGTTCAAATTGTTCAAAACGCGAACTCCTGTCCCTGCTCGGCCACTTAAACTTCGCCATGCGCATCATCCCACAAGGCCGCCCGTTCATCGCGCATCTCCTCTCACTCGCCTCCTCGGCTCACGCGCTAGAGGACTTAATTTCCTTAACACAGGCGTGCCGCGATGAAATCAGGTTATGGATAACATTTCTTAAACAGTGGAATGGCCTATCTTTTTTCTATAATAATCTCGTCTCTTCCCCTGTGGATATCCAGCTGTTCACAGATGCAGCCCCCTCAATAGGCTTTGGAGGTTTTTACCAAGGACGCTGGTTCGCGTCACCATGGCCCCCTCAATTTCAGGACATACCACAGTCCTCAGCGCTATTTGAGCTCTATCCTCTCGTAGTAGCAGCCTTCCTGTGGGGGAAAGAATGGACGGCTAACAGTATTTTAGTGCATTGTGACAACGAAGCAACAGTCCAGTGCATTAATAAAGGCCGTTCCAATTCACTCGCTTTGATGCCTTTTTTAAGACGTCTAATCTGGATCTCAGCATGTGACCAATTTATCATAATCGCTAAACATGTGCCCGGGTCAGAAAACAAAATTGCTGACTCTCTGTCTCGCTTTCTGTTTCAGAAATTCAGGATGCTGGCTCCAGAGGCAGACCAATTTCCAACTCCAGTACCTCACTTTTCAGAACTCATATTCCCGTAACCCACCCGTTAAAACCCCTCCTTGACGCGTCGCTCGACACAATCCTCCAAGCAGTCTCCCCGAGGACACTGCAATCCTATGTGACAGCTTGGAGATGTTTTAAAGCATTCCATTTGTCATATAACACGCCGTTTCCCGATTTCTCTCTCCTCTCAATCACCTCTTTCATCTCATATCTCAACATTGTCAAAGGGTTCCAAGTCGGGTCTATCAAAGGCTACTTGAGCGGCATCCAATTTTTTCACAAATTGATGTTTGGCACTCCCTCCACTGAGATTAATAATTCACAAACCTCTCTCCTAATCAAAGGGATTCAACGTTCCCAGCCCACCCGTCCCGACCCCAGACAACCCATAACACTAGACATTCTCACAAAATGCATCAATACCCTCCGCTCAGGCTACCAGCCTCTCAATACCGCCCGCACACTTGACGCTATGTTTATTCTGGCCTTCTTTGGTTTTCTAAGATGCTCGGAACTCACAATCACTTCCAAATTCGATCCAAAAATCCACCCCACCATTGCAGACTTGTCTGTTCTCGATAACGATACAATCTCATATTTAATTAAACAAAGCAAGACAGATCAAGCTAAAAAAGGACACTTCATCTATATTTTCAACATTTCCTCACCAATCCAACCATTCCAGTCCATTTTCGCGTACCTCCAACTAAGAAGCTCTCAGGCTAAATCCCCCTACGAACCCCTTTTCATAGACGACTCCAACAAACCTGTCTCCTCGCTTTTGGTTCCAAAAGCACCTCAAATCCGTTCTTCAACAGTCAGGCATCCCAGCAAAAAACTACTCCAGCCACTCTTTCCGCATTGGGGCAGCAACCTCGGCAGCCCAAAAAGGCCTCTCCCAGCAGCAGATCCAAGCTCTTGGAAGATGGTCATCGGACGCCTTCCAAAGTTACATCAGAACCAACCAGTTCCACATCAAAAAAGCCCATCAAACCCTCATTGGTTAAAAAAAAAAAAAAAAAAAAAAAAAAACCTTTCTCCATCCAGCGAGTATTGATCTCCCAGCGGATGCAACGTTAACCCTCCCAGGTGAAAATATGCTTTTCTTTCTCCATCCAGCGAGTATTGATCTCCCAGCGGATGCAACGTTAACCCTCCCAGGTGAAAATATGCTTTTCTTTCTCCATCCAGCGAGTATTGATCTCCCAGCGGATGCAACGTTAACCCTCCCAGGTGAAAATATGCTTTTCTTTCTCCATCCAGCGAGTATTGATCTCCCAGCGGATGCAACGTTAACCCTCCCAGGTGAAAATATGCTTTTCTTTCTCCATCCAGCGAGTATTGATCTCCCAGCGGATGCAACGTTAACCCTCCCAGGTGAAAATATGCTTTTCTTTCTCCATCCAGCGAGTATTGATCTCCCAGCGGATGTAACGCTAACCCTCCCAGGTGAAAATATGCTTTTCTTTATCCATCCGAGCGAGTATTGATCTCCCAGCGGATGTAACGTTAACCCTCCCAGGTGAAAATATGCTTTTCTTTATCCATCCAGCGAGTATTGATCTCCCAGCGGATGTAACGTTAACCCTCCCAGGTGAAAATATGCTTTTCTTTATCCATCCAGCGAGTATTGATCTCCCAGCGGATGCAACGTTAACCCTCCCAGTTGAGTATTGCCGTGCATTCTAAACTATTTCATCCGCAGGCGGCCAACAGGGCCTGTTCACCCGATTCCACAAGCCGCTCCCGTTGGAGGCTCTATAGGCCATTTAGGCCGGTTGTTGAACCTCACCACTCCTCCCTCCGTCCATCAGTTAACAACGTCCATCAAGGCCCGGCGCTGCAAGCTGCCCCCATCAGAGACAACATGGGCCCTCTTGGTTCAACAACCAGGCTTCTCGAAACGCCAGCTCGCCAATCTTAAGGCTTTGGGGGGCTATTTGGTCTAGCGGCTGTCCTTTGCTCTTTTGCATCTGGGGGAGTACTCTGGGTTCGGGCCAAAATTTCCACGCTCGGAGCCCTCCCCCCGGACAGCACGCCAAATATGCATAACCCTTACTGTACTTAATTATATGTAAATGTGAACTCGTGAAATGATGTTTTATTAAACAAGGTTCGGGAGGAACAGGTGCAGATAATTAACCTAACTAGCTCAGGTGGAGAGCATTCAGTTAATCAATGCAATCAGGACAAGAGGTATAAATACAGCAGACTTACCTCTGTTCGTCTGACAGTTCATCAGCATCCCTCCTCCACCCCTTCTCCTCACTTCAGTTCTATCTACTTCTATCTCAACGAAGGGGGGGGAGTACTCTGGGTTCGGGCCAAAATTTCCGAGCTCGGAGCCCTCCCCCCGGACAGCACGCCAAATATGCATAACCCTTACTGTACTTAATTATATGTAAATGTGAACTCGTGAAATGCTTTTCCATTGTAGTTTATGTGCAAATTTTCTTATTGGATAAACATTTTTTATCTGCCTCAACTAAGCATACAATGTAATGCATTTTAAGTTTTTAGATGTTCCATTCAACTTTTTTTTTTTTTTGTGATATCTCAGAATTCTAAAATAGTGTATGTGGATGGAAACGTAGACAACTGAAGTGAAAGAAACAGTGAAAAGCCTCAGTGCTGTTGGACTGCTGCACTATGGGAACAACACAGTTCAGCCAATTAAATTTGAGGACCAGAACGAATTGTTGTCTTAAAGAGGAATTTGTTTTTTTACATTCTCATAGAACATGATTAGAAGAAAACATACATACTACAACACTGAATTGTTTGTAATGTGCTTCAAACGTGTATATAACTCACCAACAGCCTGGTAAAATGCAGTGAATCCCAAGTGTGACTCATGATTTGAGTTGTCTGTGAGAAAAAACAGCTGGAGACGGTTACCAGGAGCCAAGATGGGCTTTTCACCTGGGTGAAAACTATAGGTGGAATTCTGACCACAGAACTTTCCCAGAACCTTCTCATCAGACACAACCTGAACATAAAAGAATCACATGTGCTGAAGTATTAGAAACTATATGTCCTGCTAAATAAATGTCTTACTAAAGCCTAATGACAGCAGTCACAATGACATGACATTTTTAAACCTAATTCACATCTACTTTCTTTCATTCAGTCATTTCCCCACAAAACAAGATACAACACCTAAGTTGAAGCATCACCAACCGAGACAGAATCGTAGTAACAATTTGGAGAGGGCTCAATGTCCACATGATTGAACGTTAGCTGGATCTGGTAGCCTTGAGGCACCTCCAAGACCCATTGCTCTTCGAGATTCGCTGGATATGGTTGAGGATAATGTGGAGAAGACACTTCTCCAAACATGGCCGGCTCACATTCACACACACTCACACATGCCCACAGCAGGCTGAATCAGTTTTTTGGTAGGACAGACAGAGATCAAATTAAATTATATTAATCTTTAAATCATTTTATAAACATGTTCTGAGACGGTTAAAGAAAAAATCTTCATTGATGATTATTAAAACACTAATGTGGATGAACATACATTCAAATGAAACATTAAATAACTTACCAAATTATTATAACTTTTCCAGCCATGACAGACATGGAGATGTCAATTATAGCACCTTCACTAAAATTATACAGCAGGTTTTTTTTCTGTCCGTAGTTTTTATGGCTACAGTTGCAATGCCTTTCTAGTAACAGAGCAAGGGTCTAACAGTCATGATAAAAGAAACTTTTGTTTGATTTGGCTGTGCTACAGAAACAATGACAGCAAAATACAAGAGAAAGAGAGAGGTGCAAACAAACCTTCCATTGATTCACATTGGTTTTTAGCTTGTTTACGGGAAAGGCAGACATGTTTTATGCACTATATGGTGTAGGTCTAAACTGTGGTGTATTTACAATATGCTGTATCCTCAAATTATTTTTTTTTTGTAAATGGTCATTAAAAGGTTCATTTTTCAAAAATGCCTACAGGGGACAATTCCTACAATAACTACATATTGTTTAAGGTGGTGAAGCTATAAGATCCTAGTTTCACTAGGTAACTGCATTTAATATACATTTTTAAAAAAAGTTTATATGAACACTTGCATTTCTTTCATTGTCCATGATCACATTTAACTGTGATGGTTTAGGAGGAATATCTGAGCTCCTCTTTGAGGATGACTGAATAACCAGTTTAGACTTCACAACAAACTTCATTTTACTTTATTTTTACCCAGCAGAGGGAGATAACATTATAAAATAATCATCTTTGCTCATTTATTTTGAAACATTTTGACAACTTGGAAAAGACAGAAATAGGCTCCGATTTTATTTCATTAGTTTTCTACCTGCTGAAATAGAAAACAGTTTTGGTTTATTATCATTATAAAATCCTTTTATTCTAAAAACTTTTTGGCTTAAAACTTTTTTTAGAAACTGATCTCAGGTATCACTAAACACTGATAATGCCTTGACTTGCACTACAGATGTTAATTATTTTCCATTGTTTCTCTGATCCAGTCTAGGTAGTTCTGCACTTTTGTGTAGAAACTTTTAGAGTATTCATTACCACATCCACGAGGACCCCATGACACAATGCCCCTCAACTCATAGGGCTGCTCTTTGGTTCCGTAGCCCAACATGGGAAAGAACAGAGGACTTCCAGCATCACCTGTACAACTGTCAACACTTTTAACATCATCTCCAGCACAGAACATGTTTTCAGTGACAGGTAGATCCCCTAATTCACACTTATCAAGAGGATATTCCTGAACATGCCCATAACGTAAAAGTTTACTTATGCCCCGCTCAAACCCACCAAAACCTGATATTGTACCCATTGTGCCCTCCATTACAGATTCATGTGTTTTCTTTGGCAGACACACTGGCCTGATGTTTGGACCGAGTGGAACCCTGGCAGACATTTTGATCAGGGCAATGTCACTATCAAAGTTTTTTTGTTCTTTACCTTTACCAACTCTAGTATAATTTGGGTGAATTATGATCTTCTCTGTCTCCATAGTGACTTGGTTTTTGTCTTGACCATCAATTATTCCCCCTAACCAAGTCATGTTGGTGTTTTCATATCGATCTACTAATTGAGCAGCTGTTAGAGCCCAGTAATCACTGATCAGAGATGCACCACCTCTGGGAGCTGATCTATGTAAGAGCTGCCAGGGAATCTGCCCAGGTCTGGCTGGCATCCCACCAAAGACTCTGGCACCAAAAGAGACCTCTGTATTCATTCCACACACTAAAAATATAAAAAGAAACAAAGATATGAAACTATATGTAATGTAAAATAAAGTTAAACAACAATAGTAATAAAAAAAAAAAAAATCTATCTTTTGGCTGGCTTACCACCAAAGAATCCACACTCTGAGATAACTTTAAAAAAAATACAAATCAAAGAAATTAACACATTGAATATATTCAGTGTCAAGTTAAGTTTCAGAAACGTTACCAGTAACACAAGGAGGAATACTGTCTTTGTTGTCATCTGCTGTCCACTTCTGGTCTTCTGAGCAGGTGTATCTTACTGCGGGAGGGAGAAAGAAAGAAAGAAAGAAAGAAAGAAAGAAAGAAAGAAAGAAAGAAAGAAAGAAAGAAAGAAAGAAAGAAAGAAAGAAAGAAAGTAAGTGGTGGAATAAGTATAAGTGTTGGAAAATCGTGAAATCATATAAATGAAACCCAGTTTTGAACAGTATCTGACCATTAGGAGTTCCTTCAAATGTGTAGTAAGGCTCATTGCAGTAATACTCAATGACTGAATGATACTCATTGTTGGATCCTTTGATAAACCGAACGCCTCCATTTAGCAGGGGCTTTGGATCTCCACAAACAGTAGATGCAAAGAAAAAAAACAGTAGAGATTAAAAAAGGAGCAAGAAAACAAATTGATTGTTAAAAATAATGGTAGCACTTTATTTTACAGTACGTGTACTTTCCTGGTACCTATATAGTAATTATGTTGTACATACAGGTAAAAGAGTGGTAACACAAGTTACTTGCCTGACATGTATGTACTGGAAACTAATAAGAAACACTGCTGTACTTTCCAATGGTACATACATGGTAATTACTTTGTACCTATAGACAAGTGTTGGGTAATAACAGGCACTTACTTATAGTGTCTGTATATGGTAACTAACAGACACATTACTGTACTTAATTATATGTACATGGTAACTATGTAGTACTTACAGACAAGTGTGGGTATTAACAGGCACTTATGTGTGGTAACTAATAAGACACATTACTGTACTTACTAGTGGTATTTACATGGTAACTATGTTGTACTCACAGACAAGTGTGGACACACATAACGGACACTTACTTACAGTGTGTGTGCATGTTAACAACAGTACAAAACAGAGGCTTACCAAATAGTGTTTTCTCACTGTTGTCATTTAAAAAACAAAATTCTCAAGAAATAAAGTAATTGTTTTGCTGCACTATGTATGTACTTTATGTAATGTTTTATGAACTGGTAATGCTAAATTGCTCTCCACAACAGTGCATCTTTTTAAAAAAAATTTTTTTTTACAGTCCTTACTAGGCTTACTAGTTAATATGCTTTAGTTTATTATTACAGAGGTTAAAGAGCTGGTAATTCCTATGTAATGTTTATGTACAAGGGTGCACTTTATTTTACAGTCCTATTTCCATGCAAACAGATACAGGAAGGCACAGCAAAAGAGTAATCTTGTGCAAGGCACAAGGACCACGGAGGCAAGATCGGATACAAGGCTAAACAATGTTCAGTAATGTGTGTGAAGGAGTGCCGCTTATAAAGGGAAGCTGATGGGAAACAGGTGTGAGTGTGATCAGTGCCTAGCTGAGGAACTGTGGGAAATGTAGTCCAGAGTGAAGTGACTGCATGTGTGCAATGAAAAAGTCTTAATGTTGAAATGGAGACCTCTGGTGGGGAGTGAGAGGAAGCAGCAGGAGACAGAAACGCGACACTTTGACTGGTACAGTCCAACAACAATGGACAGTGTTTGCTGTTTTCATATCACTCCAAATGTCTGTGTTTTCCATTCCAGATAGGCTGTCAGTCTGTGCATTAATGACTCTTTCTGCAAGTAGGTAGCGTTAAGTGACTGTTTTTTAAAGGTGCCATCGAATGGAAAATTGAATTTACCTTGGCATAGTTGAATTACAAGAGTTCAGTACATGGAAATGACATACAGTGAGTCTCAAACACCGTTGTTTCCTCCTTCTTATGTAAATCTCATTTGTTTAAAAGACCTCCGAAGAACAGGCAAATCTCAACATAACACAGACTGTTACGTAACAGTCGGGATCATTAATATGTACACCCCCAATATTTGCATAAGCCAGTATTAACGTCTGGATGTGCACAGCTGAATCATCAGACTAGGTAAGCAAGCAAGAACAATAGTGAAAAATGGCAGATGGAGCAATAATAACTGACATGATCCATCATTACATGAAATTTTTAGTGATATTTGTAAATTGTCTTTTAAATGTTTCGTTAGCATGTTGCTAATGTACTGTTAAATGTGGTTAAAGTTACCATCGTTTATTACTGTATTCACGGAGACAAGAGCCGTCGCTATTTTCATTATTAAACACTTGCAGTCTGTATAATGCATAAACACAACTTCATTCTTTATAAATCTCTCCAACAGTGTAGCATTAGCCGTTAGCCACGGAGCACAGCCTTAAACTCATTCAGAATCAATGTAAACATCAAAATAAACACTGTACTTACACGATTAGACATGCTGCATGATGAACACTTTGTAAAGATCCATTTTGAGGGTTATATTAGCTGTGTGAACATTATGCAATGATAGAGTCGAGAGTGTCCCCAAAATGTCCCCAATCACGTTTTCCCAACTTTACTTTGAAATAAAGGTTACAAATTTCTGCTAGCTTGTTGTTCTTTTCTAGCTTAATAGTGGGCTTAAGCTGAAAGCCTCCACCCTGTTGTTACACAATGCATTGTAAAAATGCCATACAACATGGTGGACAAACTTCATAGAATGTAAATGTGAAATATTAAAATATTTGGTCAGAATTATTAGGCTATACTAGCCTGAGCTTGACCAGTGTGTTTTATGACAGATAGACATTTTCTTCCTCTGACAAGTTTAAAGAATAGTTGGATTTTAAATGTTTATTTTTTATTTATTTTTTTTTTTTTTAAACCTGCTCAGTCCAAAATCCACCAAACTGTTCTGTTCCTGAGCCACTTAACCACACTGGCCTAATTTGTGTGCTTAACTCCAGTTATGATGTTTAGCCTAATTGTGTAAATGGAAAACATTCTGCTTACTTCAGTTCAATCACACAGTAAAAGAGTTGTTCGGTCCAGAGTGTGCAGGCGATGTGCACTTAAACAGTTTATTGTGTGTGTGTGTGTGTGTGTGTGTGTGTGTGTGTGTGTGTGTGTGTGTGTGTGTGTGACAAGGTTTACAGGCCTGCCTGGTCGGCACAAATGTACTTTGTGTTACATGTATGAATTGAAATTATGAAGAAACATGGATGGGACAAGCTTTGTCTGTGCATAAACATAGCCTTCCGCATGCTATTTTTTCAATGGCTTTCAAAAAGTGGTGGGGGCAAAATGTACTTCAGCAAAAAGTAGAGGGGACCCATCCATCCCACCTGAAAATTAGGCCTTTGCTCAACCGATTTATTCAAAAGCACTGATTCATTCAAGAACGTAACGCCACTACCATGTGTGAGGAGACGCACAACTGTTAGTTCTGATGTAGATTCATTTTTGCTGTGGCAGATCAAAAATAGACAAAGTACAATTATATTTTGTGTAAAATGTAATAATTGTTACAGCACTAATGTTGCTTTATTATAACTCACCAACAGCCTGGTAGGATGCATTAAATCCCATGTGGGATTTGGGTTTTGAATCATCAGTTAGAAAAATGAGCCAGGGTGAAACCTGTCTGTGGAATTCTGGCCACAAAACTTCCACAGAACCTTCTTATCAGACATAACCTGAATGCAAAATAATTAAAATACCATCAAACTGTATGATACTGCTGTTCAAATGATTGTGCAAGCTCAAATGAGCTTAAAGTAAAAAAAAAAAAAAAAAATAAAAAATCTTTACTGTGATTCGATTTTACATGATTTTGAAGTGAGGTGACACTTACAATGAGAGAATCATGGTAACAGTTTGGAGAGGGCTCAATGTCCAAGTGATTGAACTTTAGTTGGATCTGATACCCCTGCGGCACCTCCAGGTCCCACTCTTCCAAGATATCTGCTGGATATGGTTGAGGATACTGTGGAGAAGACACCTCCCCAAACATGGCCGGCTCACGTTCACACACACTCACACATGCCCACAGCAGGCTGAATCAGTGTGGTGGGACAGGGATGCAGACAGAAATCAAAGTAGTTTAATCTGTAATTCTATAAACGTTCTGAGATGGTTTAAAACATTAATCTCCACTGACAATTAGTAAAATAATAATGTGGATGAGCCTAAATTCAGATGAAACATGAAAAAAGGAACTTACCAAATTATTAGAACATTTCCAGCCATGACAAGCAGATGTCAATAGCACTTTTACTAAAATGATAAAGCAGTTGAGAGGATTTTTTTTTTCTCTCCGTAGTTTTTATGGCTACAGTTGCAATGCCTCTCTATTGACAGAGCAAGGGTCTAACAGTCATGATAAAAGAAACATTTGTTTGATTTGGCTGTGCTACAAAAACAATGACAGCAACATAAAAGAGAAAGAGAGAGATGCAAACAAGACTTCCCATGATACACGCTACTTTTTAGCCTGTTGACAAAATGGGGAAGGGTTAAAGTCTGCAGACACATTTTTATGCTGCACTATGGTGCATAGGCCTAATTTGTGGTTTGTTTACAATATGTCATATCACATTAATTTTTTAAAAAAATATTTTTTGTAAATGGTCATTAACCTTTAAACAGGCAATGTGCGCCATAGGGTACATATTTAGTCTCATGTACTGTAGGAGGCATGAGAAAGAATTTTTCATCCAATATCATAGTTGAGTCTGTTTGGAGTATGTGGCTCATCCGACTTGGTTCTGACGTCGTAGAAAGTAGGCATATTAATCTTACTTTTTTCGGGAAAAAAAAAATGCAATTCATATTAATTATATAATATTAATCGTGAACTTTGTCTTAAAATGTTGAAATAGAAAATTAAGTCAAATGTTGATCATGCTGTTATTTATCACATTTTGAAAAGCCTGAGGTACATTGCCCTATTAGGTAAAAAAAAAAAGGATTATGGGTTGTGGGTGTTGGGGGGGGCCCAGTTGAAATCTCGTGCCATGGCCCAGGCCCTTAGAGAAGATTCTTATAGGCCTTCATGGCCCCCTGTATGCAGTCTCCCTTCTCAATCTATGTATTTTGAGTATTAAAAAATTGTGCAAATAGTAATATTCACATGTAAAACTGATATTATTACATTTAGTTATACATCTTTGCATGTTTAACTAGATATTTTCCTGCAGAGTTTCATACAGCTCATTTTATGGTAGAACAGAGACGTCTAACACTGCTCCTGAAGGGCTAATGTTTTACAGAGTTCAGCTCCAACCCTGATCAAACACACATGAAAAATCTAACCAAAGTCTTCAGGGTTACTTAAAAAACAATTGTAAGTTGTATCATAAATCAAGCATTCTGCATTAGTTTAGGCAGGCCTCGTAGTCAAGCAACGCTATCTGCTGATTCGCAAATTCTAACCCCACCTATCAGCTGATCCGATTCCTATGAACTCCATTGGCAACTCTAATATCCTCCTGAGACCCCCAAATGTATTTTTTTTTTTTAAATTTAGTATTTTTTCACGTCATTATATTGTTTAGAGCATAAGAAATAAATGAAAAAATAACATTTTTAAAAAATTATATTTTATTCATATGTTATGCTATGTCCTCTGTAGTGGACACCAGGACTAAGTTGTTTAAAAAATAAAATGACATGAAATGACATGTATAGGCAAAAACAATGGGATTTTGTTTTTAATCACCAATCAATTTTTAGGCTTCAGGATTGTTTTTAACCAAACTTTGTATAAAGATGATTCTCAACTATGTTATGAAACATATAATGGAATTAATTGATATACCATTTTACTTTATGCAGTATGAGGGTAAAATGGCCATACATGGGTTTTCCCATTCAATACAATGTATCTATACACTGTATCTAATTTGCATATTAATGTGTTCTTGGAGCAACATGCAATGAAAAAAGAAGTGTAATAATGGGAGCAATAATTGGCAACATTTTCATAATAATATCTAATAATTAATAGGAATATTGATATACAATTTCTTTCCCTATTCACTTGTTGTGTCTCCTGAAATGCCTGATAAACATGATTTAAGTCCCGGTGTCCTCTACAGTGGACATGTATGAAATCAATGTTCTGTTTCATAACAGAAAGTCATATTTTGATTTGAAACCCCATAACATTTTCCTGAGATGTTGATTTATAATAAACAATTTGAAAATTAATCCGATTTAAATAATCACAAAATATTATCATATTTCCATAAGAGTGCTAATTTTCATTTTTTTAGTCATATTTAAAGACCAAGAAGTTGTTGTTGTAATGGGGAAACCTCTAAAAATCTGGTATCTCTGCAAAGCCCTGAATGTGCTCTTTACAGGACATCCAGACTTAAAACTGTGACATGTACGATGTCAGAGAAAACCACTAAAATATAATGTCCACTACAGAGGACAGAAGTCTATTCCTGGGTCCCAGGAGGATATAAGGCACACTACTTAAACGCAGCTTCCGTCTCTCTGCTTGCTTGGCTGCTTCCACTGCATGCTGCTTGTAACCCACCTCCTCCCCAGCTCCTCAAACTTGTGTTTAACTTAATCAGTGTTATTCTGGTGTCATTGATGCATGCTCTGTTCTCAATAGGGGGATTTTCTGCTGCTCTCCCAGATAAAAAATGGGAGGTTGTCCCCAGAAGCTGCTGCTGTTCCCGGTCTTGGCTTTCATAGAGCTCATGAAAAGGACGGGAATTTAAAACAGAGCCATGCCGCCAAATGTAACTTTAGCAAAATATGCCGATAAAAAAATAGACTAAAGTTTGTCTCTTGTAATTTTTGACTTAAGTGGTCCTGATTGAAATTACATTATATGATTGATTATGGAGCTAAATCCTGCAGGACAGTGGACCTGAAGAGTTTCCCACCCCTGAGGCTGAAGACTAAACAGTTCAGCAGTGGAAAAATATAAATAATGCATATGCCTCAATTTTATTACACGTAGATACATGCAGCATATTTTGTATATTACATATTTTTGCATCACATAAATCCAAATATATATAATATAAAAAGTGACATTTTAGTGATCATTTTCCCCTCTTGCCTGTTTTAGGGTTAAGATGAGGTTCATTTTTCAAAAATGACAGGGGACAGTTCCTACAATATCTGCCTATTGTATATTTTAAGGTGGTGGGGCTATGAGATCCAAGTTTTTTCAGTAGGTAATTGCATATAAATAAGAAAGAGTTTATCAGACATGTATACAGTCATGTATACGGTCACAAATTAGATGTCTAAAATGAGAAACTTTAAAGAGAAATGTCAGAGTATTTTGATATAAGAGAAGAGGAGCTTCAGTTTGTTGCACAGCCCTATTTGTTTAAACCGCAAAAGGCATCTAAGCTTACGATACTCCTACATCGCTTCAGGTGTTACTCATTTGGCGCAAGTCGACTTCCGCTGTATGCGTACCATCGCTTCAGAAAGCCCCTCTGGAGCTGTATGGATTATATTTATGATGGGTGGATGATTTTATTGTGTGCTTTAAAACAGACCCCACATTCATGTTCACTACCATAAAGCTTGGTAGAGGCAGAATATTTAAAATATATCTCTGACTGTGTTTGTCTGAAAGAAGATAGTCATATACACCTAGGATGGCTTAAGGATCATGGGATAATTTTCATTTTTGGATGATCTATCCCTTTAAAATTTGGTTAATACAACCTCAGATGATCAACCTCAGATAGGCTTTCTCCTGGCAACCCTCCCAAACAAGCCATATTTGTCCCATCTTTTTCTAATTGTGCTGCCATGAACTTTAACATGCTAACTTAGGCCTGTAGAGTCTGAGATGTAACTCTTGTTTTTTTTTGTTTTTTTGCAGTTTCTCTGAACAGTGCACGGTCTGACCTTGGGGTGAATCTGCTGGGAAGTTCACTCCTGGGAAGATTGGCAACTGTTTGAACGACTTCAAAATGTTTGGAAATGGCCTTGTAACCCTTCCTAGATTGATGGGCAGCAACAATTGCTTCTCTAACTTCGCTTTCCTCCTTGTTATTGTGTTAACACACACCTGGAGGCTTCCGACCAGCAAACAGCCAAAACTTCTGCTTTTATAAAATTGGTCACACTTGCTGATGATTAATCAATCAAAGGCATTTGATTAGCAGTGCCTGACAGCTACTTACCCTCTTAAATCCTATGGAAGCAGCAAGGGTGTCCTTAGTTTGTTACACATGGCTTCTCCATTTTTGTAGTTTTTGTTTAACAAATAATGACACGGTGTAATGTCACGTGTTGTTGTGTTTACCTAATTTTAAGACCTGCCAAGGATCAGATGTTTTTTGTTTTTTTTAAATTATGTCCTGATATGTAAAAGAATTCAAAACAGTGTACTTTCTTTTCACATGATTGTATAAGATTCACTTGCATTTCTTTCATTGTCCATGATCACATATAACTATGATGGTTTAGGAAAAACATCTGAGCTCCTCTTTGAGGATGACTGAATAACCAGTTTAGACTTCACAACAAATGCCAATATTTTTACCCAGCAGAGGGATAATCCTCTTTGCTAATTTATTTATTTTGAAAGATTTCGACAAATTGGAAAAGACAAAAATAGACTCTAATGTTATTTAATTATTTTATTTATTTTTTGCCTGCTGAAATATAAAATTAGTTTATTTTCATTATAAAATTGTTTTATTATAAATGTTTTTTTTTGACCGTCATGCACATAATTCAACTGATAATGTCTTGACTATAGATGTTAATTATTTGCCATTGTTTCCCTGATCCAGTCCAGGTAGTTCTGCACTTTAGCATAGAAACCTTTAGAGGCTGTATTGCCACATCTTTCAGGACCCCATGACACAATGCCCCTCACCTCATAGGGCTGCTCTTTAGATCCATAGCCCAACATGGGGAAGAACAGAGGACCTCCACTGTCACCTTTACAACTGTCAATGCTTTTAACATCATCTCCAGCACAGAACATGTTTTCAGTGACAGGCAGATCCCCTGACTCACACTTATCAAGAGGATATTCCTGAACATGCCCATAACGTAATTTTTTACTTCTTAAGCCCCCCTCAAACCCACCGAAACCTGATATTGTACCCATTGTGCCCTCCATTACAGGTTCATGTGTTTTGTTTGGCAGACACACTGGCCTGATGTTTGGACCGAGTGGCACCCTGGCAGACATTTTGATCAGAGCAATGTCATTATCAAAGGTAGATGTATAACCATGCTGACCAACCCTCTGATAATTTGGGTGAATTATGATCTTCTCTGTCTCCATAGTGACTGGGGGTTTGTCCTCTTCAGTTATTCCTCCAAGCCAAGTCATGTTGGTGTTTTCAAATCCATCCACTACATGAGCAGCTGTTAGAGCCCAGTAATCACTGATCAGAGACGCACCACCTCTGGGAGCTGATCTATGTAAGAGCTGCCAGGGAATCTGCCCAGGTCTGGCTGGCACCCCACCAAAGACTCTGCCACCAGAAGAGACCTCTGTATTCATTCCACACACTAAAAGAACAAACAAAAAAAACATATATATATACATATATGAAAATACGAGAAATGTACAATACACAAAAAATGTAACAAACGCACAAGTACAAAATAATATAAAATCTCTTTTTATCTGTCTCTCTATTACCAGGATAACAAGGAGGAATAATGTCATTGTTGTTGTCTTCTGTCCATTTCCGGTCTTCTGCACACCTGTATCTTACTACACAGGAGAAAGAAAGCAAGGAAATTAGCTTAAAAAGTCAGGATTCATCAATCACAAGAATAAAATTGGGTATTGTACAGTATCTGACCTTTAGGAGTATCCTTAAATCTGTAGTAAGGCTCATTGCAGTGATACTCTATGACAGAGAGATATTCGTTGTTTTCTCCACTGATAAACTGAATGTCTCCATTTAGCAGCGGCTTTGGATCTCCACAGTCAATAACTGCAATGATACATAGGAACAAAATGATGAATGGATGAATCAATGAAATAATAAGTCAGGTGATGTATATTTACTCACTCTTGCACTCTGGCAGTGTCAAATGCCATTGTCCGTTACTCTGACAAACGGTCTTAAAACTTGCAATCTCTTTCTCTCCCTTACAGAAGGCAAAGGAAAAGAAAAACACAATATTACCAGGGAAAAATAAATAAATTCATGTCACATGATACTTAGGCCATCACCACCAGATTTCCAGGTTTGACCATCACCATGATTTTTAATCTCACCATCATAAGCTTGTATCCTGGGTCACAGCGCACATAAATGTAGTCTCTGTACAAGTACTCTTCAAAATCTGGTGTGACTTTTCCATTGCTGATACTGTCTGGATATGGACACTTCACCCCTTTAAAAGAGATGTGAGGATATCAGTCTAATATATATTTGCATAGATATTTAAAGATTTATAGTGATTCGACAGTGTTCTGACATCCACAAGGAAAAACAGTCAACAAAGATGCAGTATATTTTTCTCTCTCTCACTCTGTGTGGTGTAATGTAAGCTCCACCCCTGGCTCTGTCCGTATCTGTCGGTGTGATACTCCAGCTGGACGGAGTGAGTGCCCGTTTTGAGGACGCCAGGACTGTTTCCTCCACAGTACTTCTTGGTTTTTCCTAGGGCAGACACCTGAGAAAAAATGAGAAGCAAAAGTAAATCAAAAATGTGTATTCATATGAAGATAGACAGACATTTATAGCAAAACATACTTGCAGCCAGTGGAAGAGGCAGGCTGGTCCTTGATTGTAGACCTGCTCTATGTGGAAGGTCTGGCTAAAGTTGAGAGTGATAATGAAGCCTGGCTCCACAGAGATGCTGTAGACACAGTCCAGATCATGCGGGGACATGTCTGGGTAACCAGGACTGGAGATGGTCCCCTCTAGTTCACTGTGCACCCCACCTCCACAGTCCACTAGCACAGGAATGAAACACACACCAGTTGCTATAGGTTATGATTTTTGTTTTTTGTTTTTCAGATGGCTGTAAAGTTAGACTTTACATAAGTGTTATTTTGGTATTATTTATATACGATGACTGTTTTTATTAATTTTATTAACCGTTATTATTAGCTTTAATTTTTCAGTTTTCATTTTCATTTTAACTTTTAGTAATTTTGTTATGAGCTTTTGTCAATTTTATTTATCAATATATATATATATATATATATATATATATATATATATATATGGTAGTATATATACTACCAACCTCCATAATCAACAAACAGCATGCTGAAAATGTTGTTTACAATCATGGCGCCTAGGCTGTTATTAATGAACACACTTACAGGCGCAGGTGCGATGGTCAGACATTAGCGTGTAACCATGGTGACATGCACAGAGGTAGGAGCCAAGAGTGTTGAGGCATATCTGTGAACATGGTGGACCTTTTACCACACTGGAAGATGAACACTCATCTATGTCTAAGGGAACAGGTATATAAGGATATCAAGCATTAAAAGATGTACACAAAATGTTATGGTGTTAATACAGCACTGAAATTGTAGCATATTTAATTAAATGACATCACGTGACACAAGCAACAGTGCTGTTGTTCCATTACTCAGCATACTGCTTTTATACAACAGTTCAATAAACAAGAATACATACTGAGCAACTTGCATTTTAGAGGCATTATTGCCAGTAACTGTCTATTTTTGTTGCATTTATACAGTGCCCTCCACAATTATTGGCACCCTTAGTAATTATGAGCAAAGGCGGCTGTGAAAATAAATCTGCATTGTTTATCCTTTTGATCTTTCATTCAAAAAATTCACAAAATTCTAACCTTTCATTGAAGGAAAACAGTTGAAAATGGGGGGAAACTCACATTATGAAATAAATGTTTTTCTCCAATACACGTTGGCCACAATTACTGGCACCCCTAGAAATTCTTATGAGTAAAATATCTCTGAAGTATATTCCCATTCATATTTACATTTTTTTAGCACACCAGGGTGATCATGAACATGAAATTGTCCAGCCATGACAAATCATTCATCACAATGAAACCAAAGAATATAGTTCTGATGTGCAGCTTCACAAAATAGAAAGTGGCTGTAAGAAAATAGCTAAAGCATTGAAAATCCCCATTTCCACTATCAGGGCAATAATTAAGAAGTTCCAATCAACTAAAGATGTTACAAATCTGCCTGGAAGAGGACGTGTGTCTAAATCGTCTTAATACACACTGAGGAGGAAAGTTTGAGTGGACAAAGACTCTCCTAGGATCACAGCTGGAGAATTGCAGAGATTAGTTGAGTCTTGAATCTCAGAAAGCCTAAAAAAAATTATCAAACAGCACCTACATCCCCACAAGTTGTTCGGGAGGGTTTCAAGAAAAATCCTCTGCTCTCATCCAGAACCAATCTCCAGCATATTCAGTTGTCAGACACGACTGGAACTTCAAACTGGACCGGCTTCTATGGTCAGATGAAACTAAAAAAAGAGCTTTTTGGCAGCAAACCCACCAGATGGAGTACCCCATGCCCACGGTTAAATATACTGCTGGATCTTTAATGTTGTGGGCCTATTTTTCTGCTGGAGGTCCTGGACATCTTGTTCAGATACATGGTATCATGGATTCTATCAAATACCAACAGATAAAAAATCAAAACCTGAACGCTTCTGCTAGAAATCCAATAATGGGCCATGGTTGGATCTTCCATCTGGACAATGATCCAAAACAAACATCAAATCCAACACAAAAATGGGTCACTGAGCACAAAATGAAGCTTCTGCCATGGCCATCTCAGTCCCCTGACCTGAACCCTAAAGAAAATGAGTGGAGTGAACTGAAGAGAAGAAGCAACAACATGGAGCTGGGAATCTGAAGGATCTGGAGAGATTCTGCATGAAGGAATGATCTCTGATCTCGTCAGGTGTTCTCCAAACATATCAGGCATTATAGGTGAAGACTCAGAGCTGTTATCTTGGCAAAAGGAGGTTGCAAAAAGTTTTGAATAAAAGGGTGCCAATAATTGTGGCCAACGTGTATTGGAGAAAAACATTTATTTCATAATGTGAGTTTCCCCCACTTTCAATTATTTTCCTTAAATGAAAGGTTAGAATTTTGTGAATTTTTTGAATAAAAGATCAAAAGGATAAACAATGCAGATTTATTTTCACAGCTGCTTTTGCTCATAATTACTAAGGGTGCCAATAATTGTGGAGGGCACTGTAATTCTAAATGAAGCCACAGTCCCCGGGCAACACACCACAGTAGTGTTTTGTTACTGAATGAGTGTTTTTGAATGAATCAGTTGAGCGAATGATTCCATGACTTTATGATGCTCATAAAGACAGTCATTTGTCTGCACCTACTGGTGTATCGATGTAATCACAGACAGTAGCAATATTACCATTTTAAGTAGTGAATTTGACTTATAAAACACTTGCGAATAAAACTGTTCCCATGTGTTTAAAAGAACATTTTCCTGTGAAACTGGTGCAATGTATCAATAATAAAAATGAAAGTTGCTGCAACTGGTTAAGCCATTGTGGTTTTTCCATCATAATAAATTACCTACACCTCAGATGCCTGATGTTTGGGAATGCAATTAATTTTGGTAGGCCTAAATGTGTTTCTATC
Source organism: Megalobrama amblycephala (assembly GCF_018812025.1). NCBI lineage: Eukaryota > Metazoa > Chordata > Actinopteri > Cypriniformes > Xenocyprididae > Megalobrama > Megalobrama amblycephala. The sequence continues at coordinate 28,417,983 of NC_063056.1, forward strand.
ATAGTTTATGCACACATTTTCTTATTGGATAAAAAAATAATGTATCTGCCGCAATTGAGCGAACACATTTTTTAATTGCATTTTAAGATTTTATGCACATCTTAGTGTTTCCATTTTTTTTTTTTTTTTTTTCACAATATCTCAAAATTCACAAATGTTAATGGAAAATACCCAACTGACAGTCTGTATTGAATGCACAAACACAGACAAGGGGAGTGATACAAATAGTTAAAAGCCAATCAAATTTGAGGACCGAACTGTTGAAAAAAAAAAGTGGAATGTTATACATCCTAATAGAACATGTTTAGTAAAAAACATATGTACACAACTAAATTCTTTGTGATATGCTTGGAAGATGTAGCCAAACTCACCAACAGCCTGGTAGAATGCAGCGAATCCCAAGTGTGACTCATGATTTGAGTCGTCTGTTAGAAAAACCAGCTGGAGACGGTTACCAGGAGCCAAGATGGGCTTTTCACCTGGGTGAAACCTGTCGGTGGAATTCTGACCACAGAACTTCCCCAGAACCTTCTCACCAGACACAACCTGAACATAAAAGAATCACATGTGCTAAGGTATTAGAAACTAAATATGTCTTGACATTTTCCAAACCTAATTCACATCTAGTGCATATGACTTTATGGGGTCATTCCCCCACAACACAAGATACAACACAGTACAAGGTATGGATTGTGCAACATCTAAGTTGAAATATCACTAACCGAGACAGAATCGTAGTAACAGTTTGGAGAGGGCTCAATGTCCAAGTGATTGAATGTTAGCTGGATCTGGTAGCCTTGAGGCACCTCCAGGTCCCACTGTTCCTGAAGATTCGCTGGATATGGTTGAGGGTACTGTGGAGAAGACACCTCTCCAAACATGGCCAGCTCACATTTACACACACTCACACATGCCCACAGCAGGCTGAATCAGTGTTCGAGTAAAAAACAGAAAAAGATTATAATTGTCATGCTGGAAGAATTCAGTAAATAGACACAGTAACCATTCTGAGATGGTTAAAGAATGGCAGTATCCACCAATGATTGTTATTAAATAAACCACACAGTTGAATTTCTATATTGTAACACATGCAAATGTTAAGAATTAAATCTAAAAACAACTTACCAAATTATTAGATGTATTCCATCCATAACAGATATGCAGATGTCAATAACTGTTTCACTACACTGTTCATGCAGTCATGAGGTTTTCTTGTGATAAAGTGTATGTGGTTAACAATCACAAATGAGAGAACAAGAGTCTAAAAGTCATCAAAAAAAGGTAAACTTGTTTGATTTGGCTATGGCAGAAAAGAGAGATAACTACTTTTCCCGTAAACCTTGCTGCGTTTTCAACCTGTTTACACAAACATTAAGGGTTAAAGTCTACAGAGATCATTTTCATGCATCTTTTCTTTACAGATTATTAGATTTTTCCATCCTTGTCAGTTACAAAGAAAGTGTTTGTGTATAAAGCAGTTTTGAGGAAATAAATCATAATTCATAAATATTAGCTGTTTAGGCATCGCAGGTGGGCAATGTGTTTAAAAGTCACCATAAAAATCAGGTTTATTTGATTTGGCTGAAGAGGAAGACAAATCTAGAAAGGCAAAAGTACAAGGCATGGAAAAGCCATGAAAGATAAAAAAGAGACTCAACATGCTGGATTACTTGTAGGAAAAAAGAAGAACATTTTACAAAAGAAACTGAATGCCTTTACATGTGAAAATGATTTTATTAGGAGTATAAAACTTCAATCATTTATGGTAATAACTGATCAGATATAGTAGACGGACACTCTGATGTGCATTGTAATAACTGGTGTAGGTGAATATCATTTTAGTACACAGATGTTAGTTTTTTTCCATGGTTTCTTTGATCCAATCCAAGTAGTTTTTGACTTTAGTATAGTAGGCCTTAAAGCTTGCATTTCCACATCCAGGAGGACCCCATGATACAATTCCTATAAGACGATAAGGCTGGTCTGGAGACCCAGAACCCAGAACTGGGGAAAACAAAGGACCTCCACTGTCACCTTTACAACTGTCAATGCTTTTAACATCATCTCCAGCACAAAACATGTTATCAGTGACAGGCAGTTTCACTGGATCACACTCATCAAGAGGATATTCCTGAATATGCCCATAACGTAAAATTTTACTTTTTGAACCCCGCTCAAACCCTCCAAAACCCGATACTGTGCCCTCCATTACAGGTTCATGTGTTTTCTTTGGCAGACACACTGGCCTGATGTTTGGACCAAGTGGCACCCTGGCAGACATTTTGATCAGGGCAATGTCACTATCAAAGTTTTTTTGTTCTTTACCTTTACCAACTCTAGTATAATTTGGGTGAATTATGATCTTCTCTGTCTCCATAGTGACTGCGTTTTTGTCCAGACCATCAATTATTCCCCCTAACCAATTCAAGGTGGATTGTTCATATCCATCCACTACATGAGCAGCTGTTAGAGCCCAGTAATCACTGATCAGAGAAGCACCACCTCTGGTATGTGTCTTATGTAAGAGCTGCCAGGGAATCTGCCCCAGTCTGGCTTGTTTCCCACCAAAGACTCTGCCACCAGAAGAGACCTCTGTATTCATTCCACACACTAAAGGAGAGAAATATTAAATATATTAAAGAAATATGAAAGCCAACCAAGCATGTTTGGGTTTATAATCATATTCAGGATGATTCAATACCTGGTTCACATTTGGGTGAATCTTCTGTTAATTTTTGACCACTCTCAGACTCCCAATAACCCTCAGCATTACAGGTAAAATGACCTGAAGAAAGAGAAGACAGAAGGATGTGGAACTAACTACTGTTTTATCAAGAATTACAACAATGGTGTTTACATAAAACAAACATCTCACCAGTTTTATCCAGTTGATAATATTGAGAATTACACTTGAAACTGATTTGTTTCTTATAAGTTGTTGGAGGATCTTTATCTGATAGCTCCATTAATTCATGAAGCTCTGGAATGCCACAATCCACAGCTAAGGAGGACAACAAGAACAACAGGGTTTTTTTTAGGTGGGTGGGTGGGTTTTGTTAATGACACATTAACAATTTTCAGCTTCATGCTAAAAAGCATTCTGGATGTGTCTCCAAACATAATGAGCTGCCTAGACGTGCCGATATACAGTAATACAGTAATACAATATATCACAATAATGAACATGATAATGTTTTTTGCGGGCACTTCAAAACACTGTGAATTATTATTTATTACAAATTATTCCGATTTTTAGAATGCATTTTAAGAATGGTTTTCCATCAACCGCAACAACAATAAAAAGTACAACACTGCATGTGTGCTGCTTCAAAAAGAGGCATACACACTCTGACATAAACAACACCAATGCAGATAAGAAGCATGGCAGAACGAGTGAAGGAGACGCGCTGAATGAAAATGAACGAAAAGAATAATATTGTTAACATTAGCTCATTGTTAATGTTAGTTAATGCATTAACTAATGCTAACTAATGAGACCTTATTGTAAAATGTTACCTATTGTTTAATTCTTTTGTACTTTAATCTGTTTGAAATATTTGTTGTGTATTGTTTTGTGTATTGTTATATAGTATTTAAATGTTCAGATTTCTTTTTGTTATAAGAAAGAAATGTTATTACACCTGATATTGTCACGTAACGGTTGTATATAAAATCATACGACGAGGAATAAATTGAAGGAACAAACTCATAACATAAACTCAGTAAATAACTACTTGCATATTGCTTACATAGACAAAGACGGACAGAGAATGGGAGATAACTCAGGGTTAAAGTAGACAGAGGAAACAAAGGGAGCTAATGAGTTAATTAACGAACGCCAGGTTAACTGAATACAACCATCAAAGGAACTAACTAGAAACCAGTTCACAGGGAAACACAATGAAACAGAACATACATGTTACAGATATAGTATGACAACACATTATTTGCAACTTATTTCAATATCATGATAATCCTGCGATAAAATACTGTGATAAAATCTTAAGCAATTATCGTGACATGTAAATTTGATACCGTCACATGCCTAGAGCTGGCAAACATTTTTTGGGCATTGTACTGTTGGTGTGCCCACTACATGAATGCGGTTTCAAATGACTACTTAGCAAATTTGTTCAAAGCAGCTGTTTTTTGTGAGCTTGTAACAACACATCACATAATTTACTGTATTTACGAGAACAGTAGTTGAAGACAGCCCATTTAATACTAAGGATCCGAGAGAGGGTTGGAAAAAGATCAGGCAAAAATATATGATGTTTTCCCAAGTATATCTCAAAACACGACTTACTCAGAAATCAAGAAAAGAAGACAGTAGCCTATTAAAAGACATTTTCTCACGTTCACAGGCGATAACAGGACTCCACTCTCCATTATTCTGGCATGTGGATTCATACTCAACCTCAGCTGATTGAATCTGTGAAACAAAGAGTGACTTGCAATGATTAAAAACGTTTGACTCATAAGCTACTTTATAAAGTGCATGCAAACTGCTATCTAACTGCAAAAGCAAATTATCCAAATTTAAAGTAATTCAATTATATCTATTAATTATTCAATTATATATAATTTTTCTAAATAAATAATTTATTTACAAATTTCTATTAATTATATAATTCATCTAACTTTAATCTGCAGCCCTTCAGTCTGGGCAGGTAAAACCAATCAGACTTACTGATTTTAATACATGTCCTTTGTCACACTTCACTTTAACTTTGTAGCCCGTGGGATATTCAGAATAAGAATGCTGTGAGATCAGACTAGATGATGGCGTCACAGGTCCAACACAATTCATCTCTGAGAGAAAGTAAATAAACAACAACGCAACATGTAAATAAACAATTCACAGCACTTTTCAATCAACAATATATATTAGTCGTCACATTTTCAGAGGCAGATTCTCATATTGTTACATTTTGTTCTACCAATCCTAAATATGCAGCATATCCCTGATTAGTTTTAAAGATGGGGGCACACACCTCTCACTCTGTAACTGAGGCTAAATCCTCGGTTTGCACCTTTGTGGTCTGTCCTGAAGATAATCTCAACATGTTGAGACCTTGTGACGAAGAACGAAGGGGGTTTCCTTCCGCAAAATGTCCTAACGTCACCAGAGAGAGGTTTTATCTAAGAGTAAAGAGTATATAAAGAGAGAAGTAGTCAATGAGGAGAAATACAAAGAGAAAGAGACAATGTTCAAATTTTGTATAAAACATGTTGCATACAGTTAACGAGTCGGTACACTGTCCATTCTCTTTCATTTCCACATCAAACAAGCCTGTGAACGTCAGCTCAAACTGCAGACCTTCTTCTACAGCCAGAGTGTAAGAACACACAGAGTTTTCAGGGTACGGCTCGGGCCAGCCAGGTGACATCAGAACACCTTCTCGAGAGCCGTTGCGATCTTCACTGCAGCTAACTAACAGACAGAAAGAAAACAAAACGTGTCACTATCTGCTATAGGGATTAAGTTTAAAGTAGGGGTGTCAACTGAATAAGAAATGAATCAAATTATATATATGATATGCTGACTAATTAAACAAATAAATCACAACTAATCACATATATAAATATTTGTATTTTAGCACATTAGGCTATAATGATAGACAAGTAAATTGTTTAATAGACATTACAAAAGTTTTAGTCTTTCAGAGTTAAAAGTCAAGATGATACTTAAGAGATTCCTTCTGTATTGTGACACATATCCGAGTGAACTGGCTTGTTGAAATATAGGGCAGGGGATTAGTTTTATCTGTTGGTTTTTGATTGGATTTTGAGAAAACACCTCTTTACCATCTTCACGTACTACAATTTTATTTGGCCTTCAATGTTTTAATCATTCATCAGCTGGAAAAAAAAAACTGTCTGAAAGGGATCTCTAAGATATTAGTCCTCTGTGTCATTGTGGGGTGTGGACTTCCCTATTCTATTAGAGAATTACAAGGATTATTAAAACTATATAGTTATAGTGTTTGGTGTAAACAGCCCTTTATTCTTGTTGCTATGCTGATTGTTTAGCACATATTTCAGTATTTTTCTTAATGGAAGTTTCTTAATGGAAGACGTAGTAGAAGACAAATTATAATTTTTTAATTATGCTAAGTAGCCAAGTAATTTACAGGATAACAAAAATAATAATTTATTTTGCAATAATGACTAGCTGACTGACATTATTCCTTTCATAATTAATTGTTAAATTGACAACCCCAGTAAAATTGCCTCAAAATCTTCAATTCAAAATCTCAATCGACCACATCCATTCATTACCATGGCAGGTGTGCTCATCAGGGTCAAGGACGTAACCTGGTCTGCAGAAACAGCGATAACCTCCAATGTAGTTATTGCAGAGTTGGGTGCACTCATTTTCAGGGTCCGTACACTCATCAACATCTAAAAGTCAGTGGGATTTGATGTTAAAGCAATGGCTAAGATAACATTCTCAATGACCCACCATCTCATATCCATTCTGCCCTGCAGGCAGTGTATTTCTCATCATCTGTTACTCACCCTGAATGGCGTAAAAGCCTCGAAATCCAGTGTGTCTCTCAGGGTTCGAGTAGTCTGCAAGAAATGAAACAGAGAGACAACCACCACGGGAGGAGTGGAGGAAAGGGTTGATAGACGCCTGCAGTTCCTTCATGGACTTCCGTCCACACAGTTTGAAAAGAAGCTCCTCATCAGCAAATATCTGGACAAAAATTGTTGTCACTTACAAAACAAAATATAAATTTATGCAAAATATACACTGTAGTACATTTTATTTTCCCCCACAAACACTCCCTTTAACATAAAACTGCACTTCTAAGTGCACACAGATACAGCATGTGTTTTGTAAAAAAAAAAAAAAAAAAAAAAAAAAACCTCTTTCGAACACACACACCTTAAGGGAATCATCCTCACAATCAAGGCTTTCTTCCAGGTCCAAATGTATGAGAGTGAGTGTGATTCTGTGTCCAGTCGGAGCACACTCTTTCCAAGTCAGTCTGGAATTGGGGTCATACCCTCGTGGATGTCCAGGGGACTGCACCCATCCAGTCAACGGCACTGACCCACACACGGGAAGAAGAAGGACAATAACACTAGATAGGAAAAGTCAGAAATAAACAAATTCATAATGGAGAATGAGGGAGAAAATAGTAGGGTAGAAATGAATAAAGCAGAAAAGACAAGGATAGACATAAAGAACAAATTCAGAGGTAGAATGCAATGATGATAGATAGATAGATAGATAGATAGATAGATAGATAGATAGATAGATAGATAGATAGATAGATAGATAGATAGATAGATAGATAGATAGATAGATAGTGGAAAAATGATTACATGTAGAGAAATACATACATACCAGAAAACAATCATGATGGGAAGTGTTAAAAAAAACTCGCTCTCTCGTTTCACTTTCATGTTCTATGTGCATCATCATGTCCCAGCCCCCTTTTCCCTTAAAAACAGTCAACATACTTGAGTGTATGAGTGTTTCTCAACATCTGCCAGTGGGCGTTCACCCTGGACTGACATGAACTGTAGCGGAGATGTAGTGGCTGTGCCAGACAGAACACTGTCTACAAGAACATACAAGCCTCATTAACATTACACAACTAAAAAAAGAACATTTCTTAGTTCATTTAAAGTTTCAAACTTATGCAGTTATTCGAATATTTAAGATTATTATGTACAGTGGCCCAAAAAACGTATACGGACACTTAAAAATATATCAATCCAGGTAAACAAACTGAAGGGCTTGTCCCTTAAAAAAAATAGCCTCTACACCAGGCTTTAGTTTATGTCACAGCCATGAAAGATGAGCTATTTGCTAATCTTCACTACCATTTATATACTGAAGAATACTGTCAAGCAATAAAATATTGATTTTTTTTAACCCAATCCTTATGCATTCATATTCTATAAAAATGCATTTATTTTTCCTAATGTGTATTTTAGTGTTACTTGAGTTCACAAAATTATTCTCAATGTAAAAGTCAACATCATTACTAATATAAACAATATTTCAGTTAACTTAGAACTCGTGCTTGTGCGCAGTTTACAACAGAGACACGCAGCCAGAAAGAAATGGGCTACAGTCCAATGCTAAAATCCGTGCATGCACTTTGACCTGAGAGTAAGTATGCCCTCTGGTGTCAGAAATGAGAAAGACAGGAAAGTGAGGGGAAGAGAGAGAACAGATAAATGGGAAAGTGAGAGAGAGGGAGAGAGGAGGGCGGTTATAGATGGGAAAGAGATAGATGGGGGCACGGAGGAAGAAGAGGTTATCTGCACTGTATTGTTTGTATGTTTTCCACCAACCATTTACAGTAACACCCACACAAAAAAGGTCAAAAGGTGTCATTAAACATGTTAATTGAATTCTGATATGTCCTTTAACAGGAGTGTAGTGTACTACTATACTATGTGAAATGTTAAATAGTGATGTTTAGAGCTGATTAGTTATTTTTGTTTTTACGACGTGCAGTTTTTAAAATTGTGTAGATGTGCTTAAGGGTTACACTTGACCTTTCTTCCATAACAGTACATTTAACAACTACATTACATGACTAATGCTAATATGCTCCACAAGGTATGCTAAATTACCAATTACTCAGTCTCACATATTATAATACCTTCAAATGAGCTAAGCAAGCTTTATAAAACACCAATCAAAGTAAGTAAAACAGAAAGAGTTACTAGCTTTATTAAACACAAAAACAAGGAAGTAAAATGGTTTGCTACAGAGAGAAGTCTCTAGTGCAAGCCTCGAATCCCACTTCTGTTGTTGTTGTTGTTGTTGCTGTAGAGATCCTCAATTTAAAAAAAAAAAAAAAATCTTTTCTTTTGACAGCTATTAGTTTTATGTTTATTTGTTTTTCATTTTTTTCATTTCATTGTTTGGTTTTTGCATATAATTGTACTCTAATCGTGGGTAAAAAAATTATAATGTTAAAATCAGCATAAAACGGATGTTGCAATAGTCTTTTCTTCCCTATTGTGGTGTATATCTAAATGAAACAGCTTCTTGAACAATAAAAAATATATTTATAATAAATACTCCAATATTCCACTAAAAAACAAGAATTGTTTATTTTGTTCATGGTGACTAACATATTTGAAAGTAAAAATTGTCTGTATGCTATTTTACACATTCATCTTTTTTCACAGAAATGGCTTTGTATATTAAAACATATATCTATAAAAATCTATTGTTTTAGGAAGGGGTCCCTCACAAGGATATTTTGGGGTCCACAGCATCAAAAAGTTTAAAATCCATGATCTACAGTATGCAGTATACCTCAGATAACACCATATAACCATTCAAATAAAGTGTATCTTTATATATATATATATATATATATATATATATATATATATATATATATATATAAATCATGTGAGGAAAGACCTTTTTCCATTAACTACTAGAGTAAAATAATAGATATTGGTATTTAGAGGGTCCTCTGTGCAACAGCATGATAGCACTCACATGAAAGAGTACAGTAATGATATGAAACTACACTGTGAACAGTTCTGACCAAATGAGGAAAAGAGTAGGATAACACACACACATACACACACACATAGTGTCTTCCACAAAAGTATCTGTGGGTTTTTCAATCAGACCTCTTTTTTGTTCTTCTGACATTTAGATCACACATATGTGTGATTTCGTTCAGAGCAGTTAGCAGACACATGCACACACACACACACACACACACATATACATATATATATATATATATATATATATATATATATATATATATATATATATAAAATAGGCAGGTATGTTTGCTAAAACATACCTGCCTCACTCAGAAAGAATGAAATGTTGTCTGAAATGTTATTAATATAAATTAATATATAAAATAACTTTAAACTTATCTCAAACTTTTGACAGCTCAATCATGCCTAATATTATTTAAAGCACCATGATGTTTTAGTTTGAAAATCCTCAATAATGTTGACTGCTGTACTCAATACTATTTCGGAGAAATTTAAGTCACACAATAAATTGAGGTCTTGTGGTAGTGTTGACGTTCTGTCTGGTTTAATGCTGCGTGAACAGGAAGGAAGGCGAGAGAATGCAAGCACAAGTGCAGAGGGTGGATAGAAGTAGTGGGGCTTTCCAGTGCATTGGGCAGAAAAAGGGTAAGAGAGGGGGTTAAGAGAGGGTGACGTAAAAAAAGAGTCACAAAGGAAAGAGAAAAAAATGATTCCCCTGCCTGCAGCCGACGAACGGAGACACCACACAACAAGACCGCGTAAGTAAGCGTGAGAGACAGACAGAAGAGAAAATAGAAGAAGATAACTGACGCAATAGCAGGGGCCAGCACGACCGAATAATCATCAATTTCTTGGTAACGTGAATAGAAGAATCAAGACATCACTTCAAGTGTCCATAATTGGTGTCAACTGGTGTAAGCCAACAGACCTCATATGACTACACAAAACTATTCATACTGAAAGGATCAAACCGAGACAACAGTGAAAGTAGCCAAGATGGGAAAAGAGAAATGCAATGGCCAAAAATGTCCGAAAGGTGAGATTTTCATATCATTACTGTACAAACTACTTTGATTTGAGAAGATCTGGGTTTTTATCCATTTCTATTAAAATCGTTTCATACAATGAAATGGGAATGCTGTATTTAATATTAGAATCTATTCGTGTGTTTGAGTCATTGTATCACTTATTGTTGGTCAAAATGAAGGTTCAATTTAAACTTTAAACAACATCATGAAAGCAGTTCACCAAACGTTGTGTGAAAAAGAGCAATCGTGACTGATCTTTTCTTTATTGCAATGTTTTACAACGACACGTTCCTTTATAGTTAATTTTGTGACATAACTTCCCATAGAATTGACTGTAAAGCACAGGATATTATTTTTACTTATCATATTGTTTTCATCAAGGTAAAGTCAGCCCCCTAGAGTCTGTTATACACAGGAAATCCTGTACTGTAACCCTGCTAACAAGAGATTTTTTGATGTTTCTCGGAAATTACGCATTAACATAACACAGTACATTACCATTTGACATTTAAAAAGATATATTAGATGGAATAAAAAGTATGTATGCACCACATTATATAATGAAACAGCTTTTAATTTAATGAAAGGCAGTGCAAGCACACTTTTCAAGCAAAGTTTCACAATAATAAGCTTATGTTTAAAATGACAAAACTATATGTAATTCAAAATGAAGCCAAAAAAGTATTTGAACACTTTCTGCTTATTGAACCTAGTGGATGATGTTCATAGTTAATGTGATGATTAACTACACCTTTGAATTTGAGAAGAATCATACAATCATACAATCATAAAAAATGACCATTTGGTTATACTTACCCTCATTTTGTTCAAAACAGTTATGACACTCTTCCTTCTGCAGAACACAACAGAAGTTATTTTGAAGAATGTTTCATTGTGTTTTTGTCAATGAAAGTCAAAGGGCTCCAATATTATTGTTTTAGACTTTCCTTGTACTGTATGGGCAAACAAACACTGGAACATTTTCCAAATACTTATTAAATTCACTGTACGTATATGGTGGTGGGTTGAATTTTTTGCTCTTTTCAGGTCATATACAAGCAACTTCAACAAATCACTGGCTTTTAAATACATAGATTATTAATGATAGACTCCTCCGATGATTGTGAAATATTGTGCAAAAACTGAGCTCTCTTTCTTTTTCAGGGAAATATATGGCTGCCGAATGTGATGCCACATCTGATATAGTGTGTGAAATATGTCCACGTCATACATTTAGTGGTCAGGAAAACAGAATGAAGCAGTGTCTACCCTGCATGGAGTGCAGTAAGAGTAATTTCACATTACTTTACTCTTGTCTTTCTTACTAATAATGCTACATGTCTTTTTTTTAGGGAGTAATGTTTGTGTTTGTGTGTGACAGACAATAACCTGGTGATGGTAAAGGAGTGTGAGGCAGACAAAAACACAGAGTGCAGGTGTAAGCCGGGATACTACTGTACACATTTAAGCAATTCCCACTGCGATCACTGCAGTCCCGTCTCCAAGTGTCCTCCAGGAAAAGGGGTCAATGTTAAGTGTAAGTATCTGTCTTTGCTTATGTGATGCAGGGCTTTTCAAACTTTCTTTCAATTGTCAGTTTCATCAAACACCTAAACTCAGATCCTTGTGGTAGTTGTAGTCCTTATTTAGCGGCTTGTTAGCCATGCACATCTATATATGCTTTAATATGTCTTCCTAAGCTAAAGCCCTCTTCAGTGTGATTACTCTGAAAACTGTCTCAAAGACTCTGAGAAGGGAAAATAAACCAAAATTAAACCAATTATGAACTGTGTGAAAATAACACTATGCTTTGCCACAATATCCACAATGACTCATATAGTGACAGGTCTAAAAAGGCACTATTTGAGTTTGCATTCAAGCATGTGTTTTGTGGCTATACCTGTCGGAAGATCTGCAATGGTTTGAATCGCTTCCATCGAGTGTTCGGGTTGGAATATGTGGCAGGAGGGCTTTTGAATAACTGAAGTTGTATTGCAGACACGTTCCAGTCAGACACTGTGTGCAAACCCTGCCCTGAGGGAACCTACAGTGATGTGGAGGATTATGAGTCCGTCTGCAAAAATCATACAAGGTGGGAGTCAGCGTTACATACAATTATAAGCTGTAGTTTATAAACATTTGTGAACTCATTTTTCCTCACATGATATAATAGGCACACTCAAGACTGACAGAGGAACACAACACTTCTCATAAATTCACAAAATCCCCCCACACACAGTGTACATATGACTATTCAGTTCTTTAGATTTAAATTATCTCTTGTGAAACTATTGCTGAAATCAGAAGCTTCTGACTCACGTTAATGATTATTTTCAGGTTACTATTTTTTTAAATAGTTCACCCAAAAATGAAAATTGTGTCATCATTTACTCACCCTCAGGTTGTTCCAAACCTGTATAAATGTCTTTGTTCTGCTGAACACAAAGGAAGATATTTGGAAGAATGTCTGTGATCAAACGGATCTCATTCCCCATTGACTTCCATAGTATTTATTTTTCCTACTATTGTAGTCATTGGGGGATGGGAGATCTGTTTGATCACAGACATTCTTCCAAATATCTTCCTTTGTGTTCAGCAGAACAAAGACATTTATACAGGTTTGGAACAACCTGAGGGTGAGTAAATGATGACAGAATTTTCATTTTTGGGAGAACTATCCCTTTAACTAACATAAACAAACAAAAAGCAATATATTTTTATAGCATTTCATGTTCATGTTAGTTCACAGTTCATTAACTAATGTTAACAGATACAACTTTTCATCTTAAAAATGTATTAGTAAATGTTGAGATTAACAATTAAAAGATTAACAATTAGCTAATATTAATAAAGTATGTAGAAGTGTTGTTGATTGATACAACATGATAAGTAATGTAGTTAAATGAAATGAAACCTTATTGTACGGTGATACAATTTTTTCTCTACATGTATATATTTTCATTTTTAGACCTATAATGCCATTACTTTTCCACCTCCATCTGATATAAAGAAAAGCCAGAGGAACGCATAGCATTTATGTAGGCCTAATTACCATTACCGGTTTGACGTAACATTTTTTACGTAATGTCTTCTGTCATTGTACTTATTTTGCGTAATGTCTTGTGTCATTCTCCTACACAAAATAAGATCACATTAATTTGTTTCCATTCAAAAAAAAATAAAAAATGTAGACGTACGTACACTAGTAGGAGGGTGGGTGGGTATCGCTTCCTTTCTCAACCTCTCTCCGACATACATATACACACAAAATATTTCTTTCCCTTTCTTTCTACAAGTACACAAAGTAGGCCCTACCCGCAATACAAATGTCTATTATTACACTCATACATAATTATATTCCTCAGCTCAATTGCTAAGCTAAATAAACTTAAAGTTTCCCCTCTGAAATCCTCTGCCTTCTCTGTCATTTTACAGTTGTGATGATTTTGGTCGAGATGTGAAAGTTCCTGGGACCAGCACATCAGATGTTGTGTGTGGAAATTTTAAACCATGTACTACATGTGAGTCTCTCTATAGACTACCTCTACTGGGAAAGCTTTATTGGAAATGTCACCATGTTCAATGTATTATTTTTTTTTTTTTTCATAATCAATCAAATGAAATAATGTATTAATTTAAAAAAAGAGTTTACATGAAGCGGTACCTCTTAGCTTACATTTTCTTCTTTATTTCAGCTTGTTCTTGGTTGTTACCTGCTAGCCTGTGGACAGGGGTCGTGGTTACAGCCTTGATTGTATTTCTGGTCCTGTTTATAATTTACTGGAGAAACAAACGTCGGTCAGAAATATCAGGTAGGCTATGTGTAACATATAACAATCGCGTTTTTGGCGGGGCTCCCCAGGTAAAAGTTGCATTCCAGGGGCTAAATGTCATGTTATTTGGGTTGCTTCAACCCGCGGGAACAGTGTACAAGTAGCTCAAAACATGCGGATTTGCTTAATGCCCGAGTAGGATATTTTGGGTGTGTTTTATGCAAATTAGCAGCTGTACACAGGAAAGCAGCTGGGCACATACGTTAGGAAAATCAGCATAAGAACGAGTGAAAGAACAAATATAAATATATATAAATACAATAAAATTATATATATTTTAAATAATAAATATGAAAACACTGAGTCCTTAAAGAGACATCACTTTGGGGGAAAAATGAGATGGGAGGAAAAATAAGTCAATGCTTTTATGTTCTCTCGAAAATGTTTTGCCTTAAAGGGTTAGTTCACCCAAAAATGAAAATTCTGTCATTTATTCCAAACCCTTCGTTCATCTTTGGAACACAAATTAAGATATTTTTGATAAAATTCAATAGCTGTCTGACTCCTCAATAGACAGCAATTTAACAACCACTTTCAAGGTCCAGAAATGTACTAAGGACATTGTTAAAAAAAAGTCGCATGACTACAGTGGGTCAACCTAAATTTTATGAAGTGATTAGAATAGCCTACTTTTTCTGCGCAAAAACAAAACAAAGATAAAGACTTTATTCAACAATCTCTTCTCTTCCCTGTCATTATCCTTACGTAGTTGCCTAAATTAGCACGGTGAAGGCTTCCGTGTAACGCATGCGTGTGATGCTGAGCCGGCGTTCCGACATAGAACGCACCGAACGTAAACAACATATCAGAATGACACAGAACAGAAGATATTGTTGAAAAAAAGTTGTTAGTTTTGTTTTATTTTTGCACACAAAAAGTATTCTCGTCACGTCGACTATTTTAAAAATGTCCTTACTACCTTTCTGGACCTTGAAATTGGTAGTTAAAATGCTGTCTAATGAGGAGTCAGACAACTATCGGATTTCATCAAAAATATCTTAATTTGTTTTCCGAAGATGAACGAAGATCTTATGGGTGTGGAACGACATGAGGGTGAGTAATTAATGACAGAATTTTCATTTTTGGGTGAACTAACCCTTTAAGTTTCCCCCAAGAAACTGTGTTCGCTCGCAAAACATATGTGAGAGAACGCAAAATCATTGACATAATTTTTCATATTTGTTTTCCCTTCACCATGTCCCTTTTGGGGCTCCATAGATATAAGACTGTGGCTCTTATGCTGCCATCAGGTGCTCTTGGAATTATCGTAAATAGGCCTATGAGTTTCCTAGGTAAAAATTGCACACTCCCAACGCACTCCCAACTTGAATGCGAAATCACGACTTCAGAATTGGGAATTATCAAATTTCCGGTAGCATGTGAAGGCAGCTTTAGAGACAAGAAGCATTTCTGCTGAGTGGTCAAGAAAGTCAAGCTGACTTCATATCAGATCTGTGGGTTGTAGATCTAGGTTGACTATAATTGTACCTGATGATGGGCGAGCAGAATTTTGCATTGACGTACATAAAAAGGGTCATTTACTGTAGCAGTAACAGCAGATTTGATTGATAGGAAACCCCAAACTCTGTCTCTAATGCTACAAGATGCATACACATATGTATACCTGCATGCAATGCATAATTCTTTGCCAGTCATTGAAGGATAGATAATCTTGCTCTGAAATCTTTTAATATTTAAGATAGTACATCTGCTGGCGTCACTGATTTCCAACATCAGGGTGGATGTACACAAGATCAAAACAGTCATGCTGCTGTTGTTTCTGTCAATTGCTTACAGCTTAGTGCACAAAATGCCTAAGATTAAACTGATGCTGGTAAACCACATCCTATCAGTTCTACATACATGCTCACAGACCTTTAACAATGTGTCGTAAAATGCAGAACAGCCTCTCATAAAAAATAGCAGACACATCTGATAATGGTTGCTGTAAGTAAATGACGTCCAACTCTCTCAGACAAATAATTCTGCAATTTTATACATTAAGAACAAAGTAATTATTGAATAAATATTCAAAATATGTTAAATGCAAATCTAAACATCAACAATACATGTTAAATGTTAAGGAAATGTAAGGCTATTGTGAGCCATTACTGATGTTGTGCATGTGTGTTCTCAGAGATTTCTTCAAGCCAAATCTCGCCAGTGCTTCCTCCAGACATCCTGAAATACCCTGCAGACTTTGACATGGAGAAATGTGTAGAGTGTGACAAACAAAAAGGTAAAACTCTTTGTTTTCTTCAAGTTTGCCTCTGTTAATCACACACATAAATGTATTGTTCCTTACTTGCACATAGACACAATAATATATTCCAGGATTTGTTCATACACACCTCTCTGTAAAATATTAATTTACATAAGGGGTCTTCAACAGGGACATCTGACAATTATTGTTTGATCTCAAACATAATTTTTGTGCAATGTTTTACTATATGCATACAGTGTTGGGGAAAGTTACTTTTAAAAGTAATGCATTACAATACTGCGCTACTCCCTAAAAAAGTAACTAATTGCATTACTTATTTACTTTTTATGGAAAGTAATGCATTATATTACTTTTGCGTTACTTTTCCTCATTTAAGCTGGGCTTGCTTGTTTGTTTTTAATTACAAAAAAGTAATATTTTTGTCAAATGTAAAGGCCCTTTCACACCAAAAGTGAAATGAATAAGCCCCAAGCTGAAGGAAATGCAAATTCACACCTGTACAGTAGAGGGCGCAACTCAAACAAACCTTTCAGCTGTGCTGCTGAAGAAAGTTCAACACTCTTACTTCATCAACATAACAAACAAAAAAAAACACACATGTGGTTTATCTTAAGACATTTTTGTTGGATTAATTGGATCATCGAAGGTCAGCAGCAGCATTTACTAGTTTCTTGAAAAAGTAATCTGATTATGTTACTTGTAATGTGTTACCCCAACACTGTGAATATTATTGTAGAAAATGATTGAAATGCAATACAAACAGTGTATAAGACTGTGTGAAAAAAGTCCTGAAAAGGTTGAAGACCCCTAATATACAGTATTTATATTAACTCACAGTTCTCAAGTGTTATCTTTAGTCAATGACATTAAGACATCCGAGCTATAAAGCAAGCAACAAATATTAAAGGTCCCGTTTTTCGTGGTTTTTTGAAGCTTTGATTGTGTTTATAGTGTGCAATATAACATGTGTTCATGTTTCGCGTGTAAAAAAAACAGTATTTTTCACATAATTTACTTATCTGTATACCGCTGTTTCCACTGTCATAAAAACGGGCTGATGACTTCCTTGTTCTATGAAGTCCCTCCTTCAGAAATACGTAACGAGTTCTGATTGTGCCAGCGGTTCCTGTGTTGTGATTCGACAGCTCTGAGCGCACCGTGCCCGGAAAAGTCACGCCTCTTACCATAACGTGGAGATGCACGCGCTCAGTCAGTGTTATTGTAAACATGTCTTTAATTTTACCCTATCAATTTGAGCCGGAATCAGACCCGGTAAAAATAACAGCGTTTCGACGACATGGCGACAAACACACTCTACAAACGCAACTCTTGTGTATTCCTGTGGGCGGAGGTTAGTCAAAAAACTGTTTTAGTGACGTCATTAAAGAAGGAAGTAGAGGGATGTAGTCCAAACTGGCCGTTCGATGTAGGCGACTTCTGTTAAATAAAATATCTCGCTTGGCATTGAACTTTGAGCTTTAAAATTTTACAGATTTTATTTATACTACTAACAACAACATTACACACTAACTAAAGTTTGAAACATGGGATCACGAAGAACGGGACCTTTAATGTTCACTTATCTGAATTAAATGCTAACTCTGCAGAATGGCAGAAAAATCCTGACAATTTAATAGTGATATTTTACTTAAAGGATTAGTCCACTTTTAAATACACTTTTCCTGATAAATTTACTCACCCCCATGTCATCCAAGATGTTCATGTCTTTCTTTCGTCAGTCGAAAAGAAATGAAGGTTTTTGAGGAAAACATTCCAGGATTTTTCTCCTTACAGTGGATTTCAATGGCTACCAACAGATTGAAGGTCAAAATTACAGTTTCAGTGCAGCTTCAAGGGCTTTAAACGATACCAGATGAGTAATAAGGGTCTTATCTAGCGAACCGATCGGTCATTTTCGAAAAAAATACAACCGTTTATGCTTCATAAACAAAATATCGCCTTGAACGTACTTTCCGCTTCCGCATTCTTTACGCTGAATGTCCTACGCCTTCCCTATTCAAGTTACAGAAAAAAAAAAAAAGGCGCCGCGTTCGTTCCGTAAGTAGAATAGGGAAGGCGTAGAACATTCAGCGTAAGCGTTATGAAGAATGCGGAAGCGGAAAGTACGTTCAAGGCGATATTTTGTTTATAAAGCATAAGCGGTTGTATTTTTTTCGAAAATGAACGATCGATTCGCTAGATAAGACCCTTATTACTCATCTGGTATCGTTTAAAGCCCTTGAAGCTGCACTGAAACTGTAATTTTGACCTTCAATCTGTTGGTAGCCACTGAAATCCACTGTAAGGAGAAAAATCCTGGAATGTTTTCCTCAAAAACCTTCATTTCTTTTCGACTGACGAAAGAAAGACATGAACATCTTGGATGACATGGGGGTGAGTAAATTTATCAGGAAAAGTGTATTTAAAAGTGGACTAATCCTTTAAATCCTGAATTTGAAATGTATTTGTACAAAGTAATGAATTTAAACACAAATGAGAGGGCCAGCGCTTCTGAATGCATTTGTATATATATCAGCAACACAGTACCTCTAATATTTCTGAAGCTGTGACCTGGAAATCTGTCAGATAATTTGAAATGGCATTCTAGAATCTTACCGAACATTCCAACAGTATGCATTAAATACAGTCAGGAGAGTTTCAAAATGAGCAATACCATTTTTTTTGATGACTTCAATTATGGCTTTGCGTCACTGTATAAAACATTGAAACATTTCCTTTGAACTCATCTGATCTTATCAGCTCACAGACAGGAGGGTACAAACCACATAGGAATTGTCTTTCACTGCATGCTAAAGAATCTAGTTTAGCTGTGTTGGCCTCCCACGACTCCTACACTTTCCTCCTGCACTTAATTCAGTGCAGCGATAAAGTATTTGATGTCTCTGCTAAACATGGGGTCTGAATCGTATGCTGATTTAAAACCAGTCATATTGTGACACCAGGTACACAGAGTTTCCGGTTTGTACAGTAAGCAGCTTTTCTGGTCTGATCTCAAAAGGCAAATTTACGAGAAACTGATTACACGTGATCTGGAAATTTTTAATCACAATTATAAATTCTTTATATTTAAAGGGTTTGTTTGGGCGGACTTAATGCTCTTGAAATGCTTAGGCCAATTATTTCACCTAAAATACAGTAATATTTTGAAATATTATTATTATTATTAATACAATATTTTTTAAAAAGTAATTTATTCCTATGATGGCAAAGCTGAATTTTCAGCAGCCATTACTCCAGTCTTCAGTGTCATGTGATCCTTCAGAAATGATCCTCATTTAATGCTGTTGAAACAGAAATGCTTAGACAGACCACTCTGGTGAAAGAATATCTGAATATATGTGAATTTAATCCAAGTTATTAGAAAGCCTGTAAAGGGAGTTTACTTATCAGTTTAACGAAAACACAAATGATTAGATATTTAGATGATGAGCCAATCACTGATCAATCATTTTCTCTTCTTTTTTTTTTCCTCAGCTGAAAATTACACAGAGATGGACAGTTGCATACAGTGTGATGGAGTTATGTCAACAAAGAGAGTGTCGGGAAAATACAGCCAAATAACTGCCGCAAATGGATATACAGAAAGCATGTATCACTCTGCTTATCATTCGCAGCCACAGGAGTCTGAATGGAATGATTAACTTTGACACATTAACTCCCTATTAACCCCTAATTAACTCCCTAATTAAAGGTTTTCTCTGTCAGTGTAGAAGCTTTACTTTTGTTCTGGTAAAATGTGTGTAAATAGCCTAACTAGATTTTATTTTTTACAGTAAAAATACATTTATATTCTACAATAATCAAGATGAATGGAAAATTTAACATTGTCTTTATGGATGGTATTGTTTTTTTAAATGTTTCATTACATTTCAATAAAAACATTGAATAATCCCACAAATAAAGTAGCCTATGTACAAAGGGATGAAGACTGTCATGTGTCATTGGTCTTACCAGAAGATGGCGCAATAGACTTTAAGCTTGTCCTTTTAAACCTCTGTTAGAGTTGTTTGCACAATTCAATTTCACTGGCCAACCCTTCAGTCAGTCAGAAGCACGTACTTCACTACAAAGCAAAACAATGTGCCAAAACATGTGACATCGGGACAGGAAATTAAACAGCCTTATCTCAGCTTGTATTTTATTGGTGAAATAGCAGCAAATATTCCTTTTCCCAAGTCTATTGTCGCACCCTAGAGGCAAAATGAGGGAATTGCAAGGTGGAAGGTATTTAACTTTCGTTTTTGTTTTGTTTTTTGTTTTTAAGTTGCCAGCCACCGCCAGTATTTTTGATAATTTTCACAAACTTTCAAGGCCCTCAGAATATTTTGTTGCATTAATATATCAACATACAATATATCAAAAGAAAGAACAGAGTCTTTTTTTTAAACAACAACAAAAACCTTTTATTCTAGCCTCATGCATTCTTTTTCTATCACCACTTGAATGTGGTTAAGTTTCAAATAGTTTAATAGTACAAATAGTTTAAAAAACAAACAATATTTTAAGCAAAAAGCTTAGAAAATCGTGTTTTGTCAAAGACTAAAACGTGCATAAGCAATGTTTTGATCTGGAGATTGCCTACGATTTCAGAAGATGTGTAATAGCGCCACCTACCGTATAACAGTGAAAACACGGAAAGCCGCGGGGAAAGAGTTAATTTGTCAATGGCTGGTTGAAAGATGTCTCGTTCACATAGTAGGGGTTTTGTTTTTGAAAGAAATCAATAAACGCTCACCTAGGCTGCATTTATTTGATCAAAAATAGAGAACATAAACAGTACTATTGTGAAATATTCCTATTTACTCCAGTCTTCACACATGATTTTTCAGAAATCATTCTAATGCTGATTTGATGCACCAAGAAATATTTCTTATCAATTTTTAAAACAGTTGTGCTGCTTAATACTTTTGTGAAAACTGTTATACTTTTTTTTTTCTTTTTTCAGGATTCAAGTTCAAAACACCATTTGTTTGAAATAGAAATCTAACATTCTTGCAGAATCTCTTTTAAAAAATGTAAAAAATAACCCCAAACTTTTCAACGGGTGTGTGTGTGTGCGTGCACGTTTTTGTGATTTATGAGGACACAAATTTGTACAATGACATGGGTATTACACTGGTATTATGATGTAAACATGAAATATGAGGACATTTTATGAGTCCTCATATTTAAAATAGCTTTAAAAAAAAAAAACTAAATGTTTTATTAAAAATGCAGAATGTTTTCTGTGATGGGCAGGTTTAGGCGGGGTAGTGTAGGGTAGGGGGATAGAATGTACAGTTTGTTGTACAGTATAAAAAAACATTACGCCTATGGAATGTCCTCACAAAGATAGTAAAACAAACCTGTGTGTGTGTGTGTGTGTGTGTGTGTGTGTGTGTGTGTGTGTGTGTGTGTGTGTGTGTGTGTGTGGTATATACACACATCCGTTTGTTTCACTAGAATGGTGAAACACTTCAAAAAAGCTTCACTATATTAGTAAAGACTGCATAGACTTCCATTGATTTTATATTAAATGAATGATATTTTCTATCACCTAACTTGACCCCTAAACCTAAAACATCACAGAAACGTGCAAAACACAAGATTTAAATAAAAACATGTTTTGGCTGATTTATAAGCCTTTCTAACTAGTGAGGACCAGTAAAATGTCCTCAATAATTGACTGTCATAATATTTCACTATATAAGTGAGGACATTTGGCCCACACAAGTACAGCCAAACCTCTACACAACTACTCAATATGAGACTATTTTGACCAACACTTTTAGAAAATATCATCTAGTAACTGAAAATAATTACTGCAAAGAAGCTACACAAGTATGCTGTTGTGTGGATTGCTATTAGTTATTGCTCTGACAAGAAATAAATTCATACAAACAGAATTTGATGGTAATATAAATGGTTGTATTCTAGAGTGGACAAATTCAATGACATGACATCAAAATTCAGACCATACATATTTCAATACTTTTAGACAATGTTTGACTACTGCATTTAATCAAAATTTAAATCACACAGATTTATCGAATCCATTATTTCTATCATTTGCCAATCCAGTAGCAGGAAACCGGACATATAATATAATACAAATTTAATTTAGGAATCAATAATTCAAGATGTACTTGACTAGCTAAACCGCTGGCTGATTTAATCACTACTTCTGTGTACTGTAATCATCTGCCTAAAAAAAAATAATTTTAGGGTGCCATGAATCCAGCCTGATCCATATTTTACAGTACCATTCATGAATGTTCAAAGAAGGCAACAGGGCTCTATTGTCATGATCTATGCATTTTGGTTTGATTGCATCTGTGAGGGGAAAACTGCGCTTTAAAAGCTGCAACATTTCATGGAGAGGGAACCAATTTCTTCATTTGTAGTTTCCATTTAAACGCTGTTTGTTACGGATCAGGAACAAATCACTGTGGCGATACTGCCTCTTTCTGAGCCCTGAGCTCTAAGAACAATCTGAGCTCAAAACCCCCAGCAAATGGCCCCTCTATTTCTCTCTCTCTCTCTCTCTCAATCCTCACTCAGCCTTCTTAAAGACCTGCTTGGCAGTGACACCCTGAGCCCTCATCTCCTGCAGAGAGAGAAAAAGAGAGACGTGAGAGAAGAAAATCTGATGAAGGACATTGGGAGAGATACATAGTACTAGCCCAGTGGTTAAAGCTTCTGATTAGGATTAATCCAAAAACTGGAGACATTCAGAGAAGGTCCTATCAACATTGTGCCTCTGGATAAAGCCTTGAATACCAGGTTTCTCCATGAAAACTATTCCTAAAATGAGTGTACTGTTTCTTTAAATGAAAAGAACTGCTAAATGAAACCAGGCAATAAATGTTTTTGAAAGAAGTCTCTTATTCTCACTAAGGCATTTTTATCAAAAATGCCATAAAACAGTTGTGGAATGTTATTACAACTCAAAGTAACTATTTTCTATTTTAAAGGTGCCCAAGAATGCTTTTTCACAAGATGTAATATAAGTCTAAGGTGTCCCCTGAATGTGTCTGTGAAGTTTCAGCTCAAAATACCCCATAGATTTTTTTTAATTAATTTTTTTAACTGCCTATTTTGGGGCATCATTAACTATGCACCGATTCAGGCTGCGGCCCCTTTAAATCTCATGCTCCCTGCGCCCCCCGAGCTCTCGACTATAAAACAATGCATAAACAAAGTTCACACAGCTAATATAACCCTCAAATGGATCTTTACAAAATGTTCGTCATGCATGCTGCATGCATGCTTCGGATCATGCGAGTACAGTATTTATTCGGATGTTTACATTTGATTCTGAATGAGTTTGAGGCTGTGCTCCGTGGCTAAAGCTAACATTACACACTGTTGGAGAGATTTATAAAGAATGAATATGTGTTTATGCATTATACAGACTGCAAATGTTTAAAAATGAAAATAGCGACGACTCTCGTCTCCGTGAATACAGTAAGAAACAATGGTAACTTTAACCACATTTAACAGTACATTAGCAACATGCTAACGAAACATTTAGAAAGACAATTTACAAATATCACTAAAAATATCATGTTATCATGGATCATGTCAGTTATTATTGCTCCATCTGCCATTTTTCGCTATTGTCCTTGCTTGCTTACCTAGTCTGATGATTCAGCTGTGCACAGATCCAGACGTTAATACTGCCTTGTCTAAAGCCTTGAACATGGGCTGGCATATGCAAATATTGGGGGTGTACATATTAAAGATCCCGACTGCTACGTAACAGTCGGTGTTATGTTGAGATTCGCCTGTTTTTCGGAGGTCTTTTAAACAAATGATATTTACATAAGAAGGAGGAAGCAATGGAGTTTGAAATTCAATGTATGTCTTTTCCACGTACTGAACTCTTGTTATTCAACTATGCCAAGGTAAATTCAATTTTTTAATCTAGGGCACCTTTAATAGACTTTAAAATGTAATTTATTCCAATGATAGCAAAGCTGGATTTTCATCAGCAATTACTCCAGTCTTCAGTGTCACATGATCCTTCAGAAATCTGTTACGTCCATAGACGCAGTCTTTATTGATTTATCAGAAAAGCAGTTTTCTTTAATGTGTTTTTGTGTGCTTTTTCGGTTTCTTTCTCTGTTTCTCCTTTGGCTCCTCTTACTCGATCTGCCTGGCAGGTAGCGGATTGCCCCCAGCTGTACCTGCTTACCAGTTAAGAGTGAGCCAGCATAAAAGCAGAGCAGCAGCTACCGGAGTTTGAGAAAACCTTCCCCCGAGATCTTTCTCCAGAGCGTTATCTTTGTCCTGCCTAGCCTGTTGCTGCAGTTTACAATTTTTGGTTGTTGAGCTGCTTAATATTCTACTCTAGTATTGTAGTGTTTTTTTGTTTTTTTTTAATTTGTTTGTTGTGAGTTTCTCAAACACCTACTTTTGCGGTTTAAGTTAAAGAGGAGCTTCATACTACCCCTCACCTTTATCAGCTTTGTTTATCTTGTTTGGTTTATAGCTGCTGCTGTTAACATCAAGCTTAGCAGTTACTTTAATATTTGCTTACTTGTGTGTGTTTGTTTGTTTGTTTCTTTATTTGGAAGCTGTAGGGAGGTGGGTGCCATTTTTGTTGAACCCTGTTTTCTCCTGTTTTGTGGCCAGGAAGGGAGTTCTTTTCTTTTCTTTGTTAGTTTAGTTAAAGGTTTAAACTACTCAGTTAGATGGCTTTTTTTATTATTATTTTGGCCTTGCCCTCTCCTGAAGCTATTGCTTCCTTTTTTCTTTTTATTTTATTACAGTACCTTTTGCAATTGTTCCACGAGCTGTGAAATAAAAATCTTTTTGGTAACTTGTTGCTTGTGGTGCTGTGGCAGGACTCAGACCAATGCTCTTTAAAATACTTGTTTTGTTGCATCCGCTTATACCCCTAGACTTATGCGGGACGTAACAAATCATTCTAATATGCTGATTTGGTGATCAAGAAACATTTCTTATCAATATTCAAAACAGTTGTGTTGCTTAATATTTGTGGAAAACTATTTTTCAGGATTATTTGATGAATAGAAAATACAGAAGAACAGCTTTTATTTGTTAATGTGCCCTTGTTGAATAAAACTATTAATTTCTTTTTTTTTTTTAAATCTTCTGGACCACACTCAAAACCCTAAAAGAACAGTGTCTCTTTAATCTAAGCCCACAAAAGCCCCGTATCTCATTTAATCCCCCCCTTGTCTTCATCTCCTCTTTCACCTACCCTTTTCATTTGGCTTGTGTCCTGTCACTTTTCTCACACTTTTTATAACTGCCTTAGAAGTTATAAGAAAAAGACGTAAAACAAAAAATAGAAATAAAATTAAAAAGCTGAATATATAGCCCACTCTTAGTTTATCAATGCTATAAAATGTCACTCTATTTACAATAGAACCATATTTACATATCTATTTACAAACCTTTCATATAGTTTTATCAAAACATTTTAGTCCAGTTTTACATTTAAATTGCTTTTTTAAAAGTCCTTCAGACACTAGATAACACATACTGTATATGTAAAGCAGTTTTTCCTAGCCCAGGACAAATCCTACTTGCTTACCAAATGAAGGATGTTTCCTTCTAACCAATGTGTCCAGCCTCTGCCCTCTTTCTCTCCTCTCTGCACGCAGACCAATTTATCACCGTCCCAGTCCACTGTGGTCTGAAACATATGGAGAACATTATCCTTTAGCGCCACACATGCCACACTCTTTTGTCTGGTGGTTGTTACTTTTAAAGGGGCCCAGGTTTCTCACAAATATACTACAAATGGGCTTACTATAAAGTAAATAATATAAAAATAACGAGTGAAAATTAAAGAATCCCACAGACCTGGCACTTTCGCCCATCGACTGCTCCCAGGTCCTCAGTGAACTCCTGTCCCAAAGTGAAGTCCATGTCGAAGTTCTTAAAGGTGGTGACTGTCTTTATCTTCATTTTGCCAGTGTTCACATCATGTTCAATATGTTTGCTGGGTTTCAGAATGCAAACGACTTTCCTTAATGCATAATTAACATCTGATGAGAAGAGAAAGAGATAAGCATATTGATTTTTTTTTTAAAGGCAATTCTGCATTATTTACTTTTACTTAACCACGTTGTTCTAAACAATTTATTTTCTTCAGTGAACTACAAAAGGTGATTTTTATTTATTTTACTTTTTTTTTTTTTAGAAAAAAAAAAATTTGTTCTTGGATAAGAATGATCTTGAGTTCAAATAACTGATTCAATGTTCTCGTTGCAGTGGTTTACAGGCCACTGAAGGAGAAGATAACTGGTGAGAAACAACTTGGATTTCAGTCTGTTTGTCACACAAACTATTGTATGAATTCAGAAGATTTTGAATATTATGCATGAGATATATTTATGATACTTTTATGCTGCTTGTTAAGTTATTTTTGAAGCTCAAAAGCTCCATTATTGCAAATGCATGAAAAAGAGTGACAAGCAAGTAACTGAACATTTTTCATTTTGTGTTCCACAGAAAAAAAGAAATTCATACGATTTTGTAACAATATATATATATATATATATATATATATATATATATATATATATATATATATATATATATATATTTTTTTTTTTTTTTTTTTTTTTTTTTTTTCCTTCTTCTTTTTTAGGTGCATAACATGATGTGACAATTACTACAAGGTCCGAATCAATGAATTTGGTAAACGGCGCAGGGTCAGACATGTTTCTAAACTTTTCCATTGTATTTTTTTACACACTAAAATGCTATGATCTCGTTTAGACTTTCTTCCCCACGGCAAGAAGATGATTAGACTGTATTTCATTACATTAACCCAGAATAAAGGCAGGTACATCCATCAGGTCCACGAAGGTTTAAAGGCAGGAGGTAAAGAGTCAACACAAGCATCAAATTTCAATCAAAGTGAGTCACTCTGTTTCGATAAGCATTTCACTAGATTTCCAAACTGAGAGGGGAAAAAAAAGATATTATAACTCACCCAAAGCCGCCAGATATTCTTCAAAATTATTCTGGGAAACCATGTGGTAAATGCCAGTATAATTAGGTTTCGACATTCTCAGTTTTTTATTTATTTATTTATTTTTTTGGTTCGAGTCGACACGAATCTATCTAAGCTTTGTGTGATTTGTGGCTCTGTTGGCTCACTTTTCCCCTCTGGTTATCTGTCTGGATCTCTATCCGTGTCTCCAGGCAGCACTATCGCATTGTACGTTAGTTAATTTGGTTAAATAAGAGCGCGATTGACTCCGTTTCCTACTAACAGCACGCGAGTTGTAGACACCGAGCAGAATCCGTAGTCAGTGTTTCCGGGAATCTACTCCGTGATGTTCCGTTGCACAACGAACCATGACCGATTTCAGGTTCGTCCTCTGTAAGTAAACCCAAAAGCAGCTATGACTCCTCCCAAACCAACTCAATTCTGAACAAATAACCAAATCCAGCCTATCTAGGTTTGGGATTGATTTGCAGGCTGCATTAAAGGGAGGTGGACTGGTTTTCCAGAGCTTTTATCAAATTGTAACTTCAAAAAATACACACCAAAAGAATGATTCATTATGACCGTATCCCTTTAAAACATGCAAACTAGGCGTCAACTCATTAAATATTTAAATATAAGACTACAAAAAAAAATGTCAGGAAAAAAACTTTTTTTTTTTTTTTTAGAAATAGTAATACATTTAATGCATGTGCAAAATACTTGGTGATAGATGTACCTAAAAAGGTAGTCTCAACTCATTTATCAAAGTAAAATAAACAAAATAAATGATAAAAAACCTAAAACTTGGTTTATTTCAGCCAGTTGCCAAGGCAACCTTTCTCATTTTCATTTAGGTTAGTTAAACTTGATGTATACAACAATTAAAACTTATATATTGAGATTTTTTGGGGGGAAATATAACGCATGTGACGCATTTTGTTCTATTGCTCATGTGGTGCTCTGTAAAGTTTATTCATTTCTCCGAATGTTTTTCCCTGCTGTGCCTCGATGTTAAATGGGGTCAGCCCTGTATGGGGTTCACTGATCACGTTCGACCCCGATGTGTACAGCTCTCTGATGTACAGAATAAGAATGAGACGGGTCCCTCTCACTGGCACCAGGCCAGAGTTTGTGCGTATCATCTCACCAGGACATCAACCTTTCCTTTCTGTCTTACTGTTACAATAACATCCTGGAAAATTAAACATTCTATGCAAACACATCTTTATTTTATTACAGAAGAAAACCATAATGGCCAGGGATAACTCTGAACAGTCTTTGGAATGGACTTTTATTAAAACTGAGAACAAGTGGATGATTTATATCAATTACAACTTAGTGAATTTACTTTAACAACAATTTTTTACTAAATATTAAAAATGACACAAAAATACATAGAGAAAACAATATAGCAAGATTTGTTGGATAAGATCAAATATTTGGCATCTTTGTAAAAACCCCTGGCTCAGTTTCCTTTTAAACAGTATGTCTGTAAAACAGCTGAAATTGTATTTTAAAATTAGCTGTACAATTACGAAGCACAATTAAATCTCATCTTTTCATGTTATTTTTTTATCGTTTCCTGACAGATCCACTCTTCTTTTCCTCCGATTTCTGCTTTTTGACATCTTTCTTTCCCTTTGCTCCGAGATTCTCATAAACATCTTCATTTTTTCTGAAGAAAAGAAAAAAAAAAATCAGTATAACTGATTAGTCATTAACTTACAGCAATCATTATGACCATCCCAACTTCTAGAGAAACAAACAAGAAGTCCACTGCAGTGCTTGGATATGCACATTTTCATTTAAATGCAGTTAGATTTGAATATGTCGTACCATTATACTTCAAGTTCTCATATTATTTGTTGTTTACTGCAGTTTTAATGTTTTAGTCAGCACCTTGAGCTAAAAACTGATCTAAGCCACATAAACGTGAGAAAGAGAGACTTGCCAAACATTGTCCAGTAAGCCAATGATTAGATCAACTCACGGTGCTTTGAGCAAGTTCAGGCTGAAACAATACAAGGATCTGAGATAAAATGCTCAATTCAACTCAATCCTTCTCTTTCTTTTTCAATGGGATATTGCACAACGGTTCAAAGGCTTCCAAAAAGCTTGTGTAAGCAGAATGGCCGTGTGACTGAGAGATCTTTGAACCGCCTATTTAAGTGGTCATTGGTTTGGGGAAGATACAAGGATGTGAGAGGAATGTTTCCTGATATTTGTGGGAGTATTTGGGGATACATTAGAAGCAGAAGTCTCAGTTGCATACTCACTTTGCAGAGGCTTTGCGACTGGCCTTCTGGTGTTTAGGATTAATTGAAAGGTTTCCATATTCAGTTTCAGTTTCCTGTAGCAGAAAGTAGGGGAAAAAAATCAATAGCAATACTGAATACAACAAATGGGTGACACAGATAACTGGATATCAGTCTTATCTTATCTTCTTTTTTACAGTGTTGACTGATACGATATAATGGGAACCATTTTGAGGGCAAATAGATTTATGTGTTTGTGTGTGTATATATATATATATACACACACACACACACACACACACACACACACACACACACTACAGTTGAAAAGTTTTGGGTCAGTAAGATTTTTTTTTTAATGTTTTTGAAACAAGTCTCTTAAGTCTCGAATCAAGTGTCTGTAAAATGTTTAATGTGAAATAATACATTTAAAGTTAAGAGATTTCAGCATCATTACTCCAGTCTTCAGTGTCACGCGATCCTTCAGAAATCATTCTAATATGCTGATTTGGTGCTCAAGAAAAATTTGTGCTGCTTAATATTTTTGCAGAAACCTTGCTACAGTTTTCTTTCAGGATTCTTATGAATAGAATGAAATAGAAAGTTCAAAAATAGGATATAGAAATATTATGAATAGAAATTTCAAAAGAACAGCATTTACTTGAACTAGAAATCTTTTGTAACATTATAAATGTACTGTATTTACCATCACATTTTAAAGCGGAACTCAGTAAGATTTGCGAAGCTCCCCCTACAGGTTCCTTCAGTGAATCACACTGTCGTAAATACTCCAAGCGCAGCTCTGGACTACAACGACTACAACACTCACCAGCGCAGTAGTTTTGCAAATACAGCACAAGAAAGAGGAGGTGGGTAATTTGCAAATACAGTACACTCGATGGAGGTGGGTAATTTTCGAAATTGTCTTATAAAGTCATAATATATACATTGTTTTTGAATTACCGTAAAGCATTTTGTCACCCTCGCGTGAACGTGAACATGAGGCGAGATTGTGTCGGGTCGATGCAGCTCAACTTGCAAGTGCTGTATTCTGACGTGCCAGAGGGGGTTAGTGCTCGCCTCAAACACACCACTACAAGTCAATTAACCATCGTAAGGACTTAGAAAACTATTTATGAAGGTAAAAAAAGTTACTTAGTTCTGCTTTAACAATTGAATCCTTCCTTCCTTGCTGAGTATTAATTCCTTTAAAAAATCTTACTGAGTGACCACAAACCAAATATTATTTTTCATGCAAACTTTCTGGCTTCATTTCCCATTATTCCCTTCATTTCATTTCAAAAACACTTCACCGCCATTTTCTTACCATGACAGCCTTTCGTGTGACCTTAGTCGAGTCTATATACTGTAGCACAGCCAAGTAGATGAACTTGTACTGGGCTTCGGTTTGCACCATGCCAGACCGCTGTTCTCGAACCATCTGAATACACTTCTGGATGTCGATGTCACAGTCCAAACCTGACAACATTTTCACAACAGAAACATTTTAAAAAAATCGTGACTATGTTAGCTATGATAAAGTGTCGCCCTGAGGTGGCCATGTGAAATGTGGTTGCAACAACTAAAAATAAGCCTATTATAAGATTATAAGACTAATTTCATTGATTTGTGTAAAATAAAAATCTGGAAGGGAAGCATACTAGCCGATCATCGTAGATTCCAGAAAGCCTAAGGACATTCACAGGTTATAATGCTTTAATCAATGTGATTGCACTAAGTTGTAATAAAAATGATGAATTATAATGAGAGCCTCCTGCTGAGAGAGCTGATTTGTGATAAGATTATCGTTTTTCATGTCCTGATCTAAAATGAGTTTTGCCATGGCAACGTTCATTATTGTTTTGAGATGAAGATGAATATTGAAACAGTACTGACCCGGTCTCTATGAATTTTTTTTTTTTTTGCTTATTTAAAGTTGTAAACCTCTCATTAAGAGCTGGAATTTATTAAAAAACTGGCCAGGATTTCCAGTGGCCTGTAAAAACATCTTAAATACACTAATTTCTCCACTGAGTTGAGAATTTGTGCATTTGGTAGATTTAAGGTATTTATTTAATGAGTTTATCCATTCCCTGGGGATCGAACCTGTCATTTGATGTTGCATTGGAATGGTACCATGAAGGTATTACTGGGACAAACCTTGAGGGTTTAAGTGCTTTTTTGATGGGCACAATGGCTAATATCTTGCATCAGCTGGTGAATGAACCAGCAACCTTCTGGATTCCAGCCTGTTGACTTTTAAAGCCTCACAGATAGCTGTTTTTACACAGTAAAAGTCAGTTTCAAAAACCTCAACAGAGAGTAAACTCACCTTTAGCATCAATCGAGTCTATAAGCATGTCGATCACCACAATGGTTCCTGTTCGTCCAATACCAGCACTGCCAAAACACATTGAGCAACAACACATTGAATCTATCTCTTCCAGTCTCTCTTCCAATCTCTTGTAGAGGTCATGAGACACTGAATGTCCCATAGCACATGTTACTAAAGATTAAACAAACTATTAATTTAAGGTTTAGTGTGGGAAGTGAGGGATCGTGAGAAGTTCAAACATGTACTGTGATTGCTACATGCTGAGTGGTGTGACTACTGGCTAAACCTCCCTACTTAAACTTTTCAGCTTGTATTACTTTTCATGCCAAGACATGACATGAAATCTAATTCACTGTTCTCACTGTGTGCATAAAATAAAATAAAATAAAATAAAAAAAAATAAAAAAATAAAAATAAAATAAAATAAAAACACATATGCTAAAATTATCTTAAAGGGTTAGTTCACCCAAAAATCGAAATAACGTAATTTATTAGTCACCCTCTCTCAAGATCCATAAAGGTACTAAAAACATATTTAAAACAGTTCATATGAGTTCAGTAGTTATACCTTAATATTATAAAGCGACGAGAATACTTTTTGTGTGGCAAAAAAACAAAATAACGACTTTTCAACAATATTTAGGATTTAATCAAAAATGGATTTAATCAATATTAATATTAAGCAATGTATTAATATTAATCAATAATATCTTAATTTGTGTTCCGAAGAGAAATGAAGGCCTTATGGGTGTGGAATGACATGAGGGTGAGTAATAAATGACATTATTTTCATTTTTGGGTGAACTTTTTAGAACAAGTGACCAGTCCAACAGAAAAAAAATGAATTATGTCTTTTCCCAATGATTGTTTTTGTGAAACTAAATAAGTGGCAATTAAACCAATTAATGAATACTTTACTTGAAAAAAATTCAGATATACACTCTTAAAGGGATAGTTCACCCAAAAATGAAAATTCCAAATTCCAATTTCCAAACCTGTATGAATTTTTTCTTCTGCTGAACACAAAAGAAGGAATTCTGAAGAATATGGGTAAACAAACAGTTGATGGACTCCTATTACTTCCATTGTATGAAGAAGAAAAAAAAAACACTATGGAAGTCAATGGGATCCATCAACTGTTTGGTTACAGACATTCTTCAAAATATCTTCTTTTGTGTTCAGCAGAAGAAAGAAATTCATACAGGTTTGGAACAACTTGAGGGTGAGTAAATGATGACAGAATATTCATTTTTGGGTGAACCATCCCTTTAAGGCCCATTCACACCAAGGATGATAACTATAATGATAGCGATAAAGATATAGTTCTATAAATCATTCTAAATGCAAATGAATAGCAAAGTCCATACCACAACTATTACGATAACGGCACAGAGGAACAATATTGTTGGAATCACTTTCAGAACAATTTTTTTTTTTCAGCTGATAAATGATAAAATCATTGACAGCTAATCAGAATCCACCTAACTTAAAGAGCTTGACCATTTAACAGAACGCCCTTATAATAAACAGAACGATATTGTGTGTTGGTGTGATAATACTACTATAGATATGTTATAGTTATCTTTATAATTATTGTTCTTGGTGTAAACAAGCCTTTAGAATAAAAGGTTCAATGTGGATCTATATAGAACCCTAGGGTTCTTGACTCAATTTTAAAGAACCTTTATGCCAAATGGATCTACAGTAAGTAAGGAGTAACATCTTAAATGATTGCATAATACTTTCATGTTTAATATGTTAATTTAATATTTTCTAAGGATAAAGTATGTTTACAAGCTGTTTAATTAATAAAATTTAATTAAAACAAAATTAGTTAATTAAAACTAAATTCATAAAATGATCCCATGATGGGAACCCCTAAAAGGTTCTATACATGAAGTGTATATGAAGGTTTAATATAGAACCTATAGAAGTGTATATTTTATGGACATCTGAAATGGCATGACATCGCTGTCTTGTGCTCATGAAGCCCCCAAGTGGAAGATGATGTTATTGTGAGGAAGTACCTGCAGTGGATGATCATAGGTGCAGATGAGGACAGTTCGTTCTGTTTGATGTTGACCTGCTCCAGAAAGCTAAGCACTCCACCAGGCTCTTGCGGAACGCCGTGATCGGGCCAGCTCAAATACTGGTAGTGCCAAATGGTCCGAGCTGGCTCATTCTGGAATCAGAAAGGTAAAGGGAGAGAGAGTTTACATGAAGGAAGAGAATTAATCACATATCATAATGTGCAATGCATTCATGCATTTATGCTTCAATGCTAAGCATCAAATGCTTTGTGCCAACTTTCGGGTTTAAGAAACATTTTTCACTTACATTTTTAATTAAAATGATATTTCCAGCATAAAAATGTGAGCTTTTTTTTTTTTTTTTTATGTACATACATTTCTTAGTATTTTAAGGCATTCAAGCTTCAAGAAATAATTTCCTTAATTTTACATGATGTGGTGTTGTTCTTAATTTTTTTCAAAATTAAGTTCTAAAATGGTCTGACTTTTTGACTAATCATAATGCAATTGTGTTTTTAATAATAGAAAAGCCACATTTTAAAGACAATACTGTTTTCTTTTTTCTTTTTTTTTCTTTTTTTGTAATTGGAATCAAGATGATAGCATGAAATGCAATGGAATAATAAAATAAAATAAAGTATAAAATAAAATATAATAATAAAAACTGCACATGTTAAAATGATCATAACTTTTTTAAACAATTTTTTAAACATTTTTTTAAACAATTTTTTAAACACTTTTTTAAACAATTAAACAATTTTTAAACAAAACACAAAAAGATTAGTTATGATTTTCCCATTGACGGTTTTTGAGAAACACAAAATAAGTGGCATTTAAACAAATCAATACATTTTTTTAAAATCCTAAAGCTAAACACCTTAAGTGGTCTTACTTTTTGACCTTTTGATCTAACCATAATGCAACTGTATTTGGTAATAACAAAAAAGTCACATTTTAAAGACACAATACTGTTTTCTTCATACTGTTGATGGTGATGGTATGAAATGCAATGGAACAGAATGACATATAGGGACAGAATCTGGGCCACAGGTGCTGTACACAGAAATGTGTTAGTGTGAATGTTCGCACATAGGTATTGAAAAGACTCTTTTCTTACCCGATGCGGAGCCGTGAGCTCCATCACCCTGATCTTGTAGTCAGTGGCATCCTTCTCAGCCAGTAACGTCACTACATATCTGCCTACTTCCTTTGACTCTCCCTCAAGAGTGGGCCAGTATGGCACACACTTATTCTGCAGAGGGTAACAAAAAACATGAAACGTTACATTTTAAATCAGGAGATTTTCTACTTTTTTAAAAGCAAGGCTATGTACTGTTTCACATAGAAAACTAAGCCAGAAGACATTACTGAATTACATAAATGAGAAGGCCATTTTTTTTTTATTAATAATAGTTACTACATTTAATTTAAAAAATCAAATTATAAAATAATTAACTGAATGAATGTCAACAAATACTAACCCGTCCTTTCTCAACCTCCCTTGTTGTCATGACTATTACTCGTGACTCTTCTTGCCAGACCATTTGCCAAAAATCGCCTACAGTTGTTGCGAGGCAGCCTTGACAAGCAATGTAAACTTTCTGGTGATTAATATCCATTAATTTGTTCTGTGAACACAAACATATAGAAAGAGAGTAAATTATGGAAAATAGAGGATTAAAAAGGGACTTTTAAAATATGTAATTTAAGAGATTTATGATTATATTTTGATTTATGTTGTGGACGTACTACAACATAGTTAGCATTGATGTAATCAGAGCCGACAACATTGGGATCAGCGTTCTGCAGGATAACCCTAGTGTCATCAACTGAAAAGAGAAGAAATTAGAATACTTATTATTTGTAAATAACAAGATGGACAAAATTTTGTGGACACCCCTTAAAAAAAAAAAAAAAAAAAAAAAATTATATATATATATATATATATATAAATAAATGCTGGGTTGTTTCACCATATGTTTGGGTTAAATATGGACAAACCCATCTGTTGGGTTTAAAAATGTAATTTAAAGATTTTAACCAATGGTTTAAACATGGGTTGAAACAACCCAGCATTTTTAGGGTGTACATTTTTGAAAGAAATACTGCAGTGTGATTTATTGCTCACAGGGAAGGATGTTCTTGTATCTGTTTTTGCTTTTGTTTTCTGGTCTCATTCCTTCATCTCTGCTCTTTGTTACCTTGGTTTCCAACTTCTGCAGCGCCTGTGAGCAGAAAAACAGATTTATAGATCAAAAATAGCATAACAGTAAGAGTAATGAAGACAGAAAGTACACGTGACCACATCCTGCCTGTTAAGAGTGGCTCTGAACGACCGTTTGGCTCCTGTGGTCTAACCTTACTACGACCAGAGATCGTCTAACTACGAACATGCTAATTTTAGAACCAGCTGATCAAATTCTTTTTGCCATCCTCTACCAAGTGTTATAAGTACAAAAAAGGGCTGTAGGAATGCATGAATTTTCTTATAATCAGACTCATAACTAAGGAGATGCTGCTGCTAAAACTTTGCAACAAAACACATGCCTTCATGTCGTTTTGTCATTTATGTAAAAAATGTAACTGTCTTTAAAGTAATGAATCAAAATCAGTTATCTCATGAGATCTGATTACTTTGGTAGAACAAAAAGTTGGTCAAAGGCAAACGGATTATGTTGAGTGGGAAATAGACCCTCTGTTGTGGCCTAACAGACTACAGGCTGCTGTTAGGTGTGAACGGAATAACTCCGGCCCACAAACCCAAAACTACCACAGAATCATTCAAAACTCTCACTGTGTGGGAATTCTGTTTTTTATTATTATTATTATTATTATTATTATTATTATTATTATTACCCAGGTAGAACTAATCCACAGAATTTATTTTATTTTATTTATGTGCACGTCAGTACATTCATTGGTTAAGACTGAAATCTTCAAAACTGTTTAAGATTACAATTCAATATCATATTCCCAATCAGCAATAAAATCTGACAAAAATTATATCACAAATATGATTTGTTTAGCTCAAATCACCTTTTTTTTTTTTTTTTTTTTTTCTGGCTGGTCCAGCTAATATGTTCTAGTATAAAATCAGCTCTTTTAACTGAAAAGCAGAATATTAAGCGTTAAGATTTGAGTAGCAGTGCACTATTTCCAAAAATACAGTTATTTTCCAAATAAATCAATGGGCATATAAAATGTAGTTGTGATTCTAATGCATGAAGAACTTGTGATTCATCTACAGCAGGTAGTGTATAACCTTTAAACAGGTCACTCACATCAAACTCTTCCCAGAACCCAGCTTTTATCTTTTTATCGGCCCCATCCATGTTCTCCCTTTCTGAGGTTTGGTCGAGCTGCTTTACTCTGCTCTCAATATCAGCTGCGTTCAACCTTGTGGAGTAATAAGGCTGGGGGAAAAAGAGGTGGGTAAACATCAAAACAAATGAAAAAAAGGAAAAGAACAAGACAACATCAAGACATCAGAAAGGAGGAGAGAGACAGACAGAAAGGGCGAGTATTAATCACAACATTAAAAGGTTCTTCCCACAGTTCTTTGTAATTTGCCATTTTGTCACACTATAAAGTATATTACTCAGTTTCATAGATATTTTCCAGCTAAAACTCTTTATTTCAGCAGAACAGATGCTCACCATAAAGCCACTATAAAAAAAATAATAGCACATCACTATAACAGCAACTTTATTCCATATGATCACAATTAACCAAATGTTTTTTATTTTTTTTTTTTTTTATTTTATCTTAACAGTTTTAAATCAAATAAGTTCAGCCAAATATCTCAAAATGTATCATTCAATGTGACCAAACCTAACACAAGCAATTCCCACTGTGCTGCATTTAATACCAGAAGCTGATTAGTTGCTAGTGCTTAGTTGCACGCTTGCTCGACATTTAAGAGATTTAACACACGTTGGTATGAAAACCCCCTGGATATAAATGTCCTTTACCTGTTTGAGATAAACCATTGTCCCAGACAACTCCTCAATACCAGTGCGTTTGAAATGCTCCACAAGGTCTGTCAAACTGTCAAAAATCTCTTTACCACCAACTGTATAGCGGTCATTCTGAAAATAAACATGCATAATTAAGTTAATCAGTCACTCAGTTTTCTACACAAGGGTAACATGAGGTTCAGTGGCCTTCACTTGATGCCAAGGACCCCCAAATAATACTTATTATTAAAATATAAAGACAAGACAGCTATGTATTTTTGACACATTTATACTGCGTGAAAAAAACAGTAATTGTGAAATTATACAGGCAATATGCTGTTTACAATTTAAATAATTAGCTTTTATTTGTCATTGTACTGAAGCTAAAACAAATTATTGGAAGATTATCTGGAAAACATTTACTTTGTAATAAGCTATTCTAATATAAGAAAAACAAACATTTTCAAAATTTATTCAGACACCTTGAGAATTTCATTCATTAATACAGTTTATTCACTATGGTTTAAAAAAAAATGGTAATAAAATATGAGAAACAAATTCATCTTAATTATGTCAGATAACACTTAAGCAAAACATGGTCAGGTCAAAGTGTCTGAATAATTTTTGGTTCCAAATTTTACTGGTAGTCCACTGTATGAAGAATTGTTGGGTATAATATGTCACAGTTTACTTTATTTTGCTATCCTCACTTACATAAATGAACTATAGTGTCCTGCACCCACTAGTAAAAATATATCAAAAATATCAAAAATGTCTGAATAATTTTTGGTTTGACTGTATGTATGTATAATATTTTAGCAAATAAAAAATATATATCCTATTTTTACAATTACTTTTAACTAACATGCCCCAATGTCATTTTTAGTGGATTTTGGTTTGAAGTTAGTTCCTCAAGTTCACACTGGTGTAGTTCATCACATTTGGAAAATGTCCAAATATGTTTGTCTTAATTGTCTTTTTATGAATTGTTTTGCTTTAAAAGTTTGCTTATGCTATTAAAATTAATACAGAATGGTCATTCAGATTTTACTCTTTTTGTAAAACCTGTGAGAATGTGCTTTCATTAAACCTTAAATACCATCACCAAAATGGTGACACAGAAAGCTTTCTTTTATGTCTTTAAATCAGATTTAAAACAGAAGCTGTCCATTGACAAGGGCTTACAACGTCTTGGATAAACTAGGGTTAACATAGGCTGGTTTAAGACGTTTTAGGCCTTAACTGCATTGTTTGGTTCTCTGAGCTGATTAGAACCGTCTTCACAGAACACTGTTTGTTCTGTTAATCAGCTCACAGGGCAACAATGCAACGATGGCATTTTGTGCACTTTGAACCTCACTAATGCACATACACATACACACATACCAGTGGAATAAATTAACAATCGACAGGCAGTCAGTTTGACCTGATTTTCCCTTGGTCATAATCTTCTAGCATTCATTCAAACAGCACAACAATAGTGCTTATTTAGAGCCCAGAGTGGGGCATGACCACCCCCCGCTACCATCCAACACACCCATGACTCAAAGTTCAGTCGCGTTTTTCAGGTAAGTGCAAATGTGTGAATTGATGTCATGCTGTGTGTTCCATATGTATTTAAATGCTAAACTGTGCATATTCTTAAGTATGTCAAACATGTTTATGTGTATGTAAGTCAAACTGTGTGTACAAATGTCGTGTACGTGTTTCCTGTTATGCAAGTAAAACTTGTTTAGTATATCTGTGGTATTGTAATAATTCCATTCAAACAACATTGATCAAGGTGCTAAGATCTATACAAAAGTACATATTCAGTTAAATATTTTAGCGGTTTACCATCTAAATTAGTCATTCGTGTTATAAAATATGTATCTCATGTATGTACAGTGCCCTCCAAAAGCATTTAAACACTATGTGTGAGGTTTTGAACAATATTAGCATAAATCCTATTCATTTTGTGATGCTTTGCATTGGAAAGGGACAACACAAAAATGAAAAGAAAAAAAACAAAGTAAAAAAAAAAAAATTCATGACAGAGAAAATAATTGAGCTATTTATAAATCAGCTATTTTTATTGCAATTAGTATTTTTATTAATAATTGCTCATCTCAATAATAATTGCAATAATTGCATTTACACCAAGAAATAAGGATTTATATTGATATTGTCCAAAACCCCACTTTGAAACCTTTTCAAGGGGAAGTGATTATTGGACTTGAAACAAGCTTACTGTATTAAATACTATATTCTAAGTTCTGTTAAAATTAATGCAAGACAAACACAATCATACATGTATGAGCACATGCACTTACTTTGTTGCACATGATCTTGATATGGGAGACCCTCCTACCAGAACTGGTCATTTCATCGGTGAGCGCAGACAGAACAAAGTCTCCTGGTTTAGAGAGCGACTCCCTCACCAGGAACGTCCCGGGCTCATCGCGCTCACGGATCAGCTTCTCAGCATTTGGACCCGACAGGTGGCCATGGTACCACCTGAAGATGAAAATACAAAAGGGGAAAAAAGTCATTTCAATACTATTGTGGTACTAGATATTAGATGTTCTCGTGATAGAAACTTTTTATAGTAAAACAAAGTATTTCCTGCAAACATAATTCAATGTAATTAAAGTCTCTGACGCAAACAAACCAGTCAAGGTATTTAGAGAATGATAGTGTCTAAAAATAAAATAAAAAACTAGGGCCAATGCAGCTGCACCACAAACCACTGTAGCCATAAACACGAAAACAAAAACACGAGGCTGAACATTTATGCCACGTATGTATCTTCAGTGTGCAAATATTTATTAGCAATTTTGGACCACAACGCAAAAATTTGGTGGTCCTCACGCTCTAGCATACTAAAATGTGAACTAACAATTGGACTCAGTTCTCAATTTCTACATCTCAGCTTCCTGTACTGCGGTCGGAAAATTTTCTGATGACAAGATTTCTTGACTCGAGACTTTGGTGTATTTTTAGCTTGTCCTTCCTTCTCTGTTCTCTTGAGAAAAAAAAACACTTGCTAAATCGCCTTTCTGGGGGTTCTTCCATGATTGCTCTCTGTCATCTACAACCGGCGTTGTAGTTTGTATGATTTTGATGCCTCTGAATAATAATAAAAAGAAAAAAATTTCTAGGAATCTAGATCTCTGCTCTTTTATGTAATCAATTTGAGACTAGACTTGTGATCCAAGTACCATGCATTATCATTGCAACTAACTCTGACATTAAAAATTTCACAATTTCACACGTACATGTAATCAGATATGGCAACATATGCATATTTGGCGTGCTGTGAGCTCTGAATCTGGCCCAAACCCAGAGTAACCCCCCTATCCTTGAGTGGGAAAGGGACCAGCCAAGAGTGAGGCATTGTGGTGGCGGAGGGATGCTGCAAAATTGTCACGGGACAGAGGTGAAGGACGGTTAAACAGGCCTCTTCTCGCGGTTGGATTACCTGAACGTGCTGCTCCCAAACTTTGTTAAATAACCTTCATTTAATATTTTATGTGAATAATCAAATGTAGATACATTACACTATCTGTCATTGCAAATTCTCTTCCAACTCTATCACAACTTATCGTCTTTCAGCATAGAAAGAAACTGCGTCATGCACACTTGCTGTATGTATTGTGGTGACTATTTTTTACATTTGGAAGGCAATTATAGCATTACAAATTCTGCTCTTTTCAAAAATCAAGCCACTTCTCATTGATATGTGAGAAGATATGCTCATCCTAAGAAACAGTGTTTATACATAGCTTTTATAAATTTCCTCTGTAAACTTATAATAAAGTCACTTTAAACATAATCATTGCCCTTATAATGAAAGTCAGTGAGGTCCAAATTTGTT
Organism: Megalobrama amblycephala; assembly: GCF_018812025.1. Taxonomy (NCBI): domain Eukaryota; kingdom Metazoa; phylum Chordata; class Actinopteri; order Cypriniformes; family Xenocyprididae; genus Megalobrama; species Megalobrama amblycephala. Next base: position 28,459,985 of record NC_063056.1, read on the forward strand.
ACAAAACTGTTACAAAAACAGTTGAAAGCTCAAACATCAATTTTTGTGTTATGCAGAAGAAATTAAGTCATAGAGCTAAGTTCACATGGAACGTGTTTTTGCTGTTAAAAATGTGATATGCAGGTTAGTGGAACAAAAAAAGCACAAGGTCTAGAGATGCTTTTTTAAAACTTCTTTTAACTTGAGTGCCGAAGTTTTTAGAACATGCCATGTGTGAGACAACTGCATAAGACGCAAGACACAAGAGCAACAGTTAAAGACATCCGTCTAGCG